>NC_139229.1:141198069-142398069 GCF_977018435.1 Lepisma saccharinum
TGAGGGCTTCTGTAACACATGAACCAGTCTTGGATTTGAGTGGCACAGCCCAGGCAAATTTTGAAAATGTGTCTATTACAGTGAGTAGATACTTGTAGCCCTTGTTGATTTTGTCTAAGTTTTTCAACTGTCCAGTTGCCATTTCAATCAAGTCGCTCTGCCATAAATCATCTATGCCCTTTGTGACTACTGGCAGTCTCTTATAATTATGTCTGGCTTGTCTGTGTAATTCATCAACAACTAGACATAATATGTAAACAAGAATATTGCAACTATGGGGTGTTCAGCAGCTGAGACTGCAGGATTTTCTAAATATAATTTGTCCCCTATTTGTATTTTAAATTCCAGAGAGCCATCATCTTCAGCATAGGCTGTTTCTAATGTATTGGGGTCTGTAAAATCCTCCAATTCTACACTGGTGACCTTTGCTTTGTTCTCAGCATTTGTTATTGATAAGGTGGGGTAGTGGTGTGCCTGTGGTTGATGCCAATATTTGATCTTGATTGGTCTCAGTGTGCCCCCAACAAAAAATTGGTAATAAAATTGTGCAGGGGACAGCATATATATTTTGCCACCTGGTGTAAATGGAGAATCATATTCTTTGTTGGGGATGCTGTACAATTCAAGAATTACTGTATGTTTTGGATTCTCGATTATGCCTGTTATTTCTTTTTCTGCTGTAAGCAATCTGCTTGTTACAGATTCAAGGTGCTCATTGATGGTCCTAACAACATCATCATGGCCTGGCTTGATTTTTATGTCCACAATAAGTTTCTTGTATTGTTGCACAATCTCTTGAAGCTGGGTGGCAAAAACAGACAGAGCATTTGCTTGATTGGATTCCATGGTTCCTAGCTGTTGCTTGATATTAGCTACAATTTGTTGCAAATTTTCAACAACTGCCAATTTTGAATTTTGAGCAGTAAGATCATGGACCTGTCTTCTGATATCCTCAAACAGAGCATGCAGTTCATTAATATGTTGATTGGTTGGAAGAGTGGCCACTGTCTGAGTGAGTTGTTTGATCTCTGTCTGGATATTCTTGATATCTTCTGATTTCAATATCCTATTCACTGCTCTCTTAATATTTTTAAGTTCCTGTGATGTGGGAAGATTTGATACTGTATTTTGCAAAGATTCAAGTGCCAATTTCACATTATTTAATTCAGATGCATCAGCCACATTTTGCATAGCATTTTGGAGCAGGGCTATATCTGCCTGAGAGGGTGTGGATTGTTGTAAAATTTCAAGTTTTGTTTGAATATCATCGATCAAGTGATGAAAATGAGATAGTTCAGATTCAGTGTTGAGGTTTTCAAGCTTTGTGATCTGTTGCTGGACACTAACAAGTGTATCTACAATCCCGGGCAGGCGGGATTCTTGTACATTTGCCAAATCACTTTGCACTGCTGCTATTGTACCCTCAAGATGGGTTATGGTACTTTGAATTTTTCCAAAATCTTCATATGTTTCAAGTTGCAGCTTAATATTTGCTACACTCCGAGTTATTGCACTCAAAGCATCAGAAGATGGCAAGTTGTTCATAAAATTTTCAAGTGTCTCAATTTTTTCTTTAACCTCGGCTATGGCATTGTGCAGAGGATCCAGATTAGGTATCTGGAGTGATTGAATCTGTTCTTTTAGAGTGGAAATCACTAGATCAAAATCTTCTTGTGATTTTATGCTTTTGACAATTGTTTGGAGCTGTGCCTGGACATTATTTATTTGCTCTTCCAATTGCTGTTTCAATTGCTCAGAGTTGTTAGCCTGGGTCTTAAATTTGGCTTGAAGAGCTGCTACAGCTTCTTCTAAACTTTGAAAATTATCTAATGTGGCCAGATCAGTATATTTCTGAAGCAGCAGTTTGAGTTCTGAGTCAATTTTAAGAAGAGGGTCCATGCATTGTGATTGTAAATTTGTAATTTCTAATTGAAGACTGGCATTGAGTGTGGTTTGCAAAGCTTGTAAATCACTTCTTAATTTCTTGACTCTGACATCAAGCATAAGAATCTCGTCACTGTGATCTTCATGTCTTGTATGGCCAAATATATCATTAGGCATTTTGTTTTAATGGTTATTTATTATAGAGTATCTGATTCTTAATTCTATAAAAAAGGGTATAAGCTTGTCATATGACCCAGGGACCTCAATATATAAGCAGTCACCAGCAGAAACAGTATATACAGTGCCAGAAATCATGTTTGAGTGCTTAATTCTATAAATATTTCTCCCTACTGAAATCTTGACATCACCCTCAGGGGTTGTAATAAATTGCAATTGCCCACCTACAGGTAATTGGTAATGATTTAAATTATTGTTAAATATGTACAATGTTTTACCTGTTTCTTCATCAACATCTGTAAGTATGCTGTTCAGATGAATAATTAACAAGCCACTCAGTTTAGACAGCATATCAGGAGAGGGTTGTGGTGTCGGCAGCTCCATATTAGCCTGTTTTTTGAACCCAAATAAGTTCATGGGCATGTTTATTTATTTCAAATCATGTTCTGTGTTTAGGCATTGATTTCCACTTCTCAAATCACAATGACCCCATGGTAGAGTATGTATGCCACATGATAAAATGCATCTCTTATCATCATGTGGGTCCAGAGCCACTTTTCTTACAATATTTGAAGTCAATAAGTGATCCACACTCTGGATTCTGGATTCTGATGTTTTGATTGAATTCTGCGATTTGATGCAATTTTCATAATCTTCAAATTGAAGATCTTTTTCAACAGTTACTCTGCCAATACCCTTGGCCTTTTTGGCAACAGTGCCACTACATGTCTCAAAAGTGTACATCTTGGCACTTAACCCAGCAAATTTCACAATAACATCACCACATGTCTCATCTTTTAACTTGCCAGGCACCTTTTTGTTGTGGGGTTGAATCCTTGTATGTTCACTGGTATCAAAATATTGAAACAATTCAGGCTGTGCAATATCTTGATAAACATCTTCTGTTTGAATATCAAGAACAAAACTATCCGTATCCATGTACATCAGTTTTACACGATCACCATAAAAAGGTTTCAACACATCATAATACAATGTTAACATATGTAATTTGGACAATTCCAATATCGCAGCCCCTACATAAATAGGTTTATCAAACTTGATCTTTGTTTTCTTCATGTTGAAAAGTGCCATGTGCTCATCATAAATTCTTCTGTAATTGAAATTAGGCTTTGCAACCAATTTTTTGCTCCGGCTGGGGTCAGTAATTATTTTAACATCGGTATGTTTTCTGACATTTTCAATAGTTTTGCCATAGACAGAATTCACCATCAATTTAAACAAGGCCTTATCAAATTGGCTCTTTGCAGATGTTCGAAGCTCCGTGTTTGTATCAATGTATGGTTTCAACCATTCTGAGTGCCTGAACCTCAAAACTTTGCCAACTTTGGTCACTTGAACACCATGTTTCATCAGGAACTGGAGGTTTTTGTAATATGTGACATATCCCTGTTTCGGCTCCAGAGTCATCATGAGCTTCTTCTGTTTAGAGCCAGGTGAGCACTGAACCTCGGAAATTGGGGGCAGATCAGAAAATTTGTTGTGCAAATCATCAGGAATGGCCAGATCAACCTCTAAGAACAGGCCATATTCACTGTCATCAAAATCTTTAAGATCTTCAATATTGAAATCTTCAACCCATTCAAGCCCTGCATATGGTAGTTTTTGCATCATGGCATGACCATAGAGGCTGTTTGCATCTACATACAGTATATAATTTGATGGCCGTACTGGATCATAATCGGGAATATGCTTGTTATTTGCTCTGGCATATCTCTGGGAACATTGCACCATCCCTCCTCTTATACATTTCTCCATAAACAGATACATATCTTGATCGTGGATCAGATCCAATTGCATTTTGGTATTCAAAAACGTTGCGGCCCATGCTAGGCCCGGGGCACTGAAAAAATACACTGGGTCCAGTCTATAATTTTGCATAGAAGATTTTCTGAATGCCTGCAATATATCAGCTAAGAGAGTGACATCAAGTTTTAAATATGCCATGTGATAATCACCAAATGTCTTGCATTTTAAATTGTTCCACATCAACTGGGCATGGTGATAATCTTCATCAGTGATTCCAGATCCTCTGATTCTGCTGTAAAATGCTTGTTGTGGTGGCAGGGAACACTCATCAAATTTAGAAAAATCTGTGACATAGTCATATGGATATACACCCTTCCGCCTAATTAATTTCAGGTCCTGATTTGGAAACGAAGCACGTGTGATTTTGAATTGATCATCAGATAATTGAGTGGCCAGTGTAGCCAGGCTAGCAGATAAAAATCTGTAAGAATCAAGAAATCTTATGTGAATAGGAACACCATCAACTTTAATTATCTTGCTAATAGATATATATTTCTCATCATTTTCAGCTAAAATATTTAAATTCTGCTTGTCAAACCCCTCGTACCTGATTAAATGATGATAATCATAATTGGATGCTCCATGGCAAAATATGGGGATAAATCTTGGTCTCTTGATCTTAATATTACAGCTATTACACAGGGCCATTAAGAATTTACCATCTGTATGAGAATGGTGATGTACCTTGATATTTGTATCTGAAAATTCAGAATCACATACCGGGCATTTTTCTGCATTGTTGAAATCCTCAATCTGTTTCTCTGTTAAAGGCAACATAGGCTTTGATATTAATAAGATGTTAGATGCTATGTCACGGCACACATTTTCTATTCTATGTGCAAATATTTTGATGGCATTTGGTCCCTTGTATGAATATTCTTTAATAACAACACCATCCCGTATAACCATAAAACAAAAGCTGGAAGGTTCATGTTGCTGGTATGGTGTAATTGAAGATTCTTCGGGATCTGGATTGCAGAATGCAAGAGATTTGAGGTTTGATTCAGAATCCCAGACAATATATACTGGGTGTTCCAACGAGGCTTCAGACTTTTTGAATTTGCAATTTTCACTTGGCATTGGCATCACCATATGAACAGGTTTATGGTTCCCACAGTATTTCAGATGCTCAATTAACTTGTTTTTTGCAATTTCTGCACTCTCTTCCCGAACCCCCTTAACCATTTTCCTGCCATCAAATTCAGTTAAGCATCTTCTGCACAACTTAAATATTTTTTTATATTTGTCTAGTTGTGTTCTCACTAAAGCTTCAAGATTATGTATCAGAGTGTAATGGTATGTATCATCCCCTTCAATTAAGAGCAGATCAATCGGAATTGCAGATTCATCATCAAGTGTACTGATTCTGAGAGGTGCTATCGGGCAATTGCCAGTGGAACAAATAAATACATTAATAGATAATTGTTTGCCATTGATGTGCCTGGCCTTTTTTTCAAATTTATCAATATTCTGAACAGACATTGGATATTCTAAACCCTCCATTGCATCGTCAAAATCGTGCTCATGCTGTTTGTAATAACTTATTCTCTGAGGATCCCTTGAAACTGGATACAGAGCAGCTAATATACACCACAAAAAGCATTTCGCGTCATTATTTTTTATATTGACCACGGCTCTTTTGTTTTTGATATTGGCAGGTAATGGTACATAAGTGGAACCTTTTAATGGGCTGAATTCAGAAATATTAATATATAACTTGTGCGGAGAGCCGCACAGGCTCCATCCGGACTCTTTTGCCGCAAATTCAGAGTGTTTAATATTCAGTTGATCTATCAACCTGCTTATTATTTTGTCCGAATTTGTATTTGAATAAACCGGTACAGTTTCTGTTATGTGGGGCTGTGTAAATTTTGTGTCATTTGGCTTCTTATATTGAGTATACAATTTGAGGGACAGCTTATAAGAGCCATTTTGTGCATTTAGAATTGCCTGTATATCAGGTTTTTTACTGTTCAAAAAATTCTCAATGCCACATCTTGGCTCTGATACAAACCGGTGATCTCTTAATTGGCCGTTAAAACTGCTACGGATGGGTTCATGGCGTGGCTGCTTTGCTGCTCTGGCATTAACAGGTGCTTCGTGCTTTCTTTTCAGACCAGATGTTGATGATTGTGCAGAGCAAGTATCTTTATGTATATATGTGAAGTATTGCATGTTATATTCTCTATGGCATTTGTGGCAAATTATTGTGGGAGTTCTGTATTTGTCTGGGTTACAAATCTTTTGGTGCTTGGCCCAATTGGAGCTGGATATATTTTTATTGCACTGATTGCAATATTTTTGATTCGGCATTTTTGTTGTTGTTTATTATATACAATTTCTTGGGATTCAATTCAAAACTTTATGCTGGATAAAAAATATCAGTTGGGTTCAGCACTGTGCTTTGTATGTGTGTATGTATATATGTGTGTATACACTTAATATTTTTGGCTTTGGTATTTATATAAAATTTCCTGGGTTTTAAATCAATCTCTATGGATTAATATTAATAATATTAATCTTATGACAGGTTGTAAAGCCAATAGCTTACAAATGGATTATTCATTCACACTGCCATTCCGCAAATGCCTGCACGGACATGCATGTATAGAATGGCAATGACCTTGTTATGTATAACAGGCTGGGACAAATATAAGCTTGACTCTAAATATGAGTGGATTACAACAAATATCAGATTTTATAATGTTCAATTAAACCAAACAGGCCTGTAAGTATGAGAAGCACTGTATCAACACATCTGTTCCCCTCAGTCACTCTCACATAACTGGCTGATGCAATAATCGGGAATTTCTGTAAATACTGGCGCTGAGGAAAAAAATCAATACTACCGTCTCGGGAATTCCACACACTGACACAGAGGGGAAACATGCAAACACGAAGCAATTCTAGAAGAGGGCTCTACATATTACATTGTTTTAATATTAGATAAGCAAATTGAATGGTATCCAATTAAACTTAAACCAGAAGTAAATATATATGTGTATAAGCTTAATTTCTGGTGTGGTCAAAAATTGACAAATTTATGAACAAAAATCTGGCTGATGCAACTTTTGTAAGTATGCACAAATCAATCTGAAGAGCTCGTACTTTCTGAAAAATTCCCGAGGGCATTTTTTACAAAAATCTTGAATTTGACAAGATTCCACACTTGCTCAAAAAACTCATATGGGCATGTTGAGCAAGTTTTAAGTGTAGCAAATCTGCTTGAGGGGGGCTCGTACTTTCTTGCGCTGTCCCCACCACAAATACCACTACTTGTTTTATATTGAAAGTTAACATGTCATGATTATTATTATTATTATTTGGTACATAAAGTTAGTCATTTTGTAGTTTCTGTTCACAACAAAATCCTTGCATAGTTCTTTCTGCATTACAATTAAAATTATTTGCATTTATGAAGATTTCTTCATTTTAATTTGTATGAATGTGGTATTTTCTTTTAGTAACGTGTTGATAATATCATTGTCTCTTGCAATCATTGTCCATGTAAGTTGTTTAAAGTATACAATACTTGATAATTACAGATTTATCCGCCATTGATATGCACCCACAGAAATTTTGGAAAGTCGGCGCCCTTGGGTTCACACCATTCGGCAGGGACGGTAATGTGGCAATATAGCACGGCGTAGTGGTTGCTTCTTTTATGCAGTGCATGTTCATTGGCTAGCTAGTAACTAGTGTTGCCAACTGTAATAATGAAGCACTATTTCTGTCACGGAAGGGGAAAGGCAGGTAAAGTGGCGGTGAGTTTTGTTGGATTGGAAGCACCATATTTTTATTTTATACTAAGTGTTTGACCGGTTTGACGTTGTGTGCGTGTATTGCGTGTGTGTATGTAAAAGTGTGTGTTTGCTAATGAACGTTAAATTCCATAATGCCTCCAGTTCTGTCGAAGTTGAAATAAAAAACCTTGCATAGCCAAGCTCGGGAAATTCTAAGCAACGTGCACGAGTTCATGAAGGAGGAAGCCAGTCATGTTGTTAGCATCCCAATAAAGCATTTTGGCAAGAGAGCAGCGGCTGCGACTGGAGTTCCTGAAAGAACAATCAGGGCTATCATGAACGAAAGACAATCTCTTGAGATGTCAGAAGGCCCCTCCACATCATTCCACACTCCCGGGAAAGAATGACAAAGACCAGCGACCAAATCGTCAGTGGACGCTTTCGATGAAAACGTTATCCGTAGGCGCATATACGACCACGCTCTGCGTGAAAATGAAGTGCCGACATTGAAAAAATTGCATGTCAAATTACAGGCGGACATACATTTTGCGGGAAGTCAAGAGAGTTTGCGACGTTTGCTGCGAAAGATGGGATTTAGGTGGAGGAAGACACAAAACAATAGAACCATTCTGACAGAAATGCAAGATATTCGCCTTAAAAGAACAAGGTTTTTGAGGCAAATAATGCACTACAGACGACAAGACCGACCAATAATATACATAGACGAGACTTATTTGCTCAGCACCCACACCACATCGCTTTCTTGGTCGGATGACTCTGGAAGAGGGCTTCGGGTGCCTTTGTCTAAAGGACGGCGCCTGGTAATAGTTCACGCAGGAGGCAAGAATGGATTTGTCCCCAATGCCCTACTCTTATTCAAATCAAATACCAAGTCAGGAGACTACCACGATGACATGAATAGCGAAAACTTTATGAAGTGGATCCGTGAGAAATTAATTCCAAATCTGCCGCCCAGTTCTGTGGTGATTCTTGACAACGCTTCTTACCACAATGCACAAATAAATCCTGCTCCTACTCTCGGCTCGTTAAAGAAAGACATGCAGAGTTGGCTCCAAGGAAGAGGCATTCCCTTTACACCTGATATGACGAAGCCCGAGTTATATGACATAATTAAAGTACATAAAGCGAAACATGTAACATATAAAGTGGACTCTTTGTTAAATTAACATGGCCATTCCGTTTTAAGACTCCCACCATATCATCCTGAATTAAATCCCATAGAAAAAATCTGGGCTCTTGTAAAGAACTGGGTGGCATCACATAATGTGACATTTAAATTGGACGACGTCATGACGCTTGCGACACAAAAATTTGAAAAAGTCACGACCGAAGAATGGGCGTCAACATGTCGTCATGCAGAACAGATGGAGCGTGAGTACATGGAACATGAGGGATTAATAGACGACTACGAGGAGGCGGCTGCCCCTCTCGTCATCCATGTAGGGTCCGATTCCACCGACACCGACACCGACACCGAGGATTTATTAGGAATTGAGGAACTACTCTCTTCTGAATAACTGGAGGTAAGTTCCCAGTTGTGTTTTTTTTCTGAACTGTAGACAATTTACCGAACCCATAGCTGTGTTCAATGTTATCTACTGGTTATAATCAGGGCTAGGATTTATAGGTAAATTACATACCTTTAGTTTGACGAAATATCGCTGAAATTTTGTGATATCTGTGCGAATAGTAATGTTTGTAGTGATTTAAGGTACATTTTATTGTCAATATTTTTCCATATTTAACTTTAATAAATACTTACTTTTACATATTTAAGGAAAATATACTTCATTTTACATATTTCAACAGGTTTAATTCACAAATTGTTTATATTTCATAATTTTGGAATTATTCAAAATAAATAAATTATGTGGCTCCAACATCATTTCAACTCTGACTCCGGCACGTGTTCTTGTAGAAATTGCATAGAGGAGGCTTTTTACAAAGAATTTTATTTCCTAAACAGTATACAAGATATGGTTACATAGAACGATTATTATTTTTTTTTTTTTTTTATGTATACGGATAAAAGTAGTCAAGCTACTTTCGGAGGTATGTGCTTATGCCCTGGTACCTGAAAATTAACCCAGGGCGTCAGTTCCGTGAATTTTTTACGGATTCCCCCCCTTTCCTTTGATTCATCCTTGATTTCCATTATTTTTTTAATTACAATAATTCACTGTGACATTGGCAAGAATGTCCCAGTGTGAAGAACCAAATTTGTTCGGTTTTCCTGAACAAAGTTGGTTTCACATCATTCAACAAGGTAAGAAGATTAAGATAAAGGTTAGAAATAGTAGGAAGTAAATAAGTGTTAGTGTTTAACATTAATATTATTTATGATCAGATACGAAATTACATAAGTGTGTAATTGGGTGGGTAATGTTTTCTTAGGATAAGTTTTGTTGTGTGTCGTGTGCATTAGTGTTGATGGATGAGATGAGGAATGGACATTAACACGATTCTATGAATGTTAAGCAGGGTCTATGTTCTAGTATGTTATGTTTGAGATAGTGAGAGTATTATTGGCTTTGAGATGTACGTATTAATAGTAGGAAGAGATATGAAAGAACGAGTGGTACCTGATGCAAGGAGACTTGCGGGAGACCAGCAAGAGTTGGTCGGACTGGGATGAACATCGGTACGACGGTTGGTACCCGGGACATCATCAGGAAGGGAAGAAGTAGGGAGGGATTTCCTGGGAAGTATCGGGTACATTAGTACGTTCGGTAGTGGAAATATAGAGAATTGTCAAGAATCAGTGAGAGAAGTTTGCAGTGTGTTTAGTAACGAGAATAAAGAAGGGGGTGTAAGATTACAATTTAAGAAAGAAACGAAAAAGAAGAATCTTGGTTAAATTCGGTTGGTTCCTAGGTCGAGTCCTTGCAGTGTTATCCTTTGCCTTTCTCCGGGGAGACGTAACCTTTTTTCGTTTTGGCGTATCACTGTCTTGTGTATTAGTGTCTCCTTCTTGATGTTCCTGTGGGAGGTTCTGCTTCATTATCCTCTTGGTGATCTTAGTCCTAAGGAGGGATGTCCTGTTGTTGAGTTTGTCGAAGGTGGATTCTTTGTGATCTTCTGGGGGGTATATTACATTCCGGAGGTAGGGGTTGAATGGGGAGGTGAGTGATGCCGGATTTGAAGAGGGAATGTTCCTCTTTCGACACCAGGTTTGTTAAGTCGTTTAGTGACGTAAAGTGCTCGGGATTTCTTATTAACTGGTACGTGTTGAAGTTTGGTAGCTTTTGTCTTAAATCTTCGATTTGTTTGTTTGATGTCTGGCAAAAGAAGGCTTTATGTTCCGGTGTGTCCGTCTCGGTTTTACATTTCAGGCATTTATCAGTCTGTCTGAGGTTGTGCTTATTTAGGTGTTGACCGTAGGGACCGTGTCCCGTTAGGAAATGTATGAGACCTCTCGTGGGATGGAAATGGTCCATCGAAAGTCGTTCTTTTATGTTTGGAAGGAAGCTGTGAAGTCTCCTTCCTTGCGTAGCTTGTGTCCATTCCTGTTGCCAGACGCTAAACAAGTGGTTGTAAATTTCTGGTACCGTGGCAGGGCGTATTCCAATTAGTTTATAGATTTCGTCCTCTTGTCCATTTCTAAAGTAATACTTTGATGCTCTAGTTTTAATAACGATTTCAATAGGCTGTAGGCCCGCAATCATGAGAAGAGCCAGGGTTGAGGTTGTTCTGAATGCACCCGTTAGGCGAAGTATCACTTTGCGTTGTGAAGATCTCAATCTGTTTTTAATGTACTGTTTACTGGTTTCCATGGCCCACAGGGGCGAGCCATAGGAAATAATAGAATTATATATGGTAATGAGATATGTTTTTATGTGTGATAGTGGAAGGTTGTAGTTTGCTGAACTCAATGTGGCTAGACTGTTTATAGTTGTTTCGGCCTGGGTTGTTGCCAGGGCTATGTGTCTGTTAAAAAACATCTTCTCTTGAAGAGTAATGCCAAGGTATTTAGCTTCTCTTACTCTTTTTAAATTTCTTTCTCTGAGTTTGATTTGAGGGTTTCTTTGTAACTTCCCCTTAAGGATAATATAATGAGTCTTTTCCGAAGCTATTTTGAGTTTAGCATGATCACACCAATTGGATAGCATATTGATTGCAGTGGATGCTTTATCTTCGATTTCCCTTCTTGAGTTACCGGAAGTGAGCATGATAATGTCATCCGCATAAGCTATGATCTGGTCTATGTCTGGATGGTCTTGTAGTTTCATAAGCGCAGGCTCCAAGTTAGTATTCCAAAGCTCGGGTCCCAGAATGGAACCCTGAGGACAACCTTTTGACGTGATCTTACTCATTTGTAGATCCGGATATTTGATGCTAATTTTTCTGTTAGAGAAATAACTTTTCAGAAGTAGGAAGAGTGTACCTGGGCAGTTCATATTTTTAAGTGTTTGAAAAAGGCTGGGCCACCACAAGTTGTCAAATGCCCCGGCGATGTCCACCATGATTCCAACCATGTACTTGTTTGGAGTGTTTTGTGTTGTAGACGATAGCAGGCGTAATGCATCGTCAGTGCATTTACCTTTCGTGAACCCAAATTGTATCCCTGATATGGGTTTGAGCAGGCGAAATTCTTTGAGTCTTTTTAGGATAAGTTTCTCGAAGAGTTTTCCCAAAACGTTGAGAAGGCATATTGGTCTGTATGAATTGACCCTGGTTTCATCTTTATTTGGATGTTTCTTGATGATTATTAAGTTTGCTTCCTTCCAGGTTTCTGGGAATATCTTCTGAACAAGGCACTCATTAAATAGTTGAGTAATGTAAGGCGTAAGTACTGGGGTGATTTCTTGTATTATTTCCACAGGAATTCCGTCTGGTCCCGGGGACTTCTTCATTTTCATGCTGCTTATTTCGTTTTCTACTTCCTGGGTAGTGAAAGGTAATATTGGTGATTCTGGATATGGCTGGTGATAGATTTTTCTTGTATCCTTATTTTCCTCGCTGTCGTTTTCAGGTTTGTCGTCTGGTATGAGATTCTTCATTAAGAAGTTGATGGTTTCTTCCAAGTCCTTTGTCATATTCGTGTTGTTCTCGTCATTAATTAAGGTGGAAATGGTTTGCGGTTTTTTTATTTTGCCGGTAGCGATTTTATACGGGGTGCCCCATTTATTTAATTCCAGACGTTTTTCGATGAAGATATTCCATTGTTGTGTCTTATAATTTAGTAGCTCGGTTTCGTATTGCTTTTTTTTGGCACGGTAAATCTGGAGGTTGGCATTTCTGTATTGTGCGATGATGGATTTTTGATATAGTTTCCTGGCTTTTTGCATTTGTTTCTTAAGGTTGGTTAATTTCTTTGGCCATGGCTTCCTCTTCATTTTCCTTTGGTTATTTCTGGGTGATGAATTTTCAATTGCTTGTCTGATGTTTGCAGAGAGTTCCTCTGCGAGCGTGTTGAGTGATTTTTGTTGGTCCAATTGTTCAGGGATACTGAGCTTTTCTAGGAATTTTTGATGATCGATCTTTCTCCAGTTCAATATGTTCTCCTGGTTTGTCTGTTCAAGCTGATGTTGCCTGTAGATTAAGTCGAATAGTATTAAGTTGTGGTCGCTTGTTGTGGCGAGATCTATAACTTTCCAGTTTTGAACATCGCCCAAGGCCCTTGCATTCGTGAGTGTTAGATCAATGTTGCTTGAGGCGCCCGCCCTTCCCCTGTAGGTGGGGGGATTATCTGGCTGATTTTCGACTTGTAGGTTGTGCTCAGAAATGAATTCCTCCATGGCTACCCCCTTGGTGTCGGTTTCTTGGCTGTACCACCACGGAGAGGAGGAGTTCGTGTCAGCTGTGATTATGATCTTGTAGTTTTTGTACGCATTGCAGATCAGATCGATTTTTTCCAAATATGGGTCTATGTCATGGCTGAATTGAAAATAACTATTTATTAGGATCCAAGAACCATGCTCGGAAGATATTTGAGCGCAATTTATGTGTGTGTCACAAAATTGTGCTATTTTGGTGATTGTTAGATTTCTGTTTAGGTTAATTATTGCTGCCATGGTTTGATTGCGGTCCTGAATTGTGTGAACGTTGAGTGGTATGTAGGGAATTTTGTTTTTGGATGTGTATGGTTCTTGCATGAGAATTATGTCAATGTATTGCTCTTTGCAGTAATTGATTGTTTCAAGTGTTGCAAGCTTGCTTCTTCTGGTGTTGATCTGTGCAACGCGTATCTTGTCGTTATCTATGAGTGCCGTACTAATTGGTGGCATCGGGGCCATTCGTTTGTAGCTATGAACTCCATTCTCCCGTGTGCCCTTACAAAGTCCGCGTAAACATCGTCAAGTACCAGGGACTCTCCGCGACGTCCGAAAGCTGTCTCGGTTAGCCGGAGCAGCTCCTCTGTGTCGGTAGGAAGGTTGTAAGTTTTTAACGTTATCCTGTCCACTGCTTCTGGTATGGGGAAGGTAATAGTTTTGCCCTTGCTATGCTTCTTCCTGACTAGTAGTCTCAGTGCAGTAATGAGAATATCTCTCTCTTCTAGGCGTGAAAGTTTCAAGTTGTGTTCGAAGTTTCTATATATTAGATACGGATCCGAGGGATGGGATGAGTGTTCTGGCGAGGGTGATGGAGGTTCCGAGTCAGTATCGAGATCGGTGTCATATAAGTCAAGTGTGTCTTCTGCAGTGAGTTCAATTTTCTTGAATGTGAGAGGGGTGTGAGATGATGTGTCAGATGTAGGTGTTCGTGTCAGAGCGGGTTTTATTACCTCAATTGGGGCAGAAGGTGTTGGAAAAGGGTCGTTGAGGATGGAATGGGTGTTTGTAGTGAATTTTATATTCTCCGATAGGTTGGACGGTTCAGTAGAGAGGTCGAGAAGGGTTGGGGGATTGAAGTATGTGCTATATGGGTACATGAAGGGGGGAGCTTCTGGGTTTAGCGTGGAAGAGTTTACTAAATCGATTGCTTTTTTTAGTCGGTATGCTGCCGCTCTTTTAGCGTTTCTTTTTCTTCTACTTGGTGGATTTCTTTTCCGTTTTGTTTTAGGGGTGTTCTCCATAGTCTGTCTTGTCCACTAGTCTTTGCCACATGAGGGTGTATGTTGGGCAGTCTTTGTTGTCTTTACTATTGCATGTTTTGTTCCTGTTTTTACATGGAATGCATGTTTTCGGTTGGGTTTTTTTATCACAGTGTTGGCGTTCATGATTCTCATTTCCACAATGGGTGCACAAGGGTTTGTTTTTGCAGTATTTTACTACGTGGCCCAGATCTCCACATTTCAGGCAACGTGCAACCACGATATAATCTTTGATGAAAAGAGATAGGAACGGTAAATATACGTTTTCTGTGCGAAGAAGGATTTTTCTAATTTTACTTGTGGTTTGTACAACTAGATGTACTGTGTTGCTGTTACGGGGTCCTGTTTTAAATCTCACATTGAAATCATTTGTGTATTCTTCATATGGAATTGATTCTTGGAGATTAAGGCTGTAAAATTCTGTGTAAAATTCCTCTGGGTCTTTATTGGCCGGAACGTCGTATATGATCAGAAGCGGATCCTTTTTTCGAGGGTTTTCTACTTTGATGTTGTGTTTAGGAAGATCTTTATTATTAATTAATTTCTCGGCTCCTTCTCTGGAAGCTGTTTCCACTATCACCATTTGATTTGTGGTTCTTATGCTTTTGATTTTGATATTTTCCCTCACTGGATTTACTGTGGTGGTCAAGATTTCCTGTATCTTCTTAGCACTCATTTTCCTATCTTTGTCGGACATAAAGACAGTGTGCTTTACGGTAGATGTGGCTTTCTGTATTTGTTGTTGTTTGTCGGTTTTTTTTGTTGATACAACCTGGGAGTATAATACGTCTTCTCTAGGGGTTGCAGATTGGACATGGTGATTTCTATCTTGAAGGATTTTATTTACGGCGTTGAGTGATTTGTTCTCCGACACTGTTTCTTCATGTACTTGTTCTAATTTGCTCATCAGTTCTAAGAGGATGGATTTTCTTTCTTCTGATATGTTTTTATCTTTAGCGACGAGGGTAGTAATTTCTAATACCAGTTTTCTGTGCATCTCTAGCTTGATAGTCTGAGAAACGGGAACACTGTCTATTGAAGATACGCCAGTCGCATTGGAGTTTGATGTCTGAACGTTGGTGCCTGGTGTCTGGGAGGAAGGGGTGGCTGAGGGGCTGAAGGGGTTTGCAGGTGACGGGTTGAATGACTTTTTCCAGTGGTCCTGGGGCTGTTGTAGGGGCGAATCAGGCTTCCTTTTTGTCAGAGGTGAAGGTGGGGGGGAATGACGGACAGGGCCACCCTGTTCGAAACCAAAGTGAGTGTTTTGCTTGGGGGTAGAATTTTTGTTTTTGGGTGTGGCGCCACCGGTAGGAGCCATGAGGAACACCAACAGTAGTCCAAGTTGTGCGCACTGATGAAATCTGGATTAAAGAAGCCAATAGACGGAGAGCGGCCGTTAACTGCGATCGCACGGTCGCAAACACAGGTTGCCCGGTGCTACGAGAACTGACGCGTGTTGTATAGTATTGGAATGGACTTCATACTCTCGAGTGACGTCACGCTATGTGAATGTCCTT
This sequence comes from Lepisma saccharinum, assembly GCF_977018435.1. Classification (NCBI taxonomy): domain Eukaryota; kingdom Metazoa; phylum Arthropoda; class Insecta; order Zygentoma; family Lepismatidae; genus Lepisma; species Lepisma saccharinum. The sequence goes on from NC_139229.1 coordinate 141,214,272, forward strand.
TGTAACAGCTGAGTGAGTGAGAATGACGTCGCGCCCCGGCAATGCACAGACCCCTCTAGCCGAGAATTACGCCGTGTCGTGGCAGTTGTATTTGTCAAATAAAACTGGAACTACTGTATTGAATTCGGTTCTGGGGGTCTCAGAATGTCAATCAGGCTTCTCATAAAACTACTATGTTTATTAACCAAGCTAACTGAGTTCGGGTTGTCTGTGTCTGGTTGTTATTTATACCACTGACATCCGTTAGGCTTAACTGACGTGGCTCCGTAAGGATAGCATGGGGATGTTTGTTTCGCAACAGTTATTTTGCTTAAGGGTGAATTCACTTTTAGTTTATTTTCAGATCAAGATTGGTCCTTCTTACGTGAGCGTTTGGGGGTGAGCAAAGCAAACTACTCCTTGGGTGAGCTGCAGGGGGTGTCTTTTGCGTTCATCTGCGGGCAACAGTATTCTCCATAAGAAATATATGGAGAGTCCACACGATTACTATTTTGGCAGTGTTTGAGAAAGTACTTACCGGAACAGATTGTGGGGGTGTCCTGCGACCCAAGGCACACCTTACACTACCGCATGCTCTCTCACTTACACTAACACTCACTAATTACCACATATTTTGTCGATTTTTTACGGAGCACTTTTACGCATGAAGAAGTCTGCTTGGCACACGCACACGCACACAATTAAATTAACATGGCCATTCCGTTTTAAGACTCCCACCATATCATCCTGAATTAAATCCCATAGAAAAAATCTGGGCTCTTGTAAAGAACTGGGTGGCATCACATAATGTGACATTTAAATTGGACGACGTCATGACGCTTGCGACACAAAAATTTGAAAAAGTCACGACCGAAGAATGGGCGTCAACATGTCGTCATGCAGAACAGATGGAGCGTGAGTACATGGAACATGAGGGATTAATAGACGACTACGAGGAGGCGGCTGCCCCTCTCGTCATCCATGTAGGGTCCGATTCCACCGACACCGACACCGACACCGAGGATTTATTAGGAATTGAGGAACTACTCTCTTCTGAATAACTGGAGGTAAGTTCCCAGTTGTGTTTTTTTTCTGAACTGTAGACAATTTACCGAACCCATAGCTGTGTTCAATGTTATCTACTGGTTATAATCAGGGCTAGGATTTATAGGTAAATTACATACCTTTAGTTTGACGAAATATCGCTGAAATTTTGTGATATCTGTGCGAATAGTAATGTTTGTAGTGATTTAAGGTACATTTTATTGTCAATATTTTTCCATATTTAACTTTAATAAATACTTACTTTTACATATTTAAGGAAAATATACTTCATTTTACATATTTCAACAGGTTTAATTCACAAATTGTTTATATTTCATAATTTTGGAATTATTCAAAATAAATAAATGATGTGGCTCCAACATCATTTCAACTCTGACTCCGGCACGTGTTCTTGTAGAAATTGCATAGAGGAGGCTGTCATTTTTGCTGCTCAATGCGATACATATTGTTTTCTGTGTTAAAATTGCCATGCTTTGATGGGTGACCAAGTTCATAGCAGGGCCGGCGGAAGGGGAGGGCGAACCGTGCCATCGCCCAGAGCGGCAAAATTTGAAGAGAAGAAAAAATAAGCCTATTGAAAACTGTGATCGAGCGAGATATTCTTTTGCGCTTAATAGTATTGAAATAGCATAAGAAGTCTCATTATTTATTTTATATTTTGATGTTTTAGTTAGGAATATATTGATATTCAATTTTCCGTTGCTGCGTAATGACCGGGCGGGGGGGGGGGGGTCGAAATAGAGCGGCATCTGCCGCCACCTCCCAGGGAGGCAAAATGACTAGCGCCAGCCCTGGTTCATAACAAAAAAAAAGCCGCGCAGCTTATCGTCTAGTGGCAGTATATGTATTTGTTATTGTTGCGGAAGCCGGCATCCTTTGTAAATGTACAACAAAGGCAACCGACTGTCGCCAATCTCAGAGAGGAAATAATAATACTGCTTGAGGAGGAGTGTTATGGTGCAATTATAGCGGTTTAACACGTTGGTATGTTATTATCTGCCGTTGCAGTTCCATACCAGTGTATACGGGTTTTGGGAGTGAAAAGTTAGAACGCCACAGTGCATTAATGCAATGAAAAATAATATATATATTTTTTTTTATTTTCTTTGAAATCACTCAAATATGGAATCGTATGAAGAAGTCTTCTTTGCAGCATTTTTGGTAATTTTACTTATGTGTTAGTTCATATTTTGCGAATTTTTAGTCCATATGTATGTAGCTACATACAAAGCCACTTGTTAGTACATATTAATCCTAGTCCTGGTATAATGCATGACGTTTAAAACTCAACGTTAGATAGACCTGAATTCTCTAATTTTATTGTTGTACGTAACAGCTGTGCATCGGCGCACTGCAGCGATTTTTCTATCTGCTCCATTAGCAACACTGCTTCTTTAGTTGTTTCGCGCATCGCACGGCAGAAATATCTGCGCTGGACTTTTTTTTCTAACACCTTCATTGTAAAGGAAGGTCATCATTTCCCGGCGACATCAGCTAGCGCTGTATTGGCAACACTGTGCGGTTTCTCCATAAGCGCCGTTGTGTCTTCTGAACGTGAAAACGACTTTAATGCATTCGTTACATATTTAATCTTCTCTGTTGAATAATTTTTGTGCCAAACTTCTTGGCATAAATGCAAAATTGTGGGAGAGAAACGTGAGTAGAAATGAATTAAAGCTGAAATTAGAAACGATGAATTAGAATAAAAGAAATACATTATTAAAATAACTCGTGCAGGCATTCAGACTTTTTCCTTAAAGTTGGAAACACTTCGGATATTACCTTACCAATTGGCTCTACAGCTCTGGGTGAGCTTTGGCCTCCTGCACTATCAGCCTCCAAGCATTTCGGTCCAATATCTTCTCCCTCCATCCATGGACTCCCATTCTTTGTAGATCTTGTACGACACTATCCCGCCATCTTAGTTTGGGTCTGCCTCTTCTTCTTGTGGAGTACATTCTCTCGTACATGATTCTTCGCGGCATTCTATCCTTATTCATACGTTCTATATGACCCATCCAACTAATTCTTCTGGCTTTTATAAACCTTACTATATCCTTTTGGTTTACGATGGAATTTATCTCTTCATTGTTTCGACTTCTCCAGAAATCTCCATCCCTGATTGGTCCATATATTTTTCTGATTATTCTTCTTTCAGTTTTCCTTAATTGCTGTTCGTCTTCTACACTAATTGTCCATACCTCAGCACTGTAAGTTATTACCGGTCTAATAAGTGTTTTGTAAATCAATAGTTTGGTATATCTGCTAATTAACTTGCTTTTTAGTAATTGTATGTTGGCATAATATGCTTTGTTCCCTGCATTTATTCTTTCTCTAATTACATCGTGCATGTTATTTTGGTCATTTATCGTCATTCCAAGATACTTGAAGTTTGTTACCGCTTCAAATTTCTTGTCATCTATTGTAAGTTGGTGGTAACGTTTTCCATCTTGCTTTGGAGTCAGCAGTAGGAATTTGGTTTTATTCATGTTTGTCTGTAGCCCAATTTTATTTGCTTCTTCTTCTAATATCCTGTATGTTCTCTTTAATTCTTCTTCTGTTCTGGATATTATATCGGCATATGCGTTAATTTGGCTGAGTTTCGTAAATATTGTTCCTCTTTTGTCTATTTTGCTTATTATTGCATGTAGTGCTATGTTAAATAAGCATGCAGATAGTCCATCTCCTTGTTTTACGCCTGTGTTATATTCTGTTAGTTCACCCATATCGTTCCATATTTTGACTTTAAAATATGTGCGTTGCAGTGTCATGTTTGTTAATCTAATCAATTGATTAGGTATTTGTAATTCTGTCATAATTTGTATTAATTTATGTCTTTTAATACTATCAAAAGCACTACGAAAGTCTATGAATAACATGTAGAGATTTATATTATGTTCATAATGTTTTTCCATTATTTGTCTTATTGTGAATAATTGATCTATTGTGCTTCTTCCTTGTCTAAAGCCTGCTTGGTATTCTCCTATTATGTTTTCTGTTATTGCTGTTAATCTTGTATGTATGATGCTGGTCAATATTTTGTAAGTTGTATTAAGTAACATGATGCCTCTATAATTACTACATTCTGTTGTGTCACCTTTCTTGTGTATTGGGCACAATATTCCACTATTCCATGCTTCTGGTATGTGTTCTTCTTGCCAGATTTGTTTTATCATTTTGTATATTTCTTCTATCATATTTGGTCCAGAATATTTTAATATTTCTGCTGTTATTTCATCTTCTCCTGGTGATTTATTGTTTTTTAGATTTTTTTATTATCTTCTCAACTTCTTCTCTTGTTGGTGTTCCTTCTGTGTTTTGTTCATCGTTATTTTCTATTTGTTCTTCTCTATATGTTTCATTGTATAATTGTTCTTGGAAGTGTTCTGTCCATCTTTCTAGTACACTTTCTTTGTCTCCTATTATCTCCCCGTCTCTCCTTTTACATCCTATCTCTTTAGGTTGATATCCTTTATTTATTATCTTTATTGCTGCATAGTACTTTCTAATCTCTGACTGTTGACTAAGTTGTTCTATTTCTTGTATGTTCTTTCTTATCCATTCTTTTTTCTTTTTCTTACATAAATTATTTGCCTGTTGCCTTAGTTCTTTGTATTTGTTACAACTGCTTCTTGTTTCTCTTTGCAGCATCTTCATTCTTGCAACATTTTTTTGGTTAATTATTTGCTGACATTCTCCATCAAACCACTCTTTCTTCCTTGATGTTTTCTCTTTGCCTATTACTTCTTCTGCAGCTTCTGTTAACACTTTTTTAATTCTTTTCCACTTCCCTTCTATTGTTTCTTCTTGAGTATTTTGTTGTAACTTATTTTTAATTGCTGTTTGGTAATTCACCTTGTTTTCTTGGTTGTGAAGTTTTGTATAATTCCATTTTGTTCTTCGTATGTTCTGTTTGATGGGGTTATTGCTTAATCTTGCTCTTAGTTTAATTTTTACCAGAAAATGGTCTGAATCACAGTTTGGTCCTCTTTGGCTTATTACATCTATAATTGTTGAGGAGTGTCTCTTATCTATTAATACATGATCTATTTGATTTACTGTTTCATCGTCTGGTGATTTCCATGTGCCCAAATGTATCTTCTTATGTGGAAAGAAGGTGCTTTTAATTACCAACCTATTTCTTATTGCGAATTGTGTTAGAAGTAGGCCATTTTCATTACTGTTTTTGTGTAGGGAATGGTTACCAATTATGTCTGTGTCACTATTTCTCACTCCTATTTTTGCGTTGTAATCACCTGCAATTATTATGCTGTCATATCTTGCTATTTTTTCTATTGTTCTTTCTAGTTGATCATAGAATTGTTCTTTTTCTAGATCTTCTTTTTCATTGGTTGGAGGATGTACCGACAGTATACTAATATTTTGGAATTTACCCATGATTCTTATTTTGCATATCCTCTCATTGATTGGTTCGAATGATAGAACTCTTTCTCTTAGGTTTTTTGTTATTATAAACCCTGTTCCATATTGTCCTGTTTTTTCTTTTGTTCCGCTATAGTATACGCTGTAATCTTCTTTGTCTATTTTACCATGTCCTTGCCATCTGATCTCTTGTAGTGCTACAATATCAATTTTGCGTTGTGTGATTACATTGGCTATTTCTTGCATTTTATCTGGTATTAACATTGTTCGGACGTTCCATGTTGCTATGGACTAATCATGTACCTTGTTCTTGCCTGGTTCGTCATCTGTGTTTCCCATCCTTATCCGAGGCTGATGTGCAGGTTTCTTAACAAGTTGCTTTTTTACGAGGTGAGGTTTTCAGCCTAACGCTCAACTATTTTAACCCTTGGAGGGGTTTTTCTGTTGGGGTTTACTCCCCTAGATGGTCGCCTACCAGGGCTATGGGGCCATCTCCCCATGTCATTTGATTCGGGTTTCCGTCCCTTAGACCAGTTGCTTTCACTACAGCTCTTGAGCCTGGTCCGCCCTTCTTTTGCTAGTTTTGGTCCGCCCCGGTTTCCCGGTACCCTCCATATCTGGAGAGCGTTCCCATATCCGCCACCTAGGGAGGCGCCCGATGGAGGACTAGCAACCCAGCACGGGACACTTCGGATATGTGAAAGTAAAAGAATTGTGCGATCTTAAACAAGAAAGCAAGACGCGACAAACCCTGTCGGTGTCAATATTTCAAGTTTGTAAGTTTTCTAAGTGCTTGGATAGTTGTTGCAAAGTATTGATTTTTCAATGGATGGACTATTTTACGCCATTTGATGCAGTGTAGGTGTTGCTGTCTGCGCAGATAAGAAATGGCCGCCAAAATGCATACAATTAACGGAAACAAACTATTTATTATCCACATATAATCTTATTTCAGTCACAGTATTTTATGATAATTATTATGAAACTCTGCTATCAAACCTCATTCTATGAAAACATTATGTACCAATCTTTTAAGCCCCACCCCCCGATCCCTTTATTTCGCAAGGAAAGTATTTGCGGAAACTGAATATGTGTCATATGACTTCGGTGAACCCCCAGGAAAATAATGCACGAGCAGCGCCTGCTACGTAGTCTATGTAAACTACAAACCAATGTAATCTACGCGTATATTACGTGTAGACAACGCATGTAGACGTAAACTTATAATGTACGGCACATCACCTGACAAGTTTAAGGAAAATGTGGAAATCTCCTGATTTTTTGCTTCCTCAAATATTTATAATGAACAACAATGCGAAGACCCACGAATATTCCGCAGAGAGAAAGAGAGATAGTTAGATTTGGGGAAGGAGGGTCATAACAGGCTTGATGACATTGGGAAAGACGCGCGGCTTTTTGAGCCCTTTGTGTATTGGGAACTCCAAGACGGGTGTCCTTTCTTTTCCCAACTGGTGCGGTTTTGGTCAAAGGAGAGGCAACTGGAAACTGGATACAATACCAATGTTGCCACCCACACCTACGAACAAGTATTCAGTTTTATGGTAGTGTTTATTGCAAATGCTAGACACTGGTTGAGGTTTTTAACTCTGATAAAAAAATAAAAAAGGGATTCCACATTACGAATGCAGGCAAAGGTTATGGCAAGCTCGTAGCCAGGAATTCTTAGTAGGGGGTGAAGTCAATCCTAGAGGGGGCAAACTTTTAATATATTGTGTTGCATTGACAGATATAGCAGGGTACAGAGGGGCACTTGCCCCCTCCTCCAAAAGTGATAAGTAACAGGAAAGGGATGATATCTTGAAACTCCAACGAACCAAAAAAGTTCGAGCAACATCAAATAACAATATTTCGATAAAATAACCTTTCGGATGTTACAAACAGTATTTGTTTTTTGTTTCTTTTTTGTGTTTGTGTAGGATTCTGTATGCTTGGGTTTCTTCCATGGTACTGTGTAGTTTAAAAGAGCCAATAAGATTTGAACTTTCAGCCCTCCCCAATGAGACGCGGGAGGGAGTATAAATATGGCCTCTGACAGAGGACAGGACAGAGAGTGTTTATGAACCGGATAGCAGAAGGGAGAGTGATATTCGGTCTCCAGTGGCATCCCATGAGAAAGAGCATCCCGAGGCAGTTCTGCCGATGCTTAGCTTCCACTTGACAGTTCTGCCGTGGGGCTCAAGTTAGAGGAATGTAAATAATCTAAATTAGAGAATTATTGGAAGAATCCGAGCCTTGTTTTGTTTAATTGTAAATAAATGTATAAAGCCCATTTCTGCGAGTTTTCAGCAATCACCCTGCAACATTAATTCAGTAAGTTCTTGCCTGTGATTGATTCTTTGGTTCCAAGCGCTCTGGTGAGGAACGGGATGGGAACCCAGGACTAACGAGCCTATTTAGTTTTTTGGGGGGGTTTTCCTGCCAGAAGCGGCCCGGTAAGGGTGGAGTGTTGCGGAACACTGACTACCAAAGAATACAAATATAAAGTTTAACATAAATAGGCTAATCGGGACTCCACATTTCATTCTAAGATTTATTTGCACTTTAATATAGCGAAAGAAAACTGTTCAGCTTTCGGAAAAATCTCGTCTGTTTTCATCTGGGCCTATTTCAGGAATGGGCCTAATGCTGCAGCATCAATAGCACCCACCTTAATCCGACCCTGATAACACAATACGAAGCCATGGGGTTCCAGGTTCAGCCTGGGCATGAGTGTTCTTTGTGAGCAGAGGCGAAACCACAATTTTTATCTGGGGAGGGGGTGAAGTACCAGGACAAACGCGCCAATAATGTAACGTACAGCTCATTGTGCTGCATAAAAGGGCGTTGCCTCTAAGGAAGTGTAAAAAAAAAAACAGAACTCAAGCATGAAGTAAGGACTTACGTCGCATACACTTGTCTCATCCTTGACGCGTGTGATAAAGACAAGGCCCTTCCTCCCCCCCTCTTCTTAGTCAAGGGCAAGGTTACCGTAAAGGCGACCAACAGGAAGTTGAGGTGGTTTAGTAAGAATAAACAAGGCCAAGACCTTGGCCCTGACGACAGGCCTCAAGGCATCCTAACCACAAGATAACCTCCGTCAGGGCCAGCAAGGCCAAATGGACAGATTACGAAAATAGCCACAAGGTTGGGAGCACTAAGAGCTGGGTTGAGGACGAAGACAAGGTCGTATTGTGAATATATACTTCTTGCAAAACGAAGTTCGGGGTCTGTGTCCTGCCGACTTGTGTGACGAAGAGAGGCCGCCCTGCCTGACGCCGCTGCTATCTTGGAGGGTAAGACCCATTTTTACTAAGTGGTCTCTCCACTTAGAACTTGCCTATTAGCTATAATCAGGATATGGCCATGAAGCTAGCAATCAGTGCTTAGGTACTATAAGTGTAGGTCTAAGATAATAAACATATGTCATGACACGAAACAATGCCTTTTAGTTGAAGAGTTAGTGTTAAGTTCTTAGTTATTAGGAACCCCACGCAATAGCGTTACATTTGGTGGAGGTGCGATCTCTGCTTTATCCAGCGGAGGGCCGATCCCAGTTAAACCCCTTTTACCCGCCAAACCCCAATATTGGTTGTCTAGATACTTTGATTCTAGGTTCCGTGTTCTCTCTTGTGGTTTGTTGGCGGTCTTTGGTTCAAAAGTATTATTCCTCATTTTTGTCGCTTTCTGTCGTATTGGTTCCGCTTTGGTTTGTCTTGAGGTGTCCGCTTTGCTCATTGTCCAGAATTATGTAGGTTTAATGGTTCTCACACGACAACAGACGACTGGTGAACGCAAACCCCTGCTTACTGCCACCGTTACGTGTCCTCTCCCTGCTTGTTCGGAGGAAGCAATACATACACCGCTACCTACCGAAAGTGATATATTCGAAATGCCAGATCCTACGTCAAACTCCGCTATGTGTTCTTACGCTAGGGTTCCGTCGATCCAACCGGATATTTTTAACGCTGACCCTGGAGAAAGTATAACAGACTTTTTCAACACATATAAGAGAGTTTCTTCCATTTTAGGTTGGACCGATGCGCAAAAGGTCACATTTCTGCCTGCGTATTTAAAGAAAAGCGCGTTGGCTTACTGGGATTTGAATCGCGCCACGTTAGAAGGTCTAGAAGGGTTTCCACAGGTCGAAGAAGCATTGACTAAGGCTTTTCAACCACTTTTACCGGTCGGACAAGCTTATCTAGATTTAGCTGCAAGAAAGAAACAAACCGACGAGTCGATAGAGAATTATTTTTACGATGTGCTAAACATGTGCAAGCGAGCAGATCCTAATATGAATGATGACGGGAAAATAAATTTTGTTTGTAATGGCTTGCCAGCACAAGACGCAGTAAGGTTAGTAACAATGAAAGCACAAACACTAGATGAATTGTTGGCTAATTTGCGACTTTTGGAACGCGCAAAATGGCAAGCAGACATCGCTTCGCGATCTTACGCACAGGTTTTCAAAGGTTCAAATGACAAGCAGAAAGAATTTAACGGAAGATCGGGAAGTGAAACGAGATATGTACACACGATGGAAGAATCTCGAAACGCTGACCGTGAGAGACGAAACAACCCTCCAGTTTCAAACACACACAGAGGTTCCAATAGAGGTAGAGGTTTTTCTAATTCCTTCCGAGGTAGAGCTAATAACGGCAATAACAGTAGGAACAATGATCGAGCTTGCTACTCGTGTGGATCAAAATTCCACTATGCGCGTTTTTGTCCAAATAGGGGTTCATATCCTTCAAATGAAAGATATTCCACCAATCGAGGACGTGGATCTTTTCCAATGCAAGGCCGTGATTCTAGAGGAAATAATCATAGGAATTTCGAACGAAATCCTAACAGAGGGCCCCGAACCCCTTCCCCTTTTCCAAGAAACTCGGGAAACCCAAACGCATAACGGGGATGCGCCACAGGGGTCGCCTTCGCCCAAATAAGCAAAAACCCCTGAGAGAGCGATCGTGTCGTGCAGAAAATTGTTCTTCTTTCTCATTAGGTGACGAGAATTACAACAAAAGACCGATGATACATGTCAATATTTTTAGGAAAAAGATTCCAGCACTTATAGACACTGGTAGTACTTGTAGCCTATTACACTTTGGTATGTTACCGCGCCATCTTAAAATTTCTGCTAGGAAAACAGGTTCAGTGACATTGTCTACGTTATCAGGAGTTGCATCACGGAACACTCCAGTATGTAACTTTTATTTTTGGGTTGGATCACATAAGTTTTATATGCCATTAGCGGTTTGTGCTAATCCTTCGTTGCGAGACCGCATCATTTTAGGCGCAGACTTCTTTAATTGCTTTGTTAGATATTTGAACTCGTCCGGAGTAGTGTTACGTAAACCACAACCTTCCTTTGTACCTTATATTCGGGAAAGGTACACACCTATGGTGAATAACGAGATCCGAACCCTAGTACGAAAAGACGACCAAAGCAGAAGCACGACTAGACGATCGTCACCCGAAAAAGACTCTAAACGTATAAACACGGCATCAATAAAGGTTCCAAGCACTTTCATGCCTCCTAAGAAATTCGTCGCATTTGTTTCCGAGACTAATCGTGACCGAAACTTGCATACTGTCGTTTCAAAAACACAAAAGGAAAAGACAACGGAAGAAGCGCCGAGCGCGATTAACGATAACCTCCCTTCGGGTAGGAAGAGCACTGCTATGACATATTCCAGTGACGTAGCAGATAAGACTCTATTTGAGGAACTTCCGCACATGAACAAGGAGGAAAACAGGAAATGCTCATCCGCCACAACCAAGCTAAAAGTCTTATCTTCGCATTCGGTGGTATTGGAGCCATACGAATATTCGGAATTAACTATAACTTTTGCTACAGCTGTTTCCACCAATGAGGATTTTATCCTTGAAACGAATAATGGTCTCTATGACCAGTATCGTTGCTTAGTCCCTCGCTTGTTAATAAATTCGTACACAACGACTCATATCCCAATCATTAACATGAATCATTTTCCGGTCACTTTTCCACAGAATTATGTAATTGGTATTTTATGCAAGCCAGAAATAATCTTTCCGACCCCTTCTTTCCCTCGTCAGGATGAAATGCATCATCACGTGGATGTAATAAAGGATGAAAACCTGAAAAGTTCTTTCAAATTCGAAGACAAAGAATTCAACGTTGAGACCGACTTAGATATTTCATCTGATATCACGGACGAACAAAAACGCGAATTACTGACTATTCTGGAGAAATATAAGTACTGTTTTGCATCCTCGCCGGAACACCTTGGTGTCACAAACGCCTATGAAGTTACAATTCCGCTCACAGATGATATTCCAGTTAGACGCACTCCATACAGGGTTTCTCCTAAACAACGTGATTTTATCGAGTCGGAATTGAAGAAAATGCTTTCCTTAGGTATTATCCAGGAATCTGAGTCTGAATATGGAGCACCTATTATCCTTGTAGCGAAAAAAGACGGTTCTTGTCGCATGGTAGTAGATTTTCGCGGGATTAACTCGAAAATGAAGGTTCCAAACTATTGTTTACCAGTTATATCAGATATCATTCACTATCTAAGTGGAGTAAAATACATATCTACGTTAGACCTCTTTTTAGCGTACCATCAGTTAAAAATCGCAGAGAAAGATAGGCATAAAACAGCCCTAGTGACCCCTCTTGGAACATATGAGTATACTCGGCTTCCTTTTGGGTTGGCGAACGCCCCAGCAGCATTTCAAAGGTGTGTAGATAAAGTTTTTGCAGGTCTTAAATGGAACAGTTTATGTGTCTTCCTGGATGACATAATAGTATTTAGCGAAACTTGGGAACAACATTTGGAGAGACTGGAAAAAATGTTTCTCGCTCTGGACCGAGCTAACTTAAAAGCCAAGCCTAGTAAATGTCACTTTGCTTACGCGGAAACAGAAATATTAGGACATGTAATAGGAAGAAACGGAGTCGCCACCGATCCGAAAAAGGTAGCAGCTATTAAGAAAATTCCAGTTCCAACGAACCTAAAACAGGTTAGATCGTTTCTTGGTTGTGCAAATTTTTTTCGTCGGTTTATAGAGGGCTTTTCATTAATTGCCAAACCTCTTACCGATCTTACAAAGAAAGGTGTACCATTTCTTATGGGTGAACATCAAATCAAAGCTTTTAACAAACTGAAAGAACGTTTGTCGTCCGCCCCTGTGCTACGACATTTTGATCCCAAATTGCCAATCGAATTACATTGTGATTCTTCAACAATGGGCTTCGGTTCAATGCTCTGTCATGTGACACGAGATCCAAATAATAAAAAGAAAACTATAACCCAGCCAGTTTCATTTTGTTCACGATTATTCACGGGACCACAGGTTAATTATAGTATTTGCGAAAAAGAAGTATACTGTCTTGTATTCTGTGTGCTTCACTTTCGTCAATACTTGACAGACACTTTCTTCACAGCAGTAGTAGATAGTGCAGGAGCTTGTTGGTTACGAACAGCTAAGGATCTCACCAATCGCTTGGCTCGTTGGAGCATACGGCTTTCTGAATTTAAGTTCTCAATTAGACACCGTCCAGGACGTCTTAATTGCGTGCCGGACTGTCTATCTCGCACTGCATCAACTCCTTTAACAGACGAGGAACGTGATTTCATTGATCATGGGGATATAGTCGAGACTATAGATCAACAGGTTGATCTTGGGTCAACTGACCGCGCTACCATGGTACGAAATCGCCAGATGCAGGATCCAGAAGTCAAGGCACTAATAGAATTAAAAGAACGCGACCCATCCCATCTTTCTGTTCGTTATTACGAACTAGATAACGGAGTGCTACATAGGCGCAATACAGGCAGAAAGCTTCTGGTAATTCCCGATAACATGATACATGATGTGCTAACAGAGGTGCATGACTCACCGTACACCGGAGGACACTTAGGTCAAACTAAATGTTTGCAGAAGGTAAATGAAAGATATTACTGGAGAACATCGCGAAATGACGTAATACATTACGTACGCTCGTGCCAGATATGTCAAGAGAAAAACGCACCATCAGGAATGAAACAGGGTTATCTTCACCCTCTTCCGATGGGAAATATTTGTGAATCTTGGAGTTCAGATGTATTCGGACCAATAACGCTATCCAATGGTTACAAGTATATTTTGTTTGCTGTAGATTCACTCTCATCTTGGGTGGTTGCTCAACCTCTCAGAAGTTTATCTGCAAAGAAAATCGCTACCTTCTTTGTCCAGAAAATTTTTACAGTATATGGTCCAGTGTCCACTATTCTTACAGACCGTGGTTCTGTTTACCAAGCTGCCTTGGTGGAAAATATCTTGAACGAACTTAAAATCAAACATCTGAATACCAGCGGCTATCACCCTCAGTGTAATGGAAAAGCAGAACGCGTAAATAGGAGCATTGCTAATATGCTCAGTAAATATACCGCTAAACATCAGAAAGACTGGGCGTCTTATCTGAATCTTGAAGTATATGCTTACAACTGTAGTCCCTTGGAAGGATTATCAGGTTTATCTCCCTACGAAATCATGTATGGTCGTAAACCAAATTTTCCACTAGAAATAGGATTGAATTCAAATCCTGTAGACTCATTCTCTGAAAATTTTCGGAAACATGCACGAACCATTCGTGATATAGCTAAAGAACTGCACAGTAAACGGCACCAGAACTCAAAACATCGGTACGACAATAACCGTCAAGAACCATCATTTGTTGTAGGTGACCTTGTTATGGTTTACATGCCTGCAAGACAAAAAGGACTTTCCGACAAGTTACGACGTAAATATGATGGTCCATTTTCAATTACAAATGTCAGAGGAAAGAATGTTTATGATGTGGAACGAGTGAAGGGAAAGAAAACACTACGTGTGAACATTTCTCGCTTAAAGCAATACTGGCCACGATCAGGTCTTTCACAGTAAAGCAAGTTATTTTATGCACCAAGGTTAATCGGGACGCCGATTAAAAACGTATTTAAATATAGTAGACGCATATATTATATAAAAAGGGTTTAGTTTCGAACATGGTTCTTTTGATTACCAGGCAAGTAGTTGCTACTTTTCATCGCATTCAGGAGAAATTCATTTCAAGGGCAATATATATATATTTGTTATTTCGCTTAGGAGAAACAACAGCAGTATCTGGTTCTCAATTATTTTTCCTCCTCTGTTTATAGTGGATATTCTATGGCTATCGCCACACAGGGAAGAAAGAAGGAATGAGCGATCTCAACTGTCTAGACAAACAACATATGCATGCAACTCGCTTCCTGACAACTTCCTCGTGCCGTGGCGATAGGCTCTTATCCCAGGCTCCGCGTGTTATCTATCAACCGAGTTGCGGTCTGCTTCTTATCTTATCTCTACAAGAAAAACCTAAACAAGTCGACTTCCCTATCAAATTCTCTTATTAAACTTCCAGAATAAAATAGCACACGATTGTTTCTTAAACTTGTTTTATTCGGTTATAGTAGCCCAAATTACAGATATACATATCTACTATAACATGCCATATGCATTATAGTCACAAAAATAAATGTTTTTTTTTTCAGTTGCCATAATTAAAAGACATAGGAAAACAGTTTTATTTTTGTGCCTTACGCTACGCGTATATACGCTTCGCCTTCATAAGACACGAAAGCACGCCAGTTGGCTAATCATCGCGCTTACGCTGTTTTAGCAATTTTTTTCTCTTTCTATCTACCCATTATTGTTACTATTATTTTAACTCTTTTAATATATATTTATCTATGTCCAACGGTTACCTGGGAAAAATCGTAATAGAAGGATTGGAATTAGTAATTACTCCTGCTGGGCCCCAATTTCAATCCATCGTTCAAGGAATAGCTTCGCAGCTAAACGTTTCTCCATCGAGAGTTCTTGAACCAGTTAAAGTAGAAACAATTAACAAATATCTTTCAGTGTTATTTAAAACTCAGTCGGCCGACAAATTTTTCACGGATTGCACTGAAATTGCCCGTAATTTTATACGCATTCATATGAAAGCTGGTATTTATAGGAATTTTCCGATTAGCATCGGCGATAAAAGTAACACGGAAGTATTGCAACTTTTGCAACAGTTGGATACCCTCTTAGCTACAGAGGCGCCAAAAGAACGTTCCCCCTTGGAGTAACTACTGCTCTCGGAACTTACTTAAGCATTCATGAAGTAAAAATGTGAAAGGCAATTTTAACACAGATTATAGATATGTAATAGTTTTATTGCGTCAACAAAGAAAGCGTCGTCTACGTTAGTAGGCCTATCTCTATATTATATTCTTACCTGTCGATAAACAACATTTCTTTTTAGGGGGTACACAAGTTTTATCACGTTTTAATTTAACTTGGTCTTAATGATGCAGTATGGCAATTAATGTTGACCATTGGTTATTTCGATTGAGCACAGAAATTTTCGAAATTCCAAGTGTTGGAAATATTAGAGACTCCGTGTCTGAGCAAGTAATTTTTTCGGAGCTATTGTTATTTGTAAAGTTTGTCAACGCTTGCGCAGTTACAGTAGAGAGAAAGAACGCCTTTCTTGAGGATTCCCTTTTATGTATTCAAACGTTCATTTTTAGATGTTACCAGCTCTATCACTTGGAATTCCATTTTGTTTGTGAGTTTAACGTTTCCTTCCAAACATTGGATTTATATGCTTACTAACATGAGTTCTGATACCGTTCCCATTCACATTGACGAGAGCAGTCAATATTCTATTTCTAGCCTTTCGACTGTTCTTGTTCATGCTTTTCCTGATGACATGTGCATCTCGGATGACTCAATGGATAATATATCAATTCTTGTGAATGACGATGAATTTGCCCGGGGCATACTTCCAGAAGTTCCCAATTTACCTTTACATTTGTATTCACCAACCATGATGGATATTCAAGACGCTTTTATGCCAATAGGCCATGATGAGGAAATCGAATTATTAATTTTTACCTTTATGCATATCGATTTCGTACAGGCCTTTGTAACAGTGGAAAATGTGCACATAGATGAGGGCATTGATATCCTGCCCGCAGTCCTACCACGGGACTCTGCGGCTTTTCTTTATGTTGTCCATGACATTATTACATTCCTACGTGAGGGTCTACGTAGACTGGTGACTTCCGAGTCACGGACAACCTGGCTCGAAGAGAGAGCTATAGAGCTACGGAATTACATTGGGTCCATTGTTCAGGTGGCAGGAGATCTATGGACTCTTCATACCTGCCTCGATACTACAAATGGGTCATTGTATTACTGGCCTGTCTACCTTGAAGCTAGGGTAGGCTTATACGAACCGTAGTTCATTTATTGTGTATATACATATGAGTATGTGTACAGCTAGTTATGTTCGCGGTCTTATTCGACCTTGCTGAAGTACTCATATTATCTCTACCTATATATATTTTTTTTCTCATTATTATTTTTATTATTTTTTTATTATTATTATATTGTTATTATTATTGGCAAAGTTATTACTGTAGGTGTTCAATCTTTGCCACTGTTGTAATGTCTCGTAACAATATTATCATATATTCTTCTGAGTATTATTATTATTATTATTATTATTATTATTATTATTATTATTCATAATACTATTAGTTATTGTTGTTTAGTTTTGCAACCGAGTGTCGTTTAACGTTCATTTACAACCCATAGCATTTTCAACATGCTTTCCTTCAACCCTACAATGTCTGGCTATTGTCTAGGTCACAACTTATGTTACGTGTTTTAATTGCTTCGGGTCGAAGCAATAATTCCCAGGGGAGATATATAAGTGTATAGTATGGGCACTTATGCTATCTCTAGTTTCAGATATTCAAGATGCTTTTGGTATACCTAATTTTATTTTTGGATGATGTTTGGACCATCCCAACCATTAGGCTCATGCCTGGAGCTTACTGGCGCCAACTACCCAAGGTCATCCTCTATGAAGGAAGCGTCCCCCTACATGGAGTCTCTACCCGACCAAGATATTGTTGACTATTCTATGATGAACTTCGCTAAAAAGGATAAGGTAAATTACGTGAAAACAAACCACGAGGTAGGAATATTTCATTCCTTGGACAAAATGGTAAGTGAATTTCAACACTTATTTAGTGTTCATTTGAATAATACATATGTTGAATTTCCTCCACCTCCTGAGGAGTATTCCAGGGCTAAACGTGGACTTGGACTAAATTTCATTGGAAACTTTGCTAACTGGTGCTGCGGTATTTTGAGTGAGAACCAATTCCATGAACTTTTGGTGAATGAACACACTCTTAACGCTGAAATACATAAGGTCACGTCTAGTCTCAAAAATGAACATCAGAAAGTACACTTATTAAAAACGCAAATTCGTAATTTAATTCAACAGACAAACGACACGCTGATTACTGTTGAAACTCAAGTAAATTTACTAAAAACTAGTTTTGGAAATAAATTGACAGAATTGGCCAAAATCACCAATAGGACGACTCAAAACTTGAATATAATGGCTTTAAGATCTCTATTATTGCTTCAGCTCTTGTTAAGCTCTATGATTAATTCCGAGATACGAGAATTAACAACGTCATGTTTCGCAAACAAAATTCCGTTATATCTAATCAGACCTCAAACATTAAAACGAGACCTGAAACAACTAAAATTCACCTTAGCAGTAAAGGGATATCAGTTAGCTATACCTACTACTAATCTAATGAAATACTATACAGTGCCATTAGCACATTGCTTGTTTTCACCTAAACAAGTAGTAGTCACATTAAAAATTCCGATCACGAAAATAGGTGAAAACCCTATCCTAGAAGAATTTCTTACGGTTCCATTTCGTTGGCTAAATAGCACTTGCAACATTATCCATCCGCCATTATACTCGGCAACAAGTCCAACTTCGGTTCGACTCCTGTCAGGGACCCTTTTGGCCACCTGCGACCCACACAATTCGCCAATGTGTTACTTACCTCGATTCGGTCACGATGCCACTTTAGGTTCTTCTTGTGCACAAAAGATCCGCCAAGGAGCGACTATTAGTGAGTTAGCTGGCCATTGCATGTATCAATGTTACGAAGGAAGTAACGTAATCGTGACGGAAGTATCGCAGGATCATTACGTAATCACCAACCCACCGCCCAAGATTAAAGGAGAATGCAACGGCAATGACATCATAATCGACACTTACAAAACTGAACCCGGAGCTTTGGAAGTCACTCTGCCATGTAATTGCTCATTGTCAATTACAGACGAAACTCATATTCCTAGAACTTTCCCCTGCTCTAGTGAAACGAGCGACGAGCTGCATAGTTATCATATTCTGCCAGCCTCGTGGGGCAAAATACCGACGATGAAAATAGATGTATTATTTTCTGGTAGTAAGGCAGCCGAGTTTAACCATTTCAACGACTGCCTAGACGCAAAGTGGCCCACAAAAATACCATTTCTAAAGATAACAACTCAAACAGAACCGCCTGAGGAAAATAATGAATTAATTGACGATTTAGACGATTTAGACACCGACATCTATAAGGGAAACCTTTCCAAAATTTCGTTTAGTCTAATTTGGAATGTAGCACTCACTCTAATCACAGCATGGTTGATATACAAATATCGCTTATTGGCCACACAGTTAATTACTTTTAAACAAGTCCAAGCCTCAGAAGCACTGGAACCCTCACAGGAAGTATTCCATACAATCATTGATTACTCAATAGTTATAATGATTTTAATATTAGTTCTTGTGTTTTTAATTTGGATAATCAAGAGATATAAGGAAAGTTGTTGCCAACACAAACCTAATCAGAAAACCCCAACTGCTTCTACAAGTGTACTATTTCATAATGACAAGGTGCAACTGACACCCAAAACCCCCAAAACACCACGACCTCTACCACGTACGTTCACACCAGCGCATAACCCGATACACATGAGCATGACAGCATGACTAGCCGTGCTGACAATCTTAGTACATTCAATTATACCAATTAATGGCTTATCAATGAAAACCTTTGTCACCCCGGGAATTTATATGACAGAAATAGATCCCCCTATCTTATATACAACTTCTGTTCCTCTGCTGTACCGTTTACAGTACAATGCAGCCTTTACTGAGATTGTTGATTGGGAAAATTTACCCTTTTCTTTAGGAAATACCACGATTGCTACTGATCCCGCATTACAAGGGTGGAGTTATTTCTTAGCTTCCAAAACTCACATTCGCTCACTTTTCCTGAAAGATCCAGATATCAACAGAATCCAAACCAGAATACGGCAATTCCCTGCCGGTGACTGGATAGATATTAAGGAGCTTGCACTAAACATTCATCCTCAAATGCTAACTATGTTAATTTCCGCTTGTCAGAATAGGAAGATTCATCCTGCTCTGTTACCATTTCACATTCTGTTACAACATATTCAAGCTCTCACCAGTAAATTACGGAATTATAACTATACTCTAGCCATACCTTCTGATAACCTCGGACAGTATTACAACACACCTATACTCGAATGCACTATTGGGACCACATATGCTCTCATTGCATTGAAAATACCGCTAATCCAACGACGTTCCAGAATTAGGATATTTGATCTAAAACCCCTGCCCTTCCAGCATAACGATCAAATATGTCAAGTGCAAATAGTAAAGGATACAGTTATTTTCGATGAAATCGATCAAACCTATTTCGATCAATTATGTACCTTAACCACAGACACGTTATGCTTCATCTCTCCGATTAGGAATGTAGTTACTACAGAACACCAATGTGTTAGATCAATTATTAGCGAGAATGTACCTTCTGTCGTACGAAACTGTCCCCTACACTGTCACACTGACTCGATGGTTAATCTAACTGTATTACTAAATGTTTCCACTTATTTAGTACTCTCACCAATGGATGAAGAGATCAACGTGAAATGTGAAAGCATCTTATTTAGCTTCAAGAGGAACTCTCCCTATGGCACATTAGTTGTACAACTTGGTTGTCAATGTACACTCTGCGTCTTTTCTAGGTGTTATCAAGCACAATTTCCTTGCATTTTACCCAATCAGTCGAGAGCACAAATCTCTAATTTTATTCCTATCCACTGGATAAATTATCAATCCACAAACATCACTAACTATGAATGTACAACCAAATTAATTGACAAACCTGCATGCACCATGGTCAGTCATCAGATACAACACTTGAATGGAGACCCAATATCACTAGTCCCTACTCATGCCTGGTTGAGCATTATGACTGGTATAGTCTTCCTTATCATAGCATGGATCCTATACAAGGTCCATTGCAGAAAATCGAAGCCATTGAAACCTACCTCTGTTCCGGTGGGCATGAAAACAAATACCATGAGAGCTCCATCTTATGAAGCACCGAAATGTCCCATTTATGAAAGTATTCTAGAATAAACTTCACTTTACTAATGACACATAAGTTTCAGAGTATGGACATCTTTACTCTCCAAGATGACCAGGGCCCGGGACAAGTCATCCCTGAGAGAACTTCCTTGACTCTACAAGAATCTTCAACTTGATGGACTCAACTACGGAGCACCACATTCTCCCCTTCGGCTGAGAACACCAACTATGACCTGCGCACTGCATCCAAGAGACCTTCGCGCAAGAACTACCATAAGTGAAGTGAAAAGTGATACCTATCTAAAGGACATTACTAACCAGACAAAAGGCCAATATATTATTGTAATTATATCAAATGTAGCTAGTACTTCAAAGGCCATATCCATGATATCCAAATATAAATATATTCTCAATTTTAATTTTAGCTTTGACTGCCACATACATTATATACAGGGCATGTCAATACTTAGCTTAGATGGGGGCCATCTAAGATAAGGAGGGGCGTTATGTAACGTACAGCTCATTGTGCTGCATAAAAGGGCGTTGCCTCTAAGGAAGTGTAAAAAAAAAAAAAAACAGAACTCAAGCAGGAAGTAAGGACTTACGTCGCATACACTTGTCTCATCCTTGACGCGTGTGATAAAGACAAGGCCCTTCCTCCCCCCCTCTTCTTAGTCAAGGGCAAGGTTACCGTAAAGGCGACCAACAGGAAGTTGAGGTGGTTTAGTAAGAATAAACAAGGCCAAGACCTTGGCCCTGACGACAGGCCTCAAGGCATCCTAACCACAAGATAACCTCCGTCAGGGCCAGCAAGGCCAAATGGACAGATTACGAAAATAGCCACAAGGTTGGGAGCACTAAGAGCTGGGTTGAGGACGAAGACAAGGTCGTATTGTGAATATATACTTCTTGCAAAACGAAGTTCGGGGTCTGTGTCCTGCCGACTTGTGTGACGAAGAGAGGCCGCCCTGCCTGACGCCGCTGCTATCTTGGAGGGTAAGACCCATTTTTACTAAGTGGTCTCTCCACTTAGAACTTGCCTATTAGCTATAATCAGGATATGGCCATGAAGCTAGCAATCAGTGCTTAGGTACTATAAGTGTAGGTCTAAGATAATAAACATATGTCATGACACGAAACAATGCCTTTTAGTTGAAGAGTTAGTGTTAAGTTCTTAGTTATTAGGAACCCCACGCAATAGCGTTACAATAATAATAATTATTATTATAGTAATATAGTGGTGGTAGTGGTAGTAATAATAGTAGCTTTAAAATAAGTTATTATCATCGTAAATCATGAAAAAGGGGGTACAAGTCGGTGCTAAAGCATTTGTGTTTGAACTAATGATTTGAAATATTTTTCCAACACGTTTAATTTCATATTAATTGGTAATGGAAAATGAAAAAAAAATACGAAATGTACTTTTATTTTTATAAAATTTGAAAGCGAGGGTGCAATTGCCACTCTGTGCCCCCCTGCAAGTGCCCTTAGCCGTCTGGAAGAAAAGTTCAAGAAATACTTGAAAACTAATTCCATCTTGAGTATCCATTTGTCCTCCTATTCTTAGATTATGCTACTCATGTTCTTTACTCCAATGTTTGCCCCCCTAGATTGGACTTCCGTCCAAGATTGGTGGGACAATGCCCCTGCCCCCCCTGTAGTTGCAGCACTGTTTGTGAGTGTCTCTTCATCAATTTCACGTCATCACTCACTGTCACGATTAGCTAGATGTGGCAGAAGAGCAACGCTAAGTAACAAAAATCAAATATCCACTCTCTCTCTATATCACATAAGTCGCCAAAAGGTAGACTTGGGAAACAAAAAAATAAACAGTTCAAACTTCATAGCAACACATCCAAGAAAAACATCCAAATACATTAGGCACCTTTAATACAAGACTCCTCAAAATGTCACAACTGTTCTAGATACTGAAAATTGCGATATCATTTCCCGAAGTCTGAATCTGGAAGGAAATTTCTTTTCCCCCCAATTCTGATACGACATTATACCATGATTATACGGAATCCACCACACGTTCATAAATCACTAAATGAATAAATGTCTTTATGTTGCTAGAGTATTACAGGATATAATTGTAAAGATTAGTGAGAATTCCAGGTAGGAATGTATTGTGTATTTTTCACAGGGGGGGCAAGGCAGGCTCTCAGGGGGGCAACTGCTCCCTCTAGCTACGGGCCTGGGTTATGGTTACACAAGGTGTTGATTGATTGATTTGTTTTATTTTTCTTCGCATTTCTGCCACTTTCTGCTAATCGCGAAAACGAGGATGGGTGATGATATGATAAAATTGATGAAGGAACAACCATGCCCAGACAGAGATTCGAACCCCAGAACCCCTGGTGTCATAGCGCTCTTCTAACCACTCAGCCACGGAGGCCTGTTAGAAAACTGTTGTTGCAGGCTTATACGTCGCAGTTTTATTCCTCTTAACTTAGAAATAATAGTTCATGTTTTTATAATGTTCTTTTTCCTTTAGCAATTTCTGAGGGTAACTGCTTCTACTTGTACAATCGGTCTTATCTCCCTTTATACACAATCAATACTTTGGCGGTAGAAATTCAATTTCCTGATATTATACCAGGTAATCGACGAATGCAAATAGCTGATTTAATTAACATTTACTTTGTCTGGAGTGACTCAGGAAAGAATGAAGAGAAACCTGCAACCTGTCTGATACTGAGCCCCAGGTTCGAATCTCGGACTGAGCATGACACTCTTTGTGAGTGTCCCTTCATCAATTTCACATCTTCACGATTAGCCAAAAGTGGCAGATGCGAAGTAAATTAAATCAATCAATCTATCTGACTAATACTGCTTAATTACCTTCCTTTATCGAAAAAGAAAAATCATGGTTCAAGAATATTTAGGGGGCCCAGGCATGATAGCCCTTCTCCATTACCATTAATGCAAGTATGCTTTGAATGAGTTGTTAAAAAGAAAATAGTGTGGACTTTCTTTCATACCGTAAACTTTGGTTAGTTTTAAATAAAAGCAAGGTAAGGTGTTATCAAGTAGAGTATCCTCGAATGCGTCGTGTCTGAAGCTCCAGTCTCAGTTTAACACAAAAATCACGAAATGTTTCCATCAACTTTAAACGCTAAGTATATAAATCCACGCAGTCACAAGCATTTATGTTAGAATATTTCTGAGCTGAACAGAAAATGGAAATCGGATTTTTCCCAGTAATATTACTGCTTTTTGCAATGTGTAGGGGCAGTGTCGTCAAGTAGGGAGCCAATGGAAGCATTCCTTGCACCCCCTCCCCGTTTTGGCACCCGATCGTCGCCACTGGTAGGGGGAAACTGTACCTTTACCTTAGGTGAATTGAGGGGGTGGGGTTATCGTACTCCTTGAAGTGCAAATTCATAACCCAATTTTTTTATTAACATAAGAGTAATATTTTTTTATTTTGACATCTAAAATTAATAAATAATGTTCAATAAAGATAGTGGAAAGCTTTTCCCACTCTATCCCCCAAGAACGTTGTTAATCCGCTATTATTAGTTCTTCTGATTTTTTAAGCAAATCTCCTGTTTTTTCAGGGGACGATCTCCCGATTTTTAAAAATCTGAGCTGGCAACGCTGCGTCATCGTTTGAAAGGACAGGAATAGGCGTGTTCTTGTTTACCAAGAGAATAGGATCTGTTTTACTAGTTTAAAGCACTTCGTAAAAGGTTTCTAAAATATATATATGTGAAATCTATGTTTTGATGACTTCTTTATAACACCTAAGTTAAAAAAATATATTTAAACACCCATAATTTATATTTATCTGCTCATATATATGGCCTCCCTTCTGGCGCAGTGGTAGCATCGTCGCCTTGTAATCAAGGGGTCCCAGGTTCGATACCCTGCGGAGGCATACATACAGTAGTTCGGATCCCACTTTAAACTATAGGTCCAGTTTCGGTTAGCCTTACTGTACATAAAGTGGACTTAAATCACCAACTCAATCAATCGTGTGTTTTATACAGACTCCCAACTTCCTTTTGTTTTATTGCGATTTCAATTTACGTCTGTTAACATACTGCAGAGTTTTAGCGATTGCTTAAGATTTTGTTCAATATATGCTTTAGTGGTTAGGTTACGCAGGTCAGGTTTGGTTCTCTTAGCATTACAATAAAAGTCCCTAAATGCATTCTACTCTAGTTCCAATTTACTTCTACATTAATTCCCAGTAGTCGACAATAGTCACTTGTCAACAGAGAATACCTTGTCAATGAGAAATGCGCATTCTTGTGTAAGGTAATATAACATTTTTTTTCGAATTCAAACAGTACTCATTACGGTAATACCCTCATTACTTAAAGGAAGGTTCATATTTCGTGTGACAATAATTTCCAAAATTCTATGATAATTAGTTTTTCTGCTAGGAGAATTTGAAAAAAAATCAGAAGACAATTTGAACCATTACCTGTACATATTGAAGCTAATCATGGCAATGGGAGTGAATGATGAATTTGCAGTGTAACCGTTTTACCCTTTCATCTCTGTAACATTTCGTGTGAAAAATGTACAAATGAAACTTTTTTGTTCAGTATACTTTGGGCTATAATCCTGATGGTGAAAAAGGTAACACTATCAAAGCCGGGAAACGTCTGTAACTCATTTATTCTGTAATTGTTGACATTCGTAGTTACCTATTCTGCATTGCGAAAGATTGTTTAACAAGGGATTTCACTTTTTTTTTAACGAAATTAGTATCTATTGTCGACATATCAAGTAATTATTGTTCGTTCTTTTATCGCTTCCTGAACACGCAAAATGGCGGGCAAATCTTGACTAGCGTTGTCGATGTGCTGTTTCAAAAGACAAACGAGTGTTTCAACCTTCTGAACAGAAAAATTCCTACATAGCCCCGAAAACCATTCTCGTATAGCCCCAAAAACCATTCATGCATAGCCCCAAAAACATTCGGGATCGTATGAGCATAAACGAATAGCCCCCAAAACCATTCTGGATCGTATAACCATCCACGAATAGCCCCAAAAACCATTCATGATAGCCCCTCCCACCATCACGGTAAGGTTAGGTTGGGCAATATAGTGAAAAAACTGTGTGTTTGGAAACACTTACTGGGGATTACGTCATCAGATGCTCGCAACATCCGGTTCAAGTTCATGGATGGAAATGCAAGCAACAGCTTTGGACATTTTAGAAAAATACATGAATTAGCGGCCAAATACATTGAAAAATGCGAGAAAACACTTCTACAACCTTCCGAAATTCCACAGAAACTCAATTCCGTAAGTACTTTCTCCTGTAAATTTCAAGAAATCCGTTTCCCGGCTTTGACATTTTTACCAAAAAAAAATCTGTAATCAGTTAGAAGAAGAAACAAATTTGAAATTCATCGGACCTCCACACAGGCCAGGACGTGAATTTCCAAAAAGTACCCACATAATGCCTGCTGTGTTTGCCATTGATGTGGAAAAATTTACGCTCTTATTGCTAATACTTTTGGAGAAAAAAATCAGTGCACTAACACGGAGCATGTTTTGTAATTGTTAATTACATACCTCTAGACTTGTGGAGAACTCAAAACATGTATCTCCGATCATTATCGAAGTTACAGTATGTTAAAAAAGTAACATATTACTAGAAACTTAAAGGGAAATACCTGCTGTGTCATGGCCTGCCCTTGAAGGATTAGGGATTTACTTTCCTTTATTTTTGTAGGTATAAATTCACAAAATTGTCTTTAAATTGCTACATGATTTTGCAATATACATTTGTCATTGAGAAGTAACTTCAATTAGTTTTTCTTTACACAAATCCAACTCTTTATAAAACAAATATCCACATTTATGTAATCAGAAATAAGGATTTGGCTCTACTAAATCTGGACACCCAGGCAATCACTTAAGCTGCTCCACACACACACATACATGTATTGTTTTGAACGTTGGTTAAGCATTGGTATAAACATGTAACACTGCAACTTTCAGCCACAGCAATGCACTATGAAGTAGCCCACACATGTTGACAGGTACATGTAAAGAAAATACTAATCCTGATTACATAAAACAGTGTCATATTGGAAACAGAATATTTTCAACTTCTGCTTGACTTTTCCGAAGGGATACAAAGATGCCTATTTTGCAATGGACTGGCTCATTCAAGAGCATGAAGGTTACAGTATTCCCATGCTTCTTCCTCTATTCTCGCACATATTCATTCATAATATGTTTTCCTTAATTTATTGTCGGTTTGAAAAAGAAAATACTGAAATGGTAAACGCATGAGCACAAGAAAGACACTCAAACTGAGTGAAAGTCCCACATTATTGATTCTGCCCATTTCAGAGCAGAATCTTGTGTAACTTCCCACTTGTCGTGTGCAAAAGTTATGTAAGATGTTGAAAGTTATACATTGGGCCCCCTATAGGGGGAGTCAAATGAGAATTGGGGGGGGGGGGCTGGGTTCAGTGCCTGTGGTGATGTTTCATATAGATGACACTATTTTCACACATCTGGAAAATGATACATTTGTTACAATCATAACTTTTTCCTGGTTAAAGATAGGTTAAAGAAACCTTCAGCACTGCATTTCTCGTGAAATTCTAGTCTGACTGCCATGTGGGAGACCTGGGGTAGGTGGTCTAAGGTTGGAAATTTTCTGGCTTTGTCCCCGCATAAAGTGGCTCCAGCATAAAGCAGCCCTACCCCCACATACCCTAAGTGTGACTTCATGGCATGGTGCTATGAGGGTTGTTTGAAAAGTAAGGTAAACAAAACAGAGATGGCAGCACCGTAATCAAAATCAATGCATGGTAGATAAGTTTGATCCTTCAAACGAGACCTTGTAGAGTTTAAGCCCAGTGTGTTGTGAGGTTATTGTTTGATTACATGGAGTAGATTAACGTGCAAGCGTTCTCAAAAATGATGGAGAAAACCACCAGGTCAATGCACGTGTTTCTATGGCCAAAACCCATGAACTTAAGTTTGAATTGTTGGATCATCCACCCTATTAGCCCGATGTAGCTCCCTCAGACTTCCATTTCTTCCCTAACCTCAAAGATGGATCGGAGGACAACGATTTTCCGATAACGATGAAGTGATTCATGCTGTGAATGGCTATTTTGTGGAACATTTTATAAACAAGAACCTCATAACTCACTGGGCTGAAACTCTGCAAGGGCTCGTTTGAAGGATCAAACTTACCGACCGTGCATCAACTTCGATTATGGTGCTGCCATTTGTCATTTCATTTCTTTGTTTGTCCGTCACAGGACCGAAATCCCATTTATGCTGAACATAATGTACACAAATATAATTTTAATAATATACACAAATGTTATCAATAATGTTAATAAATAAAATACGGTAATGTTAAAATTTATAATAGTGTGACAACATATACAGTTAAAACGCCTTTACAGACAAATCAGATAAAACATAATGTGTTACAGAATTTTGCACCCAATAACATTACATAATCGACAAATATGTCCAAATCATGCACTAAGAATGACTCATTAAACGATTCCTGAACTTTTACTATTGGGGAGTTTTGTGTATGGTTAACCTTGAGAATGGCATTTAAAAGGTGTTACATGGAAGTTTATTCTCTCTAACAGCTCAGAACATAGCCAATCTTGTGTTACTGATTTACATATGAACATTAGATCATTAGAAAACTTTTCTTTCTTTCAAGGTATTGATACCAAAATGGCTACATAAAGTTACATAATTTCTATATGATATTCAATATTGCTTTTAAAACATAACCATTTCACCATTTGCATTTGTACCTTTTCCACCGTGGACTCCCAAGTCTTATGCTGAGGATTCCAGATTGAACTGCAATATTCTATCATTGGGCGAATTAATGTGATGTATATCCTATTTACCGTTGAGACTGAAAAATTTTGCAAAAAATTTCTCCTGATAAAACCTGCAAGCTTCAGACTTCTTTTTATGTTCGCTTGATAATGACAATTAAATGTTAAGTCAGAAGTAAAAGTAACGCATAAATCTATGACATTGTTTGTTCGTTGAACTATTTTATTGTGTATACTATAGTCATAAGATACAACTCTTTTCTTATTATTAAAATATACAATATTGCACTTATCTGCGTTATACTTCGTTTACTTTACTTTTCAAACAACCCTCATATATGCACAGGGAACTTTAACTTTACCTGTATATATTATATTCATTTCTGTACCTCTGAGTACCTACGTTTATTTTTTACATACGCATATACAAACCCTCTACTATGTCAATGGCTGAGGACCCTCTAAGGCTTAATTGTCTCCACACCAGGAGGTTTTGCGGCTTGTAGATCCGGCACTGACTTTAGTGTATTAATTTCTGTACCTCTGAGTAACTACGAATGCTCTACTATGTCAATGGTTGAGGACCCCCCCCCCACAAGGACTTATTTGTCTCTGCCCCCCACTGCAGAGTTTTGCACCTTAACAGATCCAGCACTGCCTGCCACATGGGTGCACACCAAATGCATTTAAGGTCTGTGTCACACTGCAAATATTATTCCTCTTTCAAATAGTAGTAGTATCATATATTTCTGTTCAGTATTGGTGAACATATGATCTTACAAAATCAACCACAATCATAACATGATAAATATAAAGGTATGATCGAATAAAATCTAAGTGGAATTTTAATTTTCTTGTAGACAAACAAAATTTTGGCTGTTCTATTCCAGAGAACTTCTAAAGATGTTGTTTACAGTTGCTTATCATTTGTCAATACAGGCAACTGATAGCAGCAATTGGTTACTTTGTGTGAATGGGGGCTTAAGGATAATAGATCTTTCAGTCCCTACCAGCTACTTTTCTTTTAACCCATTGCTGGCCACGTTGGAAATAATACTTGGATGGGCACTTGGGGACTTTTAAGACCCCAGCTTTATGTTTCAAGGAAATTGAAATTGGTAGATAATATATTGCATGCATATACATATTGCATCATTACTGTAACTCAAATAAGTGTTTTCACCGTAAATTTATTTTATCTTTGCGATAACACTGCAGCGAGGCCAACCAACAATCCAATTCTGAGAATTCTCAAATCTCCCTTAGAAATTTCAGATAACTCCTGTTTCTAAACCCACAATATAATCTTTTATATATATATATATATATATATATATATATATATATATATATATATATTTGACAATAACAACATAGTTTTACTTGTTTTTAACAAATTAGGAACATCACAGTCTATAATCATGATTTCAGACCTTAGATTAACCACCCGGGAATATAACCCGGGTCTCCCGTGTACAGTCAGATGCCATACTGACTGTACCACCGAGGCTCTGGATTGGAGGTAGGCAGGGCTTTATCCATAATTTTCCATCGAGGATGGAAGGTGTAAGGGCAAATTTCGGCCTTTTGTGAAGAAGTTGAAATGTAAACAATACATTAGGTAAGTTGGTATCAAGAAAAGATATCCGGGAAATGGGACTTATTGCATAATACTGGGCAGCCAGACCAACTGACAATCAGAATTCTGAAAAATGATAGTATAATAATAATAATAATAATAATGATAATAATATAATAATACTAATATAATATAATAATATCGAGCGGTAGAAGAAACAATAAATTGAAATATTCATTGGGGTCCTCAAAGGCCCCCAAGTGCCCATCCAAAGTGGCATTATATTTAGGACCAATTAACGAGAAAAATAAAATTAGTTTTTCGGTTATAATATGAGGATGCTATAGAAAATAAATCAAAATAAGATATTTCAACCGTTGGTGACACTGGAATATATAATTTAGTTGTTACCCTTGAAAAAAACACATGTGGGGTCTCTAAAGACCCCACGTGCCCAGCACAGGGTTAATTCAATCACGCATTGTCTCCAACTCAAAATGTCAAAACATCAATGTGATGAAATCCTACATTTTCAATTAAGCTTTGCAAAATGAATTTCTCTGTGTAATACTATTTTCTTTTTAAATATGGTTGTTACAAGCAAAAGAGCACATTTTTTGCTGTTACATTGTGGAAGACAACCACACACTCCTGTTTTCAGACTTCATTTGCAAGTTGGAAAGGATCAAGATTACATTTAAAACAATAGAAAAAATTGAACACTGTAACTAAATTCAGAATTGTGTTAGTAGAAGCTTGTATCATTTGGTGTTCGGATATATTAAAAACATGAACCCATAATGTATTTTATTATTAAAAATTCATTCTTCCTTTTATTTTAGCTGTACATCTGAGTACAATTATGGTAAAATTAACACTGAACGTAGCTGCAAGAGGGATAGGTAAACAGAGCAAGAATTCATCATGTGAAGATTATTTGAAAAAAGTGACTCATCTGTATCTTCAGGGAAAATGTATTGACAGTATTGTAAGTATGAAAAATGTGCACAAGTGAATATTTGTAGTTTGGGTACTCTTATGGTGCTTCTCTACCCCTCTAGGTTAATTGTAATGATGAATTGATGAAATACAAAGGCTGGCACAGAGACTAATTCATGTATAGGAAAACAGCGACCTCCATTGGCTAGCAAATGTACTAGGGTGAACATTTGGTTCATTAGCTGCCGATTGAGACCAAAATGAGCTCAATTGGTCAAAAAGTCGTGACTGCGTAGCAGTTAAAAGACAAGCATGTACATGGACCCCTCCAAGAATCATTAAAATGAAACAAAAAATGTACAAACCACAAAAATTTTATTCAGAATCAGCCATATCAAGTAGACGTACATCTTTTTCAAAATAGGCACCATTGACAGCTAAGCAAGCATCCATACTCTCCTCCCACTTTGTGAATGTCTTTGAAAATTCTTCATCAGGTAGCGAACTGAAGAAAACTTGCGCTGCGGTGATCACTTCTTTGTTCGTCATGAAATGACGACCACGTAAAGCGGTCTTTAAAAGTGGAAATAGCCAAAAGTCGCAGGGTGCAAGGTCCGTGTTGTATGCTGGATGCGGGAAAATTTCTATTTTTCTCTTCGTCGCGTAACCCTGAAAAGCCCGTGCGGTATGCGGGCGTGAGTTATCGTGGTGCAATATGAAGGAGTTCTTCAAATGCAGCCTCTTTTTTGCTACGTGCTGGCGCAGAGTCTCAATGACTCCTTGGTAATACTGTGGCTCTACTCAGTCTGTCTTGATCGGCATATGCCTGTTGAAACATTGCATATGTTTCCGCAGCACTTTTCCCTAAATGCCAACAAAATTTTATGGCATGTCGCTGTTCATCTTGAATACTCATCGCGAAAAGCAATGTTATACACAAAAACCTGGAGGGGTCAACGAAGCACGTTCCACGTAAATCAACACAGCTGCTCACTAACGTGGTTTCGCAACATGTGACAACTTGCTACGGAAACAGAATGAGTCATCCTACACGACGTGACTATTACCGAAACCATAGGCAGTGTTGCCAAGCCAGGAAAAAATCTGTCTCACCTTCTCTGCAACAGCCTTTGTACATAAAGGAACAATGAAAAAACATATCGTGAATTCTTAAGTGGAAGATGTGGAAAACTTGGAAAAGTCAGGGAATTTACTTTTTTGAAAAAGTCATGAAATTGTCAGGGAAATTTACTGTTTCTGGAAAAATCAATATTGACATTTACCACTTTCTTGTTGCAATGTTTGGGTTATGCTTCGTATGTATTAGGATTAATACATATATTACTAAATTTTACTAGAATTACGTATTGTTTATACTATGATTGCTATTTTTTTGTAAAAAAAGATGTCTGTTTATCATTAATCAGTATGTGGTAAAGTATTATGTAAAAGCTCACTCCTGATGCACCTATCCAACAGTCAGTAAAAGTCAGGGAATTTTGTTTTTATGAAGTTGTAGACATCCATACGCCTATGGTCCTGTATTTGCAAAAGCATCTAGATCTTGTGACTTGTTTTTGTATTTGCATCTTTTTTTTAAATCGTAAAATCAGGTTTGCTTGCATTTCTAATTCTTTCATGCTTGTCAGTTATTCTGTTCCTTTGATTGTGTACATATTTATTCATAGATATTACTATCAACATCATAAAAAAAAAAACATTTCTGTTCAGTTTTAAATTATTAAATAGATGAGAAGTACATATTTTGTATTTATAGAGTTAAATCAGAGTGCCCCCAGTCACAAAAGTCAGCTTAAAGATGAGGTAAAAGTAATTGAAAATCAGTGTTGTCTTTGAAAACTCATGGAAATTTAAATCAAACATTAGAATGTGGTCTAATGCAGCATTGGGGAGAGTCATCTGTCCAATACACTTGTACTTTGTGTTGTAGAGAGCCAGTAACCTCCCCCTTCCCACTAATAAACCATTTATTTCATGGGGTTGATTTAAGTTAGGATACATATACACTCTTCTTGACTTGTAGAGAGTTTTGAAGGATAACCCTGCTCGCCTAGCTAATTATACTACAGTTAATAGATGTAAAGGTTCCCCTTTGAAATTTTTGGCTGAATTTTTTATTTAACGTCACATTTGGCTAATTGTGACAATCAGGATGAGGGGTGATATGATAAAATTAATGAAGAAACACTCGCAAAGAACACCCATGTGTTGAACACAGGATCCCGTGTACTATCCACTCTGCCACGGAGGTCAGCCCTTTGAAATTTTGTATGATAAGATCATTAAAGAGTGTTAATTGTTTGACAAGGGCATTGCTTATCTATGGGGTGTCCAAAAAGTTACGCAACTGAGACTTTGAACGTATGGAACTTTTGTACAAAAAGAGACATGAACTTTGCACTGGGTATTAACTTCATGTAGATAATTTTTAAACTTTAAACAAGAAAATGATCCTTTACATGAACATTCATATTGGGTAAAAAGTTTTTGTGCAAAGTAAAACAGAAATATGAATAAAATACAGCTATGGAGTTGCTTGCAATAATTCTCGATGTGTATTGATGGTCTGTGTGGGTATTTATCAAAATGCATACAGAACAATACATTTTTATGCATTTTAGTGGATTCCAGACGATTTATGAGGTTAGTTATGACATATTTGTAAAAAAGTATGTTTTTTTATATTGCATGGTGTACTGGCAACATTGGTCATGTCAGAGGGTAGCAGCAGGTGTGCCCGACATCTGATTATGTTATTCTATCAATGCCCAGATGAAAGAAAATTGAAATTTATTGCACAAAAACCTAACCTATCTTGTAAAAAAATATCTAATACCCACTGCAAAGTTCATGTCTCCTATCACTTTTTGTACAAAAGTTCCATATGTTCAGTCTTAGTTGCATGACTGTTTGGACACACTGTATAATATCAAGAAAAATATTAAAGAGCAGCTTACTTTTCTCTCAGGATACTTGAAAGTACACTTCTCAAACATAAGTTGTCTTTAATTAAAACTATATTTTCAGAATGTGAAGGTTCCAAAGCTAAAAATCTTATAATTCCTTTGCTCACACTGATTTTCTGGATCTCATGAAGAATTTGGTGGCAAGATGCTGCAAGCCTGGCAAGTTAAGTGAAGCTGATATTGCTTCAAAGATGTTAATTTAGATTTTTCAAAAAATAAAAATCTCCTCTCAACCAAGAAAATTAACATTGAGTTCAGTGCTAAAGATCTGTTGAAAGAAGTGAAGTGCTGAGAAAGGCAAAAATTAGAATTTATACTTGAATTTAGAAAACTTGTCATCAGTATGAGAGAAAAGCCTCTTAAAATATCAAATTGTTCATGGTGTAACTGAGCACTCCCATCAAGACAATAAAAACCCTACTGACTTAAGAAGTTTTTTTTATTTTAATCAAGATTATTTGTGTGAAGTCATGGATTTTTGCTGCATTTGGTTAGGGAAATAAATTTTCATATTTCTGAAAACACCATGTCAATTTGCATAATGGCAATTATTGTCTACAATTATGTATATTGAATAATAAATTAAATAAATTGAAGCCATCATCTTTACTTTCTCAGACTAATGTTTTTGTAGATATAGTTTCAAAATTAATGTTATGCAATGTGTTTTAAAAATTTCACGTCTGCGATATGACATAATTCCTTCCATTTCTTTGCCAGCCCTCTATCCTCTATTTGGCCTCTTATCTTTCTTGTGGTTAATATAACCAATGCTAAGTACACTAGTGGCAGAAAGTTTAGACTCACCTATGAAATTTATTGTTTAAATGAATATAAAATGCTATTAGTTGAAACCAACCATCATAGTGCATATATTTGAACTTGTATGGGTATGTTACACACCAACCTACATATAACACTGTTTAAAAGACACCAATTTTTCACATAAAGTTAAAAATAAGGCATCAAAATGCATTTTCATCACCCTGCCTGTTCGTCAATGTGTCCTTCCCTTGATTTGATGACAGCTTTACATATGCGTGGCATTCTTGCTGTGAGTTTTTCTAATGTCTCTGTTTTCATACCTTTCCAAGCTTCCAGTAGACACTGCCACAGCTCCTCCACACAGCTTGGGGTCCTTGCTTTTGCCTTCCTGGCAAGTTCCTCCCACAATAGCTCAATTGGTGACAAATCAGGTGATTGGGAAGGCCAAATCATTGACTGCAATGCTCCTTCGGCTTCCTTTCCTGCGACATGTTGCTTACACAATTTTGATGTGTGTTTAGGATCATTATCCTGTTGTAGAACAAATCCTCGAACAATTAATCTTGTCCAGGATGGTACAGCATTGCGTGAAAGAATACGGTGATACTGTTTCTGTTCCAGTGTTCCTGCAACTCTCACTAACTCACCAACCATATTGTTACCAAAACATCCCCATACCATGACACTTCCTCCTCCATGCTTCACTGTTGGAATAATACAAGCTTCCAAAACTCTTTCTCCAGGGCAGAGACGAATGTATTGGCGGCGGTTAGAACCAAATTTTTCATATTTAGATTCATCCGTCAAAAGTACTTGTTTCCATTGTTTGATGGTCCAGTTAGCATGATCTTTGGCCCACTCCAGCCTTTTGTGCTTGTGTACGGCTTTCAACAATGGTTTATGAACTGCTACTCGACCAAATAATCCAGCCCCACGCAAACGACTTTTCACTGTTGTAACAGACACTGGTTGCTCTCTTGTTTTATTTATTTCTGTGCATATGTCCACTGCCGAACACCTTCTGTCACGCTTACTGAGGATGACAATGTGGTTGTCCTCGACGATTGCATGGCCGATCCTCATGACTGCCAGTTTCCTCTCTTCGTATAACTGCTCTACGGACACTGCATTCGGAAATGTTTAATTGTTTTGCTATTTGTCGGTTTGACCATCAAATTTCCTTATATGCACATGCCTTGGTCCTAATTTCTTGGCTTATATTAGCCTTTTTCCCCATAGTTGCTGGTAAATGCGAACTTGTTCCTGCCTTTACGTCCAATTGGGCACTAATACTTCACAAGGTTCAAATACAAATAGCACGACAATAGCAGGTACTGTAGGTTAAAATTACACACAATCACTTCTGGTATAAGTACCACTGACCCCACAATAACTCGTCAGTAGGTTGATGCAACCACTCACAATCAGTAATATCATTGCAACGTTGAAGATTAACATAGCGAGAATGTATTAAAAGACAGTGAGAACTTGTTAAGATCATACCGATAACAGAGGTAAAAGTTTATAGAAGAGGACTGCACACTGATATTACATAAACATCATTCGATAAATGGATTAAAATTCCCAAGACATACCAAACCGCTTTAAAAACATTCTATAAATATCAATAGTGAAATTCCAGCACAGTAGTGTCAACTGTTGTCACATTTTAAACTTTACTTTCAGTGAATTACAAATTTTTACAGGCGAGTCTAAACTTTCTGCCGCTAGTGTATATAAACTATAACATCACTTACGACATATATTGAAAGGTTTCAAAGAGCTATTATTTGCTTCTATTCCAGGGAAATATCTCAATGTGTGAAGGTTTGACTGTGTTGTACTTACACGACAACTGCATTGTAAGGATAGAAAATCTTCAGCATGCTAAAAATCTTACGCATTTATACCTCCAGAAGAACCAGATAGCCAAAATCGAAAATTTGGGTAGTTTGAAGAAATTGAGTAAACTGTAAGTAAGGTCAATAATTTTTCTGTTGCACAATTAAGTGTGTTTATAATTTAGACAGGATGTATACTGACTGGAAATTCCCTGCATTCTTGTAATTATACTTGAATTCTACGAGGTTTTTTTTAATTAGGGGCCGTTTTGCGCTCACATTGGCAACATTGCGTGCTTGGCATTTTGTGCATGTGTGTTAGTTACCGACATGCCTTGCACGTAAACAGATGCCATTTGCGCGATGTGAAACACTTGGTGTGGTTGTGGTGGACAATGGAAGTGGTGCAGGTGATTGAAAATCCCGCCGAGTGTGAGATACGATCAGTGATCAGGTTTTTGACATTGAAAAATATGAAAGCAGCAGACAGTTATGTGAGGTGTATGGTGATAATGTCATTGTTGAAGGCACAAATGTTCATGATGAACCACAATCAGGATGCTCCTCAAACATAACGGACTCACTGGTGCATGATGTTGATAGCACTGTTCAGGGTGCTTCTGATTGAGTTTGACGAATGGACAAACAGTTGATGCAGCCATGTATTGCAACACTCAAAAGAAACTTCGCCGAGCAATACAGAATAAACGACGAGGAATGCTGTCTCCCGGTATAATGTTGCTGCATGAGAATGCACGGCCACACACTGCAGCTGCCACACAGTCGTTCATTGACTCATTTGGCTGGGAGCGGATGGACCACCCTCCGTACAGTCCGGGTCCCGCCCCTAGCGATTGTCACCTATTCCTCCACTTGAAGACTTTCCTCACTGGAAAGCAATTCAATGCGCCAATGAATCCAAACAGACTGTGACGAATTGGCTGTTTGACCTAGCGGCAGATTTCTTTGATGAGGGTCTACAAAAGCTCATCTACCGCTACGACAAGTGTCTCAACTATGGGAACTACGTTGAGAAGTAGCTGAATGTACGTATGAATAGGTACAGAGGTAATTAAATTTCTTCCTTTGCATGTTTTCGTTCTATTTCAAAATGGCCCCTAATTAAAAAATAAACCTCGTACATGAATTTTCTCCATAAACTTGAAAACATGCAGTACCCAGTAACACAATTTCTATGAAATGTAGATTTTTATGAAGGTATTGATGAATACTTGTGGTAATTATGTTTTAATTTTTTACCTAGGAGAAAACGGGTTCACTGTTTGTGGTAAAAATAGAAAAAATGCTAAAAAATTCCTGAAAATTCATATTATATGCATGAATGCACCTATAGACACACACTGAACTATTTGCTTGAAGTGAAGGTTTAAAGAAAATTCAAGTATAAGTCTTAATTTGCAAAAGAAAAAAAAGGAATGACCGTATTTAATCTAAAAAAATTGCATTTGTAAGGTCAAATTAATACAAATAATGATAGTTTGAACTATCCCTGATATTAGCATGCAATGTTAATTGGGCATTATCCATTGTCTAGTGATTTAAACTATACTTATTCTACTACTTTCCAAGAGGTCACCTCTTCTCTTGTCTTCAGGTGAACAAATTTCTTTTGCAAGTGGCGAGGATCGAATTTACTACAGATTTATGATTTTACTACAAATCC
Source organism: Lepisma saccharinum (assembly GCF_977018435.1). Lineage (NCBI taxonomy): Eukaryota > Metazoa > Arthropoda > Insecta > Zygentoma > Lepismatidae > Lepisma > Lepisma saccharinum. The sequence continues at coordinate 141,252,608 of NC_139229.1, forward strand.
AGTATATATAACACAAATATTGTTTTAAATCACCAAATGAGATGATGATATGAAAGAAATTAAGACTAGTGGACTATGCTGTGTGGCAAAACACCAAGATAGGTTAAATGCACCCAGCTGATGGGGCCATTGGAACCAATGTTTTATGAAAATGTCAATTATTTCTTTAGAGCTGCTTTCAGCTTTTTTATCCTTTTTTAGGTACCTAGGCCAAAATTGCATAACAGTTGTAGAAAATCTAGAAGGACTTGAGAATTTGGAAGAACTGCATTTGGAAAAGCAAAGGATTCCACGTGGAGAATGTCTGTACTTTGACCCCCGCACGATGGATGCCCTTGCAGTGAGTATTTGACAGTTGTGCTTTTAATTTTTGTAATAAGAATTCACTACATTCAACTAATAAACACACTGAAGTAGCAAGCAGTAATGAAATAAAATTTATTCATAAACCAATAAATGTCATGCTTGTGCTCCTTCCTTCTGAATCCATCCACATTTATAGGCATTATAAATTTGCATGTTAAATATTTTAAAAAAGTAAAATCCACAGTTAAAATTTGCATGCAATATCATGTTTATGCAAGGTAAAAATAAATGAAAAGTAAACAAAGACATAAACTTCAAAACAAAATTTTTCAATTTATCACTGAATTTCTCTTACTTAGCTGTTGAATCTCATCTGCTGTGATGGCTCTAACACTCAACAGGGCAACAGACAAATTTGCAAATTATCTAGTATGATTCTACAGTACTTCACATGGTCGAGTTGTCTGTGGAGCAGCAGCTAGTGTGTTGGGCAGTGAGAGCACATCTGCTGGCATTTAGACCCACAGCTGTACACTGACTTTGGCACTGGATGCGTCAGTGCTTCAGTATTCAGATAGCTGGTGTCCAGTTTGCACGTGTTTGTGAAGTGTTAAGGTGTTAACAAGTGTTTTAGATTGTTTTGTTTTAGTTTATGTATTACTTGTGCTTCCCTACAGTTTAATAATGCCATGCTATATGTAACTAGACAACGTTGGAGCACGATTGCAAAAAATCCTCAAAAATCCCCCTGGCACTTGTTCAAGAAACAGACATTTCCATGACATCTGCGTGGTGAGCTACCAAGGTTTTAAACCTGGAGCCATACATTAGAAGAATATAAAGAAAATTGAAGCAATTTCGGAAGAGGAACTGATGTACCTGGTAGTGAAAATTTACTAAAAACATGCCATAAATGTGTGGATGCAGTAGGACAACATTTCCAACACCTCTTGTAACAAGTTATGTGCTCATTTCAATTGTAACTGTCAATGTAATTGTACGAGCTTATTTCATTACATAGCTAGCGGTTTCAGTTACATGGATGGTGCATCCAGTTTGCCGGCAGACATGCTCTTACTGCCCGGCACGCTAGTCGCCACTTCATGGACAACTCGACCGTGAAAAGCACTTTATTTTGAGTGAATGCATTTTCCTGGAAACAGAAGAGCACTTTCACTATGGAATTAACAGAGAAGTATTTGCATTTGAAAGGAACTCGCTGGAATAGGCTAGAAAATAATCACTTTAGGTCATGTTGCCATATATACAATAGCCCTTTCTCCGCTGAGTGATAATTGTAAATTTTTGTGTGAGCAAATAAGGTTTATGCTAAGAGTAGAAATGGATTGTTTAGTTTTTCGAGGGCAGGATAACTAACATTAAAGATGGTCTGAACACTTAATTCTAGTTAAGTCATGTAAGTGGCTAATGCTTACAATTTACTTTTTAATTTTTTCAGCATTGCTTAGCGACACTGAATGTTTCAGGAAATGGCATGCTCTCGTTAGTTGACATCAACAAATTAGCAAGTTTAGAGCACTTGTCAGCTGAAGATAATGCACTGAAGGATTTAGATGAGGTTGCGCAAACTCTTCAATGGTTGACGGTTCTATCACGCTTGGACTTGGATGGAAATCCGATTGCCACTTCGCCAAAATATAGAGAAAGAGTCATAGCAAGCTGTGCAAAACTAGGTGGGTTTTCAATTCTCTCTAAGACATTTTCATTAAAAACTATTTTGTCAATATATGTTGTTCAGTAATTTAAAATGTGTTTACTAAATGTTGTTCTATCAGTGTAGTAATATATTTCTTTGAGGCATTTTGATGTAACGTTTTACATGCAAGTGCAATATTTTGTGTGTAAAATTACCAACTTTTAATTTGAATTAGCTGATTCAGCTGACCTCTGTGGTGCAGTGCTACAATACCAAGGGTTCCGGTATTGAATCCCAGCCTCAGCACATTGCATTCTTTGCGAGTGTCCGTTCACCAATTTCATTATATCATCACATCTTCTTGATTAGCCAAAGTGGCAGAAAAGCAAAGTAAAATAAACCAAATCAATCAATTAATTAATTAGTCCTTCAGGAGTTGATAAAACTGAATTATACCTTCGGAAATTTTAAAACTTGGATTGGAAGTGTTAATATTGTAATGTTGACAGGCATGACTACATATAAAATACAGGAATTTTAATAATGTCAGAACCTAAGGAACTGTAAATTATTGTATTTCTTGCATGTGCCATGCATCATACACCAAAATATAATAAAAAGATAAGCTAATTAAGCTAGAGGGCTGTTACCTAATAATTGTTATTGTTGTAGATTTTCTGGATGGAAAGGAAGTCACAGATTTGACCAGAAGCTTCTTGCAGAAGCTAGAAATTTCAAAAAATGCTCGACAACAGACCATGAATGATTTAAAATTCAGGAGAAAAAGTACGTAAATTTTGCATTCAAATTATTTTAATATTTCATGTTTATGTAGAGCATTTGCTTCTACACGATTAGTTTGAGAATGTAGTAAAAAGAAGCTTATACTTGAGTGAATGCATGATAAATTTAGTTTCTATTTACAGCTCATGATAAACGCTGTAATACAGGCTGCACTCAAACACTGATTCCTTGTAGGTGGATTATGAATGCTGTTCAGAAAGCTAATGTTGCACAATATTCAGTTTGCATTGCTTCCTTGAGATGTTTTAACATTTCCAAATTTTTCACTTTCAATATAAATAGGTTTTTGTCTTGTTCAGTCTTCCTATTGGCTACTAGCACTTGTTTTCAGTGAAATACACTTGCTTGATGTGTTTCAACAACTTTTCTTTTTTAACAAAACTTTACAGTGTCATCATTAACTTTATGGTTTTTCATGTTTTGAAAAATGGTTCATATATTTCAGTTTCTGTGAGCTTTCAAACTGCTTGAAATAGGAGTTCAGGCTGATTTTAATATAGGACTTCTCCATTGGAACTAATAACGATCTACCAGTTTTTATTTTATTTTAAAATATTCTAAATTTCACATGAGATCGTCTAATAAGCTTTATGAAGAATTCTGTTCCAAAAATAAAGAACATTATGAATTTTGCATAATTTCCAGTCCCAATATGTCTCAGCATTTTTACTGTCCCAGCGAGATAGTCAGATGCTAAAAAGCATTGGCTGGTACTAGTTATGAAAATAAAACAGACACTTCCCCAATACCTTTATAAAACTGGTATTGGCTAATTTCAATAGTCTCAGCCCTACTTGAAACCTTTCCCGTATGTATTACACCAATACATATTCTATAAAATGGAGAAACTAATTGTACAATGCATTTTTTTTCCAGGTTCATCTGAAAGTATTCCACCAAGTCTCCCACTTTCGAAGCAAAATCCATTTATTGTTTCCTCAGTGCCAGAAGTGCCTATGTATCCACCATGGAAGATTAGTAAGTTAGAAACCATCATGATTCGGTTTTTAATGTTCCAGTCACAGACAGTTCTGGGTTGTAACAATCCCATTGACTTCCAGTTGGATTGTTGTAATGCATAAGTGTCAGTGACTATAATGAATAGGTAAAGGATGAGAGTATATTGGTCTATTTTGGCATTCATGCAGTTCTTTCTAAGTAAAGGGTGAAAACTAATTACAACAGTCAAAGTCATTCTGACATATTGAGATATTTTTACTCGTATGATGATTATTATGAGAAAGTAGCAAAACATTGGCTGTGATAAAATTACTTATAAATCGCCTGTAATTTACTACAAAATTCTGCCATTTTAAATGTTTTTATGAATATTAAAAAGGATTTTGAAGGTCGAAATATGCATATTTTTTTCCAGTTGTTAAAAACATGTGTAAATGCTTGTAACAACCGTCAACTTTTCTTTCAGAGGTAAGACCATTTTTATGTACAGTGGAACCTCGATTTTACGGTTTTCAGTGGACCAAGTGGGAAAAAAATTCAAATGCAGGAATGTAAAAATTGAGAAAATTTTTAGAACATTTCATTACTTTGGGTCCATCAAGATTGAATGTATAATGGGGGAAAATGTAAAATTGGGGTTCCATTGTACATTAATTCAGGAGATAATGAACAATTCAGGTTTTTCAAAGAACATTGCATGAAATTGGTACCAGTGAAAATTTCACATCAATCCATCCTCAATTCTTAAGTATTGTATTCAACTATTCTCATCCTTTACTTGTTAATTGCATATCATCTCATTGATTCTTTCACTTCAGGGACATCAAAAAACTTCACCAACAAAGAAAGGTATGGAAACTTACCCAGACCATTTTGGCAGTTTGCATGCAACACTGATAGACAGAGACCAAAGCAAGGACCTAAAGAACAAGGTTTCAGTATTTCTGTAATTTCAGATACTTCAGTAAAACAAAATTGAACCTGTAAAAATACTGTGTACATGATGTGTGTGCATGTGCTGCAAGATATTGGTGCATGATAAATATATGTACATATTTTATTTTTTCTGTACATTTGAATAGAAAAATAAATACATTTTTTTTAAAGTGCGTTTTCTTCACATAAAATGGAAACTAAAAAATGTCATAACTTTGGACTTGTTAACCCATGGAGCAGTACGATTTTTCAGTTACAATTGACACTTTTGTAGTAAATTTTTGCATCAAAAAATTGTATTGCAAGCATTTTATTTTTCATAATAATATTAATATAAAGTCATAAAAATAATTATCATACACAGATGGCAGAACAAGCCTAGATAAAAGAAGGAATAGCACCTGTTACTATTTCACAAGTCTTTCTTCTCTGTCACTGTGTGGTCTAAGGTGCTGTGATTTGGGTTCAGACTGCAGGGGTTCGAGTCTGCCTGTATATAGGACCAGTGACAACCAACCATCGTGAGGCATTTGAGGATCTACGAGCAAGTAGCATAACCCAGTCACGGACATCTATAACGGCGGGGGGTTCGACGTGTTGACCCCACAACACCCCATTACTGGTTGAAGATCTCCACACCTCGAAGTAGAATTGTGGGAGGGAGACTTGCAGTTGGAACAGAGGCCAAAGCCCTTACAAGCTGTAGAGCCACAGGTCACTCATGTTAAATCAGGGTAGTGACAGACCGGGAAAAGTCAGGAAATTTGAGGTGTCAAAAAAAGTGAGGGAATTTTGTCTTGACTTTTTTATCTTTTTTTTATGATATCATTATGGAACTCTGCAGGGGAACAGGAAATGTTGTTGCTAAGTTTCGGCCTCAACTTTTAGGCCCATTTTATGCACAACACAACCATAGTGCCAGAAACCAGTGATGACAGGAGGAGAGGGAGGGAGGAGAGAGAGAGAGAGAGAGAGAAATTTCTGGACGGGCAGAAAAATGTGTTAAGCCTCTAAGTATTACGTGGAAAATGTATTGAATATTGAATTATCATTTTTTTCTTGTCCGTATGATAGTAGTAAGGGGATAGAACTGTCAACAGATGGTGGGGATGGGAGCGGGTGGCGCCGTCCGATAGTTGTAGTAAGGCATTTTGTTGGACAAACTGAAGGAACATGGAAATAAATAGGCTCCATTGATACATACAATTTTTGTCGAATATCGCCACCCGACAAAGTATCTCACTACAACATGCAACAGAAATTGCATGCATGACACTTGTATGGAATTGATTTTTGTTGGATGTCTTCGGACTGCAACATCCAACAAAAATGGCATGCATAAACAAAAAGAGCTTTAGACTGAAAATATGCTGCTGGAATTTTATTACTCTTCTGGCTCACTTCTCCTTATTTAATGTAGCAGTGTTACGAAGGTTTTCTTTCATCATCCTGACGTATTACTGGTTTCGCACAAATTAACATACGTTGACAATGACATTGCACAATTCTTAGATATCAAGAAGAATCCAAAAAATGGGATACATATTGAATACTATCACGAAAAAGTGAAACATAAATCTGCATTGGTGAACGTTATAAAAATTGGCAAGTGCATGCTCCCAACCTCAAATTTACTGCAACACTAGTATTGCAATGAAATTAACGCCACACTCTGTCCTGTCTGTTTAAACTCTTGAGATATGGTCATTAATCTCTCATGGAGTGAAGTTAATGTCCAATATTATGAAATAAAATACTAATAATAAATACGTAAATATTTTAATATCATATTTACTCGAATCATTCAATCATAAAAGCAAATCACTTTCAAGAATTGACTTTTCTCTGCCAGCCCTGCTAAATTTTCACTTTCCATCTACTGATTTATACGAGGGGTGGCCAGAAAGTAATTTCCAATTAGTAGGGACATTGATTTTTCGCAAATGCGAAAACCGTGAAAAATGGTAATTGCTGCAAAGTTGTGTTTATGAATGTGCAATAATGTCTGGACACATTTATCGCCTGTTCAAAATATCGAAATAATGCGAATTTGGCATAAAAATGTGACTTGTTGGAGTTTTTGCGATTCTTTTTAAAAAAAAATATCCTAAAACAACAAAAAATTCCCTGAAATCCAACAGTCTTGTCTTTTCTAGGCCATGTTTGCGTACATGCACGTGCAAGTTTTCCAACATTTTATTCAAGAGTAAACTATAATGCTTGTTATACATGGAATAATTCCGACAGCCACATTAAATCATGTATTTCCCACGATTTTTTCAACTTCTATCAAAACCATTTGCATCACAGAGCAAAGTTGGCAGGGTTCTAACAGGAGATCTAGTGTGTGTCTATCGTCACATGGGAGCCACATCTTCAATATTTGTCTTGCGAGATGTGTTTTGAAATACCAAGCTAAGTGCGCACCATCGGCATTTGTCGAGCGAGAAATAATGGAGCTCAGTTGTTAGGGTGTCTGACTACCATGCGAGAGACCCAGGGTCGATTGCCTGACGGGGAGAACCGGGATCTTTTCCACCTATTCAAACTGCTCCAGCGCCCATCCAGCGTCATATCAAGCTGGTACCTAGAGAAAACTTTGAGGGATAAAAGTAGCCAGGAGTGTGGTGCTGATCACATCACCCCCACCTTCAGCCGTGATCAAGAAAGTGTGGGGCCCTAACTCCACACCCCTATACACTTTCATGGCAAAGTGCAGGGGAGTACTTTACTTTTACTTTCTCAAAAATCTGTTCCAACATAGTTTAAAAGCACAATGGAGTATTAAGTTTCGGTATATTTGGCAAAAATATGTTCTAAAACAAAAATGCGAATTTTGGGAAACGTAACACTAACAAGTCAAAAAAAGATAATGCCAATTTTTGGTGCCATAATATATCGGTATCAGTCAAGTGAGATTGATTGATTTAAATTTTTTGGGTGTGTCGCCACTTATGATCATTATGCACCCTTCAGTATATACAGGGAAAATTCCATTATCGAAAACCCTTACCTTAAAATTAAAAAGGGGGTATGGAAAACAACTTTCAAGATATCTAACTCTCACGAAGAGGCGTAGGCCATGTGACTTACAATTTAAAACAGTAGTTTAAAAAGGTATAATTTCAGGTATTTGCCAGAAAATGGGCTAAAATGAAAATTTGAATTTTGGGGAAAATAACACCGAATAGTAAAAAATAAGAAATTAAAATAAAACACCAATTTGAAAAAAAAAAAAAAATCAAGATCCCTACCGATTAGGAATAAATAAAACAAGAATATCAGTTGCAAGTTATTGCATTAGTTACAGTGAGTCCTAACCTAATTTTCAGCATAATCACCACTGTTGTTCTGGCATTTGTCGTAGCATGGCAGTAAATTTTGTATGCCCATGGTATGTGTGTCTGATAGCAAAGACTTGAGCTATTTCTACCGTAGTGTAGCTGTCAAATCCTTGTCCTTCCAGAAACTTCTTCAATTAAATAGAGATATGAAAGTCGGTACATGCAAGGCCAGGGCTGTACAGGGGGTGGTCCAAGATCTCTCACCAGAAGTGATGCAAAGGGCCCATGTGTACTCAGCTGTATGAGATTGTAATTGTGCACATTCGATTGGCCTTCCGTGAATTGTCTGCACCATCGTTTGACCATACTATCACTCACACGATTGCTGGTGGCTCTGTGCCAAATTCTGAGCATGCAAAAATGTGATTACTACACGTAGGCTACATCACATTGGGTGGGAGACTGTATGAGAGCTGCAATGTTTAACCTAGAACTGTCCTAAGACTGCTGCATTACAACTATACCAGATTACAGCTACATGCCACTTTTTCCTGCCTGCATGTGTGTGTGTGTCACTCTCCGACCACTAGTGCTGCGTATAGGCACCATTGGAGCTTTTTCAGGATGCCCCTCGTATATGAACTTTCAGAAGCTGTTATTAACAGTGTGTTCCTGTTTTAATGTGTGGTTAGCTAAATCACCTATACAATGCAATTCTATAAATTATTTGCGTTAAATTTGTAATACCTACATACCCTTTTCGTCAGCAATGCTGGTATAACTGCATGTTGTCAGTTTCACAGTACTTCACTTTGGATATACTGTACTGAAGCAGAAATCCTGTTGATAATGTAAGGAATTATGACACTTTCTTTTGTACAATTCAATTGTTTCACTCATATGCAAAAGTTAAGTTGTTTGCTTTACAGAGAAGAGAGAAGTAGTTTTATGCATCGAAAAATGAGTCCGCACTAATGGTTCTTGCAAGCAGAGAGTTCCAAACCTCAGTGGAAATATCAACATATAATACCAAGAATGTATAATGAAACTGATAAATTACAAATTGTATTTCTTAATCAATCACTCTTCACTCTAATCTCATTTAGTCGTAACTGTAAAAATAATCAAGTATTTTATTTTAAACTTACTGCGTATGATAAAATTCTGTAATCCTTCCCTAGCTTTGAATTGTAATAATTTTCCAAATTCACTATTTTGCTGTTTGTATTCAAATCATAGAGAAATTAAGTCAATTTTATAAAATATAATATTGGTACTTAACAAATCCATACCTGGATCTGTATGAGTTTATTATTTCCATTTACGAACATCGATTTAGTTTAGTTTGTAATTGTCAGGGAAAAATGTAAATTTTGTCCTGGAAAAGGCAGGGAATTTCATTTCTGCTTGTTTGTAGCCACCCTGTAAATGTACGCTTCATGAAAATGCATAGTACTAATAAGAAGGTGGTGGTCTGTAAAAATGTGGTAGTCTGTTAGGGAAGGGCAGGTCAAAAATTTAACTAAGGATGGGTTTCCAAGTGACACCTTTCTTTGTGGTTCAATTAATTTCAAACAACTTTTGAAGGAAACATTGATTGAATTCGTCAATTTTCAGGCTCCCAATAATTGTTTTCAGTTTCAATAACGGGCAAATATTTTGAAAATAGATAACAAAATGGGGGGGGGGGGAAATTCTACCTTGTGGGAACTTTTAATGGGGAGCACTGGTCAAATGACACTGTTTGAAAGGCTCCTTAATTCCAAGCAAATCTTATGGTAAATGAATGTGGTGCTTGTTCTTGATTGGAACAGATGTAGGGTTGCACAATAATGTTCCACATTGAATGAGTAAAGGCTATGTGAAACAAAGCAAAGCCTTTCCGTCAAGAGATGACAGTCTTGGAGGTAGCAACCGCGGATGTATCATTGCAGGCTTTGAAGTTGTGTGTCTGTAATGGTGGCAACAGTTTGATGAAGAAACTTCCTCATGGTAATGCAACAGATTAGTGCATGCACTACTTAATCTTTGGTGTTGTTCCTTTCCCTCACTCAGAAACTTGGAAATCCATTGTGCACACAGAGCAGTCCATACTTCAGATGGTGAATAATTGTGTGCACTGTACCATGACTAATGCACACTTTTGATACTAGGTCAACAGTAATGTAGCATCAACCCTGTTGGACCAGTACATCAACCTGCGCTCAATTGTGTGTGTGGTATTATGGAACGGTGACTTTGTCCAGGTCTCTGGTCATCTCTGTAGCTGATGCATCATTCCTTGAACCGTTTGCACCATTGTTTGTTTCATAGTGGCAAACAAAATGCAATGTTCTCTGTACATTGCGAAACGCCTTCAGCAGCCAAAAATCAAACCCCACCATGGAGTTCCTCTACTGGAGCATCCATTGCAATACAAGATTTTCTTTAACATGCAGTAACGCAGCATTTGTTGTACCTCGCAGCACAGAATGCAACCTTATATTTTATTGTATCATTTACATGGACTGCAAAGTCACTGGAGGAACCTATTTAATCTAGTGGAACAATGACTCACTTTCAATTGGCCTACCCTTTTATGCACTGGAGTTCAAGATTGGTACAATATAAGAGCAGAGCTGATACCTATATTGTAAGTATTGATTCAGGATATTTTTTTTTTATTAAACATCAGTTATTTGAATATTCCATGTGAATACAGTGGAACCTCTATTTTATGTTTTTCAGGGGACAAATTGAAAAAAACTTAAAATGCAGGAAAATGTAAAATCGAGGAGAATTTTATTACAGTTTGCTGTGTTGGGATCCTCAAGCTTGAATGTATAATGTGGGAAAATGTTCAATCCAGGAACGTAAAATCAAGGCTCCACTGTATTTTGCAATAAAAAACCGGTATTGGTATGTAATTGGTAAGGTTGTCTACTCAGCTCTGTAACCATATACAGTGGAATCCTGATTTTATGTTCCAAGATTGTACTTTCCTTCATTATTGTACATTCAACCTTGATGGTTCCAACATAGCAAAATGTTATAAAATTGTCCTCGATTTTACATTTTCCTGCATTTTAAATTTTTTTCAGGGGGCTATGACGAACAAAGAACTTAATTCAGGCAAATGTAAAATCTGGGTTCCTTGTAATGCACACAATAATAATGTACCAATGGATTAAAGATCACATACATAATGAATCTAGGATTTGTTTAAATAATTTAGTTCCCAATCTACATAGTTCCTCATCTGACATAGGGGTATAAGTACAATTGAACATTTTTACAGTTTTATATATGATGAATAACTGTAGGCACAAGTGAGTAAGTGATGATTTTTTTTATCTGTGGAAACTTTCAGCAATAAGTTTCATGTCTGTCTATAATACTCAATACAAGATTTAAATTCAAACAATGCAAAAACACAAAAATATGTGATTGGTACTTCTCTCTTACGTAAGACAAATAACAATGCTAACATCATTTTCTGTCTGGTAATTAACTTTATCTTCTATGCATTTTTAAGGAACTACACCTTCTAAAAAGTGGAGATGTTTATTTCAGCATCTGAGATACAACAGCGGTGTGCACTATGCCTTTGCTTGTTAGACAAGCATGGCGGTTGATTTACTCCTTTACATTAGAAGCAAAATAACTTCATTATAGCCAGACCATCATTAAAATTCTTCAACTAAAGCAGTTTGTTACATGAAAAATAGCAAATGTAGTACAACAAAATAACATATATATATATATAGATTTTTATATATATACCTGCTTTGTACCTTTTACAATGCACAAAAATGTTCCTAAACTAAAATATAAAATAATACAAGGGCTCAATACGAAGATAAAATTTACATGTAAAAAGATTCAAAAACTTAACACAAATTCTACATCTCAGTCAATGCCATATAAATCATTCGAAAATGTTCCGGCAAGGACAGAGTTTCGTATTTTACACAAAAAACGCGTAACTGAAGCTACCCTTATCAAACAAGGAGCCTGTCCAATGTCAAGCAGGTCCCATTAAACTTTTCTCTGAGCACAAATGATGGTTAAGTAAAAAGCATGAAAGTTTTCTTAAAAAAGCTTTTGAAATTTTGCACCATATTTTATTTTGAGTTTTCCACTGCAACACACACTAAATCAAAATACTGTTACTCCCAAAGCTATTTTAATTTTCCACTTGGGCCGACAGACAGAGCAGAGTGAGAGAAAGCTTTCAAGCGAACATAGAAACTTCCTCAGAATCTTCCATACAGAGGATGACTGCTTCTTGAACAAGATTTCTGCACTTCACATGAGGGCAAAGATAGGTCAGTTTTATTGATTTCATTTAGAAGTAAATAGCAAGGCATCTGGCATCTTTATATATTAAGACTGTTTTTATATATATATATTTCATTCATATGATATATATATCTATAATATATATATATTTCCTCTCTCAACTTTAATAATTAATTCTCACATAGGACAGTAACAATCCTTTCTATACTTCCCGAGTAGTTCGTTTAACTGGCACTTCATTGAATATAATCCACGAAGGATTTGTGGATTACAAAGACAAGTAAAATGTTTTTACTTAGGTACAAAAAATGTATCCGTCAAAATATTGGATCATTTTGCCATATATCTGTTGAATGCCTCTTCTTATTGTTGTCAACAGTCATTATCTGAAAAATACATAGAAAATGTTAATCACATGGATTTATTTGCAAATAATTTTACACTGTCTAAATGTACACACATATTACCGTCAATATACGTGGGTGAATCAAAAAGTAAGTTACACCCTCCTGTAAAAAACAAACAAAACATAAGAAAAAAATTATTGGACGAAAACACATGAACATTTAACTTTTTTCGACATAGTCACCAAGGTGTTCCAAGCACTTTTCATATTGTGTGACCAGTTTTTCGATTCCTTGTGTGTAAAAATTCCATCCAATTTCTTTGAACCACTTTGAGACTGCTTCCTGCACTTCCTCATCTGATGCGAAACGCTGACCCCCTAGGTCTTTTTGAGAGGCCTATAGAGAGGGTGAGACCACATTTCCCACTTGAATTTCTGCAGTAAATCCTGTGTGACACCAGCTGTATGGGGGGTAGCGTTGTCGTGAAGAACAACAACCCCATCACTCAATCTTCCAGGCCTTCGATCTTTAATGGCTTCTTTAAAGTCTCACAGTATGTTGCGGCATTGATTGTTGTTCCTCGGGGCACAAACTCACTGTAAACAACGCCTTCGGAATCGAAGAAGATCGTCAGCATGACCTTTCGAACCGTTGGACAGCTTTTGCCTTTGCTTGGTGGTGGCGAATCCTTGTGTGTCTATTCCAGGGATGCCCTCTTTGTCTTGGGGAGTGTATTGGTGCACCCAGGACTCATCTGTGATGATTTTGCTCAGAAACTGCAGACCATCCGTGGAATAACGCCGAAGAAATGACAGCGCAGCATCAAAATGTTGATTTGTGTGCCCATCGGTTAACAAGGGCAGCACCCAGCGAGAGCAACAATGATTGCATTCACACGTTCCGCGTTGATAGTGTTCACAGTTGCAGGTTCGTTGTTCACGTTCGATCTTTCCTCTTTGAACACCTGGCACAATTATTCGATCATGGGGCGTGACATTGCATTCTCACCATACACCTCGACAATTTGGCGATGATTTCACTCCGATTATGCCTTTGTGCCCACAAAAATCGGACGACGGAGCGCACCTCAATGTTGATTGATTGATTTGGTGTTTTATGTCCACTTTATGCACAATAAGGCTAATCGGGACTGGACCTACAGTTTAAAGTGGGATCCAAACCACTTGTGCCTCCATCAGGTATAGAACCCGAGACCCCTTGATTACAAGGCAGCGACATTACCACTGCACCATCGGGGAGGCGCCGCATCTCAATGTTGGACGCCACCTCAATACGACGTGCCATACTCACACTGTGGCTACTCTCATACTAACCAGCTGAAGCACGGCTGCTGCTGGTGTATGAAGAAAACATTCCAGACAGTGTTGCCACCAAGCGTGATTATTTTCTCTCTTAGTACAGGAACAAGGGTCGGGTGTAACTTACTTTTTGATTCACCCTAGTACTACCAACCAAAAATATTACCATGTTCATAAAATGCACTATGTACCAATTATAGAATCTCAAATTTCTCGAATTTCTCATATACAGTTTCAATAGTGTAATTCAACAATTTAAAATTACTGTAAACTGTTAAGTAAGAACAACAACAAAAATGGTTTAGTAAAAGACAATACATGTTACGGAAGGCATTTCTAAGTTCTTTTTCCATAATTGAGAAGGAAGAAAGATCAGAAATAGGGAATGGCTGGCTTCTAAGGCATGTTTGTTGCCCAAGTCAAACGTAGTCTCATTTTTGCATTTATTATTAATCTGATTTGCGCTTATCTGATGTAGGGGTGCACAGTCATGGAAAAAACTACTTACTGCATGGAGCCTTATGGGGGAAGTATTTTTTCCATGACTGTACATACCATTGGAAAAATGTCTGCATTGCTTTATATCTAAGGAACTGGTGTAAGCAGAAGTGAGAAAATGCTGATTTTTTTCCACCTGCGTATAATAGAAACTTTCATGCCTCTCTCTACATTTTAAAAAAACAAATGAAAATACAATGAACCCCGATTTTAGGTTCCCCAGTTTTACATTTTCCTGGATTTAAATTTTTCTGCATTTTAAGTTCTTTTGCCTTGGTCCCCTGAAAAATGTAAAATCGAGGTTCCACAATAATGTAATGTTAGAAGAGCAAAGAGTATCTGTATTTGCACATGTTTCATTACTGTCACTTTTGCAGATACATATACAGAGCATTCCGTGACATTTGCTACGAGACGGGCCGCCGAGTCGTGTAGCAGATGTCACGGAATGCTCTGTACTATGTGCTGTTTCCAAACTTTATCAGGCTTGGTGGCCGAGTGTGATAAGTGCTCAATGTACGATTTTGCCATCAAAGTTCCCAGGTTCATGTTCCTGCTTGGGCATGGGTGTTCTTTGCGAGTGCCTATCATCAATTTCATCATCACTCAAGTTCAATGTCACAGTTTGCCAAAAGTGACAGAAAGCGACACTAAAGAACCAAATTTCAAATATGGTTTCAAAACTTGAAGATCTGCACAACATTTTTGGGGGAGAGGATGGAGCCATTTTAAAGCATCCACAAAATGTGTAATGTGTAATACTTTGTCATGTGGCAGCAATGAATACACGTGTGTTACATTGCTGTCAGATTTACATGCACACATTCTACAAGGGGTTTCAAAAACTTTATCTGGCTCAGTGGTTGACTTTCAACCTCGCCACTTAAGTTACCTGTTCTGACTCTCCGTCTGGACATGGGTGTTCTTGTGTGTCGATTAATTTCATTTCTTTTGTCACTCATTCTCAACATTGCAATTAACCAAAAGTGGCAGAAAAGCAATGCTTAAAAAAAAGCATTATGCTCATGAAGGGGGGGGGGGGGTTGAAGTATTCGCAAATATGTAATACTTTAGTTATTTCATACAGAGAGATTATTAATTATTGCTGAGATGTAAATCAAAGTTTCGGACTGGTGTAATATTCAATACTACCGTGCGTTCATTTCGATCTTCAGCCGAGAGATCGGGAGAAGCGTGGCGGGCGGCGCTGACGGAGATGCCGACATTTGCAGCCTGTAATGCCCGCTTATTTTTATGGACATATGCATACATTCATATAAATATTGCAAAACTAGCACTAACCTGTGTTATAAGGGTACGGTTTTAATTTTAGTAGCTTAGTAGCTGTATGTGCTGATGATTTTGACACGTCCATCTCACGGCGTAGAGGTTTGTTTGGAGAACGTTCTAACGCTGCACCAATTTCATCGAGTTTTGCTTCGGTTAGAATCCGTCGTTTTTGCTTAGGTGTTTTAAAATTTAACGATCCAGTTTCTCGTAATTTAAGGACAAGATGTCTAACCGTATCTCTATGTGGAGGTGAAACACCTAGGAATTTCTGTACAAATTGCCTACACACGTCTCGACACGAGTCTGTTTTCACGTAAGTGTCATACATAAGAATTCTTTGTTCTAACGTGAACCTTGCGGCTGACATTCCAATCGTCTCACTGACACAACACACACACACACTGCAATAACACAAACAAGTAACGGCAAGTAACCAAGAATATCACTCTTGCGCACAGTACGAAATTAACACGCTCTTGGTTTACATCTGCTCGCCACTATATTCACAGCTCTGTCTTCATCTAGTCACGAAGGAACAAAAAACTCGAGCTCGGAGATTTCGGATTGCAAGGAAGCTCACGAAAACCATCGACTTTTAACGGTTTTGTCGGCAGCGTAATCTTGATACAGTGCTGCACATTCGAAACCTCCAAACGATCGACACAAAACTCTTTCAAGGATATAAACTTAAGCAGGACGTTACTGGTCAAAACTATGATTAAAATGTTTCATTATCTGTGGCTCTTAACATTGTTTCTAAAGCATATTTTTTTGTGTATATAAGGGCAGAACTTGGATGAATTACAGATGATGAATTATAACACAGGTTAGCGCTCGTTTTGCAATATTTATATGAATGTATGCATATGTACATAAAAATAAGCGATCATTACAGGACACAAATGTCGGCATCTCCGTCAGCGCCACCCGCCACGCTTCCCCCGATCTCTCGGCTGAAGATCGAAATGGACGCACGGTATTTGTAGACTCGTAGACGAATAGTAATTATGTGGTGGCCAAAAACAGAATTTGCAATTTAAAAAGCATATATACAATCAGTAATTCACGCTGAATCCACACACTCATTCCTGGAATTTTTACCCATCCTATAGTGATATGCAAAAGATTTTCCAATATATATATATTTGAATATTCAATCTTTCAAGCCAGAAGGTTCATTGGTTTATCCTCGTACATTTCCTGCAAATGGGTAGTCATCCTGGCTAGAAGCTCTTAACCTTTAGCTGCCAGACCTCTTGCGCACCTGTATTCTCGTTCACGCCGGCATATTTTCAAGTGTGCGCTTTTCAAACTTGGCGTGAAGTACAAAAAAATCATAACTCAAGAACTGATTGTTGTAGACAGATGAACTTTGGTTAGTTTTCCTTAAAGACATTTTTTAGCGGAGGTAAAATTTATACATTGTGCCTCACAATAACTAGTGTTAAATGAAGAAGAAGAAGAAAGTTGATTTTTTTAAAAAGTTGGAATATGGCATGCCCCTGTACCCCCTCAATAAATCGAAGTCAGTGGGAAAAAATGTAGTATGTAGCGGTGGTACATTCCTACAACAGTGTAAAGTTTCGTTGAAATCAGACTAACGCTTCTTGAGGAAAAAAAGAATAGCCTTATATAAAGTGCCAGTGTTGCCAGCTTTGAGACAATGTCCGGAATTTTGCTTCTAGAATCGGCCCTATGGACGCTGAATAGACCAAATTTGGAGGGAAGCACAACAAAAGACCACCCTATGAGGATATGTAATGAACGTGCAACAACTTTGGAAAAAAAAAAAGTGGAAATTACGGGGTTCGTAAATTTGGTGTAATTACGGAAAATTTTGAACTTTGGGCCTTTGCCCCCACTTACCCCTGGACCCTTAATTTTCGGATGTTACTTAAAATGTCGATTTTTACTCATTCTTAAATTTAGAATTTAAATTGTTCAAAAAATGCAGTACTTCAGCAGATATAACCTTCTTTCTTCAATTTATCCCACACTAACAAAAGGGAAACAAAGGGCTTTTTCAAACGGTGCTTGTTAATAATAGTAACAATGGATATATTACTTACGTGAAATTTAAAAGATTTCGTAATTCCGCGTTGCACAATTTAATGGTTCAATCCTATTAATTTCGAAGATCCACTGTCTCCATTCACAAAAGGGTACGGCGTTTGAAGCGGTAGATCTCCGGCGGGTGGCGCTGACGGAGATGCCGACATTTGTGTCCTGTAATGATCGCTTATTTTTATGTACATATGCATACATTCATATAAATATTGCAAAACTAGCACTAACCTGTGTTATAAGTGTACGGTTTTAATTTTAGTAGCTTAGTAGCTGTATGTGCTGATGATTTTCACACGTCCATCTCACGGCGTAGAGGTTTGTTTGGAGAACGTTCTAACGCTGCACCAATTTCATCGAGTTTTGCTTCGGTTAGAATCCGTCGTTTTTGCTTAGGTGTTTTAAAATTTAACGATCCAGTTTCTCGTAATTTAAGGACAAGATGTCTAACCGTATCTCTATGTGGAGGTGAAACACCTAGGAATTTCTGTACAAATTGCCTACACACGTCTCGACACGAGTCTGTTTTCACGTAAGTGTCATACATAAGAATTCTTTGTTCTAACGTGAACCTTGCGGCTGACATTCCAATCGTCTCACTGACACAACACACACACACACTGCAATAACACAAACAAGTAACGGCAAGTAACCAAGAATATCACTCTTGCGCACAGTACGAAATTAACACGCTCTTGGTTTACATCTGCTCGCCACTATATTCACAGCTCTGTCTTCATCTAGTCACGAAGGAACAAAAAACTCGAGCTCGGAGATTTCGGATTGCAAGGAAGCTCACGAAAACCATCGACTTTTAACGGTTTTGTCGGCAGCGTAATCTTGATACAGTGCTGCACATTCGAAACCTCCAAACGATCGACACAAAACTCTTTCAAGGATATAAACTTAAGCAGGACGTTACTGGTCAAAACTATGATTAAAATGTTTCATTATCTGTGGCTCTTAACATTGTTTCTAAAGCATATTTTTTTGTGTATATAAGGGCAGAACTTGGATGAATTACAGATGATGAATTATAACACAGGTTAGCGCTTGTTTTGCAATATTTATATGAATGTATGCATATGTACATAAAAATAAGCGATCATTACAGGACACAAATGTCGGCATCTCCGTCAGCGCCACCCGCCACGCTTCCCCCGATCTCTCGGCTGAAGATCGAAATGGACGCACGGTATTTGTAGACTCGTAGACGAATAGTAATTATGTGGTGGCCAAAAACAGAATTTGCAATTTAAAAAGCATATATACAATCAGTAATTCACGCTGAATCCACACACTCATTCCTGGAATTTTTACCCATCCTATAGTGATATGCAAAAGATTTTCCAATATATATATATTTGAATATTCAATCTTTCAAGCCAGAAGGTTCATTGGTTTATCCTCGTACATTTCCTGCAAATGGGTAGTCATCCTGGCTAGAAGCTCTTAACCTTTAGCTGCCAGACCTCTTGCGCACCTGTATTCTCGTTCACGCCGGCATATTTTCAAGTGTGCGCTTTTCAAACTTGGCGTGAAGTACAAAAAAATCATAACTCAAGAACTGATTGTTGTAGACAGATGAACTTTGGTTAGTTTTCCTTAAAGACATTTTTTAGCGGAGGTAAAATTTATACATTGTGCCTCACAATAACTAGTGTTAAATGAAGAAGAAGAAGAAAGTTGATTTTTTTAAAAAGTTGGAATATGGCATGCCCCTGTACCCCCTCAATAAATCGAAGTCAGTGGGAAAAAATGTAGTATGTAGCGGTGGTACATTCCTACAACAGTGTAAAGTTTCGTTGAAATCAGACTAACGCTTCTTGAGGAAAAAAAGAATAGCCTTATATAAAGTGCCAGTGTTGCCAGCTTTGAGACAATGTCCGGAATTTTGCTTCTAGAATCGGCCCTATGGACGCTGAATAGACCAAATTTGGAGGGAAGCACAACAAAAGACCACCCTATGAGGATATGTAATGAACGTGCAACAACTTTGGAAAAAAAAAAAGTGGAAATTACGGGGTTCGTAAATTTGGTGTAATTACGGAAAATTTTGAACTTTGGGCCTTTGCCCCCACTTACCCCTGGACCCTTAATTTTCGGATGTTACTTAAAATGTCGATTTTTACTCATTCTTAAATTTAGAATTTAAATTGTTCAAAAAATGCAGTACTTCAGCAGATATAACCTTCTTTCTTCAATTTATCCCACACTAACAAAAGGGAAACAAAGGGCTTTTTCAAACGGTGCTTGTTAATAATAGTAACAATGGATATATTACTTACGTGAAATTTAAAAGATTTCGTAATTCCGCGTTGCACAATTTAATGGTTCAATCCTATTAATTTCGAAGATCCACTGTCTTCATTCACAAAAGGGTACGGCGTTTGAAGCGGTAGATCTCCGCTTCAAACGCCGTACCCTTTTGTGAATGAAGACAGTGGATCTTCGAAATTAATAGGATTGAACCATTAAATTGTGCAACGCGGAATTACGAAATCTTTTAAATTTCACGTAAGTAATTTTAAACCGCGTTTACCGCAACCATGAATGGATATATTGTTTTGTAATTACAGTATATAATACCTCTTGTACGTAAACTAATGAACAAAAAAGACAGAACTGAAATACAGTGTACAGTTTTCAAGAAATGACGTGTTAATTGCTTACGTGTGCTAACAGACGGTCAGGGCAAATTTCGACAATCTGGCCTTTGCCCCTGCATACCCCCTGAATCCTTACTTGTCAGATGTAGCTTAAAATGTTGCTTTTTACTCATTCTTGCTTGTAGAATATACTCCTTTCAATATATATATATATATAATAATACGAGGGTCACTATTTATATTTTGAGCCTAACAATGAAAAAACAGGAATTTGGCATTGAAAATGGCTTTATTGTTTTTCGAAGTATTCTCCTTTATGGTCAATACACTTTTGCATTCGTTCGAACCATTTGTCAAAGCAGTTTTTCCAATCTTCTTGAGACACCTCCATAATATGGTTTTTGAACGCATCAATGGCATCTTCCGCCGACGAAAATCGTTGTCCACGCAATTTATTCTTGACATTCGGGAACAAGAAGTCATTGGGTGCCAAATCAGGACTGTACGGCGGATGACCCATCAATTCGATTTTTTGACTGTTCATAAAGTCGGTTGTTAGACGAGATGTGTGACAGCTGGCATTGTCTTGATGAAGAATGAT
This sequence comes from Lepisma saccharinum, assembly GCF_977018435.1. Lineage (NCBI taxonomy): Eukaryota > Metazoa > Arthropoda > Insecta > Zygentoma > Lepismatidae > Lepisma > Lepisma saccharinum. Next base: position 141,273,564 of record NC_139229.1, read on the forward strand.
CCGACGGCGTTTGTTTGTTTTCCGTATTTGACTGAAGACCTCTGGCAAACAAATTGTTGTGTACCATTCAGAGCTGACCGTTCTAAGTTTCTCTAAAGGCACAGTTGCCACATGACCAGTTTTCCCGAAAAAACAGGCGACCATTTGTTTCGATGTGCTTCGAGCACGAACAACATTGGTTGGATTGGGTTCATCTTGAAACACCCATACAGTCGACTGCTGTTTACGTTCCAGCTCATATGCATATATCCATGATTCGTCACCTGTTACAATCCTATATACGTCTTTTGAAGCACCACGGTTGTATTTATTGAGCATTTGTTTGCACCAATTGACGCGAGCGTCTTTTTGAGTTTTTGTCAAATTGTGTGGGATTCAACGAGAACATACCTTTCTCACAGCTAAATGATCATGTAATATTTTATATATGCTGGTGGAACTAATGCCTATGGGTGCCTCAATCTCACAGTATGTCACATGACGATCTTGCAGTATTAGGTTTTGCACAGCATCAATGTTTTCTTGAACAACAACTGATTTTGGACGACCTTCGCGAATCTAGTCGGTGAGCGAATGGCGGCCATGATTAAATTCGTTATATCAGCGTTTCACAGTGGCAAAGGATGGGGCTTCATCGCCAAATGTGGAAGTAAGTTGATCGATGCACTCTTGTCTTGATAATCCACGTCGAAAATCGTAAAAAAATCATCGCAAGAAAATGTTCACGAGTTAATTCCATTTTATTGTTGTCGTGCAATCTCCAAGGCAACATAAACAACACAAATGAAGCTATTGACAAAACATTTGAAGTACGTTATGGTCAATAATGCCAGACGATTCCGTGCAAACGTCAAATCGCGCCTAACTTCAATCAGTGTTGCCAAGGCTCAAAATATAAATAGTGACCCTCCTATGGTGGTAACAAAGGGAAACCAAGGACTTTTTTAAAACTTTGCTTGTTAATAGTAGTAACAATGGATGTATTGTTTTGTAATTCAAGTATGCCATACCTTCTTATGTATACTAAAGATAAAAAAAGAACTGAAATATCGTGTGTACTTTTTGAGAAATTGCACACTATTTGCTGTTGCATGCTGCTGGTTGAAATATTGACCATCCGGCATGTAGGGGATTCACATGTGGCGGTCGAATTTCGACAGTCAGGCAGCTAAAGGTTAAAATTCAGTAGATTCCCAAACTTGCTTAATGTTTCACACAGAACTTGTTGGTTACCAACAACAGTCCCTCGAGGAATGTGTTACAAAAGTTTAAAAGCAATCCCAATAGTATTTTTTGTGCAATTCTCATCCATGTTTCACGAGGAATGGGTGGGGGGGAAACTTCCCCTGCACCATTAACTTGTTTGTAGTTATCTCAATTTAGAAGACTTTGTAATGCTAATGAATATAGGAGTGAAAGTATGGTCTTCAAGTTGTTGATAAAGCTTGGGTTGCACAAATTTATCACCTCTGTTCTTGTGGCACAATTATATGCTATGGAAAATTATGTTATTGGTGAAGATTTTTGTAGACTCTACTCTTGTAACATATGACAATAAAGTGATTGTAGTATTCAGAAACTGTAGCTTTTCCAAATACTATTCTTAAGGATATAATTCAAACTTCCTTTACCTGCAACATCCTTTATTAATAGGTTTCACTGGGCAGATTGTTGCTGAATTTCAATCTTTTCAACAGTCATATCTGGGTTCATTGCAGTAGCTTCCTGAATGGCCTCTGCCAAAGCACGATCATGGTCAATTGGATCTCCATCAGACTGGATTGTGATTTTCTGTTCAACTCTTGTCTCGACCACTCCATCTTTTTCAGTTTTATACTAAACAAAATAAAACAGTTGATCAGCAAATACATTTATACTACGCTGAAGTGATTCCAACAGCAATACTGTTGTTGATTATTGAACACTGTAGCATTTTAATATTGTTTAATACAGGGGTAGGCATAAGAACAGATATATAAGGGTTAGAACATGCAACAATACCATATGAACCTACAATAATTTTCCTTTAAAATATTCATTAATTAACTTATGAAATGGAATAATAAAATAGATGTTGCTTAACTACAAAATAAATTCACAGTTTTGACAAAATTAATGAATACTGCACATTTGGAATAATTTCAAGGAAATTTGCAGATTCTGATATATATGGTTATCAAATGAAGACAAGAATTCTTTCCTAACCTGGTTCTGAAATTTTGGGATCCTGCACAGCCATAAATGATTTACAAAAACTTAAATATGTGATTATATTTTCTCCATCAAATCAAACTAGTTTTAACTTACTTTGTGTGAGAGCTGGATTTTTTAAATTCATTCTAATTATTAGTGTGTGTTCATTGTAACACAATGCACTCAGTTGTTCAGCCAACAATTCTAATGAATCTGGTGGTAAGAAATTGAAAGCAGTGTGATTTAAATATTAAACACTGTGATTTAAATATTGCTATATAAAAGAGTTGGACAATAAAACCTAATTGTTCTTGCATTATTTTTAGTATTACTATTTCGAAGATAGGTTTGGGGTTTTGAACCCCTTTCCCTCTCAGCATGCTCTCTGGTTCCATATGTATACTCTATAGCTCAGAAGATGAAAGTTCTTACTTACTGTAATTGTTTCCACTGTACGTGTTTTACTGCTAATGGTCTGTGAACTGACAATTTCTCCAGTCGCACTGTATGTCCCATCTTCAGATTCCATAGCCACCTTTCTACTTTCTGTTTGTACCACAGGAACTTGAGTGGTGCTCTGAGGAGTGACTTGAACAGCCGACGGATCATATGTTATACTTTCTGTTTTCACGATTGGTGGCTGCATGTGTGAATAATATTACATTACTTAATGCATTATACACATTAAATACTACAATATTATTTTGGGAGTATTATTGCATTATTTCTATCGATATTTGCATAGGAATCGTGATTTTATATTTTTTTGGTCACAATAAAAATAAAATATTTTTCCTACATATTAAATTTGTTAGGTTTTCAACTACAAGCTATTAAATAAATGTCCAACCATTGTTTCATTATATCTGTTACTTGGGAATTGTTCCTCTTGTATCTCCCATTAACAAAACCTGTAATAACCATATATATAAGATACATGTAAAATTAGTGATGAATTAAGTTCTCTCCCTGGAAATATCAATTCAGCAGATAACTAACTCTCTGGCATCCTTAAACCCAGTTTTATTGCTGCAGCAACATATGTTTTCCACCTGTTCCTATCCTAGACAATATCACTCCATTCTTGAATTAAGCAGTACTGTCCAAAATTTAACTGCATACTTGAGTAGAGATTTTTTATCACTTTTATGTGCATTCCTGTTCAGATAGTGACACAAAATTCACTGTTCAATCCTATAAGGAGTCCACTTTATGTGAACAGGAGTGTACAATGATATTTTCTAATTATACACAATTGTATTTACAAGTAAATTAAACACTTCAAGATTTAAAAAAAACATGTGTATTCACTAAACAATAAAATAATCCAACTAAATACTATTGAGCACATTGATGTAAGGAACAAATAACAATGGATATACTATTGCAGTGACTCAGGTCTTCCTTCATTACATGAGAAAAATCTGGAAAAAAAATTACCCTCTAAATAAGTTGAATTCTTAAATACTACCACACTCCAATAATTCAATCTGAACAGGTCTCACAAATTATAATGCTTCATAACTTTAGAAATCAAAATATGTAAAAAACACAACTTCATCAGACAAAAGGAAAATTGAAACTTGGAGGAAAGATGTCAGTATTAATGTTGCCAAGGACACAGCTACAGTTGCATTACATGTGTGCATCCTGTACTTAGTATTCATTCTTAATGAACTTAACACAAACATTGTCTGTGCCTTTTTTTTATATCTGGTAATCTTCCTCCTAGTTTGAGGACATAGAATGTAAAATGAAATAGGTGATTATTGGGTTTTAATAGCTTACTAATGGAAGCATCCTTTTACACGTAACAAAGCTTTGCATATCTATCTCCATATAGAACTAACAACATGCTACAAAATGCTTCCATCCTCAGAGATGGAAGTGTAGAATGAAAAGACTAATTTCAAGAACTTCCATACACTGCAGAGCAATATCAATGTCGTAACTCCTGCTTTTGAAATTACGAAGACAGTTTCAATGCAAAATCTCATTCCTCTGTTTCTCTAGCTCAGAATGTCAGTGATTCAAAATACCTAATTTCTTTGTTTCCAATTTTCCTTTCACCTGAAGATTTTAGATTGAACTCAGTATCCATCATTGTTCACGCTTTAACGTTTTCCATCTCCCTGGTGCATGTGGTTTGATTCAAGGCTGTGGAATCTCAGACACAGCAGCAACATGCAGTGTTTCTTTTTAAAACACTTGAACTGGACGTCACAACATGCAACCTGAGTGCAACTTTACCTTAGAAGAAAGATTCATGCTTTGAGAGTCTTCCACGTCAATGGGGGTGCCAGAATCGGTGCTGCTGAGACTAGAAGTGCTTTCTCTCCTATAATAAGCCTAATAATGCATGCAGGTTAGAAGGGAAGCAGTTAACTTTTTTTTTTAATTAGGGCCGAGCCCGTACCACTTTGAACTAATGCCGACGCTGATCTCTTACAGATTCCCATCAATACCAATTTTTCAACATTGGGAGTTGTTCAGAATATTTTTAACATTAATCCTTGAAAGCCTGCTCATTTTCAGCGGTACTATTCTCAGCACCGTGGATTTCCACGGAAAATTTGAAATTACGTACATAATTTTCTACATTGGAAATTAATGACAGTAGTCGTGAATCATACCTTCTTTTGTTCAGTACAGATCAGACTACAATGTCATGCTAATAAAAGGCATACATGTGTTAGTAATTAGAAGAAAAATACTAAAAAAATGTTAAGTAAAACAAACTTTTATCTTAAAATTTCATAATTTCCAGGATTCAACTGGAAGTATTGTAGGTTGGTTATGATTTCCCTCCATGAGACAGTGTCCAGAAAATTATCGGCTGATATTGCCAATGAAATCTGAATTGCTACCAATAGATTGACAATGGTATAGGCTCAGTCCTAAGAAAAATATATGCAATGAGGGCCACAGTTTTGTGCAGTGTTTTATTAGAGCATGCTTGGAAAAAAAAAAAAAAATAGGTTAAAAGTGAAAAGCACATATTAAGGGATATAGGTAATAAGCACAATTAAATGTCATTAACCTTAATGTTATCAAGATACAAGCATTAAAAGTCATAACCTTCAACCCGAGACCTGGTGCACATATTTCTAATCCTTCTAAAATTATTTGCAATTGCCTATGTTATCAAAATATTTCTCTTAAAAATATGAAATGAAAGTTAACTTGCATTCTATTTGTGGTTTGTTATAAATTTGACTCCAAATTGTAATATTGCAAACAAGCTTCTCACGGTTCACAACTGCAATGATTGTTGAGTGTTCAGATACAGGCAATATACATGAAAACTGCTAGCCACGCTTCCTTATAACTGCACAAGTTATACATTGCAATGTATATGCATGCTTGACAAATATAGAATTAAAAAAATATATAATTTTTACATTTATACATCAAGATGCATGGTTGAAAACAAGGACAGGAATTTTTTCCACCTAACGCAAATATATATGAAATTATTTTTTAACATATCTTCCATGGTTTCCCATTTTTTCCCCTTTCTTGACAATGTTTTGCACTACTGACAAGTGCTTTTCATTCAGGCATCCATGCAGAAACATCGTCATAAAGAGGAAATATGTTAAAAATTGATTTCGTATCAAATTGACTGTGGTCACAGACAATTGGTAAGAACTTTAATACTATGTAATTTTCCATTAAAACAAGATTCTTGAATTTATGATTTATTGCATACTGTATTTTGGAATGCATAATGAAGAAAGTAAACTATGTGAAAAAATCTTTAGCCCTCCCAGAAACATGCAAGATCAGTGGCATGTCTGGATATCCTTCCTCTTTTACAAAATTTTGGGGCACACTATTTTATCACAGCCTTGTAAAGTGAAAAAAAGGGACACATGAACTGCAAAAATAAATAAAAATTGGAAACATAACAAAATACTCACTAAAACATGATTATTTCTCACACTTTCCTGTGAGCTGTATATCACTTTTCATTGTTTTATTGTACATGGAGAAGCAAAACAAGCATTCAAGCCATTAATACACTGGGAGGTTTACTACATTCAACATAAAATTTAGAACATATGCCATACCCTTCTGACACCTAATACACATATTATAGTTTTAGGAATGAATTGGTACTACTTCTTCCTCTTGTTAGTGAGAGGTCCTACAGATACTTTTGCCAAAGCATGTAACATTTATGTTTAATGCTTGAACGGTAATTTTCCAAACTATACACTAAACATAATGCATTGCCTCGGTGAGTGCTGAGCCCAAAGTCTCGCCAATTATTCTAGGTTTGAATTCTGGCATGGGTGTTTCTTTGCAAGTGTTCCTAAGCTCATATAACTGTTCAATTCTATTTTTAAAAAAATACAAGATTGACTTACATTTCTTTATAATGTCGGACAGTGGAGCAGGAAGCATGCAATTTAAAAACTTGGGTTATGTTAGTTTAAAGGATTTAATTAGATGTTACATATTAACAACATGCAATTCAGTAGACTCTGCTTCACCAAAAATATCTCATTAGAAACACATTACAAAGTTTTACATTTTTTAAAAAATGCAACTACTGACAATGAAATGTTACCTGGGAATCTCCAGTCAACACAGTTGACATAGCTCTTACTTCCTGTGTCACAACCCTCTGCTCTTGATGTGTTGCACTTGTTGTTGTAGTGTGGGCAAAAGTCTTTTCTTCAATCTGAAATGAAAGCAATGTACAATTATGATTTTGGTTGAAATATAGAATGCATTTAAGTTGCTTTTTAAATACCTTAACAGAAATTTGTAGTGTTAAGATACCCGCAGAATTATGAAATTTATTTCCCTGACCAAATGCATCAAAAATCCCCAACATCACCAGTCAGTATTAAGTCTTCTCTGCCTATTGTAAGTATTGTACAAAATACTGCCCTTATTAGCTCTTACCATTGCTGCATCCATTTTGGCTTGATCTTTGTGATATAAAACTACAAGTTTACATACCCTAACTTTAATCAATTGGCAGCAAGTGTGTTGGATGATGAGGGTGCCACTCCTTGATGCCAAGTTAAAACGGCTTTTCATATAAATTTCCCTGACTTTATAAACCATCATTGATATTTCACGACTTTCCAGATAGAGGACAGCCTGTATTTTTCCATTTTTAAAAAAAAAGACATTAATGTTCTAATGTTACAGTAATGTATTTTTTTATGTCAATTTTGTGCTGATGTATACTACTCATGACAATGAGACATGGTGATTAGCTGTAATTGAGTTTGCATGCAGTTGTATGGTCTGTTCTTGGGTACATGTTGCCAGCATCTAATGACAAAATTCTGGACTGCTAACGTTGCCAACTAAGATTATAAGTAGGGCTGAGCCGATACCAATACACAATATTGTGGGTATCTGCATCGGTGAGTGTCGGTTGAAACCGCGTGCGAAGTAAGGAGACGACGTCTAGCCATCTTGAGCTGACTCACTGCAGCATTCCGGCTAATCACCACAAGTTTTCGAGTTGTTATTTTATTTCCATTCAGTAAAAATATTAACTTTATGCAGTTTGTTATAATAGAATTGCAATTACTTAAATTTAATAATTGACAATTATTTCCAATGCTGCTGTTCTGAGCAACATTAGTGCTGTCGCAAATACACGTTCTTTTTGTTTACATTACTGTCGACATTAATACTGAAATGAAGATCACCTTTCAGTTTCCAACGTACCCATAAATTCATAGACACCATATTAACAAATTCATAGACACCATATTAACCTTTGAAAGGCTTTCCAACACGTGACAAAATATGGGGCTTCAAGATAGAAATAAGACATGCCTTGCTTGAGTCATTGACGTCGTCATATCAGTTCAAGTGTGCCATAACTCATTTGTTTCTTTGGGTTGCAACTTGAATCTAACCCATGTGCCAGGTTCCCCTTACTTGAGTGAGAGATCTGCTTTGGTCTGTTTCGATTTGATTTTGATTTTAAAATTTTGGGTGCGTCAGCACTTAGGCTATTTTGCACCCGTCACATTATACGGGGACCAGCCCCTTAACGTTACTAAGAACAACTCTAACATTGCATAAGTAAAATCATAAAAGCTTAAAATCTTCTGACTTCCGTTAAAAGCTGAGGCCGTAAAGGGGCACTCAGCACACACAAGGACAAAACAGGACAAAACACACAAAATTATACTGGCCAGAGTGCCAGTCGCCAGAGCCTCGTTCGTGTGCAAAATGCAGTCCAGGGTGTACTACTGTCTGTTTCGACTCTTTCCTCTCTCGAAAAACTGTTTTCAGTTGTGTGAGCGCTCTGTGATTTCTGAAGTGTCATTGTTATAGACAATGTGTCTTTATTTCGTGCATTACACTTGCACGTGTAGTGATCGCAATGTATCGTAGGAAAAAGGGTAACTGTAAAATTTACAGTTTAATATTAATAATTACATATTCTTATCATTATATATACAAAATATGTAACACCTTCATTGTGAAGGAAGCTCTTCATTTCCCGGCGACATAAGCTAGCGCTCGCTGTATTGGCAACACTGTGCAGTTTCTCCATAAACGCCGTTGTGTCTTCTGAACGTGAAAACGACTTTAGATACGTGCCTAGATGTGACTGATGAGTTAGTATGACTCGGTAATTATATATAGACTTTGTTATTTTATACTGGAATTATAGGTATCGGTATCGGCAAATGGTGGTATTGGCTCAGCTCTAATTATAAGACACTTAAATAAAAGAATTTCAATTTGCCCATAAAATGGATAGTGCTGCACTCAGTGCTAACCACAGTGGCCAATCATAGAACAGAGAATTAAGACTTGGCAATAATATTTCTTATATATTTTATTTCCTGAAATTGGCATTCTGGAAAAAAAAATTACTTGGATTTGAGCAGTTTATTTATTTCTACAACTTTCCGTTTTGAATGAACTGGCAATCAAAAGTATTTTAAAAATATCTCAATAGAGTAGACTTCAAGATATCCAGAAAACCCACTGTAAATATCTATCCTATTTTTCATGTAATAACTGATCAAAGTTAGGGTTACTCGACTTTCGAAACCCTACACTATTAGTGGTTTATGGGGGTGAAAAAATTAAAATACAGAAACACACCATCGGAAAGAAGTACTATTCTGTTATACTGGGACTACGTTATTAAAATGACACCACAATGTGAAGGATATATTACACATTATGTTCAGTATCAAAAGCATCAACTCCCTGTGTTAAATCTTTCACTGCAACTAGATGGTACTCAAACATCAGTTTTTCAATTTCATGTTACTTTCAAAAACAAAATGCACTGCTCACTAGGAAAATATCCACACTGATGAACCAACCCCCACCCCCTTCTGCTCTCCCAAAGTATATACATAGGATAATACCTGACTGGTTTTGGCATTCTTTTCTTTATCTTCATGTGTCGTAGCTGTTCTCGTTGTTACTTGGGTAGCAGTCACATGAGGAGTAGATGTATCATCCAAACCTTCAGCCTGATTAGGATAAAAAATTTGGGTGAGAATAATTAAGATCATGATTAAAAGAAAAAGGTCCTTCAAATACATTTGTTAATTACAATAAATATATTTAAAACATCATGTTTATGATGATATTTACATGTTCTCTTCTATTCACACACACACACACATATATTCGTGCACAGATTAGTTGCTTTCTAAACACAAAAACTGAGAACATAATTTTGTATGAACTTATTTCATTAGTATGGCAACAGAAATATTCATTGTTGTCATGAATACAAAAACATTTATTTTGATGAGAACCAATTCTGATACTGATGCCAATACTTAAAACCAAAAGCAATTTAAAGGTACAGTAACCCCCCCCCCCTCACTTACGTAATATGCGACTTACGTAAATTCGCAGTTACGTAATAAATCTCAAAAAGTACAACTACTAGCACATATGAACATGTTTGCAGCTTTTGCATCTTTGACATCCATTGCAGTATGCAACGACATACTGCAATGGATGTCAGGTTGTTTTTATATATTTTTCATACTTTTATAGTTTATATCCAAGTAAATACTGCTGCATGATGTTTCATTTATAAAATAATACTGTGTAAATAATATATATATAAAAATCAAAGAAGGAGAAAGGAAACATTCACCAGACAGTGGAAAAATTATAATTTTCGCAGTCTAGCGCTGCATCTTCGGTGTAAGAAAAAAGACGGAACCGGAAGTTAGAGATCTGGTAGAGTTGCCAGGTCTCGATCATAGAAGAAGTAGTGCGTTGAACGGAAAAAACACAGTTCCGTCACCAGGCTCATCGCAACTGTGAGTGGGAGGGCAGGGTAGGGTGGGAGGGATGGGTTGCAGAAAGGGGGGGGCAGTTGCTGGGTGGCCTTGTTCAGGCCAGGGGAATGGTTGCACTCATGGCTGATATACAAGCCCTCTCCCATCTTTTGCGAACTGAAGTGTTGGCTGGTTGGGGTAAGAGATGGATGATCGCTACCCGGAAGCAGTTGTTGAAAGGGGTATTGTGGTTGTTTGTATGGACGGCGACAGTGAAGTCCAGGTTGTGGGTGGAGGAGAGGTGGTTATTCAACGACGACTGCTTCCGGGTAGCGATCATACATCTCTTACCCCAACCAGCCAACACTTCAGTTCGCAAAAGATGGGAGAGGGCTTGTATATCAGCCATGAGTGCAACCATTCCCCTGGCCTGAACAAGGCCACCCAGCAACTGCCCCCCCCCTTTCTGCAACCCATCCCTCCCACCCTACCCTGCCCTCCCACTCACAGTTTCGATGAGCCTGGTGACGGAACAGTGTTTTTTCCGTTCAACGCACTACTTCTTCTATGATCGAGACCTGGCAACTCTAACAGATCTCCAACTTCCGGTTCCATCTTTTTTCTTACACCGAAGATGCAGCGTTAGACTGCGAAAATTATAATTTTTCCACTGTCTGGTGAGTGTTTCCTTTCTCCTTCTTTAACTTTTATTTAGCCCATTTAGCCCTCCTTGCTTTTATCCACATATATATATATACAGTGAAACCTTGATTTTATGTTCCCGGATTATACGTTTTCCCGCTTAATACGTTCATCCGGTCAGGCCCCGGAAAAAGGCCATGTTAAATAATAGGACGTTCACCTCGATCTTACGTTTGCTCTAACTCCCGTTTTTCCCACTTTATACGTTCTCCGAAACGTGACAATGTTTTAAAATTTGCCAGAAACCTGTTCTGTTATTTCCTCCCTTCCTCTTTTTTCTTGCTTTCGCATTCCCCACGCGACCTTGAACTTCCAGAAGTTAGGTTTTCATGCTAGAGGATGGAGGGAAGAGGCATGGTTACCAGGAGGGGGGAGGAGGTGCACAAGTTGCATTTGTCATACCTCCCTTGAGGGACAGGAAGGGAAAACTGCACTTCTTGCATTCCCCGTGAAAATGAAATGGGCTGATCCTTCTGCCGCAGGTTCAGACAACAAGCGCACTGTTGCCAAACTGATGCTCTCTAAATGATGCCTTCTGTAGAGTTTGGACACAATGTGCGTGACTGAGGTGTCTTTGTTCGTCCTTCTTCTCCATAAAAACGGGAGTGGAAAATTGACAACGGGACTCGATCACCAATTGCTTCTTTGCCCACACATTTACAGAATCCATCCTAGTTGACAGGAATGAAAAAAGAGGAGAGACTTGTTTGTAAAAACTTTTCCTTTTTCCGGTTTGCAACGTTGAAAATGGGAAAAATTAAGTATTTGTCATACCGGATAACAAAGGCACTTTTTCTTCAATTGAAATTAGTTTAGATTCCTAAGGAAATATGAATCTAGTTAGATTATTTTTAATCTGAAGTTTTTTCATGGAAGCTATATCATTCATTTGGTTATCAGAATGAAGCTGAAAACGCACAAGTTAAAGTGATCATTTTTTTTCCATGGGCAGATAGGTCACTATTTTACTCACTGATGGAAAACTATTTGTGTCGAATCAATTGTGTGGGGGAAGGGTGTGAAGTTGGGATAAATGATTCTTTAACACGAGGCAGAGAATGTTTTCTCTATGCAAATTGCGTAACTCGTATGTTGTAAAAGTGATGGGACCAGGAAAAATCAGTGAATAAACGAGGGGTGTGGCAATATTTTCCGAGAGCAGCCAAATTTAGTGCACATCTAAATGTCATTAAAATGTGTATTTGGGTCAAAAGAGCAGAGCAAAGGGGCTGCTCAACCATGGTGCTGATCACATCACCTGCAAATTGGGAAAAATCGAAGAATATGTGGGGTAAAAGCAGCCGGAACCCCCTGCCGAAGCATGGTGCTGATCGTGTGTGTGTGTGTGTGTGTGTGTGTGTGTGTATATATATATATATATATATATATATATATATATATATATATATATATATATATATATATATAATGGATAAAAGCAAGGAGGGCCAAAAGGGCTAAGTAAAAATCAAATAAGGTAAAAGGAAACACTCACCGGACAGTAGGAAAATTCAAAATTTTCGCTAATTTATAGCATCATCGGTGTGAGAAGAAACAGAAGACGGAACCGGAAGTGGGGTCCTGCAGAGTTGCCAGGTCCCCATTGAAGAAGAAGCGGTGCGTAGAACGAAAAAAACACTGTTTCGTCACCAGGCTCGTCGTAAACTGTGAGTGTGTAGGATGAGTTGGGAGGGAGGGTGGGAGGGTGGGTGAGGGTTGGGCATTACTGGGTGGCCTTGTTCAGGCCAGGTGGAGTGGTTGCACTCATGGCCGATATATAGCCCTCTCCCATCTTTTGCGAACAGAGGTGTTGGCTGGTTGGGGTAGGAGGTGGATGATCGCTACCCGGAAGCAGTCGTTGAAACTGATGTTGTGGTGGTTGGTGTGGACGGCGACAGTGAAGTCCAGGTTGTGGTTGGAGGAGCAGTGGTTATTGATGCGGAGGTTGAGGGCCGTTGATGTTTCCCCCAGGTAAAAATCACCACAGATGTTGCAGGTGAGGATGTAGATAAGGTTTGAGGCATGGCAGGTCCCTCTGGGATGGAGGGTAAATTTGCCAGTGGCCGTGTGCACCTGGAGGGTGTGAGAAGTGATGAGGATGGGACAGGTCTTGCACCTGGGTCGGTTGCATTTATGGGCAGGGGGGGGGGCAGATCCGAGGTACAGCCATGGGTACCAGAATGGCCCCATCCTATGAAAAACCTCTTCATGGGCCAACTTGAGCAAGAGTTTTTGGCTACCCAACCCCTCCAACGGCTCCGCTTCATCGACGACATCTTCATGCTCTGGACACATGGAGAACCATCCTTGTCAGCCTTCCTGGACCAACTTAACCACTTCCGTTCCCTAAAATTCACCTGGACACACTCCCCCAACCAGATCACCTTCCTGGATGTGGACGTGCACATCGAGGGAGGACACCTGACTACCTCCATCCACATAAAACCCACCAACCACATGCAATACCTACACTTCTCCAGCTCCCACCCGTTCCACACCAAAAAAGCAATTCCATTCTCTCTGGCCCTCAGGGGACAGCGCCTGAACACTTCACCCACCTCCCGCCAGAATTATAACCTCCGCCTACACCAGGCCCTGGTTAACCGTGGATATCCCTCCATCCTGGTCACCAAGCAAATATCACGAGCTGCCTCACATACCACTACCACCAAGAAACCTGCTGCCACCAACCCACCTGCACTCATCACCCAATATCATCCCCACCTCAACAAAATCAGGCACACACTGCACTCTCTTCTCCCAATCCTCCACAGTGATCCCGAAACCAAAAACATATGTCCCGACAAACCCAGGGTGGTTTTCAAACGCCCCCCTAACCTCCAAAACATCCTGGTCCACAACACTCCTTCACCACACATCCAACACCCCCCTGCCCATAAATGCAACCGACCCAGGTGCAAGACCTGTCCCATCCTTATCACTTCTCACACCCTCCAGGTGCACACGGCCACTGGCAAATTTACCCTCCATCCCAAAGGGACCTGCCATGCCTCAAACCTTATCTACATCCTCACCTGCAACATCTGTGGTGATTTTTACCTGGGGGAAACATCAACGGGCCTCAACCTCCGCATCAATAACCACCCCTCCTCCACCCACAACCTGGACTTCACTGTCGCCGTCCACACCAACCACCACAACATCAGTTTCAACGACTGCTTCCGGGTAGCGATCATCCACCTCCTACCCCAACCAGCCAACACCTCTGTTCGCAAAAGATGGGAGAGGGCTATATATCGGCCATGAGTGCAACCACTCCACCTGGCCTGAACAAGGCCACCCAGTAATGCCCAACCCTCACCCACCCTCCCGCCCTCCCTCCCAACTCATCCTACACACTCACAGTTTACGACGAGCCTGGTGACGAAACAGTGTTTTTTTCGTTCTACGCACCGCTTCTTCTTCAATGGGGACCTGGCAACTCTGCAGGACCCCAACTTCCAGTTCCGTCTTCTGTTTCTTCTCACACCGATGATGCTATAAATTAGCGAAAATTTTGAATTTTCCTACTGTCCGGTGAGTGTTTCCTTTTACCTTATTTGATTTTTATATATATATATATATATATATATATATATATATATAATGGATAAAAGCAAGGAGGGCCAAAAGGGCTGTTTCTTCTCACACCGATGATGCTATAAATTAGCGAAAATTTTGAATTTTCCTACTGTCCGGTGAGTGTTTCCTTTAACCTTATTTGATTTATATATATATATATATATATATATATATATATATATATATACACACACACAGAGAGAGAGGGGTCATACCCCCCCCCCCTTTTGGCAATTATTTCTGAAAAAAAAAGGGATAACGTCATAGGCAGGAAAAGATGGCAAAGTGAGGGCGGACTACTATTAAAAGTATACGTAACCCCATCCCCCTTTCGAAAATCATGTGCGCGTCACTGATAATTTCTTGTGACTTCTAAAGATGCGTAAGTTTGACAAAGCTTGTTTTACTTCATGCTGTTGGGCTGATCGGGACTGGATACATATGTAAGCTCAAAGTGGAATCTGAATCATTCTGTATGCCTTCAGGACACTTTCATTGTAGTATATAATAATGCTTGACATCCAGCTATAAATTATCACCTACCCATCTAATTACCCGGGACTTCAAAAACTAGCAACTAATTACCAGTTTACAGAGTAAATAGATATCCCACACAATCAAATGAACCTAATAGACGGCAGTTATCCACCTTCCCTACCCTACGAAAGTGGGTCACGTTAATCCATCATTGACTTTCACAGCAGGTCTTGCTTTTTCCTTGGAAATTCATAATCATACTTCTATCCCGTTGTTAAAACAATTTTTGATATAATATACCACTAAAAAGTCGATTGTGTAGTCATTTCTTACTGACACTTGAGTTTCACCCCTCCCTTATGCTTTCCAGCTTTTTACGTTTCCTGCATTTTACGTTTTTTTATTTATGGGCCCCTGAAAAATGTAAAATCGGGGTTTCACCGTATTATGTTATCTGATATGCTATACAAACTCCAACTTGCAATCTATTTAAGTACATGTTTGTTAAGTTAGGATATAGCACATTGATGCATAACACGGGGCAGCACAATCATGTTTCACACAAACAGTTTAATTAATAGAAATTTGCACTTTGGGTTCGATAGCAAACAAGAGTAGTTACATAGAGCACATATACATGCAGTTACTTCACCTTAATGATACTAACAATAAAATTCTTAGTAGAAGTCGGCTGAATGAAAATTATATGCATCCAAATAAGTACATTTAACTTATGTAAATGTGCACATTAAAATTCATGACAACTGTACATGCTTGCACTATGGCCTTCCAAACTATTCTTTGGTAGCATTCTAACGTCAAAACATTAGTTAATGATTTAATGTCATCAATGCTGATGTTTAAGGAGGCATACTGAAAAACCAACATGCACAATTAATACCAAATATAAGAGTAATGCAAATACCTTTAAACAAAACACATCAATGATTAATTAAATTACATCTACTATATACTATACTAGTGGCATGCAAACAACAATAAACCGATTACCTGGTCCCAAAAAAAAGTTATAACTAAAAAAATAAATTAAATATTCACCTTATTAACCTGAGTTGAAACAGTAATTGCTCCAGTACCTCCAGGTGTCAGATCTTCAACTTTCTCCTCAATGTTCTGGGTGAGCCCTTCAGCATCCTTCACTACCATAGCCTTGGTTGTCGTCTTCACGATTTTTGGTGTTGTTGAAGTGTTAATTTTAGCACTTGAAGTCAGATCCCTAACAGTTTCCCTACCTTCTCCATATTCTGATAAATCGCTGCTTGAATGCTCACTGGACCCTGAATCTGTTCTCTCGCGTTTCGTGCCTCTCTCTTTTGTTCCCGGAACGCCTGCAACACCAAGACCATTTTTCTTGGCTTTCTTATTGACCTCCGCATACTCTGGAGTTTTATCAGTGTTGCCATATTGTGATGTTTTTGTTGGATCTTCATTGGGTTTACCAGCATAGAGATTAGCAGCCTGGTAGGGATATCCAACATCCTGGCCTGGACCATGTTGCTCCATTTTACCATCTTTATACTGAGGGTTTCTAAATGTTTCAGCTGCATACCGGCCTTCCTTAGAGTATGGTGTAGCTGAAGTTAGCTGCTGCATCACGATCGGGTCTTGATATGGAGGGATAGATCTCTCGCTGCCCTTCTGGGAGTCACCATGCAGACCTTTTGCTTGCTCCTTCCTTGCTGCAGATTCAACATAATCAATTTTTGGTGTGAAAATCCCGATTGGGGGAACAGTCTTATTGTCAGCAGATTTCCCTGGTGTAGCTGCAGTTTTCCGCTTCTCTGCGGTTTCAAGAACTTTCTTCTCTTCGCCCGGGGCGTAATTGAACGCTAACCCTGTTACTTTCTTACTTGTTGGGGTCAGCTGCGCCTGCCCATCTGGATGTCCAGCTGCCTCTTTGTTTGCACTGTCTTTTTCGTATGAGAAGCCATGTTCATGTGGTTCAAAATTCTTTCTTGAAGGTGATACTTGCTCTTCATAATCATATTCCTTTGTGTACCCAGGTAATTGTGGAGAACCTTGAGGTGGGCCCCCTTCCTTTGTAGGGGATTTTTGAGATTCTGTGGTTGTCTTTTCAGGGCTTGAAGTTTTTGAAGCATCGCTTGCGGCATCCTTTTCTTTGGATTTCTCATCCTTCTCCTTGGTTTTCTCATCCTTCTCCTTGGTTTTCTCATCCTTCTCCTTGGATTTATCTTTGTCTTTCGAAGGTGACTTGAAGAGGAATCCTGGGCTCTACGTGCAAAGAAAACATGCAATGCAATGGCAATAAATAAATAATAATAAATAAAACATTCATAAACGTGCAATTCAAGACAAATAAATATTCATAAAGCATGCCAAACAAAATGTATATTTCAAAGCAAGGAGCATACTCAAGATTCTGACAATTAAAACAAAACTGAAATGATAGCAATTTTACGTATGCTGATGTAACCAAATAACTGATTACAAGATGTCTACATTACAAAAAAATTTGGTTCCCAAATAAATGGATACTGGCAAACATAATGGGGAAATCACTACAAAAAGTATTTCTCTTAGTGGAAAACAAACCTTGATTTTAGACTTTTCTTTCTTATCCTTCTCCTTATCTTTCTTTTCTTTCTCTTTCTTCTCCTTTTCCTTTTCTTTCTTCTCCTTTTCCTTTTCTTTCTTCTCTTTTTCTTTCTCCTTCTTCTCTTTCTTTGAGGGTGTACTTGCTTGCTCAGAATCCTTCACTGGAGACTCTGCACCTTCTTCATTAGCACCCTCTTTCTCTTTCTCTTTGTCTTTCTCCTTTTCCTCCTTCTCCTTCTTTTTTGATTTTCCAAAGTTCAGGGCTCCAGGGGGCAACACAGCAACACCACCTACAGGTTTCTGCAGAGGCAATAATGAAATGGATAAGATTAACTTTCAAATCTAAAAAAACATATAAAGCACATACAACTAGGATCTCTTCTTATAACCACATTTGTGCCAAGAACATTCCTACATCTACTACCACTATTACGACAATAACAACTGAACACATGCAGGTGCGAAAAGCAACTGTCACCAGTGTTTTTTTTCTTTAACCTCTTTTAGACAACAAGCAACAAAAATTCAAAGCTACATTTATGTATTTTACACCAAGCCTTGTTTAAATTACATGGAAAGTATACTCCTGGTGGTGAATTAATACAAAGAAATACACATGTCTTTGAAACAATTCCTACCTCACCACCACTGAAATATACAGCATAACCTCAATTACTGTATATATATTCCTCACGTGAAGTGGCAAAAGAACTTAAAATGTAGGAAGATGTACACTGTGGGAAAATCTTTCTGTACTTTTCTTATCAAGACTATAAGGGTTAAATGTATACTGCTGGGAAAATGTAAATCCAGGAAAATAAAAGCCATTGTATTTTTACTTTAATGTATTTGCTGATAAATGCAAGATAATATATACTGTATGTCCTTTTTTGACAAAGTATGTAATATTGGATGTGGGGAAAGTAAATAAATTTGACACAAGAAACTGTCTTATGCATTGTGCTGGAAAATATTGTAAATAACACACTGAATATTATATAACAGGTCATTTTTCACCTACCTCTATGCACCAACAGATCCAATGGAGTTGGTAGAAAAATGCTTGTACAGTGTATTACATAGTAGTAACCAACAGCAAGAAAATATAGAATCAAGACACTGGTGGCAACTGTGAGATTGTGTGTTTTGTCGACAACAAACCACAAATTATCTTGGAACTGATTCAACAGACTAAGTAATGCACTAAGTGTTTTTCTTCCAAACTCCATTGGATCTGATGATGCAAACTAGAAGTTTGTAGAATGTTAACTGTTACAAAATAATAGACATGCTATTTATAAATACATGGTGAATGATACGTAAATAAACTTCTGAAACTTTCTGCAGCATCTTCACTTATCAAGCAAGTTCAATTGACAAAAGGTGCTTCTTATGCTCAAATGGGCTAATCAGGACTAAACGTAGAGTTTAAATTTGGATCCATTCAAATTACTGCATTTGTGCCCCACACTAGAAATTAAACTCAGGATACATTGATAACAAGGCAATGATGATAGCCACTGCAAAACCTGGGAAGCTGCTCCAGCTCCAATATTATACACAAATATCAATGCTCTCCTAGTGACATAAGTGTGCACCAGTTCTATGCTATTTCCATGTAATAATGTACACCAGAAAATATTTTGCCATGTAAGAGTGATAAAACTCTTGAGACACCAAAAAATTAGCAATTCCAACTGAAGTTGAAAAGATGACCCAGCAGACATAAGGAAGCAAAAATGACTCAGATTAAAAAGTGAAAGAAACTTAAGGTAAATGACAAGTGTTTTGCTTTTTGAGCAATGCTGTTTTTGCTTAACACATTGCAAAACTATTTTCCACCTCCTTAATTAGACAAAAAGTGGACAATTATTATCAACGGTACTTACCCAGAGAAGCCATACATACCCTCATAAGATCAAGTGACAGAAGAAAAATTAATAGACTCCAATTAAATTTCACCAATCTCCCCCCCCTCCTCCACACCATCCCCAATAAGAACTATAGACATATATGGAAGAACATTGCTTCCTGTCAACATAATCAAGGTCCCCCTTCCAAATTTACAACTTTTCCAAGCAATTGTAAAATAAATTTCCACACCATTCTCTGATGCTATTAATCAAATTTTATGTGTAATTTCTACTCAAAACAGTAAAGGTTTATGCAACATTTTTAAAAATAGAATATAAAACATTTTTATAGAAAATGTCTCCCATCAAAAAAGCTGGTTCTAAAAAAATGAAATTACTTTCATTCTCAAATCTTTGCACACCAAAAAAAAAATATCCTTGTGAAAAACCCTGTCAACTCTACATCTTTTATTATTATTCTGTACTTCAAAACAATCAATTTCAGAACTTTCAGTAAGTGGGCAAATAAAAGAAAAAAAAATCTTGCAATGAACCCAGAGGAAGGAAAAAATATTGACACATTTAGTTCCAATGGTATTGATTTCAATGTTCACAAACCACGCTCCAGTCGAAGTACATTCACAAATAAATAACTTATTTTCATTTCCAATTCAATTTTTATGTCAACCATTTTTGCTTATCAGTAACAAGTAAGCGATGTATTATCGGGAATACACACAATAGGCAATTTTCACACTGGAGTTATTTGCACACAAAGATCACACCACAACATATACATCACCACTATAGGGAAACCTTTCAAATAATACCATCTCTCTCATACATATAACTAACTATAATAAATGTGAACAAGGCTTACGTTAGAAAATTGTGTGTTCTAACTATACATATGTACAAAAATAAGATGAAAACTCCACAATATATTATTTGCACTGCATATCAGGGGCAGGGGGCAGGAATGCACTGATAATGAATAAAATTAGGAGCATAAGCAGTTGCATGCTGCACAGTCAACTGCAATTAAAATTCCAGAAGAAAGGTTAATGCAATCTTTAATTTTATAAAACTTTGTTAAAACTGGTTAACTTCAAACAAATCGATAGAAGATCCACTTTAAGTATTCAAATACAAACCTTATCACAACGTAACCCCCCCCCCCATCCCATAAAAACACAGTCATGTTCAAAATTGTGCATTTTTCAACAATTGGTTAAACAAAATGATTTTAATATTAAAAACATGATGCTCATCAAATCTAATAAGCAAGTTAAATAGAAAATTAGCTCCTCTCATGGTTATTATTGTCTTCTCTCATCATTCATAGCTATGGATATTTTATAGTGCATAATTCAATAGTTGAATCAATATTTTCCCAAATAATGTTTCCAATTTTCTGCATGTAATAATTATTGCTGATAATTTACATGGAATATGGTAGATTCCAAAATCCTTCACTTTACAATCTAACTATAAGAGCCTACAGTAAGGATTGGTACAAACAACAGTCCAATGTACTTTCACCGGCAATTAACCCATTATATCTTGATTGAGAATCAAGCAAAAGGATAATTTTCATAGAATTATTTTTATGACTGTCGAAGTTATTGGCACGGTTTTCCCACCTTCCCTTACTCTTTAAATACAACCATGCTTTGTCAGCTGTTTCTCTATACACTGGGAATAAAATTCTTTGGGATGCATGTTATGCAATTTGGACACAGCAAGACATCTGATACAACATTTTGGCCACAAAGATCACCTTTTAAAGACCAAAAAATGTGATAAGCAGATTTGGCTTATTTAAGACAGATTTAAGTATGGAAGACGAAGCAGAATTCAAAATTCAAATATCCTTTTTGTTTCAACTGATGTGTGTGAGTAAGCCCTCACACTGTCATGTTGAAAATATTGCACCTTGTGGCAAAAGACTACTTCATTTGCTTTGATGAATGGTCGGTCACAGGTGGTTACAACAAAGGAGCTGGTACTGGTTGAAGTGATTTAATCCTTAATCAACTACCAGCTGCCACATATGAGGAGTCTGAACAAGCAGAACCCAACATGACGAACACCAACCATCCAACGCAAAAATTTCACCTCCCTTGAAATTATCATACATTTCCTACACATGAGTTAGCACAACTATACTGCACTTGGATTCTTCTATAAATTGCAATCAGTTCTACAACTTCCCTTGCCCCTCCCCCCATTCAAGTATCTTTATTGAACTGAATTAAGACTGGATTTCAGTAAGAGTTAAAGATTATTTCAAACAATATTAAAGTTTTTACAGTATTATTCTAGTTTTCATTTGATCCTCTCAAAAAAGGTGGGAAAAGGGTATGTTACTCTGCTCATTGAAGTTGACTAAAAACACAGATGAAGCTAATCATTAACAGATGTTTCAATGGGAGACAAACCCAGTAGAACTACATTATGCATTCCAAAAAATGTATTTCCCTAATAGGTATTTGACAGCAAGGATGACTGTGTTCACTTAGATTTTTTGTGAACATTAGCTTCGAGCGAACTATATGATGATAACAAGAAATACACTCATTGTTCATTTTATTTCTCTAAAATTCTAAAAGGAGAATGTGCTTGACATGAGTAATATACACTGGCTCAATGCTGAAGAAACACTGAAAGACTGAATCAAATAATCATCTCTGTTAAAAACACAAGTTAACTA
This sequence comes from Lepisma saccharinum, assembly GCF_977018435.1. Classification (NCBI taxonomy): domain Eukaryota; kingdom Metazoa; phylum Arthropoda; class Insecta; order Zygentoma; family Lepismatidae; genus Lepisma; species Lepisma saccharinum. The sequence goes on from NC_139229.1 coordinate 141,295,910, forward strand.
TTTTAGTAGGGATGGGCCGATATGAAATTTACCGATACCGATATTCTACTGATCTGATATAAAATTAGAATTGGTCCTTGAAGAACCTGAAATGTTCATTGATCTTCTTAATAAGTGTGTGTTTCGAGGTGACTGCATTGCAACAAAAGTTGCATATTTAGACATTTACTTTTTTAGAAAGTAGGGCATGAAGATTATCCACAAAAATTACAACAAAATGGCAGAATTTTGCACTAAATTATAAGATATTTATTGATATATCGGATCGGTAAAATAATCGGCAATTTTACAGATAAACCGATGTGCCTATATCAGCCAATACCGATAGAGTACCGATTAATCAGTCCCATCCCTAATTTTAAGTATCGTTTATTAATTTTTGAAAAATCTACCAAACCTGATGAATTCACCTTGTACATTTGGCCATTTTACATCTTGTTTTAAACTTAATAAAATTTTTAGATCTGTTTTATTGCATTGTTTATGTATAAAACCGACATAATTGTGCTCTGTGCAAATCCTTTCTTTAATATTTCCTCTAATACTTACAGCATCGTGTACCTTAATTATTCAACAAAACAGCCATTACAGTGCCTTAGTACAGAAAGCTGGAATTCAATTCACATGTGAATCAAAGCAAACAAGTGAAAACTGTAAACACATGCAAGCAAAAAGCATATGAGGTGCAGCACACCACAGCCACTCTACCTCCTCAGGAATCGTGCCATGCTTTCTATGGTTAGAGGCCAGCAGACCCACTACCTTAGGCTTTCCCTCTTGTCCATCAGACTTCGCACCCTGCTGCAACTTTTGGTCAAGGTCGTCTTTCTCAGCTTCATACTCCCCTTCCATTGAACTGGAGGAGCTCGCTGAGGTGGTGCTGGCCTTGCTGGCCTTCCTATTTAACTAAGGTGCAAGCACAAACATGCAGGGTTAGTAAGATGCATTAGTTTTAGCAAACCATTTAGTAACCACTTTTAGTAACCATTAGGGATGGGCCGATACATAGTGATGAAATAGGAATATAGAATTTATACACCTAAAGTATTTTAACCACTGGTGCAGATGAATTTTTAAATTAGTTTGCATTCTTCCTAAGTTATATGCTACTATGAACTTACTAGTTTTATACTGTAACAAATTACACCATGAATTTCCACGCACAGAACTTCACTTTAAATAAAACATGGTATCAGAACCCTTAATACGCATGGTCCCAATTTAAATGAAGATGGTGTCATATTTCAGTGTAGGCAGTTGATGGGAAGAGACAGCAATACACATTACACAAAAAGGCACTTTCACCAGTGTTTAACTGTTTGCTGGATTGGAAAATGTGAAATGTGTGACTAGGATAGGAAGGGTTGCGGTGGTTACCAATCAGCTAGGTTGAGTTGGGAGTCTATGAATGTGTTGGTTGAAGGGGTGGGTGGTAGGTAGATAATGGCTTCCCAAAAACGGTTATTGAAGTTAAGAGTTGTGACTGTTGGTGTGGGTGGAAAATTGTGAATACACGAGTTGTGATTATTTTCAAGGGTCATTCCCAGATAAGATCTAAGAGTAATTTTTCATCAAACACCCAAACTAAGAAACATCTTGAGTATGGGAGAATACAGCCTGTTGCTATATTCTCCCATCATCAGGCTGCACAGAAGTTCTATGACTTTTCTTCTTTCATTGGAAACGTGGCCATGCTGAGAAATGTACAAACCTTCATTTTGTGTGGTGTTTACTGTTATTCAAATAAGTTATGCCTGCATGGCATACTCAAACAAAAAAAATATTTCTTCTGGAAACATTTTTTTAATACACATGGTATTGCTACCAGCAGGAATAAAGGCTTGCTTGGGGGACTTCGATGAACATACCTGCATTAGTGGTTGAAATACTTTTAAAATCTTGATGAAAAATTTTAAAAAAATGAGTAAAAATTGCCAAGTGTCGAGATTCATTACACTTGAGAAAAACTTTTAATTATATATCAGGTGTTTCATAAATTATTGAAGGGTTAAAAAAATTTATTGCAAGTAAACTACTGAACTCTCGTTAATGAAACCAGTCCAGAACGAATGAGGAACTAACAGTTTTTTTAACACCTACAAATGTTCAATGTATGCACCACAGGTGGCATGGCATGCGTCAACACGATAGGAACGCAAACAGTTTGTGCGTGCAGGTTTTGTTAAGCTGAGAATTCATACTCTTGCCGCTGGGCGACACTTAAATCAGCCTTGGTTTGCTGTTTTAAGTCCACTTTATGCACAGTAAGGCTAATCGGGACTGGACCTACAGTTTAAAGTGGGATCCGAACCACTTGTGCCTCCACCGGGTATCGGACCCGGGACCCCTTAATTACAAGGCAATGACGCTACCACTGCGCCATGGGGGAGGCCCGACTCAAATCAGCCACATCACTCACAGCGTTTTGTGCACTGTTTTGGTCCCCAAGATCACCGGACCTTACACCGTGTGACTTCTTTTTGTGGGGTTTCATCAAAGACAGGGTATTCATCTCAACGATGCCGCATTATATCGCAGCCCTAAGGAAGCGTATCATCGCAGCAATACACACTATCGACAGACTCCTGTTGATGAGAGTGTTGCAAGAAGTAGACTATTGCGTTGATGCATGCCATGTCACCCATGGTGCATACATTGAACATTTGTAGGTGTTAAAAAAAATGAGTTCCTCGTTCGGTTTGGACTGGTTTCATTAACAAAAGTTGAATACTTTACTTGCAATAAATATCTGTAACCCCTCAAGTGCTCCTGTTTTGGGGGAAAAAATCTGAAGAAACAAAATGAACTTGAAGACACATACAATAACAATCTACATGCCATGATGAGTCTAAATGTCACGATGGGTACCTTTTATATTACAATACTCGTATGTGGTGTGATAATTAAAGTCTCAAGAATCAACACTGAAAAAATACATGAAACCTAATTTATCTTTACCTGTCTTCATGAGAACAAGAGTGCATATTTAAGATTTATAGGAATGAATTTTCCAGGCACAAATTTATACTGTCACAAGCAAATCCTGATTAATGTTCTGTTAAATTTGATACTTCACTTGAGTTTTAAAACACACTGTGCTGGGACAGTCTGTTCAACTAACATTGAAGCTCCACTTTATTTTACCTATATTTGTGCAAATTATTATTTTTAATTTTGCCTGTTTTGAGGTAAGTTCAAACATGATTCTATAGCTCTATGATTTTCTTACTGATATGAAATTTACTTTTGTAATTTGGAAGTTAATTTTATGTTGTAAGAAGAATTAAAATATTAGAGCACTGTAAATATATCGAAGTAGCAGCAAGTTACAAGCTAATGGATCAGTACACTTACTGGCAAATTTACCAATAAACTAATAAGTAGTTATTGGTCCATAATAATAATATTCTTCTTCCAACCGGGCCCATCCCTAGTAGTCATCACGTTCAATATAACAATCAATTTTGGAGTCATAACACGTGAAAGATTTCTCTAGCACTACTCATGGATCAAACAAATCATGGGAAAAAAATACATTTTTGCATATTTGTTCAGTAGAAACAACACATCACTCTCAAAACACAAGGAATGTTAATATGACCACAATTGAACACCTCGTTTGCAATCTCTGGGGATATTAAAAATAAGAGCATCACATGCCTTGAGATGCTAACCTGATTTAACATTAGCTGTTGTGAATTCCTGAAATCAACCATAAATATTCAAACACAGAAAGATGCATTCAAGAATAGCTGAAACATTCTCACAATCTAATACTGAAACAAAGAATAATTTAAGTTTCTTACACTTGGAAACAGAAAAGAGGTGTGTATATGTGGTGTATGTATGTGCAAGTATGTTCTGAAAACAAACACGGCAAGTCACATTCACAAATAAAACTTGGCACAATGTATGATGCACAAATTTTAAAAAGAAAGTATAAAGAACTAACACAATGGATTGATAAATTAACTGTTCACATCTGAACATCATGTTAAAGGATATTAACCATGTGCTTTGCAGCACAACAGGGGGTATTATACATATATTCTATTGTTCTCATATGTTTATGAATTATCTTTTTTAAAAAAATGCTAAGAAACACTTTTGTATGTTTCTTTGCCATGACATTTTTTTCCTAAATGTGTGTTCAATGTAAGAAATAAATTGAATTATTTACATAACTTTAAATCGTTTTCCATTGACTTTTATTCCTAATTTATCTAAAACTTAAAAAGTTCAGGAAATTATCAATTTTGTGTAATTTCAATAAACCTCATACTTTACACTGGCATATGGTATAGTATCGTTAGCCAAGTTACTTAAACATGAATACTGTTTTGCAAAATGCATTGTTATTCAATTCACATGCTTTCATGTTTCCCCATATATTCATACCATTCCTAATTCTATCACCAACATTAAAATAATAGAAACTCAGTTGGTATGTATCCATCACCTGAATTACTTTTATTTCTATAGTTGTTACTTTTGTATGTATATATACTGTTGTAAAGGTTATAGCATAGAATTATTGCACATAAGCAGACCTTTCTAAATTTCTAAATATTGTGTCTCCAACTAAAATTAAAATTTCAAACATTTCTGTGTATATGATATAACTATGTACACAAGTCTTAATAGCCTAATGTTCTCAACCACCCCTCACCAAAAAATTTGGAAGGACCACCACCACTGAAGTCTTGCACATGCATTAAATCATTTTAAAATCCCATAGCAGAATACAAAATTACATAAACTACTGAATGTGCATTTGCAAAATTTGCTTGAACATAGCTACTAGTATTGATATTGCATAATGAACAAATCATTGGCAAAGTGCTAATAAGGCAAGTCCATTGCTACACTATCATCAGAAACTTAAAAAATATGTATTCATTCTGTCTTCCTATGTATAAAGACAACAGAAGTAACAATGCCAAGAGATGAATTAGGGTGGAATCAATAGGATTCAAACTACTAAATTCCATCTCCACCAGTCAATCTTCGATTACAACTGAATGTTCATTACTACAGTAATATTATTCCATGGAAAAAAAACACTGTAATTGTAATGTGTAATGACAACAATTTATGGTACTTAGTATTCCCATGAAGATTTTTAAAACTGGATTCGGAGAGAATAAGGTTATATCAAGAGTAATAAAAATACTGTAATGGAATGTCAGTGAAATAAATAAGTGAAGATTAAAATAAGCATACTTCTTCTAAATCAAAAAAACTCATTCATGCAGTCAGTGATACAAGTATTTTTTACTTTTTCTTATTTTTAATATGCACACTTTTCAGCAAAGAATTGGAATTTGAAATTGTCCGAGACAATGAGAAAAATACACTCCGTCACATACATACACTGTTCAAAACATCACTTCATATTTATCTAATATATGAAGTTGCTAACTGCTATGCAGTCTTGCACCAATGGCATGCAATCAGCTTCCCCTGCTTAAATTAAAAATATGGCCACAAATGCTCCTTCAGGCTCATAAAAATAAATGTTTACTTCTACACTAGAAAAACAAACTTGAAAAAAAAATTGCCTTCCTATCTACCAAACTTTGTAACAACAATATTAGTAATACAATTCTCTTCAAGGAAGCTCTCATCATAAATAATTAAATACATAAAAAAAATACCAGGTGACATTTGAGCTGGTTATTAGCAATGAAATTAAAGAAGTTCAATTTTTAAAAAAATACCATTTCTGCTAATACCTCAAAGTAAACATTATGAAACCTTACAGATTGCACAAGATTATTTTGTTAGAGATGTAGTTCGTTAAATTCTAATACAATTCAAAGCTTACTTATTTAATCAAAAACAGACATTCAAGAATATTTTAAAACAAAACAAGCTTTGTCTACAGATGAGAAGCTTTAGAAATGACTCAGTTCAGTATAACTTATTTGTTCTTGTCCCATTTCCTGATGAGGTCAGTATAGAAGGAACAGAACAGAAAACGTGTGTGTCAAAGAAATGAAATGTCAGTCAAAGGTCTTCAGTTATGTCTTATCCAAAAGCATAATTGTTTAACATGATTTCGCTCTGCATTAAGCAACTTGAAAATGCAGGTAAGTAGAATAATTCTCTAGGGAAATGTTTACATTATTATAATCAAGAAATAGAACTATGTCTAGGACATAAAAACAAATCTTACTTCTACCATATTTGGATTATGGTGCCAAGAGAGAGAGGAAGAAAGTTCCTGACAAAGTGGGAACTTTTGTCCCAAAACTATAACGTGGAAGAAAAATAACCTTAAGCAAGTAACAATGGATACCTTATCTTTAGGTTTGTCTTCCTTCTTCTTGAAATTCCTTTGGTCCTTTGGTTTCTCATCAATACTGTCCATTTCAGGAATGTGTTCTGGTGGATGGGACATCGTATGCCTCTTCGAAGTTTCAAAGTCATCTTCAGTTTGTTTTGGTCCTCCAAGAGCTGAAAAAAAGTGGAAACACAAGGTTATAAATGATTTATAAACAAATTGTAACATACCTTCTGGTCGAGTATTTTGCAGATTCACTCAATATTTTGACTAATAAGCATTAGTAACACCATTAAGCCTTGTTTCCATGATTATGAAAAATTAAATATGCTGACCAAGGCAGTAATTTATTTTATTAAAAACATAAACTAAACGTAACGTTTCAACCTTCTAGCAAGGTCTTCTTCAGACTCTGTATCAAGTACAAAAGTAACAAGATACAAAAACAGGGCATTATATATACACAAACATTACTCCCTCCAGACTATTTAGAAAGTTGTTTGGAACTTTCTAGCAGGTGACTTTCACTTTCCAACTTTACTTTCACCTAAAAGGCTAAACACAATTACTTCCATATAGAATGTGGTTGGTCTTTTAATCTCACGCTCTTTTCCCTTCATTTTTCTTCCTTCTCCTCTCCTCTTTCTCTCTTGTCCTTTCCACTCTTTCTAACATCTTCTTCCATTCTTTGTTTAACTTCAATCCCCCATTCCAGTTCATTGTGTCTTCTTCACCTTTCTTCTCTATTTCCTTGGCTTCCTTCCATTTTCTCACTAGCATTCTCTTCTCCCTTCCTAACTGCTTAGCCTCATCCCACTCTATATCATGTCCTGTTTCTCTCGTGTGTTTAAATATTGCATTTCTTTCTCTCTTAAGTCGTACATCATCCCTATGTTGTTTCAACCTGTCTTTCAGCCTCTTTTTCGTTTCTCCTATGTACACACTCTGACATTCTTTACATTTCACTTCGTAGATAATCCCTTCCTCTTCCTCTTCTCTGTTTTCCTTTTTCTTGTTTGCATTCCTCGCTATTCCTAAGATGCTTCTCCCTCCCTTCCTGTAAGTTTTAATTCCCGCTTTCTTAAGCACTTTGCATATCTTTTCTGTGGTCTTCCCCATACTCCTTATTCCAAACCTCCTCTCTCTTTCTTTCTCTTCCTCTTTTTCTTTCTCTTCCAATTCTTCCCTGCCCGTTTTCTTCCTTCTTCTGTTTATGTCCAGTCTATCCTGCTTCTCATAGCCATTCTTTTCCAGCTGTTTCCATAGGCTATTTATTTTGCCTTCTTTTTCACATTCTTTCATGCATATTTTCTTGATTCTGTCCTCCATATTCTTTATAAAATTTATTTTTGTCACCTCACTTACATCACTTCTTTTGTGGCAGAATACCCCTGCTGCACACTTCTTCTGATGCCAAGCGGTTTCAATTTCTTGTCCTCTCTTCCTTTTCATCAATATATCTAGAAAGCTTAACTTGTCTTCTTCTATTTCAAGTTCCAATAATATCCCTCTTTCTTCATCTTGTATTTCTTTGTACTTGATACAGAGTCTGAAGAAGACCTTGCTAGAAGGTTGAAACGTTATGTTTAGTTTATGTTTTTAATAAAATAAATTACTGCCTTGGTCAGCATATTTAGTTTTTCATAAGCATTAGTGTTAATCAGGAAACGGTTGAAATATATTTCAGATAAAATCACATGATATAGAGGGCTCTACTGCCCTGCTACACATTTAATGCAATTTATAAAATATCTGCTTCACAATCCAGATAAAAGCATTAACAAATAACAATTATGAACAAATATGAGTACCGGAGCACCAATAACCACCTTATACACACACTATTTGAGTATTCAAAAGAAGTACAAAAAAAAAAAAAGTTATATCTTACCATCCATACTCCTAGAAGTCATCCGTCTACCACTAAGACTTCTTTCAAACTGTGGAGCTGGCCTCTCAATAGGGGTCTTCTTGGTCTCATAATGTGTTCGCCCTGAGTATCTGAATTTTGAACCAAATCGTGGGAAGAGGCCACCCTTTTGCGTTGGTTCTGGAGTCATAAGCCTGTTTGAAATTTACAACGAAATTCAGTTGTTACATATAAAATCTACTAAAGAAACTGAACCCATGTAACTTTGGCAAACTAAATAACAGTGAAATATATATAAAATTTCAACATGAACAAATTCAAATTGGTAATAAATTATATGCAGAACCAAAACAAATATTTTGATTGCCCTATAACAGCGCCACTATTTGTACATTTGTAATTGAAAATAAATCAGATACTGTAGTTATAAGTGGAAGAATAAGAAAACTTTTCCTCTAAGGTCTCTAAAACATACCTGAAAAATGTATGGTGCTCCACACACACTTTCCACAATTTTTTAGCTGCTCTGTGATTGGATAATTTGAATCCGATAGTTGATTCAAACTGTTCAAAATCGCCTGGCCTTATCTTAATGTAAAAGTTGTGACGTTTGTAAGAAATTTTTAAGATTTTTGGCCAGGCAAATCTATTTATCCTTAACCTGGAAAAGACAATAATAATTATACCAATAATGTTGTTTTCTCTACTAAAATCATGTAAAATATGTGAATGTTCCCCTATGCATATTTAGTTTTTGACAAACACAAAATGTGAAATAGCATGCTGCAATGTTCATTTTTCATGGTTTTGACAGGTGTGAAGTACATTTATGATGAAAAATAAACTGCAAAATGCAAAATAAATCCTTAAACGTGAAATTAAAGTTTATTTACCAACACTTTCAGAAGTCTGAATTATACAGGGAGTTATGCAAAATCATGGACAATTTATTAATTCTGCAAACATTTGAGAAGCAAAAATGGACTCCTTCACAAAGGTATAAACTTAAAAAATTCTGATAACTACATAAATATGCTATCAGAAAGAAAATATTTATTTTGTGTAATTAGTATAATTTTCAAATCAAATTTGTGACTTTATTAATCATTTGAATATTGAAATGCCACTTTACATACTGCTTTAGGTCTCGAAATGTGCCCAGTTTTTACTGAACTCTTGATATTTTATTAATCCCAAACATGTGGTCCTACCATGCATTATGAAGGCTTACTTATTAGATTCACAAAATGTAATGAGATATGATGATTTTAAATGTAGTTATGGCAATGAGAATAGATCTACCAAGTAATTGTAACTTATTTCTGAACAATGGCAAGATGAATAAAAACATGCCTCATGGAATAAAATTTACATGCACACAATTTTGTATTCATACGATGCCATTTTATACATCTAGATAACAAGTCTATGGCTTAATTACCTATCTCTGTACACAAGGAGACCTGACGCACACACACCAAGCATGATATCAACACCTTCAGAATCTTTGGCCGGATGAAGATCAACTCCATACATGGCTAGCTTCTTGGCATTTTCTAAGTAATGCAGTTCAGCTTCAGCAGGAGTCTGGCCCCTGTAATAAAAGAAAATGAAATATTAACTACTTTCTAAATATGACTAAAGGTATATGAAGTACTGACTTATCCGTAAAACTGTTTTTTTATGGTGTTCTATGAATTTCAACTGATACCATCCCCCACAAATTGCAATGTTGCTTGCTTGTCTAGGGTGGTGTCTGCTATTTCTTGGTGGGAACTGCTGCAGACTAATGGTACATTGAGATGCATTCTAATACCATGTGCAGGATCCTGAACATTTATGGAATTTTGAATGGGATGTAGGAAAAGTGATGAATTTTAGAAGTTTTGTAACGGTTCCCACTTATTTCACCAAAACAACCCTCCAGATCTTTTCAGATATTTTAAAATAAATTTCCAATTTTATAATGCTTGAGCACACTAATACATAAATGTTAAGTTATGTACTATTCAAAGCAATCAAGTCTAGAGAACATTGATGAAAATTAATGAACAAAAATAAAATACCAAAGCATTTTTTTACATATCTTGCCAACCAAGAAGCTAGATGGAGGGAAAAAGTGAACAGTGTTCTGTTTTATTTGATCTGACCAGCATAAAAAAACACCTAAATTGTCTCACTTTTCAAGGATTTTTCTCTCAAGTTGATTTCCCTGACTTGTCCAGGTTTTCCAAGTCAGTGTAATCCTGATAAAGTGACAGAAATTTCTTGGAAATGGCAGTTTTTATTCTAGAAACATTAAAACAATCATTTCTGGAAAAAATGGTGTATAATTCTAGCTTTTCACAATTTTGGATAATCCCGAGCATTTCTCATCCTGTACATTACAATTTTACAATTTCATGTGATGACCAGAACTGTAACCAGTGTATCGCAGACTTCGAGCCATGTGGGTGGTGCAAAACACAGGCTTTATATGGTATTAGGCAAAACTCTGCTGGCTAAATCACATGGATGATGTTGCCAATGCACTTATATTGTCTGCTGTTGTAGCAGAAGGCAAGTTAAGCCTCTTTCATTTTCACACCTTTAACATGTGATAGCTGTGTAAGGATGTTTGCAAGACAATACAAAATGTGATATCTGTGAAACATTATACTCACTTGTGTGTTTTATGAAGCTCCATAACTTTTTCCTCCAGTTCCGGTGTTTGGTTTGGTGCAAACTTGAAGTCTTTGAGGTATGTTCGCCCATGTTCTTCAGGATCATAATCACCCAGTTCGGACTGTACCAAGTATGATCCCAGCAGAGCATGTGTAACAAATGAACATGGTAACCTACAGGAAACCAATTCAAATTATTATACCACATTTCATTTGTGTCAAAACCAAATGTTAAATAGACATAGTGATGGTATTTAAAAGTTAAGTTCATGAATAGCACTAAAGTTGAGACAGACTAAAATTGGTGAGGTTTCATCAGTTTTAATGTATTGTTTTTTCTCCTTGTGGTTAATGATGATAGCTGAAATTTATTTAACAGCACAACATGTAAGATGATAGCCTGTCTCAAAAATCATTTCAAGTTATATGATTCTCTTATTTAAAAAGTGTTTGGAAACAAAAAAACTATATAAAACTAACTACAGGATTGAGCCAATACATGCAAAACTATTTGACCATTCAATCTACAGTTTTGGATTGGCACAATGTGTTCACTTAGACCCCCAAGTGTGATTACTGGAAGAGCTCTTTGAGACTGGTTGTGATACAAAAACCTATGGTCTGTCAGAAATAAAAGAATGCAACATTCATTCAATCTTCATAGTCCTAAAATTCTCTCATGGTCATTATTTTCTTGCATTTTAAGCTTTTCACCTTGGCCCAGCAATTCATCCACACACATCTAACATCCCATAAAATTTTACACAAAGTCCCAGGTGATGGTCATTTTGACTCTAAATTTACCCTTATACCCCCCAAATACAAATTTACACCCCTTAATGGAAAATTCTGGATAAACCCCTTCCTTGTAGGCAAAACTCTACTGTATGCACCTTTTGCCTATTTTTAAATTTTTGTACCTTTACTGTATGGATGCAACGAAGTCAATTGCTGATGTATGAACATCGGCCAATTTTGACATATTGGAATCTGTAAAATACAATATTTAAACAGATATCACTATTTCTCTTCATTCTAAAAAGTATATGTATTTAAATTTTGTCAGATTCATTGAAAATTAGGTCAAAGAGAATCCGTGAATGAGGATTTAACATGCACATAAACAAAAAAACTCCAACAAAGAAGGTTCAAATCCTATTTTAAACTGTAGGTCTAGTCACAATTAACTTAACTGTGCATAAAGTGAACTTAACAACTCAACTCAACCCAACCCAATAAATAAGAGTGTACCAAGCAGATCTTCAAATTTGATGAGTTATTGCAACAAAATCACTGCCGACTCTCATTCAGAAGAGTGTATTATAATTATGGTTGGAAGGTATGGTATGAATATTGGCCATCATAGACATTCATTTAAATCATTGGAAATTTTATCAATCAAAACGTGTAACTGAAAACACATTTCCTCAGCATCCAGCTTTAGTAATCTAATCTTCATCCTCACGTTCTAAGGTAAAACCAACCAGTCAACTTGATGCTCAGATATGGGAACAGAGACTGCATATTCACATTAAGTAGTGTCTGAATCACTGTGCAAAGTGCTTCCACTGGAGATTGAATCTGGGACTCTGATTCCAAGGTGACAGCATGAGCCACTTCACAAAACCTATCATGCATTAAGGAGCTGAATGAACCATTCAGGTGTTACATGAAATGTTTTGACAGTTCATTCCTAACTGCAATAATGCAAGCTAGGTTAGTTAATTTAATACTTTATGTATACTTACTTTCCTAGTAAGATATCATTCCTGATTTGAAGACAGAGATGATACCTGAAAATAAGAAAAAAATTAGCAAATCTATATAACATTACACAACAAGAGTGCAATGCAAGTTGCAAAAATCAGCTCAAGACTGAATTTGGAAGGAATTTTTTTTTTTTTCGAGTTTCGGGGAAAGAAAGATCCGGTAGAAAATTAATATGCTGAAATGAAGTACTGACTTATCCGTAAAACTGTTTTTTATGGTGTTCTATGAATTCAACTGACATCATCCCCACAGGAACTTGTAATGTTGCTTGCTAGTCTAGGGTGGTGTCTGCTATTTCTTGGTGTGAACTGCTGCAGACCTGAAAGCAACAACAGCACACCTAGCAGCATGCTGCAAAACTAAAAACAGCAGAAACACGCAAGCAATATTACAAGTTCTCAAGAGGATGGTGGCAGTGGCCACTGAAATTAATAGAACTATGAAAAAAAAAAACAGTTTCGCACAAGAATTTAGTACTAGTTTCTGTGTATTTAAAAAACTGCTTCACAGAAAAAAATGAGTACAAAACTTTCTCCATATTTAACAAGATTTTGTTAACAAAACTACATTATCTTTACATCAAAAAAGGTAAAAAAAAAAGGTAAAGTGTTCCCCTGTGCATAGCATCACACCATGAAGGCGTATAGTATACACTTTCTTGATACGGTCGTGAGTGGGGGTGATGTGATCAGCATCATGCCCTGACCGCCTTTACCCCCCAGGGTTTCCCCCAGGTACCCATGTTATTCGACGCTGGGTGGGCGCCGGGGCCGCTTCCACCGTTAGAAAAGTTCCCGGATTTGAACCGGCCGGGGAATATCAAAAAAGGTCAATAATGAAATGTCATATGTATTAATAGGATTGCTATTTATACTATTACGAAGATAATGATCACATAAAAACTGTCATACTTAATGCAAGTAGTAAAACACCCCAAGCATTTTATTAGTGTGCCCAGCTACTTGAACATGCTTTTGAGAAAAACTTAATCTCTAGTTTTCAAATAATAGAATTATTTAGATCGGAATAATGAACTGACATTGCATTATACCTTGTGATGTCTTCCTGAAGTTGTGCAGGGTCAGGTGGGTAAAATTTCACTTCGAAGTTAAATTTCCAAGGTTCATCTGCAAGTAAAGCAAAAAAATAATTTACACTTGACTTTCATGTGTTAATACTTTAGAGAGTGAGCGAGTGTGACTGCATTCCAACAAACAACAGGCTACAACAAGCACAATTATGTGCACATCTAAAAACATAGTAAACCTCATGAACACTAATTTCATCAAGTAATCTATTTTCAAATGTATATTCTATTGAAGACCATGCAGTGGTACTTCAATTTTATGGTTCTCAGGTGCAAACTCCACAAAAATATTGAGCATTTTACTATATTGGAACTCCAAAGATTGAATGTACAATACATTACAGTGCATGCATGATATAATTTCAAGCACCACTAAATACCATGAAACTATAAGCTATTAAATAGTTTCTATTGTATTGAATAAAAGCGTTCAGAAATTAGGTTCAATTATAGGTTGTTGAAAGAAAACATGGAGACAGCCAGGGCCGGTGGAAAGGTGTGGGGGGAGGGGGGGATCGTGCCACTGCCCAGAGTGGTAAATTTTCAGGGTGGCAAAATATGAAGAGAAGAAAATATAAGCCTATTGAAAACTTGAAAGATATAATATTATATTATGTAACAATAACTTGGAAGTTAACATATGCCAACACACCGTTTTGAAGGAACTTATCAGTATAGTCTCGCTTTAAAACCACTGAGTGCCACAAGGTGGGAAAGCAGATTCGATGTCTTAACTCCGTTGAGATATCAAGTGGGATAGTCTATGATGCGCTCCTTCAAATAAGTGGCGACAATAAAACTGTCCAAATGGTCGCACATGAGGGTCAGTGTGTTGCAAACTAGTTGTGTGGTTTTACATTCCTTTGGCCACTAGTTATCTGGTTATGACTTTTTACTCCACGTTATGTAATGAGCAAATGTCTTCACAACATTAATCTACGATGTGTTAAATGATTTCTTGCAAACATGTCGAAGCTTTGAAACAGCAGGAGTGATGAAAATTTTTTAAGTTTCTTAGACGCAGCTTGGCAGCCTGGCAGGGCCTCCCTACCTCTACTCCTGGAAGCGTCGGGAGTGGCGGCCTGCGAGTCCCGCTTGATGAGAAAGAATTGGCATCGAATTAGGTATAGATGATCCAAAGAGAGGCAAAACTGTACAGGGCCGAAATCGAAAGAAGTAGTTGTTTCAGTATGATGAAACTTTTGAAGATCAAAAAAAAACAAAAAAACTGTACAAAGTTGATTTTTATTACCAGGTCCTAGAGGATTATTTTAGCTCAAAGAAAAAAATTTGAGAAGCTTAAACATCACAGTGAATTTTCGATTTATTTTATAATATTAGTAAGCATAAATACATGCCAGGTGATCTTTTGTCTGAAAAGTGTAGGAAACTTGCTACTGAATTAAAAGATGAACTAAAAGTGCTTTCGGCTATAATAGAACAATTACACCAAAGGAGGCCTTAAACTGAAAAAGGGTCATGATTTTGCACCTAATGTAGCCTAAGTGTAGAACCTCAAATTTATTAACTTTGTCGGTAACCGTGGCAAGTGGCGAACGCAGTATTTGGAAAGTCTAATAAAAATACTATCTTCGGTCAATCATGTCTGAAACACGCTTGTTTCCATTTTATGCAAGATAGCAAGATATTTTTTACTTTACTTATTGGGTTTCGTTCTATTACTTCAAAATCATCATTGGAGAAACATCTTTCCAATTTCTCCCTATAAGTATTCTTCTCCATTATTACCAATTTATTTTCCTTATCAGATCTAATAAGGAATAACTTGTGTTTGTCGACCCACACCCTCACTCGTTTAAGTTTTTCACCTAGGATTCAATGCCCTTCTTCCCTACGCCTTCTCATTTCTCCCCTACCTCTTTCCTTTCTAAACTCTTTCCTAATCCTTTCCTCAATGAAGTCGTGCATTTTATGCCCGAGTTCATTTTTCTCAGCCTTATCTGACAAAATGCCTATGGCACGTTATTGGAAAGATGTTTCTCCAATGTTGATTTTGAAGTAATAGAACGAAACTCAATAAGTTAGGTAAAAAATGTAGTTAGAAAGGGGATAGAAACTAGTTTGACACTTTCGAGATCAGAAAAGAAGAAACTTATTGAATACTGTAAGAGGGGTGAACTTCCTATCGCTTTCGGTATTCCGAAAACTCATAAGGAAGGGATCCCGATGAGACCGATTATACCCATGTATTCTCACCCTGGGTATAAACTGGCGAAAACATTAGTAGAGAGGTTAAGGAAGGTTGGGGGGGGGGGGGGAGAGACCGAATACAGTGTTGAGAATTCTTGGGAAGTGAAGAAGGGATTGGAGGGGATAAACCTAAACGAGGAGGATGAAATCCGTAGCTTTGATGTCATTAATTTGTATCCTAGCATCCCTCGAGATAAAGCTGCGGATTGTCTTCAGAGGTGGGTTATGGATAAGGGAACTGATGTTGTGACAGCCTGGGAGTTCGTTCGGTGGTTCCATTTAATATCAGGATATAATTATTTCTGTTTCAACGGGAAAATTTATAGACAGAATGAAGGAATGGGGAACCCTGTTTCGGGAATAGTTTCCAGCATATTCCTCCATTTCATTGAGAAGGATTCACTGAGTGAGGTTAACAATGATATTAAATATTTTTGTAGATATGTTGATGACATCTTGGTTATCAGGAAAAAAGAAATATTAGATCGTATTTTCGAAATCATGGGAGAACAAGATGATAGAATAAAATTCACTTGTGAGATAGAAAACGAAGGAGTAATTAACTATTTGGACATGAGGATTGAACGGGTTAATGGCAGGTTTCGGACCGGGGTTTACTACAAGAAGTTGGCAGGGGACAGATATATCCACCAAAATTTTGAACATGCAAACAGAATTAAGTATAATCTATACATGAACTTCTACATTTGGGCCAAGAGGCTTTGAAATTGTAGGGAGGAAAGAGAGAAAGAAGAAAATTGGATAATGAAGGTGGGGTTAAGAAATGGTTATAAAGTAGAGGAAATGAGGATAATAAAGAGGGGGCACTTAAAGTCTTGAATAAGGAAGGTGGAAAGAATGGGATAAGTAAGAACATCGAGGTAGGGGAAATAGAATACAAATACGTCTGCATCCCATATGTAAAAGGGGTGTCCGAAAAATCTGATAAGATTCTAAAAGACTTCAGGTTAAAAGGGGGAATGAGAGCTCCCCGAAATATAGAGGAATATTTTACTGAATACAAAAAGGATGGAAAGGGGCGAAAAGAAGTCTGAGATGAGAAGGGCGTGTATAAGATAACTTGCTCTTGTAATAAAGCATATATTGGACAAACAGGAAGAAGCTTGGGAATTCGCTGGGACGAGCATGAAAAGGATATTAGGGAACAATCTCCGAAGACCGGGTTTCCTGAACATGTTTTAGAATTAAATCATAAGGTTAGAAAAAGAGAAGTGGTGAAAAGAGTTCATAAACAACCTGATATGAACGTTAATGAAGCTGCAAATATTTGTGTTGATAGGGGGAAAAAACTAAATAGGGATGATGGTAACTTGAATGAGGCCTGGATCAACATGTTTAAACAGTGGGGAAAAAATAATGAAGAGTCTGTTAAATTCCATGTCACGCCGGAAGTGGCCCGCGATGCTTCCGAATCTGTGGAGTTCTCATTGGAGGGGATGTAGCATTCGTACGCTACAGTAGTCATTCATTCCGTATGGTAATATGGGTACTCTGTTCTTTTAGAATTATCTCTTAGCCTACATGGCATTTTTAACTTCGTGTAATTTTAAATTCCATATCCCAATACCCTCTTTTACCTAATCCTGGATTTATTTGTATATATAGTCAACTCTCGATTCAACGACCTTTCACAGTTCCCGGGAAAAGGGTCGTTATTTCGAAGGGGTCGTTATTGGAATTTGCACCAATTTGCAGCTTAAAGGGAGCTCAAACGGACACAAAGATGCCTAGGAGATGGTAACACCATTTATCCTGGTAGTTATACAACCTGTTATGCACAGGATGCGTGCTGTGAGAAGGAAAATACAACATGAAAAGTTTTCACAAAAGAGAATTTAAAATAATGTTACTTTATTTCAATTGTGCACAGGTTGCTTCTCTTCTCGCGTATCCAAGAGCAAGCGTGGCAAAACAAGCCTGGCACGTTGGGTAGTGGCAGTCGGGTGCGGGGTAACATTGGTGCACTTGAGGGAGGGGAGGGCAGAAGTCAAGTGCTATTGGATATCACTCAAGCATGGTGTGGTGGTGTCTATTTTTAGTTCAGACCTAAGTGTGAGGGGTAGAGCGCTCGTAAAGAGAATGAGTGGAGGAAAAAAGAATGCATTTTTCGGCCGATTTCCTTCAATTTTTCAACTTTTTTTTTTCCAAAATTTTCTAATTTTTTCTAAATTTTTCACGGTTCCCGGGAAAAGGGTCGTTACTTCGAGAGGGTCGTTATACCCAGGGTCGTAGAATCGAGAGTTGACTGTATATGATGAAGTATTTTATATACTGAAGAAGCTTCGCGAAACGTTGTCTGCAAGGAGTTTTATGACTATTATACTCACTCACGTAAGTTTTTTATACTTTTTATACTGTGAATAGTTATCTCTTTATGTACATTTATTTACACTTCTACCCTTCGCCATATATACATCTTTTCATAACAAATCCAATATCAACTGCTTCCGGTTGTCTTTTGGCCCATACCACAGAGAATTGCACTTCTCAGGACTTCACTCTACGTGCGCACTATTCACCATAGTGCTAACCCGCTCTTACCGTTTATCACGCAAGAGTCCCTATGCTGTCCTCTCATCAGTGCAGTACATCTTATTTGAGCTACGAGCGCACTATTTAGCATAGTGCTAACCTGGCCCCGCTGTTTTTATCCCAAAGGTCCCTAAACATTCGGCGCTCACTCTCTGTACATCTCTATTCATCCATAAAAACTGCTCAATCCATCGGTGGGAGCATCTGAGAACCGGCAACTTCCTGCGATATGAGAGCATAACAAAGTCGGAACCCCGTATTTTTACCTACCTCGGACAAACGACCTGCCCCCAAACCGGCAGGGCACTCTCAAACTGGGAAGCCTTTGAGAGAACCCAACCGTTGGCTTCTCCGACTACCGGGCAAAAAGCAACCTAGGCCCCGAGCATTTACAAAGAAATAATTCGTACATACACACTTTCCAATTTTCAGCTGTGTGCTGTGTGGTAGGGCCACACACATTCTCGATCTCGGCCATTTTGGAGGTGATGTGATCACTACCACTCTCTGGCCACCTTTACCTTCCAGGGTTGCCCCCAGGTACCCATTAATTTGAGGCTGGTACCACTTTATGCTGGGACAACACAGGAAAGAATTCAAACCTCAGATCATCCACGCAGGAGATCCGGCCATTACATGTAATTCTTTCAAAAATCCAATCATTATCACAGACCTTCAACGGTAAACATATGAAGTCAAGCCTTCATTTCTTTCCTAATACTTGTTACATTTAAGATACATTTGAGAGAGAGAGAGTTTTCATAAAATATAATAATACAAAATTAGTGTTGCATTTTTTAAAGTTTAACTGTGGTCGAGCGAGATATCCTTTTGTGCTCAATAGCATTGAAATAGCGTAACAATTCTCATAATTTATTTTATAGTTTCATGTTTTACCTAGGAATATAATTATTTTCAATTTCCCGTTGCTGTGTATGATGGGGGGAATTGAAAGGGAGCAGCATCTGCCACCACCACCCAGGGTGGCAAAATGGCTGGCGCCGGCCCTGGAGACAGCATATGCAAGACTTGGTAATTAATGCAAAGAAAAACTAAACAAATTGGATGAAACTCATATCCAAAAAAACTCAATTTCCAGATCTGAGAACCATTTGGGTGCCTGAGTAATGACATAAATTCAAGCCAACAAATTAATAAAGTTTGGAAGTTAGAAATGTTAATGAACTTACTTTTTAATACTTTTACAATACAAACTCCAACAAGTTTCTTGGGTCATGTTGATCTTCATTTTGCTGGCTGAATACTGGCACTAACTCTTCAGTAGTTGGATTTTCATGGATTTTGAATAAACTACACAATTTGCGCAAACATTTTATTAATGTTGATAATTCATGACATTTGACAGCCAGATATGTCACTTCGAAATGTGAAGCATTGACCTGTATTTTTAACACATCAACTCACTTCCAATGAAAGTGGAGATTAGACAAAACAATATTCAGCCAGCAATATGTCAAACCAAAATTTTATTTGAAACCATTTGAGTAAATAGTGAAATATTGCCCAGAGTCCTTTCTTATCCCCATATAGCATCACAAGATGAATGGTTGGTTACCTTCGTTAAGTCAATGCATGTAAGCCTTACTTAACTTTGGATCCCCAGAAGATAAAGACATGACTATAAATGTGATTTTAGTCTCCAGTAATATCTATATGTGCAGGTTTGTGTAATATTATTATAATACAGATACATTTAAGTACAACAATACAACAGTTTTTTCTTTTAAATAAGATTGTTCACTGTTTGCTTTTAAGAGTATGCAAACTTGCAATTTGGTAAACTTAATTACCTCATTGCAACTTTCACACTTTCCGTCGACATCAAAATTTATATTATTCAATACAATGACCTACTTATAATTTCATACAGATCATACAATGAAGATTTCCATCTCCAGTTATGCAAAATATGTGAACGTACAGGCATTGTCAACATGACATTTCTAAACACAAACAACTGGACATCCACATGCAATATTTATTTTATGAAAAATCACACTTCATGAGTAATGATATAAATTCAAGCCAACAAATTAATAAAAATGAATGGCTACATGAAGGTTTACTGAACTTACTTTTTAATATTTTTACAACACGTTTATCCAACTCCAACCAGTTCCTCGCATCATGTCGATCTTCGTATGTCAAACCAAAATAATCCTTTTCCAGCAGGTTTATGCTTTCACAGATCTTTTCCAACACTTCAATTCCTCTTGATTTTCGCTACAAAAACCAGAATTACAATCAATCCCAAATAAAATAAAAAAATTCATCCACACCATAATGTATAAACAAAAGATCTTCTATTTTTGTTTATATTACATCAATAAATTATTGTAACCTAAAGATACACTAAAAAATTACAATTCTACATAATCTATGATCTAAAGTTGTTTACTTCAGCAGTGTAAGGGGTGAATTTTCCTTAGGCACCTCTCTTTCCACTTAGTACATACTGGACTCACAGCCAGTATAATTCTCTGTGCTGTTCTGTCTGTAATTGTGATTGTCCTTTCATCAATTTCATGTTATCACTATCCACACTCATCTTCGTGATTAACCAAAAGTGGAAGAAAAACAAAGTAAAAGATTGTTTTGTTCAGTTAGCACGTACACAGCAAACATGCCCCAAAAAATATCTTGCATACAATGAAGTGGTAGAGATACTGAAATTTACTTTAATAAACTCATTTCTTGCACACCTAAAACTTAAATTGATACAAAATGGTAGTCTAGGCTAGGAGTTCCCAAACATTTTCGTTGCATGGCTCCCTTAGTGTTTCAAGATTTTTCCGTGGCTCCCAAGTCAGAATGTAGGCCTATCTAATACTTCCAACGCTCTGTTAGTGTGGATAGGTTGCTTGCTCAAGTACAAAAATAAACACATATTTCAAATTCAGAAACATTTTATATGTAAAAAGTACTAAAGAGCACATATTTGGAGCAATCATATGATTGCAATGAAAACATTTGAACATTTCACGGTGCCCCTGTAAGCGAGCCACGGCACCCTAGGGTGGCACGGTGCACACTTTGGGAACTACTGGTCTAGGCAATAGAAAAAAACTAACCTCCACTTGCAAATCCATGTCACTGCCATCGAGTAATCTGATTCGTGCCAACACAAGCTTTCCCTTCGGTGCTTTACGAGACTTGGATGGTGACGGAGATGCAGGAGTTGGCTCTGAAGGCCCATTCTCCACTCCCTTCCCATTATCCTGTATCTTCTCTTCCGGCATTGCTTTTCACAAAGTCAACTGAAAAAAAAAAAAAAAAAAAAAAAAAACTGCTAATAACAATCTGAGAACAGAATACAATGGAGACCAGATTTTACCATCCTGAGAAGAATGGTGAGGAAGATTTGGGAGGCCTAATTGAAGAAAGAAAAATAAATAAGGAAATAAACGGAAGTGAACAACTGGGAACAGGATTCCACTGAACTGTGAAGAGATTGAAGCAAGGTGCAGGTTGTGGAGATAAAATTAATAAGGAAGACCAGAAGATGAGCATCTTAAAGTAAAACAGTCAAATGGGCCTGGTCAAAGCAAACTATTGTAGGTGGCAGCAACCCTGTTGAGTTCCCATGCTTTTGATGGGCAATTGTTCTCCCATTTAAATACATGGGGAATTTGATGCTGAACGCTGTTATTACATTAAATTGTAAGTTTAATTTCATCTTAACATCAGAAATTATGTCAGAACATGATAGATAAATAATCTTTATTCTTGTGAATCTGGTAAAGACTAATACATAATAATTCCACGCAACTGTACTTTTATTTTTATAGTTGTTATTAATAACCGACTCCTTTTTTTACGTGATATCATACTTTTCCTCATGGCTATTAAATACGGTTCTTTACTTTATCGAGAAGAATAGTTATTACAAATATATTTTATATTCTGTTTCATGTCTCGTAACCTCTAGGGCTTTCTTATTTACAGGAATTATAATTTTAAAATTGTTCTAACCCAAAACAAAAAGGACGAAAATACGAGGAAAAAATGTCTGCTTAATAGAAAGTTAATATTAAGTTATAGAGCATAGTGTATAATAATAAATATTATATATCATGCACTTACTCATTTAATACATTTTTCTTTGTAATTTGGAGAGTTTTTTTCAGATTCCTACTCCCGACGTTGAATTACACAAAATCACAAGTCGCAACAAGAGGAAACATAAAAGCGTAGTGTAAAAATCTAAATGTTTGTATTATAGACCCATGGCAGCTAGGAACGACCAAAATTATGTCAAGTTTAGTGCTCTTTGTGCATAAACATACTACATTTAGCCTGCCTGAGCTACCCTGCTTTGAAGGTTTGCTAAACACATTTTTGTTATAGATTTACAGGAGAAATTCTTACCTTTGTTGAAAATAACGTTTTAATAGCCATCCTATTGTGCTCCAATGTAAAGCTCAGGGCAGCCAGATGATGAACTAAATTCTTTAGGGACACAACAGGGGTGGTGCCTCTAGAGGAAAAATTTGGCAATGAACAGCCCCATCGGCAGGGTATAGTTTACAGTTGTAATGGAATAGTAATATATTACTGTTTTTTTAAATATTTTGAACAAAATTAAAGGATGCCTATCTCTTATGATAAATAATGAAAGCATCTTACATTGGCTTTGTTTTATTAGTATTTCTAGCACATGTCTAGTTTTACTGGGTATGAAAAGATAACTTTTTGTCAATGCTGATCAAGTACCAATAACTGATATTTTACCAATCTGACATAAATTTACAAATGTTCTCCACGAAGAAACAGTGGTTCATTCACTTCTTTAATTAATTCTGTTTGAAACAGAACCTGCGTACTTGGACATTTACTCAATAAATCAAGGGTAAATGTTGCACCTTGGACTTTCTACTTAAATTTGTCCCAGTTACTGGTCTTGGGGCTTATACTGGAAGAATATTCACTTCACATGCTAAAAGCAATAATAATAATATGGAAAAATGAACAGAAATTGACTGTTGGATTGGGGAACCAGCGGACATATCACGCATTAACTAATGGCTAACAAAGAATTTTTTCTTACATAAAAAAATCATAACAATTATAGTAGGCTACCGTAAAATTTCATAACATTTGTACTAATCCTAATATCAACCAAACGCATAACAAAAGAGAGGTAAATGTCAATAGCCACTTAATGCAGTAGATCTCTACTTAAAAACAGTTCACAACATGACCTTTTCCTAAAGTATTTAATATGCAATTTGTACTGTATCTACCGGCAATACTCAATATACCAAACTGAAGCCCACAACAAATTTAAAATTTCTTGCTTGTCCTATTTTCTTTCATCACAACCCTACTTTTAGTGCACTACTACAAAAATGTCAAATTTTCCAGAAACAGTAAAATTCAGACATTTCAAGAAAAGAAAAATTACCAGACTTTTCCAGGATTTCCAGTTTTTCCAGACTGGTAGACACCCTGAGTAACATTTACTGGGTAGATGCATCTTTCAATATTGCATATGTATTAGCACAGTGCAACACTCAATAATCTTAAGAGTTGAACTCATTTGTATACCATATTTTGGAACATAAGAGTATTATTTATCAAATTTAAATTGCTATGGTTATTGGTTGAGCACCCACCTTCCTATCCTTCCCTTTTTTTTCAGTCTAATTCTGTAGAAGACCAAAACACTTGATAGAGAAAAACATATACTACTGAAATTCATTTTATTATCTTAATTGAACTTTTAAGATAAAAAAAAAACTTAACATGCCAATCTTTTGCAAGATCAGGAAGACAGACTTTTGTACAACAGTCATTACATATGCTTAAACAAACTTACCACAGGAAAACCAATGCAAGTTACGGAATTCACAACATTGCTCTTTCCAGGTTTTAATGTCCAATATCAACTGTAAGGGAGAGACAGAAAAAAAAGGTTATTTACATAAAAATATAGACATGAAAAATTTTACACACACACACAAACACACTTCAACATTGCAATCATAACAATTAATAATGTGTAAATACATAAGTCTTTTTCAAAGACAACTAGCGTACATGGAGCAAGTGTTCAAGGTTTAAAATATGTTTGTTGAAATTTGACTACTGTCAACTGAGTGGGGTCTAGAGTGCTGCAGGGAGAGGATTTTACTCAAGCACCAAATAGTTCACACGAATGAAGCTACTAGATACTGTATAGAATTGAGAGCTTCTTCGCAGTGAAAAATGCTCAAACAGGCAAAAGGAGTGGTCATTTCAGATAAAATATCCCATGATAAGTATGTCTAGGATTTTCTGAAATTGCTGCTGAGGGAAACGAAACAGACAGCCAAACATACAATGCATCAAGTGTTTTCATTATTAATGAAATTATGCCTTTTTTTGCTATTGTAAAATCACAACCTTCTACACGTTATTTTGAGTTCTACACAAGAGTGCCAAATTTTAACTGCAGATTCGTGATTAGGAGCCCTAAATTAGTCAGTATGCGAAATATGGACGAAATTGGAAAGTTCCGGTATTGTAAAATCATACCGTTGGAAAAGTGGACATTTTTATGTTATCTGTTTGGAATGACCCATAATTGATTGTGATTTAAATTTTTAGGAATACCCTGCTGAAAATTTTGTCTTCTGTTTTACAGTAGATCTATAGGTGTTTCGAAACATCTACTGTGTTCATATTTTTAAACAGATATAAATAAAAATTCTTAATAAGGATGAATGAAATTCAATACTTACAGCCACCATTTTAAGCTAAAAACACTACATACATATTCAATATAATACTGAAGAAGTTATTTTCACTTTTAGTTTCTCTACTGTGCTGTTTTCAGTAGATCGATAGGTGTTTTGAAACTTCTACTGTGTTTAGATTTTCAAATAGATATAAAAACAATTGTAAATCAGGGGGAATGAAAAGTTATATTTACAGCGGTAACAGTTTACTATCCTTCGGACACCTATTTCTTAGTTTCGTCAATTTTTGACATTCGTACTTACCCATCTGCTTCACGGAACATTCCGTGAATGGTTTTTGGGGCTATCCATCCCGGGATCGGTGGGAAATTTAAACTAAAAAATTATTTTCATTTGAAATTTTTTAGTCCATATTTTAGACCCATTCCGGGCTCGGCTCCTGGGGTAATTGACCTACCGCCCCCAACCGCTAACGCGGCTTTCTCTATAGACTCCCCGTTAAAGACATGTTAGAAATTGGCCGGAGTCACATGCCCCCAAACTTTTAAATTTGAAGAAATCAGTTTCCAGGATACAGAAAACTTACCTGAATTTCACACAAAACACTTTCCCGATGTTAGGCAATACTACAGGAACTTATTACGTTAAGTAGTCTCTTCTGTAGAAATGAAGAAATCTGTCCGAAGGATAGTAAACTAGTACCATTTCTTCTACTGTACTTGTTCAGTAGATTTCCAAGAGACACAGTAGAGTTCAGTTGATAACAGTCAATTCTGTCTACTGAAAACAGTGGTAACAGTAGTATAAGCCGGAGACACATTAAACTCGTTTGTTTTCAAATTTAAATCATTGCTACTTACCTCATATGCATAGCGGAAGATTTTTCAAGCTGGGGATCACTTTTTTTTCCATGAAAAAAGCGTTATTCTTAACATTATAATCATTTCTTGGTCGTTGCTAATTCGGCGGCCAAATTTTGACTCACGTTGTCTATCGTCAGCTGATATGCAGTATCGTCAGCTGATGTGCAGTGTTTCCAAACTTATGAACCGATAAATGCCGCACAAACTATTCACGAAAGGTTTTTAAGCAAAAATTGAGGCTAGACTCTACTTTACGTCCTTATCTGCATGGCGATTGCTTCTTTGCGTTCGCGGTGCGCGATCGTGGTGCGGCACCCGGCATCTCTTCGGGTAAGTACCTTTTTCTTTTTACACTTTCTGTTCACGATAGCCCCACTATCCATTCACGGGTTCGAGGTATGCCTACGAGGTTAGGTTAGGTTCCATTAGCACTCATTTCACCCCTAAATCTGTGCTTCATCATCTAAAAAATTCCTCAGTACGTTCCATTGCGCATATCCGGACAACATCGGTTTTTCTCGATTTGTTCACGATAGCCCCACTATCCATTCACGGGGTCGAGGTATGCCTATGAGGTTAGGTTAGGCCTGTTAGGTTAGGTTCCATTAGCACTCATTTCACCCCTAAATATGTGCTTCATCATCTAAAACATTCCCCATTACGTTCAATTGCGCATATCCGGACAACATCGGTTTTTCTAGATTTACTCCTTCAGGAAATTTTTGCTCGCTTTGGGATTTACGTTGTTGAATTCCTTATAAAATAAGCTTTCCGACGATGTATGACACGTATTCCTTAGGAAAAGGACGTAAACTAGAGTCTTACCTTACATTGGGAAAAAAAACAACCGCTCACACGTCATCTTGTCAAACTTCCGCGTGGTTGCTACACTGTGAGGGGGTTACATAACCGAACGCAAGGAACATTTGATTCACGTAGTCGACGGCAATGGCGGCACGAGCTATCGTGCAACGGAGATGCATGATTGACGAAAAATACCTTATTTACAGGCAAAATACGTTGCACGATTCTAAAAAACAATTTCCCCGGCTTCAGAAAGTCCTCAAGAACGCAATTCCGTAAGTACTTTCTCGTCTTTTCTCCTGTAAATTTTAAGAAATCCGTCTCCAGCTTATACTACTGTTACCAAAAACAGTAGAAATTTCTAGCAGGGTATAGATTGATGCAAATCTATCATGGGATAAACATACATATATATATATATATATACATATATATATATATATATATATATATATATATATATATTATCCGAAAAGTTGAGCTCATATTGTTACATGTTCCAAATCCTGAGGAATATCCTAAGAAAAGATATGATGAAAACTTTGTACCATGGAATAATTAATTCAAGAATAACATACAGGATACCATTCTGGGGCATATCATCAAAAGTAGAAACTATTATCAAACTCCAGAAAAAAATTGTCAGAACAATAATGCAAGAAGCTCCTAGAGCACCTAGTAAACCAATCTTTAAACATCCTCGTATATTGCCAGTGCCTTGATTATATATCTCAGAAACAGTTATATTCATACACGAGCATGCACACTTATTTAACCAAAATTGCAACTTCCATGAACACAACACAAGAACAGCAAATAACTTTTACTTAGAGACTATAAGATTACAGTTAACAAAAATAGTATTTAGCACACAGGATTAAAACTATACAATAAACTACCCAATGTATTCAAGAAAATGAAGAAAAAACTTTCAGAAATCAAGTCAAAGAATTTCTCTGGAGACAATGTATTACAAAGTGGATGAATATTTTGATATGTAACAAATAAAAAAAAATCCCATTGCCTACTTACAATGCGTATATATCTATATACACACATTTAAGTGTACACATTTCTCTATTTACAAATTTGATATAACTCTTGTTATAATATGTATTTTCTGTACTATTATCATTGTTGTATTATGTATTGAATTGCAAATCATCCCATGAAGTAGTATACTTTGTACATCATATAAATCAATAAGAAAAAAATCTCTAGTAAAATGTTATCCAATGAAAACCATGACTACTCATTCTAAAGGTGAATAAAACTACCTATCTATCAATCAATCAATGGCCTTCTAAGCCAAAACATAGGAACATTCTTAGCTTGTTCCTCCACCTTAAGGAACATACACTGCCCCTTAAAAAAAACCTTAATCAGTAAGTCGGGGGCTACGTTTATAAATAGTTGATAGGGAATGTTGAAATCAACAGGCTGTTTAGAAAAAAAGATTATCTTTCTTACAGATATCTTATGTTGAAAGGCACAGCAATAAAAGGCGGGATTCTTGTTTCTTTAACATATAGGCTCACTGGTATTTTACAACACACTGCATCGAAGACACTTGCCCAACATTCCTCAGCCTACTCAGGTTTCTCTCCAGAATACAGTAGCTTCCTCTGAGGTTCCACTTCACAGAACCCTTTTATTAAGTAGCTTAACTAGCTAATATGACTTCAGCCTTTATCATACGATGACCCTTTTAAGCTCCTTGTATTTATCGCCCACACGCGCTCCCGACAATCTTCCCAACAGCACGTGAAACATTCTTCGCCGCACCCAACTGAAATCATACCCTTGTCCCAATTCTGTTCCGTCATAAGTTACGCCCAATCGGGGAGATGTGTATAGCGAGCATACTCTACCCAGAAAATTATTCATATGTACCGTACACATGAGGAGATGCACACACAACTGGAAATTTTCAATACTTTTAATAGTTACAGCTAAACCTACTTTAACCACTTCTAAAATGCAATCAACAAGCCAGTAGCATACATAAGATTTATAAACAACCTTATAGCATTGGTTCACATACTGCATATTAAAACAGCTATAATAAATATGCATCTCAAAATTATATCTGAATGTTGTAGAAATGTTATTTTAACGGCAGTTAGAATTTATCAATTATTGTCAAATCATTTTACATTTGTCGTATAGATCCCTTCTCTATGCGTTCCCACATTACATACGCCGTAGTCCGACATATATAAAACATAAACTAAGTATAAAATTGACATCCTAATAACTTACTTGGTACTAAATTCCATAACTACTTCCAATTCTTGCGAATACTCCATGAAATCTCTTCGAAAACACTTAAAAACCATTAACCTCCGAAAAGGGTAGGGCACTTAATAATAGGACGCACTGACGCAAGTGAAAGTAGTCCAAACCCAAAAGAGCTCTTTTCTACCAACCAGACACTAATGAAAATGCACTAAGACTTTAAACGAATCTGTTGAGAGAGATTCTCAATGAAAAAATGTAACAGCTTTACTGAAAGTTACCAAAGAAATGTTTTTATATAAGGTATTTCGAACTATTTTGAAATGCTACACATACAACACGACACCAGTTGTATCGGGAAGTCTCATAGATGGCAGTGTAATCGCCGAGTTACAGCAGAATTACCATGCATAGCTCGTACAGGAGGCTCCGTTGTGAAATGCCAGCCGAACGTTGACTTTAAAACGTACAAGTACTAATTGTTTTTGTAAACAAGCGAACAATAACGTATGTGCTTCGTCTTATGAGTAGGTTTGCACGGAGATTATTGACTGCCATGCACTGTGAGTCAAACTTTCTAACTTTTGTCATGGCCCATCTAAGCAAAGCAACAGGAACCAATGGGTTTTTTATGGGTCAATGCATTATAAAAAAGAAGAAAAGTTTAGAAAATTGTTTACCCTACACATGCAATGACTAAAGTATAGCACAGAAAATTCAGTATGTTTTCTTTCTTACATTTCAGCAGTGGGAATGTTAAGGACGTTCGCATGTTGTTTATTTTCTCCAAGGAGGGATAAGTATTTTTTCAAGGAGTGTCAAAGCGGGTCCTCTCTCAGAGGTCCCGGTCAAATGAGGCATGTTGCTCCTCAGAAGTTTTAATGTTCCTGCTTAACTAAGACTGAAATGAAATTATATTTTGTATAACTTAGATTGGCAACCCGTTGCCACCTCTTCAAGATGTCTAATATGGGGTAATCTAATCGATGTTTTTGTTTGTTTGGGTTGGTGTCTTAAGTCCACTTTATGCACAGTAAGGCTAATCGGGACTGGACCTACAGTTTAAAGTGGGATCCGAACCACTATGTGCCTCCACCGGGTATCGAACCCGGGACTCCTTGAATTCAAGGCAACAACGCTACCACTGCGCCATCAGGGAGGCCACGAAACCTCTGTCATTTATGGCAATTAAATAGTTTGTGCAAGGTTATACTTTGAGTAAACGATACGCGAGCTGAGAAATGCAACTATCTCTCACCAGCCCAAACCATTCGAGCAAGCACTTGAAGTGCTCAACTTTGGAACGCACCACTGAAGTTCCCGGGTTCGAGTCCCGACCTGGGTATGGTACAGAGACGTAGCTAACGCCCCCGCAATGGGGCCCCCGAGGTATAAGGGCCCCGCAATGTGCTCTTGTAATTTTATATAATAGCAGCAATTCCACAGATAGTGTCGCTTACAAAAACAAAAAGGAACGATTTGCGAAACAGAAATCTGGTTCCCAGTAACATGATGTGACGATGTCTCGTGCAGTGCAGTGGTGCATTCTCTCAGCAGGAGGGACCCGGGTAACTTGTCATGTGGGTCCCCTCCGAAATGCAGAATTAACTTACTTGCTCGGCAGATAGCAATCGATAGGAAAATATCCTTCATCTCATACCGTTATAGCTACGCAGATTGTCGTAAACGTAGTGTAGAGTGAGATTCAGTTGCTTAACCAGGGGATTCCTTATTGCTGCACAATAAACATCAAACTTGGTAATTCATGACCTTTTACCGCTAATCTTAGTGTTACACTTGATATTTGAAATTTAACTTCACATTAAATATTTTGAAGGGGGCCCCAAGTCTTTTCATATTGAAATAAGAGTTGAAATGAATTTCCCACATTGTCTACACTTGTTACGTTTTACTTCAAAGGGGCCCAAAATTGCCACCTTGACCTGAACTGAGGGCCATTATCCCTTCCTCTGCCACGCAGGATATACGCGTATGAGTTATATGTGTCCATTATTTTGTGTAATATTGTGAAGTTCATTTTTCTTACATATTGAAATTATGTGGACATTTCTGTCGAACCAGTTTTTCTTTCCCAATATGTCACGATTTTGTGATCTGCAGTGTTCGAAGTGAAAAGAGACAATGCAGTGGAGGAGGATGCTTATGAAAATTCCAGCACTGATGATCTATTAATAAAACGGTTATTTCTTTAAGATATATATGATCAATGGTCTATCGAAAAGAATGGCAGCGTTAAAATTAGGAATAATGATATTAAGGTCGAACCTTTTTTGGTGGGGGAGTGGTTCAGTCCTTCCAAGCGGCAAATTTCCAGTGAATAGGGTCCTATCACAGCTTTATCTCCCAAGACCGGAGACGGCGACCATTCCGGTTCAACCCCCATAACTGCAGTGGTAAGTTTGCTTGAGTATATTGGTCGCTAATGTGAGCTATTCTTACGTTGAATCTTGACCTGGCGCAGCCAGGGATGGCTTAGGGGCTGAAGGCGCAACCACCTCACAGTCCATGAAATTAGTGTTTACTATCCGTTGACAATTCCCTCCACAACAGTATTTTTTTAAAATATCTGTGTATTATATGTAACCTCATTAAAAAATGTTTCAAGAAAAAGACGAAATGATCACGAACAAAATATTTGGCAGTGGGAAGCTTTCCCCTCCTCCAAAAAGACTCCTGGCAGTGCGAGAAATACGAAAGATTTTTCCAGATTCTTCTTCCAGTTATTTATCAGAGATTCAGACCATCCTGATTTACTTTCAAGGAGGTAATACACTGATGTATAAGTCGATAACAAAAATGGGAGTATTTGGGGTAAAAGTAAATTTCTTGTACAACTTCGGGGGGTGGTAAGGGGACTAGCTAAAAATTGTACGTCCGTCCCACTCTAGCATCATATTTTTTGTCGGTAAGAGGACCTCCAATATTTTGCTTCCAGGGTGGCCCAAGAGAACTGCGCTACGCCACTGGTATGGTATTCTTTGTGAATGTCCCTTCATCTAATTATCACTCATCCTCATCGTTGCGATTAGCCAAAAGTGGAAGAAGAGTGGCACTTAACAAAAATACAAAAAAATGCTTTGTTTCCCCCAATCTAAACAATTCAACACGTCGTTGATTACAACCCTTCGTGGGTCACGCGAAAAAATTATGTCGATGGTCGCGCACGGTGCCAGAGACCGGGTTTTCAAAATATGCTAAATTAATGGTCCAAAACCCCAAATCCTCAATACGATTAGATCTAAAACTAAACATAAAACTATAAAAATTGAAATATTATAAAATTTTAAAAATACACTATTTGTTAGTCGCACACGGAACGGGAGACCGGATTTTCAGTAAAAACTAGGTATACAGTAGTCGCCTATGTACTCAGACAAGAAGGGGTTTCAACGAACCCTCCCTAGGGAACACTTAAAACTGGAAAACATAATCGTGGTGTTAAGAGAGGAAGGTTAGAAACTCAGCTAGACAGAGGAAGGGTGTTGACAAACAATCATTGATAAATAACGACTTTGAAATTATTGTAAATCCCTGTTTTTATATTCTGAAATTTTCATGAACTTGCGAGTTTTGCCCATCTTGCAAACTAACTAAATTTAGTTGTTGAAAGTTTCAGTTGGTAACACTTTTCATGACATCACCAATGTAAATAGCACTAACGGTTGTTGTTTATACAACATGTTGAAGCACTATATGTTTATAAATATGAATTCTGTCTTTCCCTGGAGTTTACAGTCTATCCATTATAAGATGAGATTGCCTTCTTTACACCTTAATAATTTACTATTAATACTTTATATGATCATCTATTATTTCATATTATTTGAAGCAGGCACGTATCCAGGAATTCCTTTCGGGGGGGGCTGAACATCATATTTTTAAGGGGTATAGATAGAATCTCACAATTGTATGTTTAAGGTCTGTGGTGGCGATTGGGTTTCAAACCGGGGGGGGGGGGGTACAAGGAAAGTTTACTTTCTCTTGGTAGACAAGGCCTAGGATTAAGAGGCGAAAAAATGGGGAGCAACTATCCCCTAAATGGTTGCCACTGTTTAAGGCTGCCATTTTAATCAGAACATGAAATCGGAACGTTTTTTACCACTCGACTCCCCTGTTTCCATGCATTAACATTGTGTGCCAGAACCATCTGAGTGTGTGTGTGTTTGTCCATTTCTTCTCATCAGGCATCAACACATCTATGATGTCTGAGTGTTTTTACGAAGCCGTTACCATGCACGGGATGGACAATTCACTCGACAACGCAAGATTTATACTGTCGGCTACGAGGTGGACGCAGACAGTTCTCGAATATTTCTCTGATTCGAGCCTGAACACCACTACTGTGTCTTGTCCTCCCATGTTTGCAGCTCTTATAAAAGCCGAAACCCACTAAATTGTTCATATTCAAGCCTCTGAAAACCCTTCAGTTCCCAACACATCTAATGTTTCGTCTCTCAATATGATCAAATGCTTACTTATTTATTTCTAGTGACGTGCCCAAGGGAGGATTGGTGGGGTCATAACCCCATTTGATCCAGTATTCCTTAAAAAAGGAACGTCAAAGACAGGAAAAGATGGCAAAATGAGAACTGACTACCAAAAATAGTATTCGTAACCCGTCTCCCTACCGATAATCCTGGGTACGCCATTCTTTATCTCGGACACATTTTTTAAAATCAACTCACCAGAAGTTTTTATCATTTCGTATTCGAGACTTAGGTAAAATGCGTTCTTCCTGCAAGTTTGGATATTATCCTTTATGGTGCTTTCGCCTGCCTTCGCACCTAACCTTAACAAAGCCCTAATTTTCCATCCTTGTGACTTGGACCTTCAAGACTTAAGTAGATTTCAGACCGAAGGGATACGCGATACATGACGTATGGAACGAGCCAATCAACAAAAACGTTTCACACCGTAGCAACACAAAAGGCCTCACAAACCAACGTTCGACTTGTGAAATCCTCAGGCAACACGGTGTGAAATCTCCCTTAGTAGGCCACTGTCATCGTCACCACGAAGCGGTAGCTCGCATTGACCACCGAAGAAAAATGTCTCCTCAACCGATGGGAATGCCCTTCAGATGTCTTCTTTCTCCTTTATTTTCTGTGCTTGTTAATAAAACTGGTAAAATCTTACAATTTGACATACACAGAACATGTACTATGTAGCCTATCATTTTAGCGCAAACTCAGTCGAAGTCAGTGGTGGCTCGGTGGCTCAGTTGGTAGAGCAATGGCATGGTATGCCAGAGCCCTGATTCGGGTCCTGGTAGAGCCTGCAATTTCCGTTAAAATAACTACATATGCAACATCTTCTTGCTTTCTCTTCTCGACATTCATAAATTTTTCGGCTGTCCCTTCATGGTAGTTACGTATTTGTGTGTGTGCGAACCCAGTAGGCTTAAACAAAATTATTTCTTTTATGCCATGAAATTCTCGGACTGCATACATGAAATTTTGTTCGGGCACAACTAAATCATCACTCAAAACTTTGATTTTCAGTTGCTCTGTGAAGCTTATTTCTGTTTTAATAAACCGCTGAAATATTCACTTTAGAGAAAGAGACCTTCGATCTCTTCGGCCCTCGACCTCAACGAGCTGCACTACACGGAGGCTCCGGAAGTTCCGCTGTCGTCAATGTCT
The DNA here is from genome assembly GCF_977018435.1 of Lepisma saccharinum. NCBI lineage: Eukaryota > Metazoa > Arthropoda > Insecta > Zygentoma > Lepismatidae > Lepisma > Lepisma saccharinum. Next base: position 141,330,619 of record NC_139229.1, read on the forward strand.
TCAGCTTTGAACACAAACTAGTAGACTTCGTTACTTTACGATATTCAGTTGTTTTTTTTATTTTTATTTTCGAATCACTAGATCTTACAAAGCAAGCAATGAACACTCACAGATCACTAATCGACTGTATGAATTGCCATACTCTGAAAATTCTGAAGTCTCATTAACCGATTCTGTTGTACAGATCAACCGGTAAATTGAAGCCGCATATTTATATCCTCATTATATTCTAGAACGTTCCGCAGATAAAACGATTCGTTAATATTGCCAGTAGTTCCACTCCTTCTCTTATTCAAGAACGTTCCCTCTCGCGCTTTCCAGAGATTGAAAATTACAGCGAATCGTCCAACTTGTGGCGCTACCTTTGTTGTGCAGCTTCCAAAAAGTTCGCTGCGACAACACCGAAAGTGCAAGAAAGGTTTACGTGCAATATTATCAACAACCGGGTTATATAGAACATTCTCCGTCTTTATAATTACGAATTTCCTTAAATTATCGTCACAGGATTCAAGAAGACAAAAACATAATTTTATGCAGTGTAAACTGAGAAATTTCCTGAAGGGGCGGTTCGAGCCCTCTGATCCCCATTTTGGATACATGCTATTAACAATAATAAATTTATAGAACATTCTCCGTTTTGCCTCTATAATTATTACTCTCAAATTAACATCATATTATTCAAGCACCTAATTTTATCTAACGTAATCTGAAAAATTTCCTGAAGGGGGCTCAAGCACCCTGATCCCAACCTTGGATACATGCTATTGACAATAACAGGGTTATAGAACATTCTCCGTCTTGTCTTTATAATTATTTTTCTCCTTAAATTATCATCACATTATTCAAGAAGCCAATAGCCTAATTTTATCTAGTGTAAACTGAAAAATTTCCAGGGGAGGGGGGGAGGGGCTCGAGCCCCTGATCCCCACATTGGATACGCGCTATTAACAATAACAGGGCTATAGAACATTCCCCGTTTTGCCTCGATAATTCTTTCTCTCCTTAAATAATTGTCACATTATGCAAGAAGCCAAAAACCTAATTTTATCTAGTGTAAACTGAAAAATTTCCTGGGGGAGGGGACTCGATTCCCCTGATTCCCAACTTGGATACGTGCTATTATCAAAAATAGGGTTACAGAACATTCTTCGCCTTTTCTCGATAATTATTTATCTCCTTAAATTATCCTCATTTTATTTTATTTCACACCACAAGGAACCAAAAACGTCATTTTATCTAGTGTAAAATGAAAACTTTCGGGGGGGGCTCGAGCCCCCTAAGCCCCCCCCTTGGATACGTGCCTGATTTGAAGCTTATATCGCCAAAGACGTGACACTATTACTGGATGTACACATTCACAACATGAAGAAAAGTTCTTCATTGTGCCGTATGCCTTATTTCTTGGTGTATTCAGCTCATATATGCTCGTCAGTCCTCCAAAGACATACTATTGAGTCTTCCATTCTATATCCATACCATGACAAGCTCCCTAAGTTATTCATTACATTTCTATTCCATAGAAAGAATACACATGGAGATAATTTTATATTTATAAATCAGTAAAGGAAAATAGACACAATTGTTTGCACATAATTAGCGTACACTGTACTATCATGTATCGGACGCGTTTGTTAAAAAAATAAAATGTATTTTTCAAGCGAAAATAAAAATATGATAATTTTGTGAGTGTTGGATAGATACACTGCAGGGATTGTGGAATCAAGCTGTACCGTATATGATCTGTGCCGTACAAGGTGATATGAGTAAAACTACAATTTTGAAGTTCAATTTTTCTATGTATCATTAGTAAATAGATGATAAGTTAAAGCTCCGATATTTAGTACACCGACTGTTGAAGTACACTACTATGAACAAATCCAGATTTGAAAACATACAAAATCTGTTCATAAAGTAAATAACCTTTGCACTTATACGTTGATAAAACTGGAGTGGTAATATTATACGTAAATATCTAATAATTTCCAAATTTTGGCACCCAGATTTTATTTGTATGGTTGGATTAGTGTTGGTTCTTTTGTCGGTCGAGTATAGTTGGCCTTGGAAGCATCTGAATAAACCATAAACCACCTTTTAAAACGTTTTACTTTGTTGTACATTTCTATCAATGGTTTAATTCTTACGGACTGATAGTGATTAGGCTTGCTAACTTTAAAGAATGAAAATCCGAGAAATGTTTTAAGGCTTCAGATTGTGGGGAAACTCATCTCGTACTGGGGATGTACTATTATCTGTAGAAAAAAAAAGCTTTACGATGCATGGCATGGGTCTTTGATCAGTCTGTTTCCTGTAAAAATCTCTTTAAAGCACTGAAATTAATAACTGGAAGGGAATGTAGTATATTGAGAATGTCTCCAATTTCGTTAATATTTGGTATAACTAAATTTGGCGTTGTAATCACGAATCTGTTGTTAAAATGTAGGGGTCACATCTGGAAATCGTGAATAAAGCTGATGTAAGTTGAGATTTTTTTTTTAAAAAAAACTGTATTGCATTGTTTTACGAACAAAATTTTGGTAAAACTATCAAAGCCGGGAATTGTCTGTAACTCGTTTATTCTGTAGTTGTTGACATTCGTACTTATTCTGCACTGCGAAAGATTGTTTAACAAGGGATTTCACTTTTTTGAACGAAATTAGTATCTAATGTCGACATATCGAGTAATTATTGTTCGTTCTTTTCTCGCTTCCTGAACACTCAAAATGGGGGGTAAATCTTGACTAGCGTTGCGTTTCAACCTTCTTAACAGAAGAATTCCTGCATAGCCCCAAAAACCATTTGGGATAGTATGACCATCCACGAATAGCCACAAAAACCATTCACGATAGCCCCACTCACAATCACGGTAAGGTTAGGTTAGGTTGCTTTAGGTTGGGCAATATAGTGAAAGAACTGTGTGTTTGGAAACTCTTACCGGGGATTACGTCATCACATGCTTGCAACATGCGGTTCAAGTACATGGATGGAAATGCAAGCAACAGCTTTCGTGCATGGGACAGACATTATTATAGAAAAATACATGAATTAGCAGCTAAATACATTGAAAAATGCGAGAAAACACTTCTATGACCTTCTGAAATTAAACAGAAACTCAATTCCGTAAGTACTTTCTCCTGTAAATTCGAAGAAAACTGTTTCCCGGCTTTGATAGTTTTACCAAAATTTTAACTAAGCTGGCCTAACCTAACCAGAAATGGTTCGTGGGGCTCTCCGTGAATGGTTTGTGGGGCTATCTGTGAATGGTTTATGGGGCTACCCGTGCATGATGTAAAATTTTAACACCTGACCCCCGCATTTTAACAACAGATTCGTGATTAGAAGGCCAAAATTAGTTATTATACCAAATATTAATGAAATTTGAGACATTCTCTGTATTCTACATTCTTACCAATAACTGTACCAAGCTTATATATATTTACCTGTCTAGTGTATACAATAGAAAATTTACATAATTATAATGCAAGACACACTGTGCACAGACACAATACAAGATTCTGTTATCTCGACACACCATCAATCAGATTAAGTAAAACACATAATAGTTACAAGTATTTAGGAATTAAGTTATACAACATGTTCCCAGAAGCAGCTCACAGTATGTCACTTAAAAAAAAAATTTAAAGTGTACTTCAACTTTGGTTAAAAGAAAAGATCTTCTACAAACTAGAAGAATTCGAAATCCATCCCAAAAATGATTTAATATGCTAGAATATATTGTATATATTAATAACTTACGTTTTGTGAGTATCTAGGTAACCCGTGCGACGTTTCGGGCTGCAACTGCTCCCTTCCTCAGCTGCTCACATTTAGGTTATGTAAAAATCATAACCACGTCGAATTCTCCATATGTACAGGATATAGGATTGGTAAAAGGTGTATGGTTAAAAAACAATAAAAATCTAAAACCCATTACGGGTGCACGTCAGACTACCATGCTGTTTCCCCGATTAGAAACTGCTATTTGGAATGTTAAAACTTTAAAACTGTGAATAGCCACGGCCCGCGTGTGCTGCAATACTCCTGAGGAAGGGAGCAGCTGCATCCCGAAACGTCGCAGGGGTTACCTAGATACTCGCAAAACGTAAGTTATTAATATATATATATATATATATATATATGTATTAAGTTTGTGAGTAATTCGCACAACTTTCATTATGAACTATAATATATTGTAGTTCCATGTAATCCTTCTTTATATATGTAATTATATATACAATAACAAATATGTAACTAATAACTGACGACATCTATTGCATTGTACAATGTCTAACAACGAATAAATGTATTGTATTGAAATATTCTGGAAGGCTAATATCCTGAATATCAACTGTTATCTGTTTGTGGCCTTGCTACTGTGCTGTAAATAACATTGAACCAACTTGGTCAAAACAACCTAAAAACCACAATTTGTAAGTAAACAAAACAAAATCAATGCACAGATACATAGACTCTTCTGAGGCCTTAATTTAGTTTAGTTTAGTTTATTTGTGTCCATGGATTACCATGTGTGTACAAATAACAGTACATGGTAATATAGGACATGTCAATACATTACAATACCATACAATACTGTGTTAATAAATCTTACAAATACAAAATACATTACCAAAGAGATTAAAAATTGGGCCTTACTTGGGTATTACATCAAATCACAAAGACAAGCATAACATGGGAATATAAAGAACAGTACAGCCTACTACTAGGCGACACTAATTATCCAGGTTCCTTTGACATTTAAATTTGTAAGAAGAATATGTGATTATACTACATATAGAGTTATATACATTTTTCAAAATTCTTCAAAATGAAATAGTAGCATAAATTGATTTATACAGTCTGAACATTCTGCATCAAACTCACCCTTTTTCTGTAACTACTCGAAAGATCTTTTCTATTCATCTTTGAATGTGCAGTAATAGCACTTTTTCTTTTCTCTCTATTCTGAATAGGCCAAAACAACAATGTGAACACTGCAACACACTTAATCCCACTGTAACATATTAGGAACTAAATCTATAATGAAGCAAAATTGAGTGGAGGGAAATAAATGTTTCAAGACTATGATGCAAAATGTCTTGAGACTATGAGGCAACAATGCCTTTGTTTTCATTTTATGCAGTTCTTGTGTAGATGCCTTGGTGCAACAATCTGTTTATAAACTTTCTATTTCTCCCTCCTCCCACTTAAATAGTGAATAATGTTTAACGACTCTTCAAAATAGTATTGTGATATTTGTTCGGTTTGCAATAACAATTTCTTCACTCGGCAAATACGTACCAAATAAATAAAAATATAATAATGAATAGATATAATAATAATAAATATCTTATTCCGGGAGATAACAAAGTTTGTGTGGGAGACTGGGAAAGTGAGTTAAATTCCTTGAGACTCCCAGCCATTCCAAGAGGGTTGGCAAGTCTAATAGTGATTGGGATATCAGTGGAATAACATTCATATATTCTCTCTTTTGTTGTGATCTAGTCTCGCTAAAGGAATGTCATCAGCATGGAACAGTATAGGAAAACAACGAACTGGTTCAGATCACCCCATTCATACAGCTTCAGCAGCTAGAATATCAAGATTTTCCCTATCCAACCCAAATCAGGAATCGTAAATCAAAGGCAATGCATTAAGTTCTATGCTACTCCTTATATTCTGATAATTTGCAATACATGTGGTTGCTGTATGATTTTCAAATTAGTTTATAAATAACCAGCTATCGTGACAACTTTAGAGTTAAAGAATATTTACAAAAATAATGCTTTCAAATATTCTGTGTATCAGAATGTGTATGTTCACATGTACTTCTTTTGTGTGGTAAACATTGTTCATAGCTACATAGTAATTTCAAACACTGTGCAAAATAAAAATGCTTTATATTATCCATTTTTGTGTACAGTTCCTTGTTATATGCCTTTAATACCAGTAAAATGTACTCGGTAATTTACTACGTAGTACAATAGCTTAAAAAAATATGTATATGTACTTACTTCATGTCTTTCGATGTTTTGTGTAATGTATTTTAACATGTACAAGGGAGTGTAATGACTAATTTTCTGTTACAGATGCATTTGTGATACAGGTCAATGAATACTTTAAATGGATAGGTGATGACAAGTGGAGAAATTGGCTGTAAGCAAGAATGGATGAAGTTCTCTTTCATTTGTCACAAAGATTTGACAATTTACAAGTGAGTTTCTTATGCTGATAAATTATTCTCAGATAAGACAAGGAACATGCAGAGCATTCCCTGACATTCGCTACGAGACTTGGCGGCAAGCTGCCCGGCGTCAGCGCTTGTCTTTCCCGGTGAACGGGTCCGCGACAGTCGCACGCTACAGTCTGTCTTTTTCCCTCTCCCTGCCTTCGCTCTCTTTCCCTTTCTGTTGTCGTTGCAGACTGACGACAGTATAATACTCGCTCGGAAGTTGTGTTGTGTCCGTATGTTGAAAATTGTGGCTTAATATGGCACCACAAAAGTTTACATTACAACAAAGGATTTATCTTGTCGAGTGTTACTTCTGAATAAAAGTGGAAAGAAAAATGGGGAAATTAAAAAATAAAGTATACAAAGACAATCCGCGCACCATCCGTGAGTTAAAAGAGAGTATTGCACGAGAAATCGGGAGAATTACAGTATACGAACTTGCACGTGTAAATGCCAATTTCCTTTGGAGGTGCCAGGAATGTGTTGCAGCAGAGGGACATCATTTTCAACACCTTCTGCAGTCAAGGTTAGTACACAATATGAAAACTGTGATTTTAATAGCCAACTAGCGACTGTCGCGGACCCCTTTCACCGGGAAAGACAAGCGCTGATGCCGGGCCACTTGCTGCCAAGTCTCGTAGCGAATGTCAGGGAATGCTCTGTGTAATATATACTAGTACCACAGGAGTTAATTTTCTGATTACTTTGTTACTGTAGTTCCAGTGGTGTCGATGGGATTTTAATCTCGAGGGAAGCCTTCGTGAGTCTTTTTGAAAATAACTGTATTACAGTTACTTTCCTGAAAAAGTAACCCAATTACAACTATTCATTTTTGAAATGCAAACCTTGCTTTTACAATTACTTTATTCTAGATGAGATATGACTTGTAGAACATGTTGCATGCATGAATTGTAATCGATCAGTTATTTATTTTAAATGATGACCATGTGAATTAACAGTAATTTCCATTATAGGCTACATTATAATAAATTTTGTGTGTTCAGAAATGAAAATATATAAGTGAGAGACTTCAAAGATAACCTTGCTAATTGAAAAAAATTATGTCAGGCAAAACATTTGCTAGTGACACATGTTATGAAGATTAAAATTTTATTTACATTTCTTTATCAAACAATAAACTTGTTTTTTACTGCTGAAACATGGATGAAAACTAAACTCTGTGGTGCAACAGTTCTTCAGTGCAACAAGTCCCCTTGCCACTATTTTCTGTTTTTTTTCCAAGTCTGGAGCCCACTATTTTTTTTAGCCCTACACTGAATTTTTTTTTCATATTTGATTCCACAGTACTAACTATTTAAGTTGTTCTACTTGACATTTTTTTTTCAGGTTCATTTTCATTCTGCAACCGTAAGAACTCATCAGCTACTGCAAAACTCTTTTGATCAAATCCATCACTCTGCAAGTAATTTTTTGTCTAGTCATCATGGGCAAACAATTAAGACCAAGTTGGGCATCCTGTGGCAAGGGATACAAAATCTTGTGGCCAGTATAAAAAGGATTGCTACACAGTACAACTTCAATGATTTGTATAACAATTTCATGTTCTTTTTAGCTACCAAAGGTAAGTTGTTTTTTAAATTTGTACTATTTTTTTATGTCATCTGAACAGTTTCTGTTTCACACTTTTGCCTCTTATTTTCTATAAATGATATTGTACATTCTAAGTTTGGAAAGTTCCAAGACTGTTGCTACAGAAAAAAAGACGTTGCTCTTGCATTCAAAATATTTCCCCCAAAATAAAAAAATAAAAACGAGAGAGTGTGGTCCATCCCTATCTCCCCCCCCTCTCTCTCTCTCTCTCACGTATCTGTGCAACAGGAACCAAATACAAATGTTCACATGTCAGGAATTCCTTCTCTTGTTGTTCAATGTGTTCAGTGCAGCAGCTACAGCTGGCAGCCGACGAGAAGAGCGCTGGCAGAAGAGGTGTGACCTACTGCCAGGCGACTCCACTCTTTCACGTGGGGGAGGTGCTCTTTCGCCAGAACTCTTCTCGTCAGCTTGACAATGACCCGCCACGAAGAAAACAAGACTTCCTTCTCCCCGTCCACCCCCAACCACCCCTAAATTCTGCAAATGAACCTGACCCTCCCTTTCCCTCTGTGCCCCGTCTCCCTTCATTCAGCGATCTTCTCGTCGGCTGCCGGCTGTAAACCTCTTCTACCATTCAAACACATAGGTTATTGACAAACATGTACTTAAGTAGGCTGACCAGGGAAGAATGGGGACACTTCCATTTATAATTTGCTTTGGTACTTGTCATTCATTGTTTTCAATGTAGCAACTGCAAAATTACATCAAACACACACATATATCAGTAGTCCTAGAATCATTAATGTTGAAAAAAGGAAAATATATTATATTATGCAAAAATGAAATAAGGTAAACATTTTAGACATGTTATAAACCATTTTTTATTTATGTATTGAGAGTTAAATATAATAACCTAGACATATTTATTGTGTATAGCTGAATTCTTGCACATGTTGAGTAAAATGGAAGTATTCTACAGTCCATGTTCCAGTTGTATACCAAAAGCACTTTGAGCTTATGAGGTGCATATATTAATTGCATTGACTTTTCTGATTACAGTGACACGTACGGGCATCTATATCGGGATTATAGGATTTGCATTCGGAGGGCTTGTTGGTACACTGTTGGGCTTATCGTGGCAGCGTAGAACAACAGCTCCCCATCACATGAGAGCAGTTGTATGCAACAGCTATGGAGGACTCGAGGTAAGCAAGAGCAGAAGTGAACATATTTTTCCTTTTCGGACAGTTTCAGATCCTGTGCCTCTCTCTCTCTCTTTCTCTCTGTGTGTGTGTGTGTGTGTGTGTGTGAGAGAGAAAATTGTTCTCAGAGAGCAAGTACGTTGAGAATTTTGAAAAAAATTAAATTTATTTGCAGTATCTATCATTTCATCTCAGGATCTTTTTCAACACTGCTAGCCTATGCAATGGATGGGGCAGCTTCCACTAGATAAATCATTAGTACTCTTGCTTTTGGTGTGAGCACTTCAGGGTGCACTTCCTGTGGGAACCTCAACAGTTAAATGCTGTCCAGTATTGTGAGTACAAATGGGGAGGGGCTGCTTCTAATAGTGGCACTTGCACAACCCACTTTCCACAAATTAACAATTCCTGCAACTTTAAAACATGCAAATTATTTTTTCTGAACTTTTAGACTTATTCTCAGTATTCTAAACACAGTCCTCCTCCTGGAATGCATCTAAAATTCATTACAATTGGAACTTAGACTGTTCATTTTGTGCTATTTTTTTCTTTAGGGATGGGCCGATATGAAATTTTGGCTGATCCCAATATAAAATTTACCAATGCCAATAACCAATATTCTTGCATTTGATATAAAATTCAAAATGGTCCTTGAAGAACCTGAATAGTTCATTGACCTCCTTAATAAATGTTTGTTTTCAAGTGACTGCAGTGCAAAAGATGTTGCATATTTAGACATGGAATGGAGATTATCCATAAAAATTATAACAAAATGGCAGAATTTTGCACTAAATTATAAGATATTTATAGATATATCAGATTGGTAAACAATCAGAAATTTAACTGATACACCGATATGCCTATATCGGCCGATACCAATAGAGTACTGATTAATCTCTTCCATCCCTAATATAATTGTATTAATATACACATGAAATGTGCTTACATACTTGTGTATTGTTTATTAAATTTTATTAATTTCGATAACCAACTACATCAGAAGTAGTCCGTTTTGTGGTCTTCCACTTTACACTGTCATGCCAATGGCCCGCTAGTTCCGCTGCTGCTGTTGGATTGTCTGCTGTGTCATCTGCCCCTGCTTGGTTTTACTTGCTCAAGTAGTGAAAGCCAAATGTGGTGGGATTGTCCATTGTCAATATTTAGTTCATGGGGGAAATGTGTAATGGCGTGTGGTTCTTTGATTTTCATGTCAATTAGGGTATGTGCTACGTGCTTGGTGGACACTTTCTTTATTTGGTGATTACTATACTTGAGTTTGGTTTGATTTGGTTTGAGTTGCTGTTTTAAGTCCACTTTATGCACAGTAAGGCTAATCGGGACTGGACCTACAGTTTAAAGTGGGATCCGAACCACTTGTGCCTCCACAGGGTATCGAACCCGGGACCCCTTGATTATACTTGAGTTGTTTTGCTAGACCAGTGGTAGGTTGTGCTAATCAAATTAAATAAATACGTGAATACGTAATCACATTTCACATGTATGTTAATATGTTACCGCGTCTGAAGTCCCGTAACATGAATACAACTTGTAGGTGTTGGACATTGGGGGTTATGGTAGATTGTGAAATGAGGCATTTGTTGGTTCAAATCCTAATTAATATTTTTTGATCTACTTAAACGTTTCCATATGTGCATATGTACAAAAATACACAAACTAAATTGAAACTGAAACATGGCACACAGAGGAATTGTAACAATTAAATTCAGTTTAATGCAGAAACAAAGAAACTTCACTCATATAATTTCTACACCACCTTTACTGCACTACACCTTAAATTTAATTTGTGTAAATAAAGCTTTGATTAAATGGAAAATATGTTCTTAAAAACTAATGAGAGAATCATTTGTCTGATTATATCTCCTCGCTAATTGAAGGGCTTGGGTGTAAAACATGGTAAGTGACATTTTGGCCATTTTTTAATTACAAAGTAAAATGTGCCATCCTTCAATTTTCAAGTGAAATTGCCATGTCATACAATTTGCATTGGACTCAGTGAATGCGTCTGAACTTCTAATAACCTTTTTTTCTGTAACGAACTCAGAAATGAACAAAATGTCACTTATCATGTTCTACACCCAAACCCTTCAATTAATAGTTTGTTTCATATTAACAAATTCGTTTTGAATAATATTCTTGTGCTTATTATTTTGCTGTTCTTGTTAGTTACGGCAAACTTTGCAATTGAACATTTTTCAAAAGCATAATGACTACAATCTCTTTTCTTAGATATTGTGACATCATTGCAGGCAGTGACAATGATAGATGATGCTTCAGCACCAGTAATTGTGGCACCGGATGAGCTGATCGTGCAGGTAAAAGCCGCCTCCATTGATCCAGTTGACATGAAAATAACAAATGGATATGGCAGAGTACTTCGCAAACATCTCAACAGGTACAATGTTGTAAGTGACTGGCACTTTTTAATGCGGTGTGTTGTGTTCCTGATGTCAACTTACATTCTTAAAATTGATGTGTTTAATGGATGGATTCTATACTGTATGGTTTAGAGTCCTGTATGGGTCCACTTTCACTCTCTCATATTCGTTTGAGTCTCCAACCTTCGAGCGTATACATTTGAATATCATTTTAATATGACAATAACCATAGACATTAGAGTACTGCATTGGAACACTTCTGCTCAAAAATATTCTCGAATATATAGAATATCAAATATCATTTCAATGGGACAATAATCGTACAAATATATGTGTAAACATTCATCCTGGTAGTTTCACCCCATAATCCTATTCATTTTAATATGCTGTGTAATGATAGATTAAATTACATTTTAACATGGAGATGATGACTATGTTCACTTCAGTTTCAATATCAGTGCATCTTTCACTTCATGATCCATATTTGAAGGCCAGCTACTACAGAAAAATACGGTTACACATGAACTACTGGGCTTCGAGCGTATACCGATTGTTTGAATGTTCGAGCGTTATTCGCTCGAGTGAAGAAACTGTCCATTCCGTAAGCCATCTAGTGTCATCCATCCGAACTATTAGACGATCGAGCAAAAATGCCTCAATGCAGCACTCTAGTAGACATACATATATATGTAAAATATCTGCCTTGGTAGTTTCAGCCCACAATCATCTATTTCATTTTCATATCTCGCTGTGCATTTGTGAGATAGACTAAACTTCATTTTAACATGAAGATGATGACTATCTTTACTTAGGTTTCAATTTCACTGAGTCTTTCACTTCACAATCCATATTTGAGGACCCACTACCACAGACAAATTACGGTTATACGTGCAATACTGGGCTTTGAGTGTATAAAGGGTGTCTACCAAAATAGCAAATCCAAAATTCTTGACTTTTTTTTATTTTTCTTAACATTTATGTAATCGCATCTTACTTAGGTATAGTTGAAAATTAAGAAAATAGATATTTTTATTCATTAGAAAATGCCTACCACACGGCTGATTAAGATGAAAATGGAAGCTGTACTTTAACAAGAGATTTAGACTTTCATTAATTTAATGCTTGTAAAAATTAATGCTTCAGACTTCATCCTGGATGGGGAATGGCCACATTACTTTATTTAATATTGTTACAAATCTTCATGTGTACAATAATGTAATTCTTAAGAAACAAAGAACAAATCATTACACAACTCAATACAATTTTAGATTTCCAAATATTCAATTTTATCAAATCCCAGTTCAGGTGTATAACAATGTAAATTCGCTATACTGTAAAAAAATAGCAAGAATTCTTGACCAGAAGAATAATTTCTTGACTTTCTTCACCTACCTTTTGATTTCTTGACATTCTTGGCTGGTATACCGCTTGTTTTGCTGTTCGAGCATTATTTGCTCAAGCAAAGAAACTCTCAATTCCATACGTTCATCCATGTGAACCATTTGGCACTCGAGCAAAATCCTCTCCTTGCAGCACTCTAGTATACTTCAAAGTCTGCCCAACTGTTGCTCCCTTTTTTACTTCCATTTTCTGTCATACCTAGACTGACATTCATGGAAAGCTACAAGTGGATTGTCCAGTCATTTCTAATCTACATTTGACCTTCACCCCTTCTCCTATGTCTTTCTGCATCTTACATTTTTTACAGGCCCCTAAAAAATGTAAAATTAGGGTTCTCCTGTATTATCACAGCTTCAGGTACATGTTGAGACTTGCAAGCACAATTTTCCAGTTGTGCTGATGACATATGGTGTGGGGTATGTGCTTTTTGCTTAGAGTTTGTTGTATACAAAAGTGTATGTGCATATTCTGTTTGTTAATAACCAAATTATTTTTTAAAAAATATCTTATACATATACCTGTTTGGTATGATGATGTCAATAGTGGCAGCAAATTTGCCTATTGAAACCGTTTGTCAAATATATATATATGATAATGGGTGTCCATTTTCACTCATAAACCTAAATTTTGAGACTTAAATCAAATTTGCTTTTGTGCTTGTTTTTCCAGGTATTTTTACTAATTTGCAATTTCTAATTATACAAAATGGGATGACAAAGGTCAAGTTGTGTAGTGCAAATGAAAGCAAGTATCTTTAAAATCACTATTATTTTTTACACTGAAATTCATTTTCATTTATTGAAGAATGTTAAGAATGAATTTCCTATCACACTTGGAAGAGACTGCGCTGGAATTATTTCCGAGATTGGCTACAAAGTTACAAGATTTGAAGTCGGTGATGAGGTGTGGTGTGCAGTCCCGTACTGGTGCCAGGGAGCAATGTCAGAGTATGTTGTTGTGAAGGATTCCCTCGTGTCCAAGAAGCCAAAGAATGTTGGATTTGAAGGTGCTTCCACTGTCCCTTTCTCTGCAATGATAGCATGGAATGCTCTTGATCAAGCTGGGTTAAGCCCTACGACAACTAAAGGAAAGCGGTAAGTTATTGTGATTGATTTTCTCTTCCTCTTGCATCAAAAGAATTATAAGTTTTTAAGGCCCCATCGGTGGCTGAGTGTATTAGGTGATCAATTCATAATTTCACCATCGAAGACTGTAGATTCAAGTCTTGGGTGTCCCATCATACATTTCATGAAATAATTCCCCCTTATCGTCGTGATTAGCTTATATTGGCAGAAAACTTACGTAAAATAAGAAAATTACAAATATTTTTTTAAAAAATAAAATTCATTTTTGGTCATTTTATTAATTTATTTTATTCGTTCATATAATTTATCCTTCCAGGCTCTATTTCAAACACTCAACAGGTAAATATGTTGTGAGTGTATTTCTGAGTATAATGTTGCAACTGTACATTTTATGTAGTTACTAGGAATGGATTGACACAAAAGTTTGATAATACCAATAGACATAAAAAATGTACCCACATCAACAGTTTACAGTGTGGTAATGTTGCCACTTTCTTTATTAGAACTATTGAATATCAATCAAATACATTTTCCAGCTAATCAATTGTAATATTCTATTGTATTTCGTTTATTTAAGCTCCTTCTTTGACCTCCATAGATTAATCAAAACAATGGGAATGAATGATAATGAGATCAAATTGGTGATGGACCAAAGGCAATTGAACGGCCATGTCCTAGCCAGAACCTTAAGAGGTAAGACTTTGAGTCAGTCCTGAAAACATTTGTCACATTTGTGCAGGGCCCCTGGGGTTGATTCCTGGTGGAGGCACCGTGCAGTGATTTGGATCTCGATATATACATATTACTGTATAAAGTTTGGAGAACTAAATTTGAGTAAATTCATAACTAGGGAAGAACTAATACCAACTGATGCTGATACTCTAAGGGAGATTTTAGACCCAAGCAACACATGTCACTTGGAAGGGAATGGGAATCCTCAGTAAGAAATGAAACCTTTTAAACTGAAGTGGCACTATAAGCTACGTGTTGGTAGTTGCTTGGACTGGGCCATTTTCTCAATACTGTGCATCTTGTCGCCTTGGCCTGTTGTTCCCACATGCACGGTGCTTTAGACTGAAGGGGCTCATGTCACTTGTTGGTTTGGTGTGAAATCTCCAATTTGCTTGTCACCTGCCACTTCATTCTGAAAGCTGCCTTACAGGTTCCCTCTGCTACTGATACCAATGCTTGCAAAGTATAATATTTAAAAAGTTCTTCAAAATATCGATTAATATTAGGGTGCAATTATCCCACTCCAATTATATGCATCAATATACCAAGAATTTTGCTTCAAAATATTCAAGAATTACATCAGATTATTATGTTAAACTTTTAACTTGACATAATTTACAGGATAATTAGACTCCTTGAAAGTGTCGCATGGCATTTTTGCAGATCCTGTGTTTCTCCTGATCCAGTATTTAAGAGTTAAATGTATCCTTTGATTAGAAAATATATTTTCCCAAGATTATATGTATTTTCAAAATGAATGGTCTTCATCTTAATTTCAGAATATTAATCCACGTTGGAAGCAATTCAGTAGGGTGCCTGTTAGTGCAGCTGGTGAGGCAGTGGGGTGGACACATCACTACCACTGTTGCAGGGCGAGCTGCCCTGCTTATTCAGATGTTGGGTGCTGATGATATAGTTGTGTACACGGATAAGGATTTCGAAAGAGAGTTGAAGTTTCGAGAGAAGTATGTATAACGACTTACAATTAGTCAATCTATCTCATGTAATAAGTTCATAATTTGTTTATGCTCTGGTCATTCCATGTAGAATGTGTGCTGTGTATTATAGGATCTTTTATTTGTGATTGAGATGATATGGACTGTGGGGATCACATGTTTTTGCCACATGTAGAAACAGAGGTCTTTTCCTTTGCACTTGCCAAAACATTTACTTGCCAAAACATTTCTGTTCATCAAATCCATTTTTTGCCATCATCTGTATTATTAACTCTGATACACTTACTATTTATTTTTCCGTGAAAGTTTTTTTCAGCGATTGATTTCGTCAGGCGTAAACTGTCTTGCTGCGGCTGGTGTGGTTCCTTCTTCTTCCGCTTGTGCTTGTGGCAGCGCTAGTTGATGCAGCACTTTCACTTTTTGTCGTTCTCGTGCGGGTGTAGAGCTTCCTTCTGTTGCCGCACCTCGGGGTTTTGACGCTGCACAAGGCACTTCCAGATATTGTCGTCTGCTTTCATGGGGTGGTGTTTGCTCGCGTGCGCAGGCGGGCTTTTTTGCTAACGTTTGGGGTCTGTGCTTGGTTTCTTGTCGCAGGGGGGAGCAGGTTGGGTGGGCAGAAAAATGAAGAGTAAGTGTATCAGAGTTAATTACCTATCTCCGCGTAACCGCCAAACTGATATCTTTAGATGCAATCTGTATTATTATTTTTATTTTTGTGTAGCATATATGATTTAGAAATAGTGATCAATTATGCTATGATGTGGTACGTTAATGTAAATAATTTAGTTGTAATTGTTGCAAGAATTAACAATTTAATGAATTCTGTTACTGTATATGCTTGGCAGTGAAGACTTCTGCTCAAGTTACAAAGTTACACAACCACCATTTGTTTTTGGCCTTCATACATAATAATCAATAATTTATGTAGTGAATAATAGTAACATAACACAATCATGTGATACAGGGAGGAGGAACATGCACACAGAAGGAGAGAGGGAGTAGAGACAAGGAAATTACTTCCTGAAAATTTTCCATTACTTTTGACCCACCCTTTCTTCCCATGCATGTGGTTCTGGTGCTGTGCATGCCTTTCTGACTTAACCCAGTAAATGGACTGGGTGGTTGTAGGCAAGTTTCAACCACTTCAGCAGAATCACTTGAGAAACTGTGAACGTGGTTTTAAGGGAAACTCCATTGTAGTCAACTGTGTGCATAAAAAGCAATCCATGCTTGACTCCTCTTTTCCGTTACTTTCAAAACAAAGCTTATAATAATGTTGAAGCGAAGAACAAGACATTTCACATCAAGAATGCTTCCATCTAAATTCTAATCTGCTCCACTACTATCAGTTCAGCTCAAATGTAAATTGTAATGTTCAAATTCTTGTTATCTACAAATGTGCAACCATTAACATTCCAAAGCACAAACTGCCATTGATGCTTGGCAGGCTGCTGAGTGGCTCACACAAGATGTTTCTGTAATAGATAACATGCGATTTTACAGGTTGATTTACTGTGCCAGGTACACGAAATTATGATTGAGAGAACAACTTATGTGATTCACGTTTTCTCCATGGAGCAAAGGGGTAGAATAGCTGTTGTTAGTGGCTAGACACTAACATGGCACAACACTTTACAAACCTTGCTTCCTCATTTGCCATATGGATACTAGATGTGCGCATTCCTGACTCCAGAAATATTCCATCTGATGACTAGTAAATTTCTTGCTCCCAAGAAGGTTACTCCAAGTCACCAAGTGATACTTTAATACAGATTTTCGAAGTTCCATCAAGTCACACTTCACTATATACATTTTTCGGGTGTACCTCCCTTTCTTCATTTCATTAAAACTGAGGGAATATAATTATAACAATTATATATACTTGGTGTGTTCAGAAAGTCACAAAAAAATTCACAATTTGAGTGAAAATAACTGGTCTCATGAACTTGGTGAAACCATTAGCCCCATCTAGTTGGCTGCACTTTGTGACACTCTGTGCAGTGCAGGTGTATCCAGTGTCAGGGTGGTGCAAGGAAATTACGTTCAACCAACTAGACGGAAAGCGGTGTTCAAGTTCAGAAGATTCAACAAATGCCTGTCTGCTGCTTTAAACGGTCATTCGATTAGTTAGTACTCACCACGTGATAATACACCACACATACACCGGTCCGAAAGGCAGTGCAAATGGTGCAGACACCAAATACACTACTTGACTCCAAATCAATGAACTAAATGACTATGTGTTGCACCGTGTAACCAACTAGACGCTTCAGTGCAAAGAGAATCAAAAAGTGCAGCAAACTAGACGGGGCTCTTATTCACTATATACAGTGGAACCCCGATTTTATGTTCCCCTATTCTACATTTTCTCACATTATGTATTCCTTCTTGATGCTCCCAACATAGCAAAATGTTTTAAAATTTTTCCTCGATTTTTCATTTTTCTGCATTTTAAGTATTTTCAACTTGGTTCCCTGAAAAATGTAAAATCAAGGTTGCGTTGTATTGATTATTGGGAATGTTTCACAAACTTCTCATTTGTATCATTGAACTCAATTGAGTAGGAAGAAAAACACTTGTAGTTTGTTGAATCAGTTCCAAGCAACCATTCATTTTACAACTTTAGGAATGCAGGAGGAGGTAGCATAAGTTTGGTTTATGGAAAGATTGCAGCAGATGGTAACCAGTGTAAGACTTGTAAACTCTTACTACATATATTAATTGAAATCACATTTTAAAAGCAGATACAGCCACAGTGACCATGTTCATGTTCCATTATACAGGGTGTCATTTTAATGGTGCCCACGGACCACAGATTCGTATAGAGGACATCAAGACAAACAACTTTTCTCCGTAACATTTTTCTCGTTGATGCATAGTTTCGGCGCTACAGTCCCTCAAAAAATACCTTTTTGCCACCTGGATGCTGGCAACCCAACACAACATTTGATCGTATCTGTGACGTCATTTCCTGCGACGAAACAGTACACGGCAGGGTTACAAGGAACACACAAATTTTGTGAAAAATGAACTACCAACCACATTATTAGCTGTAAAACGAAACGAGAAACGCGTCAAGTAGACCGAACATCATAGCCTACCAGCCAGAAGATCAGCAGTCGTCTCAGGGGAAGGGGAAAGTGAACCAACAATATGATTGATTTAGTTTATTTTACTTCGCGTTTTGTGCCTCTTGGCTAATTTGCGAAGATGGGGATCAGTGATAAAATTATGAAATTGATGAATGGACATTCACAAACAACCAAGCTTGAGCGGGATTCGAACCCGGGACCCTTGGCGTTGCAGCACGATGTGCTAACCACTCGGCCACAGGGTCCGGCTGAACCAAGGATAGGATAAAACGTATTCAAAATGAAGTGTCAATATCGGATTTTGTCTCAGCCTACATGTCAAATATCGACAATAATTAATTTTATTGGACTTACAGCTTACATGTGGCTGTTTACGCCCAGCCGCATGTCAAATATTTGCAAATCTCGTTGCAAGGTTGATATCTACAGGTTTGTGTCCAAATGCCTTGTGGTATTTTTGTGCTGATAACGGAAGTATCCGAGGTTCACGTTGTTACATTACGGCTAAACACGTACAACCACAGTAACAATCTAATGATGAATCAGTAGCGAATATACTGTCCTGTTCACAGTTGCAAACTTTTACATGTGTCCGGTGTGTCCGTCGGAGAACTTGTATTACTACTACTTATATCCCTTTATTTTCAACCATTTTGTCACTTGACTCATAATGCCCTGAATATACATTATATTATGTGTTGCTTACCTTTGGAATTTTGATTTTCTTTATCTTTTTTTCATTTCTATTTTGTCATCTGTTCAGTGTGTCACAGGCAACTAGTATCAGAAGGACGAAGTGAATAGACTAAATTGTAGATGCCAACTTGGTGACTAGATTTGCAAATATTTGACATGAAAGCTGAGATAAAATTTGATATGACCACTTCCACTTGAATTCTACTTTCCTTCTACATTTTTCGTATTGGTTGCTTACTTCCTGTTAGGTTACAGAACTTGTTTTCTTTTACGGTACATAATGTGGCTGATTGTAGCTATGTCATTTTTCACAGAATATGTGTGTTCCTAGCAACCCTGGAACGCATCACTTCACGACAGGATATGATGTCACAAATACAATCAAATATTGTGTGTGGTTGCCAGCAGTCAGGCGGCAAAACAGGCTTTTTTGGGCGACTGTAGTGCCGAAATTATGCACCAACGAGAAAAATGTTACTGAGAAAAGTGGTTTGTCTTCATGTCCTCTGTACGTTTCCGTGGTTCGTGGGCACCATTAAAATGACACCCTGTATATCCCTCTGTCAACATTTATATTCCTTTTTCCAAATTATTGCAGTTTGAAGCAACCATGTACAAGCAGATCTACCAATATTTATCATGGAACAAACCTGCTTCCCAGTTTGTGTGAGTACAAACTACATGAATTACATGGAAATAGATTTTTCGGAGTATGCCATAACTTAACATGTTAAACACATTGAGAACAATTTTGAATCATTTATTTTACTTGCAACATTTTTTTTAAATCCTCGAGATATTTCAACAATGCAATTTATAGTACACTGATGTTCCTTTATTTTCAGGTTTGATGTTGTGATAAATGTTGTAGGTTCTGTTCTTCACGAGTCGTGCCTTAAGTTCTGTAAGGAAGATGGGATAGTTGTGACTGCAGTAGCATCTCCTATTGCTTCAGATGCTCATGGGCTTATTTTTGGATCACTTTATTTTTATTCATGTTGGATAAGACTGAAACATCTTATTTTTCAGGTGAACCTACATGTTGTGTTCTTATATGTGTATGCATACAGTGGTGAACACTGCATTTCAGAGAGGGATAAGTCAAGATGGTAGATATCCCCATCCCCTAATTTACCATATAATAACTTTTATATATTTGCTACCGCTCACCACCTGCCCCTAGGCAAGAGTAGTGAATGCTACCCTTAGGTACACGAGTGTTCACCACTTTATGCACGTGTGTGTGTGTGTGTGTATGTATGTGTCCGTCTCTGTCTGGTGATGCACTTTTCTGTGTAGCTCAGTAGGTATGTTCATGTATACACCATAAAAAATAATAGTAATGTTTAGAGATTTATCAACATGACAGTGTTACAAATACTGAATCCGTACTCTTAAAAATATTCTAGTGATAAAAAGTCCCAATATACCATTTATTTACACAGACTTTCGGGGAATTTGTTTAATTTTACATTACAAACTTAATCCACTCTGATAGTGGAGGGAGGTCTAGAATATTAGCATAGTGGGAATGCATATACTTTATTGCTCATTTGGCCAATACATGAAATTGCATGCTCCTACTTACATTAAATATTCCTTTCCACAGAAAACAATGACGGTGCCATCGTCTCTAGGTTCTATTAATATCAGCTCTAAAGTCCTGGATGAATTTAGAACATTGATAGAGGAGGAAAAGCTGCAACCGGTTATAGATAAAATATTTCCCCCACATGAAGCAGAACTTGCTTTCCACTATGCTGATTCAGCAGAAGCCATTGGGAAGACTGTAATTAGATTCAGGTAAGCTGCTTTGTCTTTCATGTAAGACAGTGGCAACACTGTTAGATTGTATGTTAGTCTGTAGAACAAAATATGACAAGAGAATGGTTCTCAGTAATGCCATTTTGTGTTTGTGCACCCGATGCCAAATGTAGTCAGACTGAGGAAGATGATAGAGAATAGATGTTGGATGTAAATGCTCTTTTCACTACTGCTTGGCTCTGCTATATGGGTGGGATTGACAATGTCCAAAATATAGGGTTAACGTCTGCAATAACAGGTTTGTTTTCTGAGTTATAATGGGAGGAAACAATTGATGAAAATATCTGTTGACTAATATGTACAACTTGCAATTTGCTTTTGTCATATGTTTCCGCTTTTGTATCACAAAACTGACGAACCACCACATGTGCATGTGTTGTGATATTCTAATTATAGAAACTAAGCATCTTTTACCAAGTGATAATACTCATATTGCTTTCTGCAAAACCTGATACTTCAACATTCTGGCAAATTAATAGCTTCACAAAAAAAGGTAATGCATATGCTAGACCTACTGCACAGATTCACCAAAATCAATAACCCGAAAGCATTTTCCATTTACTTCAAAACATTTGTGTCCCTCATTCTAGAATACTATTCACCAATCTGGAACATGGTTGCCTTTTCTCATTTCCTCATACCTCCAAGATCGACAATTTTCTCAGCTTTTTTCCTCTCCATCGTTTCATGTCGAGTGCTGGTCTGAGACACCTACCTTAGTGAGATATGTTTGTAAATGTACACATTAATATTCCAGAAACTCTTAAGATACGTTGCAGATATGAAATTACTACACAAGATCATTAATGGAAACTTAAGATGTAGCATCCCACTTCACGAACTCTTCCTCAGTGTGCCTAGACATGGAACATGGAGCAAGGAAACTTTCCACACTGCAACTCCCAGACTCTCACTCATACAACATTAATTATTCCATAGGCTACCGAATCAATTCAGCATCATATCAAACCAAGTAGATATATCCAGTTCATATGTATCTTTTATCATCAACTTAAAAAAAATGTACATAAGTAATGCTATTGTGAAACTGATCTGTTTACCTTGGTACTGTATTGACTTTTTTTTAAAACTAGTCTACAGTTTTACTGTTGTTTCTTTCCAGTTTAAAATGGCTTCTGCTGAATTGGAAATTCTAATAAATAAATGCATTATATAACACCACATATGCTTGCCTTGCTATAAATAACATTATTCGGTTATTTCTGTATAGCTTGGAACCCCAATTTCACATTTTACAGCTTTTTTAATTCAGTCTTCACGGTCCTGATAGATGTTCCTGCATTTTAAGGTTTTTCATCATGGTCCTTTAAGAAATGTATAGAGGTACCACTGTCATTTCTTTACTGCTCTCAGGATGGGAGATTTTCAAGTGTGCAGTTCTGGTTGGTTTTTCTTTTTCTCTCAAAGTATCATGCTCTTGTGGGAAGGGGTCCTGGGTTTGATACCCGGTGGAGGCACTTTGTGGTTTAGATTCCATTTTAAACTGTAAGTCCAGTCCCGATTAGTCTTTCTATGCATAGAGTGGACTTAAAAAATGACAAATCAAACAAACTATGCAAAGTTTAGTAGTTCATTACCAAAAATATATGTATACATTGAGTTAAGCAATATTAAAAAAAATGCATGGTAGGTGCCGATAAGTATTCTAGCAGTAAGTTAGGTAAATATTGCTTTGTTGTATAAACCATGCATAGATATTTATGTTCTACTGCTGGAAACCATTTTTGATCCTCTTTTCGCAAACAGGGTGAGGATTTTTTTTAAAACTTGCTTATTTTCCGGAAATTATCTTTTCCCCCTAAAAACAAATTTCGAAACAGGTAATAGTAATTCAAAGTGTGGTCTTGTCATCATCATCCTTCACTGTTTCCTGCCTCTGGCTGGGCTGTGGTCTTGTGTGGTATGTAAATTCAAGAAACTAAGACACACAGTTCACTGCTAAAACCAATGGACTACTGAGGAACAGATGGCAACACTACTTTCTTTCTGTTGCCAAATACATGTTTTTTGTGATCAACTATGGGGCAATTTTCAACTATACTTAGCAAAATTGTAGGTATACAGTAGTGCTACAGTTTGGAAATTTCTAATTCCTTTTTCAGATTGATATAGGGGCTATAGGAGTTAAAGGGATTTCTCTTGGGCAAATTACACTTTTTCTTTTTATAATTACACCTGTATCAAGATGAAATGCCAACACTACCTGCTGCAAAACCCCTGGTCATAATGAATAATTCTCATTCCATGAATTAAAAATAATAATAATAATAATAATAAAAATAAAAGTTCCTGGTTTTCAAGAAATGATGTGTCAATGTGTCTAATATTACCATGTGTTGCTGCTACAGATAGAATCCCAACTGTCCGCAAGAAGCTAAAAGCTAGAATATAACAAGTTATTGTGACATTATCATATCACATATGTGGGGACATGCATATTTCTTTTTTGACAAACACGAAATATGGAATAATGTGCTGTAATGTTTATTTTTCATGTTTTTGAAAGAGGTGCATTTTCTTAGCAAGTTTTGTAACAAACTTATGTTAAACTTACAAATAAACACGAAATTTAGTTTATTTACTGACAACACTTCCTAAAGTCTAAATTATCCTGAGAGTTATGCAAAATTTCTGAAGATTAATTGATTCAGCTGTAAAAAAAATTGAGAAGCAAAAATGAACTTCTTTGCATAGGAATAGACTTATTATGTACTCTGATAACTACATAAATGTGCTATTAGAAAATAATTTTTTATTTTGTTTTAAAATCAAATTTGGATTTTTTTAATATGGGAAATGTTGCCTTTTAGTTTTACAGTTTACTTTCTGTATTAGTAACAGTGTTGCTGATTCATAATTGTATTTTCAGTTGTTTTTTTTTTACTGGAAGTAATTGAATTCATTTTTTTTATCTTGCAAATATGCAGATAAGACATTCTAAGCTGTAACTACATTCTAGATACTACACTATTTATCGTACACATGATGTAACAAAAATTGCCTCTATGACCTGATCAAATGAGGGACTATGGTGTTGTATAAATAAGTACATTTATTTTAGGCATGACATGACAGGACACTTGACAAATGAAATCTTTCACACTGGAGTGACGGAACATGCTGCACATATCATATGAGCGGCTCGTGAGTAAAACTTGATAACCCAAACTCCATTCAAAATTGAGTTAACATTGGATGCAGTTGCTGTACAATAGTCAATGAAGTTCCTTCAGCAGCCGGTCATGGTCAGAACTGCACGGGAACATCTGGGTAACCCATAAGCTACAATGTTATGGACAAACTTTCACCTGCAGTTTTCTCGGTTTCATACATTTGTGGGTTGTCAAGCCAGGCAGTTTCGCTATGGCATGCATAATGTCACCTCAGTCTGTTTGTTTTGCTGCACAACAAGCACTCTTTCCAGGCGGAGAGGAAGTGCTTCTTCAGGTGTGTGTAATTTGCAGTGAAATGTCACTCGCCAAGTGCCACTCCAGTGTGAAAGCCCCATCTCACTTCGGCTTGAAATCTCCCTCAAATCAGGAATGGGACAGATCAATCAACATTCCCAAAATGGTTGGTAACTGCATTTTACAAAATAAGGGAATTTAAACTTTTTTTTAAAAAAGCAGAAATATTCTGAACCAATAAAAAACTGATCGGCAATACTAGCTAGGTAGGTAACAATTTAACTTTTTTTATATAATATAAAAAAACTGTGCATTATAATCTTTGACTAATAAAATTTGCCCACAGATTTGAAGGAAGCTGTAGATGTGGTCACATTTGCTGACAGTGCATGAGGACGATGTCTTGTTCCTTTACGAGCATACGGATGAGCAACTCCGAGACTGTGTCATGAACGTGGAAGTTAACACTTGTGGTCCAGCAATTGCAAGCTTTGTGTGGCCAAGTTACTAACATCAGAACAAAATAATGTATGTAGAAGTAGTAGCCTGAACACTTACAGTGTGAGCATGATATTATCATAAATAACAAATTCTCATCTCAACTTACTGCAGGGTTTTATACAAAGATATGTTTTTCTTAAAAAGAGTACAAAATAATGTGAATATTTCTGTAAGGATTTTAAAAACTGTCTTTCTAAAAGACACGGAATATTTTCCTGACAGTGTACAGTTTTACTTGGGTATACATTTATATGTTGTTGAGCAAAATGGCTGTAGTCTTGAATGTAGTGAAATATATAGATATATATAAATTTGTTACCAATATCATAGCAGCTTCATTTCAGCACTCATTCTTGCAACAATTTAGAGCAAAGTATTTAAACAGGAAAAAACTTCATACAGTGGTTCCCGAGTTTACATTCAACATTGATGGTCCCAATATAGTGAGATGCTATAAAATTTTCCTCAGTTTTACATTTTTCTGCATTTTAAGACTTTTCGACGTGGTCCCTAAAAAAGGTAAAATGGAGGTTCCACTGTATTTAGTTAGTTTCCATATGCTACTGCTTCTGAACTATGCGAAAATAACACCAGATACTAGATAAACCAAAAAAGAACAAAAGGATATTTACTTTTTGGAGCTTCCTGGATGAATATTTGCCAATATTTCGTTATACTCTCTCTTAATTTTTCAAGGCACCTGCTGCATGATAGCTGATCATGTTAAAAGCTTTGATCATAAATGTAAAGGAAAAATATTTCCTATCATTTCCAGTGGAGTAACAAAGATTTTTGGAGGGTAAACATGGTCGTGCCACTCTGCGTTTGCACCAAAGAAGAGCAGTGATCCATTGTTTGTGGACTGGATGTGTACCAGGGGCTAAAATCCTCCGAAGACTTGCATTACAATCAGGGTTGGCCCCAGCCCAGTTTTCCCCATGCTTTTTTTTCCCCAGAAAAACACACTCAAAATGTGGGTTTTCCAGAAAACGTAAATTATTGCTTTAAATAATTGAAAGGTTCTAGAATTGTCAACTGTTTGAGAAAACTAGTAAAATAAAGGCTTAGCCAAGCTTATAATACTCAAAATAATTAATGTGGTACAAGTCACAGTGGTTTTTTTTCAGGATATTTTTCTCCAATCATGCTAAAAATAGACTTTTAACAGAAATAATATGGACATATATCCAAGAAACAAAAAATCACAAGGGTCTGAAATATTTAGATAAAACATTGAATGGACAAAGCTTATAATTTCGAAATGTGGTATCACTTTAGATATTAGTCACTTTTGTATGTGGGCAAGCCACATAGTTTCACCTGTGACCATCAAGTTTTACAATACATTTTTTCATGTATAAAATATTAGAAAGGAGAATGAGTACATTTTATTGAAATGTCATGAATGTAGGATGAAGTTAATTGTGGTATTATTAAATCAAACACTTTTCAAATTATTTGTGTCTGGCAGTACAGCCGAAGTAAGTGTTTGGAAAGCAGCAGTGTTGCTTACTATCAATCATTTTAACCACAAGCAGGGAATTTTGTCTCTCTCAGACTCAAAGAAAAGGTCTAACGGAAAGATTGCAGCGTAAATATTAATTAATTAAACTGTCAACGTCTACAATCAAAGTAATGTAAATGTGAAAAATATATTTAAAAAAAAACAACTCATTTGTGATGTTCGTGACGAAATGGTTATCACAATGCGTTAGAATGCAAGGGCCCCAGGTTCGAATTTGGCCTGAGACTCCATCTTGTCACGAGTAGCCGATAATGGAAGAAAAGCAACACTAAATAACAAAGAGATTTTGGTGTCTACAAGCGTGTGTATGAGACTGGTGAACACTCTCAATCATAATGAAATTGAAGAGCTACGAATGAGTAGCATAACTCGGTCACGAAAACCTACAATGACAACTGGGAGTTCGTCGTGCTGACCACACGTCACCCTGTAACTGGTTGGAAAGCTCCCACCTCAGAGATCAGATAGGAGTGTGGCCAGCAGTCGGTAGGTAGGCGAGGGCCCTCGATGGTCTGTTATCTATGTTTTTAGTTTAATCATTTCAAGGCATGAGATCTTGATTTGCCAATTCTTAACTATATTAACAGAAAATATTAAATACAAGGTGCATCTGAAAAGTTTGGTAAATGGTCTCAGAAAATAAAGGAAACAAGAGTTACAAACAAAATACCTTTACTGGCCTTCAAAGTAATCACCATTAGCTACAACACACGTCTGACATCGGTTGTAAAGCTGTTGAAAACTGGCAGCAAACGCTTCTTGTGGAATCGCTCGAAGCACCGTGGTCACGTGTTGTTGGATATCCGCAACGTCTGAGAAGCGGAAGCCTTTCAGGGCTAATTTAAGGTGGGGAAACAAGAAGTCTGCCGGTGCCAAATCTGGAGAATACAGAGGGTGTGGAAGAACAGTCACCTGGCGTTGAGCGAGAAAGTTGACCACGTGGATCGCAGTGTGCAGACGGGCGTTGTCGTGGAGGAAAGTACACTGTCCACTCCAGTACAGTTCTGGCCGAACCCGCCAGATACGTTGCAGCAGCAGTTTCTAAACTCCCTCATAAACTTCCACGTTGACAGTTTGACCCGCAGATAGAAATTTATGATGGATCAAGCCCTTGCTGTCGAAAAAGACGAACAACATAGTCTTAATCTTGGATTTTGTCAGCCGACTTTTTTTGGGAGGCGGGGAAGACAATGAACACCATGCCATTGACTGTCGCTTGGTCTCCGGATCGTATTGGTAGCACCAGGTCTCATCTCCAGTAATGATGGTTTCCAAAAACTGCGGATTCCGGTCAGACATGTCGATGACATCTCCAGACGTTTTTCCATCCGAGTTTGCTTCTGCTCATCTGTCAGCGTGTGCGGTACAAACCGGGCACAAATCTTTCGCTTTTTCAAAATTTCATGAACAATAGTGCGTACACTGTCTTTGCTTATCTGCAACTCTTCTGCAATCATTCTCAACGACAGTCGCCGATTATCCGCAAGCATCCGTCGCACTCGTTCGATGTTGTCTGCGATTGTGCTTGTTGATGGTCGACCCAAATGCAGCTCATCCTCGACACCTTCCTTTCCATCTCTAAAAGCGTTTAAACCACTCAAATACACACTTTTTACTCACTGCTTCAACACCGAACACTTGCACTAACATTCCATGAGTCTCCGTCGCCGTTTTCCCTAATTTGAAGCAAAACTTCATGTTAACGCGCTGCTCCATTTTGCGCTCCATGTTGCAATGACACGAGTTCGCACACTCACTCCGTTAGCTTGGTCACAGCGTGCACCACTGCTTCACTTCGGTAATTTGCACCAAAAGGGGGTGCTTGTTGACATGTCTCAATGCGCATGCACGGGCACGTCATCCTAACCAGCGTGGTTTTTCAAATATGGGATCATTCACCGAACTTTTCAGACGCACCTTGTAGTTTTTGATTCAGTGAACTAAAAGAATACAAATTGAATGTTCCAATATATTACTATCAGGGAAAAATGTATTTAGTTTTTAATATATATATATATAACGCGTCTGACTACCATGCTAAAGGTCCCGGGTTCGATCCCCGGCCGGTTCAAATCCGGGAACTTTTCTAACGTTGGAAGCGGCCCCGGCGCCCAACCAGCGTCGAATAACATGGGTACCTGGGGGAAACCCTGGGGGGGTAAAGGTGGTCAGGGGCGTGATGCTGATCACATCACCCCACACACAACCGGATCAAGAAACTGTGGGGCATTACCCCCACACCCCCTATATGCCTTCATGGCATGGTGCTATGCACAGGGGAGCACTTTACTTTACTTTTTTTTCTTTACTTTATATACTATAAACATAACCCAATAAAACCCAGTTTTGCCCAGGTTTTTTGTGTTTTATCTGAAAACAGAAAAAAAAACACCCAGGTTGGATTTTTCGAAGAAACCCAGGCAAAATGCCAACCCTGATTACAATATGGGGAACAAATGTGCAGTGTAGAGAAGGTGTTATACCATGGTGAAATGTGTTAAGTATAAAGGAGGAGCAGGATGCCCATTCACAGCAACTACTGGTGACAACATTGAGCAAGTCAGTACCACGATTCTGAGCAGACAAATTATCTGCAGATTAGTCCAACATATTCTGATGCTAGTCTTCAGTGGATTTCAGACCCTAGTACAACTTCAGATCACAAAAAAATGATCATTGTTTGCTATTCTTCTTTTGTGCTAACAAAGAATTGTACAGCCTGCAACAACGAGAAAAGAAAATGAGTGATGGCCAAATATGCACTAAAGCAACAAAAAATGCACACACTACCGACTTGCGGTGCAAGTAAAAAGCAGTATGGTCACTTAGAAAATTACAATAAAAAGTGCAGATGGTTATTGACTGACCCTAATACATTCAACATTTTTGACATGTACTTGCCATGCAGCAAGTACATACCTTGCAAAAGAGAACTTGAAATGCTCGCCAAATACCCCATCAACAAAGCTCCAAATTTTAAGTACCCTTTATAGTTTTTAGGGCATCCAAATAATGAAGCGGTGCATACTCAGCAAACTCAATTGTGGTACTCTTTTATATGAAGTGTAAATACAACTAATGCATGCTCGAGTGTGTATGTGTGTGTAATTTACATTTTTTTAAATGCTGGTACCCAATTTGATATATTTATATCAAGATAAATAGTGATAACATATTAAGCATGTTCTTGACTGTTTAATGAGAGAAGATCCAATTTTTAAGTAGGCACGAACAAGAAAAAGTGGGAATATAATCAAAGTGTCCATCAGCTATTCATTGATTTCAAAAAAGCATATGATTCGGTCAAAAGAGATAAATTATATAATATATTAGTCGAGTTTGGAATACCTAAGAAGCTTGTTAATATGATAAAAGTATGCACCAGTGAAACAGAAAGTAAAATTCATGTGGGTATTAATGTGTGTAGACAAATTTATAATTCATGATGGGTTAAAACAAGGAGATGCATTACCCTTTAATTTTGCCTTAGAATATGCTGTTAGGAAGGTAAAAGAAACTAAAGAAGGACTAAAATTAAATGGTATGACTCAGTTGTTAGCATATGCAGATGATGTACACTTATTAGGGGATGATATAAATACAATTAAGAATAATGCTAAAATATTTTCAAAGCAGCTAAAGAGATAGGTTTGGAAGTTAGCAAAGAGAAAACTAAATATATGCTTACAGGCCGAAACCAAGTGTTAGGTAATAATCAAAATCTTATTATTGGTAACAACTCGTTTGAACCAGTTTCCAAATTCAAGTACTTAGGAGTAATACTAACAAATGAAAATTTTATTAAAGAGGAAATTCAAAGCAGGCTTAATTCAGGAAATGCATGTGACTTTTCTCTTCATAAACTTTTGTCTTCTCGTTTAATATGTAAGAAACTAAAAGTTAAAACATACAAAACAGTAATTTTGCCTGCATTATTATATGGATGCGAAACTTGGTCCCTTACATTGAAAGAGGAACATAAATTAAGAGTATTTGAAAATAAGATCCTTAGGAAAATATTTGGACCTAAAAGGGATGAGGAGACAGGTGAGTGGAGAAGGTTACATAATTTAGAACTACATACAGGGTGGCTACAAACAAGCAGAAATGAAATTCCCTGACTTTTCCAGGTTTCCCAGGACAAAATTTACATTTTCCCCTGACAATTACAAACTAAACTAAATCGATGTTTTTGCAAATGAAAATAATAAACTCATACAGATCCAGGTATGGATTCGTTAAGTACCAATATTATCTTCTATGAAATTGACTTAATTTCTCTATTCTCTATGATTTGAATTCAAACAGCAAAATAGTGAATTTTGAAAAATGATTACAATTCACAAGGGAAGGATTACGGAATTTTATCATACGTAGTAAGTTTAAAATAAAATACTTGATTATTTTTAAAGTTACGACTAAATGAGATAAGAGTGAAGAGTGATTGATTAAGAAATACAACTTGTAATTTATCAGTCTCCTTATACATTCTCGGTATTATATATTGATATTTGCACCGAGGTTTCGAACCCTCTGCTTGCAAGAACATGAGTGCTGACTCATTTTTCGATGCATAAAGCTACTTCTCTCTTCTCTGTAAAGCAAACAACCTAACTCTTGAATAAGTGAATCAATTGAATTGTACAAAAGGAAGTGTCATATTTCCTTACATTATCAATGGAATTTCTGCTTCAGTACAGTATATCCAAGTGAAGTACTGTGAAACTGACAACATGCAATTATACCATTATTGCTGACGAAAAGGGTATGTAGGTATTAGAAATTTAACCCAAGGAATTATAGAATTGCATTGTATAGGGGCCTGATTTAGCTAACCACACATTAAAACAGGAAAACACTGTTAATAACAGCTTCTGGAAGTCCATATACGAGGGGCATCCTGTAAAAAGCTTCAACGGTGCCCATACACAGCACTAGTGGTCGGAGAGCGACACACACACATGCAGGCAGGAAGTAGTGGCATGTAGCTGTAATATGGTACAGTTTTAGGACAGTTCTAGGTTAAACATTGCAGCTCTCATACAGTCTCCCACCAACTGTGATGTAGCCTACGTGTAGTAATCAGATATTTGCACGCTCAGAATTAGGCACAGAGCCACCAGCAATCATGTGAGTTGTGCAGACCGGACGTCGTGAGTGATAGTATGGTCAGACGATGGTGCAGACAATTCACGGAAGGCCAATCGAATGTGCACAACCCCATACAGCTGAGTACATACGGGCCCTTTGCATCACTTCAGGTGAGATATCTTGGACCTCTCCCTGTACAACCCTGGCCTTGCATGTACAGACTTCCATATCTTTGTTGAACTGAAGAGGTTTTTGGCAGGACAAGAATTTGACAGCTACACTGCGGTAGAGATACTTCCAGTCTTTGCTGTCAGACACATATGCCATGGGCATGCTACGACAAATGCCAGAACAACGGTGGTGATTAAGCCGAAAATTAGGTTAGGACACACTGTTACTAATGCAATAAATTACAACTGATATTCTTGTTTTATTTATGCCTAATTGGTAGGACCTTGATTTTTTATTTGTTTGAAATTGGTGTATTTTTTTTATTTTTTACTATTTGGCGTTATTTTTCCCAAAATTAACCTTTTCATTTTAGCGCATTTTCTGCCAAATATCTGAAATTATACCTTCATGGTGTTTTTAAACTACTGTTTCAAATTGTAAGTCACATGGCCTATGCCTCTTCGTGAGAGTTTGATATCTTGAAAGTTATTTTGGGAAAGTTATTTTCCATACCCCCCTTTTCAATTTTAAGGTAAGGGTTTTAGATTAGGGCAATTTTCCCCATATATACTGAAGGGTGTATAATGACCATAAGTGGCGAAGCACCCAAAAAATTTAAATCAATCAATCTCACGTGACAGTTACCGATATATTATGGTACCAAAAATTGGCATTATCTTTTTTGTTAGTGTTACGTTTCCCAAAATTCGCGTTTTTTTTGTTTTGCCAAATATACTGAAACTTAATACTCCATTGTGCTTTTAACCTATTATTTTAAATTGTAGGTCACATTGTCTACGTATTTTTGTGACAGTTTGATATGTTGGAACAGATTTTTGAGAACGTAAAAGTAGTGTGCTCCCCTGCACTTTGCCATGAAGGTGTATAGGAGTGTGGAGTTAGGGCCCCACACTTTCTTGATCACGGCTGAAGGTGGGGGTGATGTGATCAGCACCATGCTCCTGGCTACCTTTATCCCTCCAAGTTTCCTCCAGGTATCCGCTTGATATGATGCTGGGTGGGCGCCGGAGCAATTTGAATAGGTGGAAAAGATCCTGGTTCTCCCCCACAGGGGATCAACCCCGGTCTCTCGCATGATAGTCAGATGCCCTAACGACTGAGCTCCATTATTTCTCACTCAACAAATGCCAATGGTGTGCACTTAGCTTGGTAATTCAAAACACATCGTGCGCGACAAATATGTACTGAGGTTGTGGCTCCCGTGTGACTGTAGATATGCACTCAAACTCCTGTTAGAACCCAGACACTTTGCTCTGTGATGCAAATGGTTTTGATAGAATTTGAAAAAATCGTGGGAAATACAAGATTTAATGTGGCTGTCGGAATTATTCCATGTATAACAAGCATTATAGTTTACTCTTGAATAAAATGTTGGAATACTTGCACGTTCTGTGTACACAAACATGGCCAGAAAATACAAGAATGTTGAAGTTTATGGAATTTTTCGTTGTTTTAGGACTTTAAAAAAAAAAACAATTTGCATTTTATGCCAAATTCGCATTATTTCGATATTTCGAACGGGCAAAAAATGTGTCCAGACATCACTGCACATTCATAAACACAACTTCACAGCAATTACCAGTTTTCGCGTTTGCAAAAAATCAATGTCTCTACTAATTGAAAATTATTTTCTGGCCACCCCTCGTATAAATCAGTAGATGGAAAGTGAAAATTTAGCAGGGCTGGCAGAGAAAAGTCAATTCTTGAAGAAAGTGATTTGCTTTTATGATTGAATGATTCGAGTAAAAATGATATTAAGATATTTATTATTAGTATTTTATTTCATAATATTGGACATTAACTTCACTCAGTGAGAGATTAATGACCATCTCTCATGAGTTTACACAGACAGGACAGAGAGTGGCATTAATTTCATTGCAATACTGTTGTTGTTGCAGTAAATTTGAGGTTGGGAGCATGCACTTGCCAATTTTTATAACGTTCACCAATGCAGATTTATGTTTCACTTCTTCGTGATAGTATTCAATATATATATCCCGTTTTGTTGGATTCTTCTTGATATCTAAGAATACTGCAATGTCATTGTAAACGTATGCTAACTTGTGCAAAACCAGTAATACATCAGGATGATGAAAGAAAACCTTCGTAAGCACTGCTACATTAAATAAGGTGAAGTGAGTCAGAAGAGTAATAAAATTCCAGCAGCATATTTGAAGTCTAAAGCTCTTGTTTATGCATGCGATTTTTGTTTGATGTTGCAGTCCGAAGACATCCAACAAAAATCAATTCCATATGAGTGCCATGCATGCAATTTCTGTCGCATGTTGTAGTGAGATACTTTGTCGGGTGGCGATATTCGACAAAAATCGTATATATCAATGGAGCCTATTTGTTTCCACGTTCCTTCAGTTTGTCCAACAAAATGCCTTACTACGACGTCCGACAACTATCGGACGGCACCATCCACTCCCATCCCCTCCATCTGTTGATAGTTCTGTCCCCTTACTACTCCCATATGGACAAGAAAAAATGATAATTCAATGCATTTTCCACGTAATATTTAGAGGCTTAACACATTTTTTCTGCCCTCCGGAAATTTCTCTCTCTCTCTCTCTCTCCTCCTGCCATCACTGGTTTCTGGCACCGTGGTTGTGTTGTGCATGAAAGGGGCCTAAACGTTGAGGCCGAAACTTAGCAACAAGATTTCCTGTTCCAGTGCAGTTCCATAACGAAAAAAAAATCAAGACAAAATTCCCTGACACCTCAAATTCCCTGACTTTTCCCGGTTTTCCAGGTCTGTCGCCACCCTGTACATAATTTGTATACATGTCCAGATATTATTAGAATGATTAAATAAAGAAGACTTAGGTGGGCAGGTCATGTGGCACGAATGGGAGAGGAAAGAAGAGTTTACAGGGTTCTTGTTGGGAAACCTGATGGTAAGAGACTTGTAGGAAGGCCAAGACGAAGATGGAGGGATAACGTTGAGATGGTCCTAAAGGAAATCGGCAGGGATGGAAAAGAGTATATACATCTTGCTCAGGATAGGGACAGATGGAAGGCCTGCGTTGGTGCATACATGAACCTTCGGGTTTAAGAAGGCTAGAGAGTTACTTAGTTAGGCACGAACAAGAAAAAAATTTCAACACCAAAGTTTACTTTTCCATTGCCTTAAAACTGCACCTACACCAGAGTCTAAAATTTAAAAAATTCAATAGTGAATAATATATATATATACACAGAATAAGTGGAGTGGGATTCTCAAACCATGGCATTTTGTGTTGTGATACAAACTTTCCACTGGTATCTTCTAAAAAAAATTTATGCCAAAAAGATTGTCGCAGCCGATGTGATTTCATCAGGGCCATTTATCTATTTTGCTTGAAAAATAGTTTATAGATTCTCTACATACATGACTAGCAGGCCAGTTATAGTAAATGTTAGCCTGGAAGGCAGTTCAAAGAGTGTGTATAATGTACCCTAGTGCAATACTGGAACCACTCTCATTGGTTCAGTTGTCTGATGTTTCATTGGCACATTTTATAAGGTTGGATAGTTGATGTGCCACTTTATCTGAACAGGAGTGTACGTCTTTTGTGGAGATCACTGACACTGAGCATGTGAAAGGTTGTTTTAACCATTATTAACTGTCATCCTAAATGGTGGAAACTACAGTACACACTGATCTTGTCAAACCAAGATAATTTTCTGAAATATTAAATCTTACAAGAATCTTAAAATCCACTGCTTATTCTTACTGATATTAACTCACTAAATCAATTCTGCATAGCCTTTGTGGCAGTGTGCTACGATGCCATGGATCCCAGGTTCAAATATTGGCCTTTGCATGAATGTTCTTTTTGAGTATCCTGTCATCAATTTCATCATATCTTCACTCATGTTCATCATCGTGATTAGCTAAAAGTGACAGAAAAACAGGTCTAAATAACTAAAAATCAAAATTGGTTCTGCACAGGTATCAATTAAAGAACTTTGTACATTTAATATTTTCTTTATCAAGATAGATATCCATTACAAATACAAGGGTGTAGAAAAATTTCCTCTCATTTTCAACAAATAATTTAAACTTAAATTGGTTCAAACCAGGCAAAAATCCATTAATATTGCAAGGAAGTTGCACACTAAATTCTTCTGGCAGTGAAATATGTTCCCTCTGCAAATTTGGTTTCAAATGAAAAAAAAATGTATATACTATCATTATTTACTGAAATTACTGCACCATGTCCAGATGTAAAATATGCTACACAAACCCCACTATCTGTATTTGGTACTCATTTTGCTGGAATGCCTTTTCTGCATGACATATTTCCACACTGCTGAAGTAATTTTGTCACAAAATAAAGCATGATGAAAAAAAAATGTGCATCAGGAGTTGGGGAGAGCTGTTTTCACACTGTTAGAGAATATTTTCAGAATTGTGAGAAATTTTATTGGTTTTCGATCATGAACCAATCACCATTGAGCTTAATGAATGCCAGAAGTTTTCAGCAAAACAATTCATCTTCATTGCACGACTCCTGAATGATTCCACTTCTCAATCTTCCTCTTCTTCATTCTCCTCTTTGCCATTTTCTTCCCCTGAGAATGCTTGTGCTTCCTCATCTTCGTCGTCATCTCCTGCTACTTCTGCATTTTCTGCCTCGGCCCGCTCAATTCTCCTGGCCAACTCTGCCTCATCTGTTGCTGTCACAACCTTTGGCTGTAAGAGAGTTCAGTCAATTAATACTTACATGTTAAACAGGCTTCTGCACTAACTAATTGAGGTTATAATTATAGAGAAACTTAGTACTCAACAAGTTCCAACGAGGATGGTGGCAGTGGCTATCGAAATTAATAGAACAAACTAAAAACAGCTTCGCGAAAACCGTGAGTAATAAATACGTTTCTCTGTAATTATTTACTACTGCATCTCTAATTCCCATAATATGAATAATTGAGGTTACTTTCTGCAGTTTTACTAAGACTGAGCTTATACAATTGCAAACAAGGCAAATACACTTTACAGATTACTTTAACCCATCCGCTTACCTAGTCGTCGAATCGACGGCCTGACTGGACATTCTGTTCCCATACCTAGTCGTCGAATCGACAGGTTCCCGATTTTCATCATGTAGTTCCTTTTTCATTCAATAGATGGCAGAGGTTGTATGATCTTTCAAATCTATGACGTGTATGTTTGTGCTGCTAAGTTTTTCATACCATTTCAAGCGTGTTTTGTTCAGTAATTTCTCATGTAAACAAACCTTCATTTGTTACGTCTTGCAAACATGTTGCATAAGAATGTTGTAGATGATTCTGCGATTGAAAATTTGCTTTTCGATAGCGATGAAAAGGAAAATGTGGATTTTGGAAGGGGAGATGAACACGGGGGTTCATTTTATGTTAGTGAAATTGAAGAATGTAGTGAAAGTGAGGAAGAGGTGGCTGTGGTAGGAAAAATATAAAAGGTTGAGGAATTGAAATGGAATGCAACGATGTGTGTGATCAAATTTATTAGGCGAGTTTCTAATTATCTTTCAAGTAAACTGCATATGTGCATACTTATTACTATACTTCCACTTCAATATATAAAATTTTCACGTAAATTGCTTGGATAGTTTAAACAATATTTGACATCTTGTCTTGCTGTGCAACCTTCACGGGAGATAGCCAAATTTAAATGGTATTTCATGGCAAAAAAATTGGCATTTAAATGGTAAGCGGATGGGTTAACAAGATATTCACTTAATCCAATTGCTTACTGAGTGGTTGAGTCAGCCTGTGCCAGACAAATTTCTCTTATATATATACATATTTTTGTCCATCTCCTGTATATAGGGGAATTTTGGGGAGGTAGAAAGTGGGGGTGCGGGGGTAGTCAGGTATGAATGAGGAGATGGTGGAGTTGGATAGGCCTTCAGGGGAGCCTCGGGTGAGGACAAATTCACTGTTTTTATTCAGGTGTGTGATGGATTTTATTCAGGTGTGTGGTGGATAAGTCAACCATGGTGTGCTTGTAGGTGGATGGATCAGAGAACTGACGGGAGGCTTCCGCCACATAGTCAGAAGAATTCATGACTACTGTGGTAGACCCTTTGTCAGCAGGGAGGATTTTGAGGTCTGGGTTGTTGCCGAGGGCTTGGTGCTGGGCTGGGGTGGGGTGGGAAGAGGTGTTATATATAAAACTATGATGGAAGAGGTGTTATATATAAAACTATGATATTACAAATTCCGAAAAGTTATAGTGCCACAAAACTATTACTGACATCTGCACAACAACGAAAGCAAAGCATACAAAAGGATCACTTGAATGCTCTAGAAGGATGCCATTTTTTTAGATTCTTAAATATCATAGTGTTTTTTTGAAATAAAGAGGAGATTCTTGTTTGACTTCTTGAGAAAGTCTGCCGACACAGGT
The DNA here is from genome assembly GCF_977018435.1 of Lepisma saccharinum. Taxonomy (NCBI): domain Eukaryota; kingdom Metazoa; phylum Arthropoda; class Insecta; order Zygentoma; family Lepismatidae; genus Lepisma; species Lepisma saccharinum. Next base: position 141,368,899 of record NC_139229.1, read on the forward strand.
CATAGGACAGTGGAATTTTAAGTGTTGCAAACAGAGTGTTACTAGCATGGACTGAAATTTTTCCTATTTTCCTTTCTTTATTCCTTTGAAGTAAAACATGGCTTTAGTATTTTTAATTCATGTTGTTGCAGCAAGCCCCAGTGGTGGAGTGGTTAGCACATCGCAGTACGATGTCAGGGGTCCCGGGTTCGAATCCTGGCCTGGGCATGGATGTTTGCGAGTGTCCCATTCATCAATTTCATCACATCATCACTCATCCCCATCTTCGCAAATTAACCATAAGTGGCTCAAAAAGCGAAGTAAAATAAAAGAAAGTCAATCAATCATGTTGTTGCAAGCCAGATCGTTGTTCCACCCTGGGATTTTTTTCAAAGAAGAAACCTTGATGAAATATACTTGAAGCAACATTGAATAAAAAAACAACATTTTTTTAAAAAAAGATAAGGAACACTTACTGCCATCTGTATGCTGAACACACCACCTTCACTTTCTGCTATCACCTCTTCAATTTTGTTAATGGCATTGTTCAAAGCTTTCAATCCATCCTGCTTCTCTGCAGTTGATGTTGTCATAACTATCAAAGAGAAGAATCATTATTTCAGCCAGTTAAACTAGTATGATAAGACGATGCAACTTTAGTTGACTTCAAAATGAATTTTCCTATCACACTTTGTCACTACGAGGGTGTTTTGAAAAGTTTTGCATCCTACACAATAATGTCAATAATATGCAAGACACTTACATGAACTATGTGTCTTCTTAAAGCTTGTAATGTCCTCTACCAGGGTGTCACTACTTTTCCACGTAGTCACCATCATTGTCCACACACGAATGCTGTCAAACAAGTTGTTGTATCCCGTCGGTGAAGAAATCGGGCATCTTCTCCCGGCACCAGTGATGCACATCTGCTTGTACCTCTGCAGCACTGGTGTAACGGTGTCCTTTCAGGTGCTTTCAGCCTCGGAAAAAGTCACAAGGTCCTAGATCTGGGCTGTATGGCAGGTGGGGTAAAATCTCATGGAATTTGAGACACTGCAATGCATTCTGTGTTTGGCGACTCGTGTGTGGGCAAGCATTGTAATGTTGAAGAATTGTACCCTTGCCAGGCTAAACTCGCAGTAATCGTGCGTGGAGTTTCTCCAAAGTCTTACGTACTGATCAGAATTTACAGTGGATCCATGCTCCAAAAATTCTATGGACTGTGCCATTGCAGTCCCAAAAGATGGTCATCAACACTTTCTCTGTGCATTTGTGGCTGTTATGGCTCATCCACTGCAGACCTGATCATGCAGGCTCGTTGTGGCCAGATTGTCGTCTTTCAGATTCCTTGCCCACCTCCTGACCATACTCACATTCTCACACACAACACAGTAGAGAGCACTCATTCCTCTGCTGTGAGGAATTCAATAACAGCACGTCGTTTCAACCGCATGTCCATATACGTAGCCATTTTACTCACTATTGTGCACATGCGTGATGTTGCAGGGGAACTTCGCTAGATGTTCCAACAATCAGTGAATCAGCGATTATTCTCACACCAATTTCGCATGTCTCTGAGCAGTGTTGCCAGTTATTGCATAGGGGGCAAAACTTTTCAAAACTACCTTGTATAACATCCCCCCACCACCACTTTGCTAAATTTTTCACAAGAATTATTTTGGACAGACAAACCATTATTTTGAAAAAAATATTTGTGAATCCTTTTTACACACACACTAAGTGGGGTGGGATCTGCAGTTTTTATTATTTTTGACACATACAGAGTAAACATTTCCATCATGTTTATATACAAAAGTGCACATTGAAAGATTCTGAGAATCAATGTAGAGAAATTCTTACTTCGTATTTCTTTTATGCTTCAAGAACAATCGGAAATGTCTGTACTTGTTAAGTTAAACACTTTTTATAAAAATTCTAAAATGCTAAGACCATGAACATCAATATGGTTTTCAATTCAATTACAAATAAAACAAGCAAAAAACTATTTTAATTACACAAGTTTGACTTAATATTAAGCTGAAAAGTTTTACAGAAAGCATGTTATGTTACACTTGGCAAAATATTTGTGATTGAAACCAAAGTGATCTAATTTAAAATTACTTTTCATCTGGTGGTCTTTGTAATTAAATTGATTCATAGTATGACATATAGAAGAATTACCACATACCAACCTCATCAAAACTACTTTGGAAAATTGGTTATGCTTCAATAGCAGAGAATATAACGGAACATGCTGTGACGGTATATGGAGATACTGCTGATTCACACCTGAAATCACTCACCCCAGGAATGAAACCTGTCTCTCGCAGGTGGCAGTTAGACCCGACAAACTGGACCACACAACTTAATACCAGAAGAATGTGCAATATTAAAATCATTTCAAGAAGTTGCTTAAAAGAAACTCCTTACTTACCATAGAGTGGAGGTGCAATCAGATTGATTTTAATAGGCATATCTTCAGTGGAACAATGGAGGCCAGCATTGAGTGCTGCTTTTACTGCATCTATGCCATCATATCCATAGCATGCCACTTCTATATCTGCTCGGATTTTCACAGCCTGAGATGTTAGTTTCCGCTTAATGTTTGCCAGAAGCACTTCTTTTGTAGTCTCATCCAAACCACATTCATTGAGAACTGAGGGGTCTCTGCAAGGAAAAAAAATATTATTTGTCTCGATCAAATTCATTAATGTGAGCCTCTGCAGCTGAGTGGTTAGTACTGCTGCAAAGCTAGGAGGTCTTATATGCACTTCCTGCGCAAAGTGAGAAGCTTGGAAAAGTTAGAATTTTGAACAAAAGAACAGGTCAATATTTGTGGTCTGGCCACATCATCAACTACTACAACCCCTCAGTAAAGGCTTTTACTGATAACGTAAAGTATCTACAGGACAATGAACAACATTGCAACTACATAATGTTTGTAGTTTTATTATTGTACATCTGCCATTTAAAACAAAAGGTATACAATGAAAGCACAATGTGTATATGTAAGAAATAATATTTACACTGTGAACACATGTACACCTTTGTTACTAACATCACTTGATGCATTTCAAAGCATATTGTAATTATTGAATGAGATTACTTCTTTATTTTCTTCCCCAAGTGACTCTCGGACTTCTTTTCATTTCAGAACAAGAATAGGCAAAAAGAAGGAAGTTGAATATCAGTAAATGAAGGCTATTCTGATATCCTATCAGTCTGGTTAGAAATGTACAGAGATAAATTATAGTTCTTTAGTAGAATGTTTGTAGTTCAGCTAAATAAATGCTTTGCAACTACTGACATTTTTTTCCTTTTTTCTTGTTCGTGTAATAAATAATAAACATGTACCTGATATTTAAAAACTTACATTGTTTTCATGATGGATGTGGTAAACGCGGTTTAAAATTACTTACGTGAAATTTAGAAATTTCGTGATGCACCATTTAATGGTTAAATCCTATTAATTTCGAAGATCCACTGTCTTCATTCACAAAAGGGTACGGTGCCTGAACTGGAGATGGTACCGCGTCACTGCTTTGTTTGTTCCCGGGTGGCGGTAGTTGCAATTTCTCCTGTTCGGCAGTGCTTGTGTGCATATCCTGGTTTGTGTTGTCTGCTTCCTGTTGTCAGGTGGCGCTGCCGGGTGGTGGTTGCAGGGCTGGGCCGTTCTGTTCGCCATGGTGCAGTTCCTGTTCCCCGCGTGGCTGGAAGGGGCAGGGCAGGGGGGGGGTCGAGTATGTGCACTGCATCTTTTGTTTTTCTGGTCGGGGATCTTTTTGAGGATGGGGTGCCAAGTCGGGTGTGCCTGTCCATTGTCCAGGTTCAGCTCTGGTTTGTGTTGTATGATAGCATGGATATGGAGGAGATGGTGCGGTTAGTGGAGTGGAGGTGCTGAGAGAGGCCTGATTTTGGTGTGTCATTTTTGGCATCTTCTACGTGTTCGTTAATCCGTTCTTGGAGAGTGCGGATGGTTCTGCCAATGTAGGTGTTGTGGCATTGGCATGTGGCCTTGTAGTATCTCTTGAAATTGGGTAGTGCTCTTCTGATTTGGGATATAGGTTTGTGTGCCACTCAGATGTTGAAGGGTTTGAGGACCTTGGCAAATTTCCCAGATGTGGTATGGAAAAGCGATCCATTTGGGTTTGGGATTTTGGTTCGTGTTATCTCTGTCTCGTGGGTGTCTGAGCTGGGCTTCTGATTTTGCACACCACATGGATAGCTGGCATTCAGTGTAACCGTTCTATATTCCTATTTCAGTTACGCATGCTATTTCATCATGGAGGTCGTCTTCAGTGCAGCTGTGTGTGAAGGCTCTTCTGTAGAAGTTCATCCATACTCCAGCTTTCTGTTTTGGTGGGTGGTTGGATTTGGCATGGATGTACAGGGTGCCCGAACCTGGTTTCCTGTATACGTGCGTGATGGATTTGTCTTGGTGTCGTTGGATGCTTAGGTCGAGAAAGTTGAGGCGGCCATTTTCTTCCCTTTCTACGGTGAAATTTATGTTAGGTGTGAAGGCTCTTCTGTAAAAGTTCATCCAGGATACGGATGCCAGCGCCACCGAACAGGAGAATTTGCAACTACTGCCACCGGGAACAAACAAAGTAGCGACGCCGTACCCTTTTGTGAATGAAGAAAGTGGATCCACATAGTGGTTTGGATCCCACTTTAAACTGTAGGTCCAGTCCTGATTAGCCTTACTGTGCATAAAGTGGACTTAAAACTAAATCAATCAATCGTTTCTATTGATTCGGGATGGAAAAATACCATAAATACCACAATATGCTTGTTAAATCAAGAGGTGGAAACTAATTCTGAGTTTGTATTCAGCAAACTGATTTATAACTAGCAAGTCCGAAGAAAATGTTTTGGTATTGAAAGCCAGCAGTCTTTCACTCTGATTTGTAGTTTCATCAGTCACAATTTTTAAATTATGTCCAAAATAACTCCCCCAATCATGCATAAAAAGCTTGCAAATATATACTTACAGAACGGCTTGCTTGAAGAAGTCATATGCTGAGGCTTTCTTCTTATATTTCTCCTCGAAACGCCATGCTGTCTTTTCATACAATTCTTCTAATTCTTCATCAGTCTCATACTTCAACAACTCAGCGACATGGCGGAGAATTGAATTCACAGCTTTTGCTTTTGCAAATCTTTCAGTACACTTTTCTACATCCTCGGCTGACACTCTTCGCTTACTTAGATCTATGTACCCTGGAAGAAGTAATACCTATTGTAATGAACACAGACTTCCACTGTACTACACGGAAATTTTTATTGCAGATGGATCAATTAATATTACCAGCAGTGCTCAAAGTAACGTAGGATGGCATCCCCTCAGCTAACAAAACCATGTTAAACCATAGGAGCATTCCCCTCAGCTAATCGCAAAGCTCGACTCAACATCCTCCCAGTTAACATTTTCCACTTCAGGTGCTAATTACCAGGTAAAATGTCCATCAATTCATCCTCCTAGTTTCATGCAATGTGAATGTAAAATGCCAAATGAAATAAAAGTAGTTGACAACTTCTTGTGAATTATCTTGAAAATTTTTTTTTATATATCCCAGTACCACATGGTAGTAATTAACCTGCCATTTCTTGAAAACTACACACGATATTTCAGTTTTGTGTTTTTTGTTCATTAGTATATATATGAAAGTATGACATACTTGAATCACAAAACAATACATCTATTGTTACTATTATTAACAAGTGCATATTGAAAAGTCCTTTGTTACCCCCATATTATGGGATAGAGGGCTATAACTCCTAAACAACTGGGGTTTTTTTCTGAAAAATTTCAATTTTTACATGTAATAATGCGAAAAAAGCAACAACTTAACAATGTTCGACAATTAGGGGTCCAGGGAGTATGGGGGGGGGGGGGCATATTCATTTTTTATCAGCAACATAGAAAAAATTGTACATAAGTAATGCTTTTGTGAAACTGATCTTTTTACCTTGGCACTTTTTTTGGCTTGTTTTATTTTTGTTTATTTTATGTTATCCGTTCTTTTGTTTTTAATCTTAGTCTATTGTTTTACTGTTGTTTCTTTCTGGTTTAAAATGGCTTCTGCTGTACTGGAAATTTCAATAAATAAATAAATAAAATTCAAAATTTGCCCAGACTGCATGGCAACAATTGACAAGCCATTTCTTGAAAACCAGAGTTTCAGTTTTTTCATTTTTGTTTATTAGTATACGTATAAAGGTATGACATACTCAAATTACAAAGCAGGTATGACATACTCAAATTAGAAAGTAATATATCATTGTTACTATTGAAATTCCAGAATTATTTCCCGTAAGCTAGCAACATGGTCGTTCTTATATTTGGTTATTATTTTTTTGCACAAGAAGTATTAGTCTGTTTTCAATGAAACCTTGCATGATTATAGGAATGTCCTACTGCTGCCTACTGCATTTTTACAATCACTTCAGTCTATTGTGGGGGCCACAGGTCCAAGCCATGCAATTTTTTTTAAAAAAATAGATTTTTTCTTCTTCTACCTATATACTCAATTATTTCCTTCTTTAAGAAAGAAAACAAATCCGATTTCATCTCTCTATGACATTAGTTCTAGATCGAGCAGTGAGCCCATGTGAGGGAACGCAAGTGCAGTTACCAGCTTTTGCAGCAGCGTGTACTGCTTCAGCTCTTCCCATTTGCTTTCTTTCTTTCTTCTTCTACAGAGGGTTTACACTCACACGAGGCTCTGTCCGCTAAAGGTTAATGTGCAAATATTAATTATGTATAATGCTACCTCCTATTCATAAACCTGATGCATCCAAATATTTTTCTAGTCAGATCCGAGTACTTGTGTGATCTTCACCGAACACCTCTCACTCGTTTATTTCGTCATTTTTTACATTTGTACTTACCTATTCTGCATTGCAAAAGATTCTTCAAGGTGGCATTTTGCTTTTTTCATGAAAATAATTTCATTTTGTAACATTGACAGTAATTATTATTTTTAGTTTTTTCGCTTGCGTAACACACAATATGGCGGGCGGGCACATATGCCCCACACACCATCCACGCATGGCCCCAAAAACCATTCACAGTAAGGTTAGGTTAGGCAAACACTTAAAAAATGCCCCACAAACCATTCACGGTAAGGTTAGGTTAGGCAAACGTAGTTAAAATTTGTGGTCGTACTAATATCTGGAATGTATATTTAATTTTTTCATGTTATTGCAAAAAAAAATCTGCATGGTTGGAAACACTGCCAGGGGGTTACGTCATCAAACATACGCAGCATCCGCTTCCCTTACTGAAAGCGAATACAAGCAACGGCAATTGTGCGTCGGAGAGATATTTTCCTTCAAAAATACATCAATTCCCGGTCAAATAGATTCCACGACGGAAGAAAAAACCTCCACGAACTTTGAAAATGCTACAGAAACTCACTTCCATTAAGTAGTTTCTTGTGTAAAAATGAAGAAATCCGTACGGCGGAGATCGCACTGTTACCCAGATATCAGTTAACTACTTCAGAAATTGGTCACTGGCCATCTTACACTATATATTAAAACTAAATATAACGCACCAAAATCAAGTTTTAGGTTTTACAAGTACTAGTGCAGGCCACATAAGTCACAGCAGGCCATACTTTGGACAGGCATGATGTATATTAAAAACAAAAAAGGAGGGTGTTAAACATCATGATCTTTATAACAATCCAGGATAAAACCCTGCCTTGAGAACCGCCAATTGCAATAATGCAACAAGATTACTAATTCGATATTGTCCCAACACCTCTCACTCGTTTATTTCGTCATTTTTAACTTTCGTATTTACCTATTATGCATTGCGAAGGATTCTTCAAGGTGGTATTTTGCTTTTTTTTCGAAAATAATTAAAATTTTTGACTAGGAGTAATTATTGTTCCTGCTTTTTTGGCTTGCGTAAGACACAATATGGTGGGACAGCTTGACTAGCGTGGTAGATCATCAGTTGGTATGTAGTGTTTCTAACCTTCTCAACCGAAAAATCCCCACAAACCATTCACGGATAGCCTCACAAACTGAAAAATCCCCACGAACCATGCATGTGTAGTCCCACAACCATTCACAGATAGCCCCACGGGAAGGTTAGGTTCAGTTAGGTTTGGCAAACAGTTAAATTGTCCTCTTCTTGCAACAATGGCATGGTTGGAAACACTGACAGGGGGTTATGTCATCAAACGTACGCAACATTTGGTTCACGTAGTGGTAGGAAATGAAAGCAACAGCAATTGTGCGTCAGAGAGATATTTCTGTTGAAAAATACATGAATTGCCAGTGAAATAGATTCTGTGGAAAATACTTCAACGAACTTCAAATGCTACAGAAACTCATTTCCGTAAGTTGTTTCTTGTGTAAAAATGAAGAAATCAGTTGGGAAGATATCGAAGTGTGGCTTAATTGAAGATGACGCGAGTGTTCCACGATTTGTTTGAAATTTTGTATACTTTCTACATGAGGCCTCCTGAACACGAATCTGATATTACAATTTCCTGGTCACGTCTGTAACTTCAAAATTTCACGTAACGTTAGGTTAGGTTTGGCAAACATACTTCAAATAACACTAAGCTTATCTTCAAAGTCTGTAGTGTTTACAATTCAACGGTGGATACAGTGTTGCCACATGCAAAATCCACACTCAACATGTTCCTCTCCTTCCTGGTTGTCACTGTCACTGTCGTTCTGCTCATTGCGTTCTTTTAACGGATCGTACAGCTGTCCTGCAAGCCGGAAAAATTCTATTGTGCGGTCTGATCCCACTTGCAGGCACCTTTTAAGGCAGATATATTTCGCAAGATAACCTGAAAAGAAAATTTTCCTTGTTCCGTACGAGTTCAAAGTTACCTTTGCGTGTCTGTTGAACATTGTACAAAAGACACATTTTCCCAACATGGTCAAAGTGACTTATCACTTTTTTTTGCTCTGTAGTGAGTAGTCTGTGAAGAATCCTCTCCAAGAAGGTTGTCTTGTACCAAGAATGTAGCAATGTACATCGCGTCGCGGCCGGTCACGTTGGACACTAATAATATGTTAATTAACTGTTAGCACGTGTTGTTACTGCTTGTAAAACCAACCTACAGAAATATCTGCGCTGAAGTTCAACAGTCTCCATGCAGACTCAATGCTATTCGTGTGGGCACCGGTTTCCTCATCCACGAATGTGATACTATGGTTTACTTTCATGTGGTCGAAACCCTCGTCCTTCAGGTTGTCATATGACTTCCAACAATCCGATATAATGGTGGTGCCCGTGAGAATCCATTCCTTGATAACAGCAATTAATGTTCGGGTGTCTCTTTTTTCAACTGGAACAAGGAAACAACGTCCGGTTCCTCTTTCTACCTCCAAATACCCACTGCCCTTCCACACGGTGACCCCGACGGTATTTCCTCTTTCCAAACTTCGATTCGTCAATTTCGACGCTACAGAGTACCCCACCAATTTTCTGGCGATTTCCATATATTGAGTGTTCTAAAACCTCTCTGCAGAAGGACACCCAGTCTACACCAGTCTTTTGCGAAATTTCTGCCTCCTCATGTATGTTTCTTAAAGCTGTATTGCATACCCATAGTCTCACAAAATTGCAGAGCTGTAACGGTGATAGCCTAGACCTTGCAAAAAAGGTACCTTTTCTAAGGGATACTGAGTATTTACACGGCTTTCTTTTCTCTCTATTTTCTACGAAACTTTTATAGCACTTTCACGAGTACTTATCAATGCGTGAACTGTCTTTGCACAAACTTAAGAACATGTCCTTGGGGACACATGTAATCACCTTCCTTTGGGTAGAACATCATATGGTACTAGTTTAATATCCTTCGGACAGATTTCTTCATTTCTACAGAAGAAACTACTTAGCGTGTAATAAGTTCCTGTAGTATTGTCTAACATCGGGAAGGTGTTTTGTGTGAAATTCAGGTAAGTTTTCCGTATCCTGGAATCGGATTTCTTCAAATTTAAAAGTTTGGGGCTCATTTGGGGGCAGGTGACTCCAGCCAATTTCTAATATGCCTTTAACAGGGAGTCTATAGAGAAAGCTGGGAAGCCGGAGTGGAGCACAGGCGGGGCCGCATTAGCAGTTGGGGGTGGTAGGTCAATTACCCCAGGGGCGGAGTCCAGAATCGGTGGGAAATTTGGACTAAAAAATTTCAAACGAAAATAATTTTTTAGTTTAAATTTCCCACCGATTCCGGGATGGATAGCCCCAATAACCATTCACGGAATGTTCTGCGAAGCAGATAGGTAAGTACGAATGCCAAAAATTGACGAAACTTAAGAAGTTATAGGTGTCCAAAGGATAGTAAACTGTTACCTTTACAATCTTCACACTCTGCTGTCCCACCATTCTCAACCGGTCCTTCCTCTTCAAGTGACAAACACACTGTGTGGCAACACTGTAGACAGCACAACTCAGTGTCTACATTCCACAAAACATGGCTTCCTCACTTCTTTCCGGAGAAACCTCGCCATTATGAAAAGCAATATATTACACCTTACACACGTAATATCCAAATTTCAAAGTGACCGAGACATCAGAACCTCTGATACTTCACCCGGAAAACTTAATTGGTTAGTACATTCTCTAGTAAATAAATCGGAGAACACTCCCGTCACCTTCAATTGCTCGCAAAGTGTTACCACAACAAGCACATAGCACCATAATTACCTTTCTCTTTATCCACACGAATCACCACGACTGGTTCGGTTCTGCCTACTCGAATTAGTTTGTTTATAGACCTAATACGTCTACGAGACAACTCAGAAAGAAGGATCATGCCCTCAATGTTATTGTATTCCAAGAGATGAACATAAGCACCCATTTCTGCAATACTGCGGACATTCACCATGACCACGTCTTCCACCTCTGGGTACTTCTCCTTGTAAAATCTACACGAGGTCGGCATTGTAAACCTTCAATCTGAAATGATAAAATTGTAACACTACATTCATATTATTTGTGGAAAATGTAAGTGTGATTTAGGAGCCTACTTCCATGGACTACACAAATCTATTGATAGCATTATGTTGATATTTCAGCTATACTGAAAATAAACATTACATTTGGCATGCAACGTGTAGGGGAATCGAGTCATATGGAGTCTACAAATGTATCTTCCAAATGAAAATATATATACATATTTTAAAATTTGATGCTCCAATAATTAACATCTGTTTCCTTCTTAAAGACTTGCCCTTCAAAAATTCATAAACTAAGATATTATTACGTGTACGTTTTATTGTAACATAAAATTAAGATTTTACATCACTGACGAACAACTTTAAAGAAAGAAGTTTGATGCTAAAAATCTCAAAACTTACATGTGTGCCAAATGCGAGACTTATCACACCACATACGCAGGCTATACTCTAAGCATGCAAGTCAATGGCCATTCATGAACGTTATTTGTTATTGTTAGTTTAGGTATAATGCACAGTTTATATAATGAACTTATTAGAAAGATATAATATAAAATTACATAAATAACTAAGAAATATTAGTATATATTTTAAGTTTACACAAATAATTGTAGAAATGTACAATTAACAATCGAGAAATAAATCCCAGCAAGGGACATAAATAAGCATAAAATTATATTTCTGCAACAAGTATCACGAGCATGTATAGCCTTAAAAGAAGATAATATTAGGCAAGTTGTACAACACCGGGCAGTGGAATCCATGAGTATTACAGTGCAAATTGTCCACCATCATCTTCGTGCACTTTATTTGACCCAATAAGAGCTTCAAAAATTAAAAGAAAACTCAAAACAAGCTGTTGACAATTTCTGCACCAGCATACATAAAAATGCATCGCTTAAAAACACATAGGATGTAAGAAAAAATTAATAAAAATAGTCATGGACAATTTGCAGGGTAATTCTCATGAATCCCACTTACGGGGTGGAAAACGACCCAAGAAACTAGTTCCCCAGACGGATGACAAACATAGATGGCAGTGCGATCGAACCAGGTGCTAATTTTGTTATGAAAGTAATGCGGCTTAGTTAGTTTTGGAATATATTGTGTAGATTTGTTTGTCTAGAAAGGCGGTAAATGAATTGATGGAAACAGTTATATTTGTGGAGTGATTTGCAGTCACGAAATGACATTAATTTGGAAAGAAAAATAGAATAAAAATTAATAAATAAATATCATGCGTAACACAAGAAGAAACATAGCAAAGTGATTCCGGACGTCAGGTTTTGGATTGTGTACTAGAGTTTTATTTTTCTATGTTATTAGAATATAAATAGTATCCTGAGAGATATTTCATACCGAGGCGACAAACCACAAGTGTCGCTTGGAAGCGAGCAGTCCGTAATCAATGCAGCCTTTCAAACCGTAGGGACACAAGCTCTGACTGCACCGTTTCCTCAAGGAGATTTTACACCAAAGCGACACGCGACAAACGATACGAGGATTTCACACTAAAGCGACACGGGTCCTTCGGTTCAGGGCAACTTTCATACCGAAGCGACACATGTTGCTTGGAAAGGAGCCAATCAAGAGCAACATTTCACATCGTAGCGGCATGACGGGAAGCACAGGCCAGCGTTCGGTTGGTGAAATCCTCAAGCGATAAGTGTCGCGTGCCCCTTGTCGCTTTGGTGTGCAATCTCTCTAAAGCTAGACACTCATTGCATCGCGCATGCGCGAACAACAAACCACGGCAATATGTTGCAAGCTATTGAGGAAATGGCCCAGTTTGAGCGACGCACAAGCGACAAAGCGACACGTGTGGCTTTTCGTGTCGCCAAGATCTGTTGTTGTAATGTGCGGTTTGTCGTGTCGCCTATCTGTTGTTCGAATAATTAGCAGCGAACGCTTGCCAATAGACTGAAGGCACCATGTTGCTTGTCACTTAGTTGGGAACTCCCCCTGTAGCGCGTCGCTTCGGTCTGAGCACCCTTCCTTTAAGGAGCTTTTCGACCGAAGTAACAAGTAGCACGCGAATACGCCATATGAAAGTGTCGTTTGCTGTTTGGACCCTCATGTGCAATGAATGCTATTTTACAGTCTGGAAGTGTGTGTCACTGGTGTGACAGTGTGAACATCCCGTGTCGCTTGTCACATTGGTTTGAAAGTTTCCTTACACTCATGTCGATGGCACTAAGAAAGTTTCGTGGGGTTCCCTTTGTTGTTCCATGGAATTATCATTATCATCATCGCCGCGATTAGTTTAAAGCGGAAGAAAAGAGACAGTAAATATCCAAAATACAAATGCCTCAGTGTGTATATCTTTAAAAGAAATGATGATAATGATAATAATAATTAACCTAATTCATACACAAAAATTTAGTTGCCAAGCGCATTCCACGCGTATTTTTTCTCGGGACGGGAATATTTTGGTCGGGACGGGAATTTTTTTAAATCCCGACATTCGGGACGGGAAATGTTCGAAATTTCCCGAAGGTCTGAAGATCTCGAATTCTACGTCATTTTCACTTAAAATGATTTTTTTTGCATTTCTAGTACAAGAACTAACAATTTCCGATAAGTTCCAGACATTTACGATGCAGAAAATGTCGAGAATTAACGACTTTTAAAATGACCATTCGATATTTCCCGACTGCTCGGTATACCGAAAAGTCGGGAAGTCATTTCCCGATGTCGGGATCGGGACGGGAATGTTTTTCCCGATCCCGCTCCCGACTTTTCTTGATCCCGCACACCCCTAAAATGGTAGAGTATGAAAAAATATCTTCGTTCCTCTATTTTTTCTGTTTTTTTTTTTTCGATCTAATGCATATTTTACATTGACTACTCTGCTCGAATTCGCGATTAAAATTACCACCTGAGCGCTAGTGTCGCTTCCAATATGGGCGCTCTACGTAGGATAGATCTTTGTTTACATTCAGTAGTAGTACCAAAGAGAATTATCTTCTCTGTGGTAGTACGTAATAGCAGCGTGTTGTCATTGCTGGTATGGAAGAAACGTTTAAATTACGCGTTATATTTAAATATTGCAAATGCGATGTGAATTCCAGGAACTATAACGAAGGTCAAGCTGTGCTGAGAGCGAAGCATTGAATTATGATAATAAGAATAACACGGAAAATGCGCCCGACCCTGTGGCCGAGTGGTTAGCACATCGCGCTGCGACACCAAGGGTCCCGGGTTCGTATCCCGGTCGGGCTTGGTTGTTTCTGAATGTCCATTCATCAATTTCATCATTTCATCACTCATCCCCATCTTCGCAAATTAGCCAAGAGGCACAAAACGCGAAGTAAAATAAACTAAATCAATCAATCAATCAACACGGAAAATGCAGACGAGATTAATGTATATGCACTGGTTCTGCAAAGCAGTGCTGTTTCATGTGCATTGCACCTCGGTTGTACGTAACTGCCTAACTCGGGCTCTCAGGATTTGAAAATAGAGCAATTCACCTTTATTGCAAAGCTTGGGCAGGAAATAAATGTAAACATGCCGTTGCAGTTTTTTTCCCCCAAAAGAGACAGGTTAGTTTAATAACAACAGCGGATAATAATAATAATAACAAGTTCATTGAGGCTATCTTCAGTCTTCACTGAAAATTGACTGACTGAATGAAACAGCAACATTAGCATGTCAATTATGTTTTTTATGATTTCGGACATTAATTAATTCTCATACTATTTTCATCTTCGCACTTAATCGACTTACATCTGTTCCAAATTGTATGCATAATACATTGTTATCGAAAAATGTTATATTCATAAAGAACAATTTAAAATTTACTTTCATGGCAATAAAATCATATTTCCGAAAGATTATTTCGGAAAATAAGGTGAACAGACTCGTGCAATCTTCGTAATTTCCTTGCCGCATTTCAGTTATGCCAATCTTGTCAATAAGTTCTGTTTTCCCTGATTTATTTAATTTGATTTTGTTGATTCCACGAGGTAGAAAACACATGTAAGCTTTTCACTTGTCCTGAACCACAAAACGATTTAGAGCAAAAAACTGAACAGTACACGCTACTTTTTCGCATGTTCCCCATGCTTTAAACGGCTTTAACACGGTGAAGTGTCCTACGTGGAGTGGTTCCTGAAAGCCTCACCAGATGACATATCGGATAATTTTAAGGCCGAGTCTGCTGGCACGTACGTGTCAGCAGTAAGAACAAGCTTCAAATTTGCTCCTGCCACGTAATTCGTCTGCTAAGAGGATGTTACAAATCTTAAGAACAGATTGAGACTTGAGAAATGCAAGTTTATGATTAGTGGGAATGAATGTACAGGGAATTTAGAACCTTTTTCTTTAGAAAGCATTTAGCGATATTATTTTAATGCTAACAGAACCTAACCTAACTACGAGAGCATTTAGGTTTATTATTAGAGGAATGCTAAGGGACATAATCTTAAAACATTTTTGTGAAAGTAATCGCTACAACTTCACAGTATGTGCTACAGATATAATTGCATACATAGCTGGATGAAATCACGATAAGACAAAGACCAAGTCTGCTGCCACGCGCATCTTTGAGGTTCCAGCAGAAAAAGAACTTGACAGCAGACACTACCTAATTTTTTAATCGCGAATAGTAACCAAGTGAACATTATTTCTGTTATTAACAATAAAAATGACAAGCTTCCTGATTTTTTGCAACTTGAAATGAAGGATGCCAATTTCCAGAAAGGGGGGAGGAGGGGTCGACTTACCTGCCGACGTCCATAGTAGGGATGGCCGGATCCGGTTGGTTCCGGATCCTAAAATTTTTCGGATCCGGATCCGTTTTGCCATCCAACATGCGCTTCTTTGGAAAGTAAGAATGTGCTTATAGCATATTGTTACCTGCTAATATACATATATATATATATACACATACATACTTATATATATATATATATATATATATATATATATATATATATATATATATAGTGTGTGTGTGTGCGCGCGTGCGCGATTTGTAATTAATTAATACACTTACAAGGGAGGTCTAAGTTTCTCCTCCGAATTTCCATGAAACTTGGCAGGTGTATAGAGGCCCCCCCCCAAATGTCAAGGTGAGGAGAAATTGAAGTGGGGATCTGACCCCGAAACCACGTAAATATGGCATAGGAAGAAACAGGGGGCATAGGGGCTCTCTGTACACCTGTCAAATTTCATGGGAATCGGAGGAGGACGCAGGGGTCAGATGATCCCCACGTCAATTTGTCCTCATCTTGACATTTGAGGCGGGTTTTGCGCCCTAAAACAGTTTTTTAGCCGAAACAAAAAAAACACGTATTTCTTCCTTTGGGCCCCTCTATACACCTGCCACGTTTCATGGAAATTGGAGGGGAACACAGGTGTCAGATCCCCACTTCAATTTGTCCTCATCTTGACATTTGAGGGGAGGTTGCCCCATAGAACAGATTTTTAGCCGAAACAAAAAACACGTATTTAATTCATTTGGGCCCGTTTATACACACACCTGCCAAGTTTCATGGAAATCGGAGGGGGACACATAGGTTAAATACCCACTTAAATTTGTCCTCATGTTGACATTTGAGGGGGGTTGCCCCTTAAAACAGTTTTTTTGCCGAAACAAAAAAATACACGTATTTCTTCATTTGGGCCCGTTTATACACACACCTGCCAAGTATCATGGAAATCGGAGGGGGACACAGGGGTCAGATCCTCACTTCAATTTGTCCTCATCTTGACATTTGAGGGGGTTTTGCCCCCTAAAACCTTTTTTTAGCTGAAACAAAAAACACGTATTTCTTCTATTGGGCCCGTTTATACACACATCTGCCAAGTATCATGGAAATCTGAGGGGGGACACAGGGGTCAGATCCTCACTTCAATTTGTCCTCATCTTGACATTTGAGGGGGTTTTGCCCCCTAAAACCGTTATTTAGCTGAAACAAAAAAAAACACGTATTTCTTCCATTGGACCCCACTATACGCCTTCCAAGTTTCATGGAAATCGGAGGGGAACACTTAGATAACCTCCCTTGTTAGTCTTACACTTTGTTATTATATAACACGGCATATATTATAATGTTTTATTTTAATTAGTAAATTGTAACTGTATAAAAGTTGTATAATTTTTTTTATAACATTTCTATCTTGTTATATGTGTTAAAGGTTTCATCCTGGAATGGAATGTCTCACATTTATGTGTGTTTTCATTTCCAATACATTCGAATGAATACATATTCGTTTCAATGGCATTTACAAAATCATCTCTGACATTTTATGTTAAACAAGTAAGATTATTTTTGTGCACGAGTGTGTTAGCCGATGCGTATAAAAGTATTTAAATAACAACACTTGAAAAAAAATCTTGTAGGACTAACTAATGAAAAATTTCTTTGTAATCGAAGATCATAATACCTTTTAAGATGTGGTAATATTATAATGGGATTGAGACACGAAACTCTCGGATCCGGATCCGTTTGGCCATCCCTAGTCCATAGAGAGAGCGCTTATCAACAATCAAAAGGCAAATGCGTTATAATATGATTATACATAGTTCCAACTTTTAAATTTAATCAACACATGTGCGTTAGACGAATAAAATTTTCGAAACACGTACAATATTTCAATTTGATTTAATCAAGTGTCTGTGTTCAATCTTTTCGCTTTACTGCCTAAATCCACTGATTTTTCCGTATCGTGTCTGTCTGAAAACGATGCATAGATACCTGAAAACAATTGTTTGTTCCCTATCTCATATTGAAACCAAAAGACACACAAATATTGTCGTCTTTTCCGAAGACACTACCTTTACACCTTTGAATTCAATGTTGTTCTTAAAACCGGAAGTGCAGTCCCCGCCAGAGCAAAGGAAGCACAGAAATGTAAACATCCGGTGAATAGCGCCCATACTATGCTTTACATAAGACAGCAAATCTTTATAAATGTTTTCAACGTTTAAAAATGTCATTTCCTATATCTCTCTCTTCCCATCTATCAGAATTATCTCCTCCATTAATATAGCTTCTCTATGCATATCCTCGAATATGTAATATTAATATGTCTGACAAATTTACAATTCATGATGGGTTAAAACAAGGAGATGCATTATATCCATTGCTCTTTAATTTTGCCTTAGAATATGCTGTAAGGAAGGTAAAAGAAACTAAAGAAGGACTAAAATTAAATGGTGTGACTCAGTTGTTAGCATATGCAGATGATGTAGACTTACTGGGGGATGATGTGAATACAATTAAGAATAATGCTAAAATATTTTTCAAAACTGCTAAAGAGATAGGTTTGGAAGTTAACAAAGAGAAAACTAAATATATGCTTACAGGCCGAAACCAAGTGTTAGGTAATAATCAAAATCTAATTATTGATAACAACTCGTTTGAAACAGTTTCCAAATTCAAATACTTAGGAGTAATATTAACAAATGAAAATTATATTAAAGAGGAAATAAAAAGTAGGCTTAATTCAGGAAATGCATGTTACTTCTCTCTTCATAAACTTTTGTCTTCTCGTTTAATATCTAAGAATCTAAAAGTTAAAATATACAAAACCGTAATTTTGCCTGTAGTATTATATGGGTGTGAAACTTGGTCCCTTACATTGAAAGAGGAACATAAATTGAGAGTATTTGAAAATAGGATCCTTAGGAAAATCTTTGGACCTAAAAGGGATGAGGAGACAGGTGAGTGGAGAAGGTTACATAATTTAGAACTACATAATTTGTATTCATGTCCAGACATTATTAGAATAATTAAATCAAGAAGACTTAGGTGGGCAGGCCATGTGGCACGAATGGGAGAGGAAAGAGGAGTTTTCAGGATTCTTGTTGGGAAACCTGATGGTAAGAGACCAGTAGGAAGGCCAAGACGAAGATGGAGGGACAACGTCAAGATGGACCTAAGGGAAATCGGTAGGGATGGAAAAGAGTATATAGATCTTGCTCAAGATAGGGACAGATGGAAGGCCTGTGTTGCTGCAGCCATGAACCTTCGGGTTTAAGAAGGCTAGAGAGTTAGTTAGTTAGTTAGTTAGTTAGTTAGTTAGCTATGCATATGCTCGAATATGTAAGCTTGAAATATGACTTATATAATCGCATATGAAGGGACAGAATTTTTTGGGTCGGGAAATTTTCGGGACGGGAAATGTTCAAAATTTCCCGAAACTCTAGAAATCTCGAATTCCACCTCATTTTCACTTTAAGTGAGTGTTTTCACATTTCTGGTACAAATAAGTTAAAGACATTTACAATATACAAAACGTCGAGAATTAACGACTTTTACAAATGACCATTTGGTATTTCCCGACTGTTCTGGAATGGACATTTCCACTCAATTTTTTTACAACAATTTTAAAAACTACAACCTGGAAAAATGACCCCTGCACTTTCTCGCGTTTCTTTGCGTCCAGTTTAAGGCAGAAAAGAGACTTCAAAAGTTTCGGGGCTAGCTACGTCACTTCTTAGGAAGAGCTCGTTAGTCGTCTGCTTCGAGCGTCCAGTTCCGGATGGGTAGCCCACGGGTGAGCGAACACGTGGGGCAGCCTGTTATCATAACTCGTTTAACGCGTTAAACTCGTGCGACTTTCGGAACGGGCTCATGGTAACTGGCTGTCCCATAACTGCTTCCGTGTGTTTCGTGAGTTCAATTATGCTGTCCCAAAAGTCGCATTCCGTGCGTTTCGTGCAAGAACGAGATTCGCCAAACGCACGGGCCAGGAGGCTGGTTTGTTCCGTGAGAATCGTCTGCTCCTTGCAGACAGAGCGCCTACTGATGGATTCAAACTGCACTAGTTAGAAAAATGTATTATAATTTTAACAGAGACCGACATGAAGCAACATGCACAACATGAGTATGCCTTGACCGTTCTTAGACTGTGATTAAAATGAGTAACAGTGTCCACAGTAGAGTTTATTTTTACCATAAGGACATTCCTTCCGCTGACGCCATGCGAAAACTTTCTCTAAACAAAACGCTGCGCCTGCGCTTTCGCCTAGGGTCCCATAAGTCTGTAAAATAACTGGTTTCACCAGATTCACGAGCCCAGTTATTTTCGTTGATGCTTTCGTTTCGTTAAGATTTTCGGAACGCACCCATTAACTCGTTTAACGCGTTAAACTCGTGCGACTTTCGGAACGGGCCCAGGATCATGGTCATGATAAAGAAGAAAAAGAAGAGGAACTAATGGCAACATTGACAAGGCAGATCCCATTAATTGTCCATCAGTTTAGGGCTGTTAGTAATCTGTGCACAATAGCTGAGTCACAGTCTCACAGACAAAATATATTTTTCTGTGGTCTTGATTGAAGTAGTTTCTGCACTGTTTTCTGTTATACTATCAGTCAACATATGTGAGTCATCAAATTGTTCGTATTCATCTGGTATGAGTACACAGAAAGTTTTATTTGTTTCTAATAAACAATAATGGCAGCACCTCCAAAACCGTGGGAAGCTGGGCCGAATGTCCGTAATCCATCATTGGCATTCAATGGGATTAATATTGCGTAAGTATTTTAAAACCGAAAATTAGTCACGTGCCCAAAATTTGATTAACATTTGTTGCTTTTGGAATATCTACTTAAACTTGTCTTTTCAGTGATTTGAATAAGCCAATTTTCTGTTCGTCACCAACCCACTTACCTAATCTAATGCAATTTGGTAGACCTAAAAGTGTTTGGAGATATCCCCTATTGTGGAGTGGATTTAAATTTTTCTTTACCGTCGCTTTTCTGCCACTTTTGGTTAATCGTAACGATAAGAATGAGTGGTAATATGCTGAAATGAATGAAGGAACACCCATTCTCAGCGGAATTCGATCCCTGGAAAAAACAACCCTATATTTTATGTGAGTGATTATACTGTTCTACACCATTTTGTTACAGAAGTGAAAGTACCCATTCTTTACTATCGTGAGGATGCTGAACACGGAAACAAGCACCTTTTGTTTTATGGCCTCGACTATTTACACCAGGTGCTGAGAGCAGTGTATGTGGCTATTTTAACCAACAAAATAATTACCTGAATCAGACCAAAGCGTTCTCTTTTATCTTATTTTATTATGTTCATTGTCAGTGTTGTTGAAGTTACGGTAACAGTTTCATACATCAGAGACACATTTCTTCAATTTTACACAAGAAACTACTTACGGAAACTAGTAGTTTCTCCAAGGTTTACAACGTTCGTCGAGGTATTTTCTTTCATCGTGGAATATATTTGACCGAAAAATCATGTATTTTTCAAGAGAAATATCTCACCGACTCTCAATTGCCATTGCTTTCATTTGCTTGCCCTACGACAACCAGATGCTGCGTAGGTTGGATGACGTAAGCCCCTGTCAGTGTTTAACCCCCCCTTTTTTTACTATGCATGCCTAATGTAACCTAACCTAACCTTATCGGAAATGGGGCTATCCGTGAATGGTTCGTGGGGCTATCGGTCAGCTATCGTGCATAATGGTTCGTGGGGCTATCCATCAGCTACACATGCATAATGTATAATTTCCACCGGTGACGAACACGATAGTAGGTATTTTTTGGTGAAGAAGGTTGAAACACTGCATACCCACAACATGAGTCAAGATGTGCCCGTCATATTGTGTGTTCCGGAAGCGAAGAATGGAATAAAAAAAAGCACTCAGAATGTAAAGAATTGCGTTTGTTTTCGTGTAAAAAGCATAATGGCACCTTGAACTATGTTCCTCAATACACAATTGGTAAGTACGAACCATACAAAACACAAAATATGAGATTTTAATGTGTCTCCGATCTATGAAACTGGTACCAAAGTTACTGCTAAGAAGTTATTTTGAATTAAAAGTCGGTGTGGTTATAGATCTACCAAGCTTTCTGAAACCTCAGAAACTATGCGAACTACAGGCTCCCCGTGACTTTAACTAGTGCAACTGCTCCAGTGCGAAGGTTTATGATGAGTTGGTGGATCTGTACTACTGTCACCAGGTAGTGAGAAAAGCAGAAAGTGCTGAATATCAGAATACGGTTGTTGGGAAGTATTTATCGAAGTAATTTTGGAGCCGTTTACCCACCGCACCCTCTCGAGAATAACGTTGAAATGTATATTGGTAACGGTTGGTAATTGTTTTATGATTTCTCCTAGCACAAAGACTAATTATTGTAAAATTTTGGAAATCATTGTCACATGAAATTTGAACCTTTCTTAAATTAATGAGCACTGTTTGGACTCGAAAAAAAGTTATTTATGTTGATAAAAATCAACTTGAAAATTACCTTACGCACTTCTCATGGACAAGATATTCTCCTTCGACAAGTGGCAGTAAATATCGTAGAAGCGTGGGAATGAATGTAGAAGTAAATCAGAAACTTAGTAGAATGCATTTAGGGACTTTATTTTAATGCTAAGGAAACCTAACCTGCCTAACCTAACCACGAAAGCATATATTGAACAAAAACTTAAGTAATCGCTAAGACTCCGCAGTATGTGTTAACAGACGTACATCGAAATCGAACCATGTAAAAATTGCATTCATAGCATGATGAAATCGCAATAAAACAAGAGGAACTTGGGCCTGTATATTAATCGACAGATTTTGATGTTTTGCGTAATATAAAATAAGTTCCAGCACACGGAAAACACAAATAACTGAGATATTCGATCACAAAGTATGACCAGCGTAAGAAGAAAAATCTGCCATTTTGGAGTGCTTTCACTACTTTTTATTATTAAAACCCTTTCTATTCACACTCAAAAAGTGAAAGAACACGTCGATAATGGGGTCATTCCGTGTCAAATCAACCAATTTTAAAATAATTGGTTGCATGATAATTTTAGAAAAAATTCATTTTTTGTACATAAGTTTGTAAGTCAAGTATTAAAACCTTATGTTACTATATTTTCTGATGCTTTTTTAACCCAACTTTAAAAAAGAAAAAGAAAAGACTTCATTATTCTAAGTATAAGTAAGTTTCTAGATATTCAAAACCAGTATTCAAAAAAAAATATTGTCTTTAATTCTCCAGGGGCAGCTATTTAACACAGACGTGGGGCTTGGGGGTGGAGGGGTTTCAGTTTCAAATACGAAAACCACTTCTCCAATTCCCCATAACAATAAATAACACAAATCAAAAAAATATCCCACATACACACACACAGCTGGCAATGCCAGTGATGGATTAACTTTGCATTTATGATAATTAAAATTAGAATCAGAAGTGTTCGGAAATGAACCAGAGTTTTTTAATGTGGCTTTTTTCGACTTTTTTCACAAAAGTGTCTCAAATCAATGAAAATACAGGAGTTGGCAGTATTTTTTCCTGTTCCATGATTTTAGTTTATCTCCCTACTGTAAAATTCCTAAATATAAAATACAATTTACAATATGAAATTCATAGCTAGACATAAACAGTGTTTCCAAGAAAGGTGGCTTTTTCGAGTGGGCAGTTCTTTCTGAGTGTTATCTTCATATTTCTGTAGGCTTATTAGATATATCTATGCAGTATAAACATATTCATATAACTAGAGTAGTTTTGTATGTGTTTTTAATAGAACCTGATAATATATTATTTTCGAGGTTTGAATTTGTTATACTAACGCTTACATGAAACAAAATATATAAAAAAACTGCTCTATCTTTTGAAAATCTAGTATCAAATCTCTTGACATTAAATTTTGTGTTGAGTAAAATATATTTGTATTCTGCCTTTCCAGTACATGATGTATAATTTGGTTAAATGACCGCTAAACCGGGTCATGGAGCAACTAGTGATGTATTTTGGCTGCTTGCTGCAGTGGTTCTCAACCGTTGAGAGACCTCAGTCCAGTAAATTTATTTCTTACATAAATGCCTCGAACCCAAAAATTTCACTCCCAAATAATTTTCTGATCTTTAAATTGATTCATTGAGTTTGTGTTTTAAGTCCACTTTATGCCCAGTAAGGCTATTTGAAACTGGACCTACAGTTTAAAGTGGGATCCGAGCCACTATGTGCCTCCACCGGGGTGTCGAACATGGTACCCCTTGATTAAAAGGCAACGACACTACCACTGTGCCATCAGTGAGGCCACCTGATTTTTAAAGTAAAAGTAAAGTGCTCCCCTGTGCTTTGCACCAGGGGATGAAGGCATATAGGGGGTGTGGTGTTAGGGGCCCACACTTTTGTTGATCACAGCTGAAGGTGGGGGTGATGTGATCAGAACCATGCCCCTGGCTGCCTTTACCCCCCAGAGTTTCCTCCAGGTACCAACTTTGTACAACGCTGCGTGGGCACCGGAGTCGCTTGAACAGGTGGAAAAAATCCCTGTTCTCTCCCGCTGGGGATCGAATCCGGGTCTCTCGCATGGTAGTCAGATGCCCTAACGACTGAGCTACCGCACAGTTTATATGGAAATTAATATGCACCCTTAATTAATATTAATATATCAACTATGGTATAATCATAGTTCAATTACGTATAGACTTGCTGTCAAATATAAAATAATATTTAAATTTGTCATCAAACCCTGGGGGCAAAGGACCTTTTTTCAGGCCCAGCTGTTGAAAAACATTGGCACTAAAACTGAAGCAGAAGCAAATAAGCCTGGTCACAAATGGCAAAAAAAACAACTACGTAAAATTATAGTTGCTGTTGTGGAATGTCATTTTGGGTGCTAGATTCACTTGTGCGAAGCCTTCAGGCTGTTCTTCACGGTAAGGTAACAGACGTAGTTTATTTCAGAATAACAGATTTCCGCGAGCTAAAATCAACTGAAAATGTTCATAAAACAACAAAATATTAATATACCATGCAATATATTTCACTTTCTCTAGGGGGTACAGAGGGTCAAGGGTACCGTAATTTTAATGCTAATAGCCCTAAACCTGACCTGCCTAACCTAACAACTAAAGCATTTAGGAACTTAATACTAATGATGGGTACCATCGACTAATTAGTCTTTAGTCGAAACAAAATATAGACGAATTAGTTGAACGACTAAGATTAGTCGAAGTAGTTGAACAACTAGTTTTAGTTGAATTAGTTGTTTGACTAATTAGTCAAGAGGCCTCCCCGATGACGGAGTGGTAGCATCGTCGCCTTGTAACCACCGGGTTTAATACCCGGTGGAGGCACATAGTGTTTCAGATCCCACTTTAAACTGTAGGTCCAGTCCCGATTAGCCTTACTGTGCATAAGTGGACTTAAAGCACCAAATCAATCAATATTGGTCACATTAGTCGGCAAAGACTAATATTAGTCAATGTAGTTGTTTCATTAATATTAGTCATACTTTTAACTTCTTTTCCAACTAATTTAAGTCTAACTACATATTTTTTTATTGTTTTGAAATTTCTCAGCTCTTAAGTTATGCTGGGGCAGACTAAGTGGGACTGAGTCTACAGTTCTAAGATACAAACTACTGCATAATATAATATATATATATATAGGCCCACAGAGAATAGAACCCGGGAACTCTTGATTACAAGGTGATGCATGAGAGCCGTCTCGGTGGCTGACACTGAGTTGTGGAGTCATGATGTCACCTCGCCACTAAAGGTTCTGGCTCCAAATCCCAGATTAGACATAGGCAGGCCCGTACACTGGATTTGTGTGAGGGGACAGATCCAAAAATGTGGTACAAAGACAAGATGCGAACTAACTTTATGGTGGTATTGAAGCTAGACATACAATTATAGAGTTACTAGATTATAATTATGGTCCAAAGTAACGGAACAAATTTAACTCTCTGATAGACACCTCTGACTTGACAAAGAGTCAGCAACACACGTCGCACAGTTTCATGTTTATTGTTTACATTATTTTCTTGTAGTTTACGGTTATTACAAGCATAAGAAAACAGTTTTTCATTGTGACGTTTCGGGAGAACACACGCTCCCTTCATCCGACATTTATTTATACAGGGTGTCGCAAAACTCTTTCAACAACGCTTGGGTGCTGGTAGATATCATAAAAACAAGTAACTTTTCCCTATAAAGTTTACCTCGAAAGCGCTTAGTTTCTGTGCTATAAGCGCTTAAAATCTATCCTGTACGTATGCAACCCAACAAAGCAAACGCTTGCTGTGATATAACTACCAGGGGCACGTGGCAAGGTTGCCACTAGCGTTCCTCGTTAAGAGAGACGACTTGAAAACAACAACTTGGGAGTCTTGCCTGGGCAAAATCAAAGACATTAATGGTACTTGCGATGTTGTAAGAAGCATTTACAGTATTTATAAACTGACCAAGACAAATAATGCGCAGACTGAAATTCAAGATTACTCATTCTAAAATATCTCCATAATTGATTGATTGATTTGGTTTATTTTAATTCGCTTTTCTGCCACGTTTGTCTAATCGCGAAGATGAGAATGATATGATGAAATAACAAATGACACCAATGTCTAGACCAGGATTTAAACCCGAGAGACCTGGCGCCGTAGCGAGTTGTGCTAACCACATCACCACGGAGTGTTTCGTGTATCATGCAATATCAACAATTGCATGGGACACGTGAGATAGGGGAAATCCACGAACGAACTAATGTAAATAATACACAAATGTGCAATACCAGTGTCCTTTACAGTTCAGCGCTTGATTGATATAAGTATGCATTTCTTGGCTTTGGTTTTCAATAAGCACTAGTTTGAATGTGTGAATTTATTCATGTTTAAACGACGTTTTTCATTAAATTGAAAGTCGGGGTTCGTGGCGGAGTGATTTGAAAATTCGCGATACGATGCCAGGGGTCTTGGATTCGAAACCCAGCTTAGGTATGGATGTTTGTGAGTGTCCATTCATCAATTTCATCATATCATCACTCATCCCCATCTTCGGAAATTAGCCAAACATGGCAGAAAAGCGAATTAAAATAAACCAAATCAATCAATCAATTATGGAGATATTTTAGAATGAGTAATATTGAATTTCAGTCTGCGCATTATTTGTCTTGGTCAGTTTTTAATACTGTCAATGCTTCTTACAACATCGCAAGTACCATTAATGTCTTGGATTTTGCTTAGGCAAGACTCCAAAGTTGTTGTTTTCAAGTCGTCTCTCTTAACGAGGAACGCTAGTGGCAACCTTGCCACGCGCCCCTGGTAGTTATGTCACAGCAAGCGTTTGCTATGTTGGGTTGCATACGTACAGGATAGATTTTAAGCGCTTATAGCGCAGAAACTAAGCGCTTTCGAGGTAAACTTTATAGGGAAAAGTTACTTGTTTTTATGATATCTACCAGCACCCAAGCGTTGTTGAAAGAGTTTTGCGACACCCTGTATTTTGACTAAAGATACAGTTATAACAATGGTTAGCAATTTTTTTACCAAAAATTTTCCGTTATGTAATGGATGTTGTCAATGTTACATTGTTGTAATATAGCAACCTAACTGTGAGAAGAGGCAGTCTGTTTTATTTTTATTTCAGATAAAAAAAAATTGATCATATTACTTCTTATTTAAAATTTTGAATTCCAAATATCATCAGGTAATTCAAAGTCATCAATGTTTTCACAAAGTTTCTTGATGTTTTCTGTTACATTAAGATGGTGGCTTACTCCATTTGTGAAAAATAAAACTGGGTTTAGAACAGGTTTGTCAGCTCACATCATTGAAGAGAAACATTTGATTAAAAAGATTGACGGGAAACATAGAGTTGATTGTCTGGGAAGCTTCATTCATTGCAGAAGAACACTGGAATAAATTAAATAATGAAAATGGTAACATAGATCCAGTATGGAGTTTTCTAGGGACATCAATTAAAAAAGAGTGGACTGTCTCGACTAAATCGACATATCTGGAGGACTTGCATCAATGGTTATAAAACTGAAATTGCAAAATATTGCAGACTGCAGAGTCCTGCAGCCTGCCTCTTTCACCGAACAACCCATTAATTTATGCAAGGACAAAATCGTATTTATACTTGAAAATCATAGGTTTTTTATAGATTCACATCAAAATATTTCATAGTTTGAGAGGGTAGATGGCCCAATTGCCTTACCCCTTGTGTACGTGGATGGCAGGGGTGTTCTTTGTGAGTGTCCATTCACCAATTTCATCACTTCTTTTGTGGAGTAAAACATCAATAAGGTAACAAATTGAAAGAACGTTTCTCATCTCGATTGGGCTCTCAGTACACAGCGGTAAATACATACCTGAGAATTATTATTGTTACAGGTTTCTGCAGTGACATATACTCTATCTTTCGTTATTAATTTACGTCGCTTTCTGCTTGTCTAAGCTAATGGGGCGATGAGAATGAATGGCGATTACAGAAAATTGATGAGTGAATGTTCATGCTAGGATTCGAACCTGGAGCCGTGACTGGCAAGAATGTTAATGGATCAATCAATGCGCTCAGCCACTGATGTTATTGGCAAATTTCTTCCCTGGGGAAAAGGAAAGTGAAAATCAACGTATTATAGAGACTGCAGCAAGTTTGAGATCGTACTGCACAGTGTAAATGTTAGTATTTGCTCCACGAACATAATTAGTGTTTATTATAAATTAATTGTCCCTAACCTTGAATAAAAGCTGGTGGATTTTAAACTATATTCCTATATTTTTAGTTTAAGAATATTTTCATTACTGTTCAATGCTTTTCAATGCTGGTGGATTTTAAACTATATTCTTATATTTTTAGTTTAAGAATATTTTCATTACTGTTCAATGCTTTTAACATAAAATCTCTACTCCATCTGGAGGCCAGAAATGGAGAGCTTTGCAATTTAAATATTGTCATGTCTTTCTTACACCAACCACCGTGATACCTATGGATGGTCACTGGCCCGTGAATTTTAAGAAATTAAAAGTCTGTACGCATATCCTCAGAGAAAGTACAGCAGTGTAAACAAAAATAGCGACATGAATGACCACAGCGGGGGCACCCTTTCCTTTCAATTTGGCAGCTGTGGGGCGTTAACACAGGAGAGAATTTTCCAGTCACTGACCTTTCCAAGAAATACGCTTCTGCAGTGGTTGATGGTTTGTTTGGCATCGGAATGAGTCCTGTGCCGTTTCGACTGAAATGTAGTTGACTGATGCCCATCACTACGTAATACCCCTTCTTACTTATGTGACATATTAGCAGCACCAGTCCATATCAGAACACAGTGCGGTATTTTTCCAACTCCATGGTATACTTACAGGAGAAAAAAGTACTTGTCTACTGCACGAAAATAAATGCACACTGACGTAAGCTTCATACCCATCCACAACTAAAAAATACATACATCCATGAACCAGGCCAGGTTGTAGATCATTCATATGAAGTATAAAATCTGGTGAAACTAGCTTCACCACCTAGTGAAAATACCTAGTCGCTCCGTTGTTTTGTTGCAATTTCATCATGCTACGAATGCAATTTTTACATGGTTCGATTTCAATTTACGTCTGTTAACACATACTGCGGAGCTTTGGCTATTACATAAGATTTTGTTCAATACATATATGCTTTCATGGTTATGTTAGGTAGGCCAATTTGTTTCTCTTACCATTAAAATAAAGTCCCTAAATGCATTCTACTAAGGTTCCGATTTACTTCTACATTCATTCCCACTAGTCTATGATACTTACCAAACAGTGCTCATTACTTTAAGGAAGTTTCAGATTTCGTGGGACAATTATTTCCAAAATTCTATGATAATTAGTCTTTCTGCTAGGAGAATTTGAAAAAAAATCATAAAACAATCTGAACCGTTACCCGGAAATGACATTAAAAAAGTTCAATTGGCTCTTGTTTTGACGTAACAGAGGGTGGGTGGGGGAGAGGGGACACATTCAAGTGAACCAGGAACTCGATTGTTAGATTTCGTATATGCAGTATATACAGTGATGTGGCAATATAGTATCCCAACAACAGCACTCCATTTCAACATGTCATGTATTCAGGGAGGTATTTCACCACCTTTGCTGCTAGCGAACCCACTAGATAACTAAGTACCGTATTTACTCATGTATAATGCGCACTTTTTTCCAAAATTTTTGCCCCCAAAAACTGTGGTGCGTATTATACACGGAATAATTCAGACAACCAACATGAAACAGTACAGCGTTATTCCTTGATTTTGGGACACTTGCATTGATTTTTCATGTTTACGGAACCCTGTCATGTTATATATCGTTGTAAAGCTTGAATCTTGCAGTTTCTGAACATGGGAACAGTGTTCCATACAAGATAACGACACTAATGGGAAATGCGGTTGAAATAAGTTCATCAAAAAATGAAGAAACGTTCTGATTTTTATGGTACTTTGGATGAAAGAAAACATAAGGAAAAAGATAATAAAAATTAAAATGTATTTCTGGCCAAATAATATGACATACATGGAGTGTGTAAATTCCTTAATGGAAGAAATCTTGTGCTGCTAACTGCTATTTGGAAGGTCCTGAATGTGCCTCGTATGTGTCACGGAAAGAAAAAGTATATATTTTGAAAAAGAAGGAATGAGCAATTGAATAGGTATGACGTCATTCACTCTTGATCAGCATAGCAACAGATTTAAAACCTACAACTAAGAAAGCCTTTTCTTGAAACTGGATTGTACTGCGCATTATATACAAGATATAATTTTTTGTCACTTTTACCCATCCAAAACCAGAGTGCGCATTATACATGCACGCGCACTATACATGCGTAAATACGGTAACTAATTCTCTAGCTTTCTTAAACCTGAAGGTTTATGACTGCAGCAACACAAGCCTACCATTTGTTCCTATCCTAGGCAAGATAGGATCAAATTTTCAAAAAATTGTAACTTTCATTTGTTGGACAACTCTAATATTACATATTTGTCATATTGGACCAAGAATCTATCAGTACAAAAAAATTGAAACATATCCATACTATTTCATGTGGAATGACCCTATTAAATGTTACAGATTCCATGTTGATGTTATATGCAATAAGAATAGCTTAAAGTAACATTGACATATCAAATCTCACTGGGAAGTCTATGAAAAATTAAATATGGCTGTTGTACTTGCAGGGAATATGGATTTTTCACATATTTTATGTACTTCAAGTACTAAACTTCGAATGATATATTGCCATGTTGTTGTCATAGACACTTAGGTGTGATTACACTGTACAACAAATTTGAGGTCATGTTCTGTCCTTTAGTCGAAAACAGGTGATTTGGACTAAATTGGAGGTGCTGAATCGATATGTAAAATCCGATTTCTCCTAACACGTACCATTTTTATTGTACAGTCACATGACATTTTGTTACACAGACATTAGACAGGTAAATCAACGTATACAAACAAAAGACTAAACAAATGTCTACGAAAATGTCCTTTGGTTGAAAACATGTGAGTTTAAATAAGTTAAAGGTACTAAATCGATATGTGAAGTCAGTTTTCTCCCAAGACATACCATTTGTATTGTACAGCCACATGACATTTTGTTGCACAGACATTAGACAGGCATTTTACGTATACAAACCAAAGAAAGTACAAACTTCTACGGAAATGATAATTGTGATCTTCTTGTCTTTTATCTATCTGAAGGAGTCTCTGGTGATAGACCAGCAATATTCAGCAAGCATACTGCTGTTCCATCGTCCACTGAACCGCTTTTCAAATGTTGCATGCAATGTCTTGGTGGAACCGTTCCCCATGTTCATCACTAACAGCCCCTAAATTTTGTGGAAAGAAGTCAAAATGAGAATCCAAAAAATGTAATTTCAGGGACATGTGGCATCCCATGATTTGGAAGCAGTGCACCTAGTTTGATGTTTAATGGGGGAAGAAAATCATCTTTAGGGTTCACAAGTTGTTGATGTGATACGTTCTTGATTCCTGGTACATATTCCTGTCGTGGTGGCCATATTTTCCGCATGTAATGGTTCACTCGGTCCCGGCTGTCCCATTCACACAGAAAGCAACAAAATTTGGTATACCCTTGTTGCATGCCAGTAAGAATTCCAATTACTTTCAGGTCTCTACCGATTCACCCCTTGAATGTATTATATTCAATGTACTGCGATATGTCACGCATTACCTCATATGTTTCTTTTTTGTGAACAGTATACGCCACTGGCACTAATGGATAAGCATTACAAATATGGAGCAATACTGCCTTCAGCCTTATCTTACACGAATCAATGAACAATCGCCATTCTGCTGGATTGTGTTCATGGCCCAACTCCTGAAATAAAGCATTAATATTGTTTCAAAACGAAATTCCTCCAGTCTCCGAAAAGCAAGATGAAAAGTTACTCTGTCGCGTGCTGATTTTGACATTTTTATCCAATAGATTCCATTCTTGAAGTCGAGAGCCCAAGATTTCTGCTTTTGTTTTCGATAGATTTAAGTCCCGTACCAGATCGTTTAACTCTTGTGTGATGAGATGTGGTGCACTTGAGAGGGTTGGTGGTGCGAAGTCGACGTCCTCGTTGCCTGAACTTCCTTCTTCAATTGATGTATCAAATGTAAAATTTTCTGGAGCTTTCGGCACTATGAGCCACTGGGCGCCTTGCTGATTCCAAATTAGGATATCGGATGTGATGTTTTGATTTTGAAGAGAAGACCATTACATCTGTCAAACAAAAGTAACAGTCACTTACGTGGTCTTTGGGCTCTCTCCAAAACATTGGTACGGCAAATTTTAGCCCACTTCGCTTTCCTTGCATCCAGTTTCGCAAGTTCCTGCAACAAGAATTGCAGCAGATATGTGATGCCCATCGCTTATCTTGATCGCCTACTCGGCATCCAAAATACAGTTCATATGCTTTTTTGACAACAGGGGTAAGGCTACGTCTTTGACTTTTCAACGTCAGTTCACCACATATATAACAAAATGAATCAAGGTTTTTCTTACACTGACGGGACATTATGATCCACTGAACGAAGCCTCCTTTTCATACACACCTCACTAACAGAAACCAGCCACAAACGTTAAAACTTTACACAAACACCTGCAATTGCAAAGCACAACCTTCACGTTGGATAGGACAAAACAGATGGCAGCCCTTGTTCGTCAGTGGTGCCAGTACGGTTATTGTTAAGTAACAAATTTATCACTAGAGGATCCAGCAAAATGTTTCTTTATGTAACAATGCGAACTGACAGCGATATCATTTTTATCAAGCGCTGGAGAAAAACAGTTAAAGGGATTATATTTGTTTAAACGTAGTTAATACACATAATGTGTAAAGATGGCGTTTTTTAAAAAAAAAACTGTACGTGATACGAAGAAATTAATTGCAGATTCGTGTTTTGTATGCAAAAATACATTAGAAAAACATATTTTTAAGCAAAGGACAAATTTTGTGTTGTACAGTGTTATCGGCTAAATCATAACATGCCATGCAATTTTGGGGGCCATTTCTGAAATCAGTAAATAACACCATTTTTTGTCTCCGATACAAAAAAAAGGAGGTTGAATTTGTACTTCAGTATCATCAATGTTTATTTTGTGTTGTGTTTTGGTTTTTGGACAAGATTCTTTCATCTATTCCAGCAATCGGCTAAACAGTTCTCCGTCGGTCCAGCCTAGTCCAGGCCTAGGACCAGCTCCGACAAGACTTAGAGTCCCAGGAACACCACAGTTACCCCCTCGACCAAACACACAAACAGGATTCACCAGATCATATTATCCAAATAGTTCTTATTCTGGCATAGGAGGTATAGGG
Organism: Lepisma saccharinum; assembly: GCF_977018435.1. NCBI lineage: Eukaryota > Metazoa > Arthropoda > Insecta > Zygentoma > Lepismatidae > Lepisma > Lepisma saccharinum. The sequence goes on from NC_139229.1 coordinate 141,402,377, forward strand.
AGCTACGGATATGGTGGCTACGGTGGGGGCTATGGCAGCACATATGGAGGATATGGTAGCTATGGAGGATATGGTAGCCATGGAGGATATGGAAGCTATGGAGGACTTGGCAGCTATGGAGGACTTGGCAGCTGTTATGGTGGTTATGGGCTTAATAGATTTGGCTACGGAAATGGAAATGCCAACGTAAATGATCCTGAATCTAGGTGAGAATTTTTAATGTTGTTACTTGTATTTACTCATAAAGCAATATGTATAGAGGTGAGGTGTAATTTTTTCATATACTTATACCAGTTTTATAATTTTGAGTTGTTCATTAAATCTTGACATTCTGTGTGTGCCAACTAGATTTATTTTATTTAAATACAGAGGTTGTTTCCGATATATGGTGATGAAATTGCACACCTTTTGCAGCACCACCAAGCGTGAAGAGAACGAAGCTGTCAGTCATGTGGGCACGTTAGACCGTTGACTGTGCGTGACAGGTGTGGTCATTGCGTATCGGGAAGAATGCCGCCGAAAATCAGTGCATATTGGGAGGGTTACATAACTGCACTTTCCGACGTAAACTACAGTTATAGTGCCATTATAAAACTGTGCAAGGAGCGTGGATTCACTCTGTCCAGAAATGGCATATCACGGGTATTGAAAGGGGCAGGTAAGATGAGGCGTGGGATGATTCCTGTGGGGCAGAAACAGGCCAACTCCCGGCCTGCCACTAGCCGCACGCCAGCTACAATTCAGGATGTCAGGGTGCTGGTCACCAGGGAGAATCCAGCCACACAGAGAAGTATCGCAAACTGGCTACAAACATCACTGAAGAGTGCCCACCATCATTGACCACGATTTGGGTTTGGAAAAGCGACGCAAGGGGAGTGTTCATAAGCTCTTGCCAAAGCACATCCAGGAACGTCGCACCAACTGTCGAAAGCTTTATGAGCGGCACCTGCCAGGTGAAAAATGGAAGTTCTTTGTTACATTGGACGAGGCATATGTTTATCTTGATGACTGTCACAAGCCACGTGCAATTTTTTTATCGATCGACAGGTTCGAGGGACTTTCAAAGATGGTTCACTGAATGTAAGGAAAGTTTTGGCACAGGTTTCATGATCATTGCTGGATACTCGTACAATGGCAAGCTGACCATACATCGTGTTGCCAAAAATACGAAGGTTAATTCCGATTATTATCAGGCTGACGTCCTGACACCAATTTATCGCCATGACATTCCCCATCTGTACGGGAGGGATCAGAATCTTGTGTAGGCGCATCAAGACAAGGCGTCAAGTCACATATCTCGCTCAACCTGCCTCTTCCTCCAACAAATGGCAGAAGAAACTGGAATTCGTGTCATTCCTTTCACAGACATTCCAGTGAAGTCACCTGATGCCTCACCGATGGACTTTTGTGCCTTCGGCCTACCGAAACGAGCCTTGTCTCAAAAGAAGACCCCGTACCATTGAAGTGCTATAGAAAGCCTGTCAGGAAGAGTGGTTGAGGCTGGACATGACTACACTTCGTGCCAGTCTCCTGCAGTGGAAACTTCGCTCTCGGGCAATTGCCAAGATGCAGGGCCACCAAATAGAGCACTATCGATGGTGGTGACATGGTTTCTCTTAAGGTAGGAGCAGTTTAAAATCATCACCATAGATCGGAAACAACCTCTGTAATAAATGTATGATCATAACACTTACATTGTAATGGCATGGTAATGATTTTCAATTAGAAATGAGTTTCACAAGTTGCACAGAAGGATAAGGAAGGCATTGAGAATAAGATCGAGGAAACAGATTCGTGCCTTTGAAAGATGCAGAAAATATTATGTGTGAGGAATTATGTAAAGAAATATTCAGTTGTGCAAGTTACCATTGCCTGAAGCATTTTTTTCACATGGAAAATATATATACATGCCAGAGATGGAGGGAAATGCTGAAATACTAAAGCCAGTCTCTCACGGTACTTCGGTTCGTCCTCAGTTCATGAATGCATCAAGAGGGGCCTCACATGAATGTGAGTATATAACTCATGCCATTTCAAGTATTTCAAGTACACACTAGTATGAAGTTGCATTATTCGTATATTACGATAGAGGTTTCTAATGAAACCCTTCTCCATATGGTTTTGAAATTTATTCCTCAATATGAACTAGTCAAATAAATTACATAAACTTCACCATGTTCAAAATGAGAAAAACTGTGGTGTTTACATTAAGTTACAATACTTACATTACATTGAGATTTACTTTGAAGGCCATGAAGCAATAATTACAATTCGTAATTTATATTTCATTACTGTGGTGCTACACACAGCACACTCTGTTACAGCCAACATATGTGGTTGTTCACTTCAAAATAGTATTTGCATGGGTTGTGAAAATAAAATGTCAGTATCACAGTTGGACATTTAAAATATGTGGACTATTTATATAAACATTAATAATTATTAGACACTTCTGTCGATAAAAAAATGCCCCCCCCCCCCCCGCCCCTCAGTCATTTATATACAGTGAACCCTCGTTAACACAAACTCGATTAAGACGAACACTCGGTTAACATGAACAAAATGTTGGTCCCGGCAGAGATGTATAGTGTGTCCGGATGAAAATATACCAATAAGGAATTTGAATAACTATGCAACCGTTGGTGATAGAAACGTCCGGTTATGTTTATTTGGAAGAGAGAATCATAGAATTTTATGATAAATAAAAGAAGATTGCAGTACTCACCTCAGTAGATCTCAATGTGAGTTCCTTTGATGGCTCGACAAACATCAAGTCGGTACTCAACCTGAATCCATACGTTGCACAACTTTTGATGTGTCACAGTACACAACTTATACAGTATTGTAACCAACAGATTCAGATCAACAATGTGTTCAAATGTGTTTTTCTATTCTTTAGAACATAGCCAGTACGAGTAACATCAAGATTAAAACTTTGGTGCAATTGCTCGACAATCGCAATCATGGTGTCAACAATGAGCTTATACGTATTTAACCAACAAATTCAGTTGTGTGTTCAGGTGTGTTTTTCTATTCTTTAAAACGTAGCCACTACAAGTAACATCAAGTTTCAAGCAGTAAGACGGGAGTCATGCCCAAGGAAGCAGACCGGCATAGATCTGCAAACAAAACTGAAATTCCTAGAGGAAGTAGACCATGGTGCATTGAACAAAACGACAATTGCTGAACAGTATGGAATTGCCAAATCTACATTATCTACAATACTTAAAGATCGTGAAAAAATTCTTAATGCTGCTGCATCAGGTTCCGGGAACAAATCTAAGCGACTTCGCATTGCTAAGTACGAAGATGTTGAAATGTTACTTCTAGAATGGTTCAACCATATACACGCTTCAAATGTACCTTTAAGTGGACCTATAATTCAGTCAAAAGCAAGTGAGATTGCAAAAAATTTAGACATTCAAGATTTCAGTTGTTCCACTGGTTGTCTGTACCGGTTCCAAAAGAGAGACTCAATTTCATCATTAGTGATTTGTGGTGAAGCAAATAAAGTTGATGAAGAAGGAGCAAACAACTGGTTGCATGAATTTGAACAAATTGAGAGAAAAGTATGCCTCGTGTGATGTGTAGAATATGGACGAAACTGGACTTTTTACAATATTTTCCCAAGTCATACCCTTGGAATAAAAGGTGAAAACTGATGGTGGAGTATGCAGTAAACAACGTTTAACTGTTGTCCTTGTATGTAATGCAGACGGCAGTGATAAACTCCGTCCATGGGTGATCAGTAAGTCCGAGAAACCACGTTGTTTTAAACACACAAACATGCATACTCTGTCTTACATCTACTCTCACCATAAGAAAACTTCATGCATACTCTGTCTTACATCTACTCTCACCATAAGAAAGCTTGGATGGACATCTCATCATTTTGTAATTGGCTTCTTCGTTTCAACGGTCGAATGGTGGCTCAGAATTGGCATGTTTTTCTGACACTGGACAGGTGTACAGTCCATAACATACATGATCTGATACTTTTTTTAAATGTTAATTACTGTAGTAGTGTTTTCTATGATGACATACATAATACATATTGTAAATGGTTAATGTGTAGAAAGAACTGTATTGCAACAATAAAATTTAACATGAAGTCTTGATTTTTTGGTCCCTTGGGATTCGTGTTAACGAGGGTTTACTGTAGTTGTATTGATGGATTTTTTTAAAAAGCTGCCTTGAATATATAGTCGAACATCTATTGTCTTTCTTCTTCTTCCTACTTCAGCTGGCCAGTATGTTCCTCAATTCTGATTGGTAGTTCTATGGTATCAAGGATGGATTTAAAGACTGTTTCTAATTCAGTTGGGAAAACGATCGCTAAGTAAGGAAACTAGAAGTTGTTCAGAAACTGGTGACAGACCTAAGTGCCATGTGAGACTGGCTTAAGACAATTAAACCTGAGAATTGTAAACAACTTATGTGTAAATAATGGTGATTTTGGAATTGCACAATTTAAACTTTGGCCATGCCTTCTGCTTCCCTTCTTTTATTGCATATTTTTTACCTTGCATTGTAATATACTGATATCTTTCTTTTGTACGATGGTTGGGTCTTTTCATTCTCATTAGTATTTGTATAATTGCAAAATTTATTTTCTTACTCTGTAGTAGCTGTGACAAATTTTCTACAGAGTAAAGCACCATTAATACACATATATTTGTGTTGGGTTTTTCTTTTCTTGTGTGATAGCAATGAATGAAAATATAATTTTGTACATTAGCCATTTGGCCTCCATCATAAATAAATGAGTGAAATGCTGTTTACAAATAAGTTTTTGAGTCATATGTAAACGTGAGGCTAATAATTTATCTAGTTAAAAAACGGCAAACTTCTTGCACATATAGCAACACATTTTTCTTCTGGTTCCAGAAGACATTGTCCTATATCCTGTGTAGATTCTCTGATTGCAACATATTAAGCATTTCCAACCCCCCTCCCTACCTTCAGTCTCTAACATGGGTATCAGTCCATGAAATTTGCAAACTGGAACACTTTTCTAAAAGTTTTTTTAAATTAATATGTGAATTACAGTATAGGTATAAATGCTTTTTTTGTTTGATTTTCTTTCCAACAACATGCCGGACCCAGTGGCCGAGTGGTTAGCACATCGCGCTGCGACGCTAGGAGTCCCGGGTTCGAATCCCACTCGGGCTTGGTTGTTTGTAAATGTCCATTCATCACTTTCATCATTTCATGCTTCATCCCCATCTTCGCAAATTAGCCAAGAGGCACAAAACGGGAAGTAAAATAAACTAAATTAAATCAATCTTTCAAACAACATTCACCATGACAGGGCCTCTCACCCTTCATACTTTTCTCATCGATGTATGGTATTTCTCAATAAAAACTTCAGGCTTGTGATGTCTCTTGTTCTCCAAAGGGATGAAGCTGCATTGTTCTTTCTTTTTCAGATTTATACAGCTAGCTGAGGAAAGTTCTAGACCAGCATTCCAGTCTATTGAGTCTTTAGTGCATGCTTTTGGGTCTGTCAGCATGATGCTGGAATCAACATTCTTTGCAGTCCACAGTTCCTTCCGAGCTGTGCTGGGAGTAGCAGAACACTTTGGCCGGTTGAGAACGTTGTTTGCTCAGGTGTTTTCCACCTTTGCCATTATACGAACACTGAGGTGGATGTACAGAAAGTTACTCTACTTATTGGGTAAGTTAACCCTTAGATGGATGGTCTTTGTGACTCTTCATCAGTTTAATCTCATCATTACTCATCCTTATCATCGGAATTAGCCAAAGTGTCAGAAAGACAATGCTAAATACCAAAAAAATACAATACTATCCCAACTTCAGGAAATCGTGAACATTTCCTATCATAAACAAAATGTTAGTCTTGCAGACCTGTAATAAATTGTAATACATATTAATGTTTGGCATGTACCTATTATTACCCTCTAGTTTTCAAGGAAGTTGGACAAGATTATTACACCCTAAAACATGTTAAAAGCTTAGATCTTTTTTTTTTTTAAATTTAAATTTAGGCAACCAATAGAAACGATAGTTGTAGTATTCTGTTGGCAGGTAACAGTATGGGAGAAAGTTACTGAAAGACCTTATAAAATCCAGGGATTCTGGTCCTATGCCAAGATGTAGGTTCCCTACTAGCTCCTTATCTAGTATCCGTAGATAGGGGGTTAATAGGTGGATAATCACTGCTTGGAAGCAGTTGATGGAAGTGAAGTTTTGTGTTATATAATATGAGAGGACAAGAAAAACAAATGATTATTGGAAAAAATACTAAATGAGATAAGAACTTGAAAATATTTATTTATTCTTGACAATATCCATATTCTCATGTCATTTTTAGCAGTGCCTTAATAGTTTTAGCATAGAAGTCTTCAGAAAGTAAGTCCAGACTCCTCAGCCAAATCCAGTACAGCCAGTCCCTGTGGTGGAGTGGTTAGCACATCGTGCTACGATGCCATGGGTCTTGGTTTATAATCCTGGCCTGGGTGTGGATGTTTGTTGGTGTCCATTCATCAATTTCATCATATCATCACTCATCCCCATCTTCGCAAATTAGCAAAAAGTGGCACAAAAAGCAAAGTAAAATAAAGCAAATCAATCAACCAAATGCAGTCCAGGGTGAACTACATGGAAGGGAACATTAATTTTTTCATGCATTAATAGATAAAGCAAGTCTAGTTCTCTTGTTAAAGTACAGCTTCAGTTTTCATCTTAACTGGCCTTTTGGTAGTGTTATTTTTTTCTTCTAATTTCCAACTTTATCTAAGTAGGTGTCGAATATACGTAGGTTAAGAAAAATGAAGAAAAAGTCAAGAATTTTGGATTTGTTATTTAGGTAGACACCCTGCAGTGTAAGTTTTTTTAACCTGGTTCCATGGTATTTAAAGAGAATAATGTTTGAAAGTAAAATATTCATCTTGTTTTTGAGTGTTGTATATTTTAGTATACTGAATTTAATATTTAGTTCATGTTTCTGCTTACAGGCTTGATAAAGGATGACCCAACCCGTGAATCAGTGTGGCAGAAAGCAGCCACTTCCAGTGTCAGTGGAGAAGCCTTGAGCGAGATAGATGTCAAACAGGCGCAGACCTCCTGGCCTATTATTATGTTCCTAGGAATTGTTTTCGCTGGGCCATATCTAATATGGAAGCTAATTAGATCAATCACCTCAATTGATATGGAAAGTAAGTTTCTTATACATGAAATTATTGTTGGACAAGTAACTTTCTTCTAGTAATTACTTTTTCTATCAGATTTATTTGCTAATCTCAAGTAACATCTTATAAATAATCTTATAGTTCGACAGTTCTTTAGACAGTCAAGGCATGATATGGTTAGATATTTCTAAGAAGAAAATTCTATTGCATGTTAAGGGCCACTATATTATGACTTTTATCTTCATGATGGAAAATGAAATGAACATATCAAGAATTGAGCTTTTTGTAGGTTTGGTGCGTATTACTCACAATTCCAGAATATAAAAAGACGTTAAAAATTAACGTTGAAAACTGTACTTACGTATGTTGTTCCTATTATCTTTCTTTAGAACTATGTTTCAGAGATTAACTATCCCCTTCTTCAGGTTCCTATGAAAAAACTAGGTACTTAGCATAGTAACACGTCGAAATGTAATAAAAGGATTGTGGACAGGGGTTGGTGTGGATACATTTAAGATATTATATCCCCGCCCTAGACATATATAAAAAGCTCGCCGTTCACTAAAAACTTGCACATGTTAAAAACGTTAAAATACTAAAAAACCTGTGTGTATTACTATATACAACTTGCAGGTTCGCCTTTCCTGCACAACTGTGCTTCCTAATCTACATGAAGGTCACTCCTCCATGAACGCTTTCCTCTCCCCTTTATTTTCTTATTTCCCCTTATCGCATCACAAATCCAACATGAATTCTCGTTCTTCTCGAGCAACTTGGATAACTTCTGGAGTGACGTGGAAACCGATATTGGGTGCAATCTTCAAATCTTTGTCCCATTTTTTGAGGAAATTGATCCACCCTTCTTCTAAATTTCCTTCATCCCTGTTAAGATTATTCTTCCCCCCTCTTCAAATATTCACTGTTTCGTACACATTTCTTCCTAACTTCCTCTTTTCTTTTCTAATGATTTCCTTTTTTGCAATTCCATGTCCGCTTTCCAAAATGTGTTCCGAGAGGCCTGTTTTGGGAACTTTTTCTTTTATATCTTTTTCATGTTCGCTCCATCTTTTACCCATATTTCGACCGTTCTGTCCTATGTACTCCTTCCCACATTGACATTCTATTCGATATACTCCCTTCTGGTTTTCCGGTATTTCCCTAGTCATCCTTCCTTATAATCGGTAAAGTATTTTTCCACATTCTTTGGGGCTTTCATCCCGCAAACGATCCCGAAATCTCTTGTTATTTTTCCGATTTTTTCGGATACAATTTGGATGGTAAGGGAGTGTCAACGTACTTTACCTTTGCATTTTCGATTTTTCATTCTCTTTCTTTTTGATCTCCTTCCTCTCTTTTGGTTCCTTTCATAAAAATTTTCTGTGCTCTTCTTGCAATCCTATCCATTTCTCTATTTGTGTATCCCATTTTTCAATCCTGTTTTTTTTACCCACCGAATTTCGTTTTCTTTTTCTTTTCCACTATTGCATAGTCTACCAGCTCTAATAAAAAAGTTTAGGTACACATTTTCCTTTGTTTCTCCGGGGTGTGCCGATTCCTTGTTAATATATAGGTTCCCCGATATGTGTTTATGATGTTGTCCTGTTCTAATCCTATTCCCTTCTTTCAAGATACTAAGATCCAGAAAATTGATTTTTCCGTCTACTAAGTATTCCCTAGTGAAGTTTATTCTTTCGTCTTGTTTTTCCAATTCTTCAAAGAGAAGGCAGCTTTGGAAAAAATGGGAATAGGTATTAAATATTACGGGAGATATGTAGATGATATCTTGATTATAGGAAAGGGGGTAGCAATGAACAAGGTCTTTGAAGAATTGGAAAAACAAGATGAAAGAATATTAATATTAATATATTATTAATATAATTAATAAATTAATATTAATAAGGAATCGGCACACCCCGGAAAAACAAAGGAAAATGTATTCCTAAACTTTTTAATTAGAGCTGGTAGAGTATGCAATAGTTTAAAAGAAAAAGAAAACTAAATTTGGTGGGTAAGAAAAACAGGATTGAAAAATGGATACACAGATAGAGAAATGGATAGGATTGCAAGAAGAGCACAGAAAATTATTATGAAAGGAACCAAAAAGAAAAAGAAAGAGAGAACAAAAAAACTGAAAATGCAAAGGTAAAGTACGTTGGCATCCCTTACCATCAAATTGTATCCGAAAAAATCGGAAAAGTAACAAGAGATTTCGGAATCGTTTGCGGGATGAAAGCCCCAAAGAATGTGGAAAAATACTTTACCGATTATAAGAAAGGAAGGACGACTAGGTAAATACCGGAAAACCAGAAGGGAGTATATCGAATAGAATGTCAATGTGGGAAGGAGTACATAGGACAGAACGGTCGAAATATGGGTAAAAGATGGAGCGAACATGAAAAAGATATAAAAGAAAAAGTTCCCAAAACAGGCCTCTGGGAACACATTTTGGAAAGCGGACATGGAATTGCAAAAAAGGAAATCATTAGAAAAGAAAAGAGGAAGTTAGGAAGAAATGTGTACGAAACAGTGAATATTTGAAGAGGGGGGAAGAATAATCTTAACAGGGATGAAGGAAATTTAGAAGAAGGGTGGATCAATTTCCTCAAGAAATGGGACAAAGCCTGGAAGATTGCACCCAATATCAGTTTCCACGTCACTCCGGAAGATATCCAAGCTGCTCGAGAAGAACAAGAATTTATGTTGGATTTGTGACGCGATAAGGGAAAATAAGAAAATAAAGGGGAGAATAAAGCGTTCGAGGAGGAGTGACCTTCATGTAGATTAGGAAGCACAGTTGTGCAGGAAAGGCTGAACCTGCAAGTTGTATATAGTAATACACACAGGTTTTTTAGTATTTTAACGTTTTTAACATTAGAATAAGTTAACTGTACAAGTTTTTAGTGAACGACGAACTTTTTATATAAATCTAGGGTGGGGATATAATATCTGAAATGTATTCACACCAACCCTTGTCCACAATCCTTTTATTACATTTCGACGTGGTACTATGCTAAGTACCTATTTTTTTCATTCGAAGCTGAAGAAGGGGTTACTTAATCTCCAAAACGTAGTTCTAAGGAAAGAAAAATAGGAACAACATAAGCGCATACGTAAGTACAGTTTTTAAAGTATTTTTATATTCAAAAATGGAGCTTCACAATAATTTTTCCATTGGGTCATTTTCGACCCACTTCACATGCTTCTAATTTTACTTGATTATAGTTTCATTATTTAACCTTTATCCGTTGGAACTCTCGCGTGCCTGTATTTTCATTTGCCTTAGAGCCATTTCAAGCACGGGCTTTTCAAACTTGCCGTGAAGTACAAAAAATATCATAACTTAAGAACTAGCAGAGGTAAAATTTATACATTGAGCCTTCCAATAATTAGTGTTAAATGAAGATGATGAAAGTTGAATTTAAAAAAAAAAAGTGTGTCCTTTTCAATAGACTGAAGTGAATGAAAATATGTGGCATGTAGCGATGGTATATTTCTACAATTGTGCTAAGTTTGGTTAAAATCAGACTCATAGTTCTTGAGTAAAAAATAAAAACATTATATAAAGCATCAGTGTTGCCAGCTTCGTGACAATCTCCAGCTTCATGACAATGTCCAGAATTTTGCTTTTAGCGTATGAGAATATGAGGAAATTACGCGGTCCAAAAATTTTGCTTAATTAAGGAAAATTGCGAATTTTGGGCCTTTGTCCCTGCTTCCCTCTGGATCCTTTATTGTTGGATGTTACTTAAAATGTTGCTTTTTTACTCATTGTTACATTTAGAATTTAAATTGTTCAAAAAGATGCAGTGGTTGTGGAGTTACAGCCCTTTATCTTCAATTTATTCTAGTAACAAAAGGGGAAAGAAAGGGCTTTTCTGAACAGCACTTGTTAATAATAGTAACAGTGGATGTATTGTTTTGTAATTATTTCTTTTGTAGTCTACGGTTATTACAAGCATAAAAACACAGTTTTTGTTGTGACGTTTCAGGAGAACGCACACACTTCCTTCATCAGACATTTATTTTTAGTTTGATTAAAGATACTTATAACAATGGTTAAATTTTTTTAAACAAAAAGAAAATCAGTTATACAATGGATGTTGTCAATGTTACATTGTTGTAATATAGAAAGTTATTTCAGATAAAGAATTTGATCACATTCTTTTTTATTTAAAAATTATGAATCCTAAATATCATCAGGCAATTCAAGATCATCATTGCTTTCACAGAGTTTCTTGATGTTTTCCATTACATTAAATTTTAAAGATGGTGGCTTACTCCACTTGTGAAAAAGAAAACTCCATAGTGGGTCTATGTTACCATTTTCATTATTTCATTTTATTACTTAATAACTGTAGACTACAAGAGAAATAATTCTACAATGTAAGCAATGCAACATACAAGAAAAATTATTGTTTTGTATTTCAAGTATATAATACCTTTAGGCGTAAACTAATGAACCAAAAAGACAGAACTGAAATATAGTGTATAGTTTTCAAGAAATCGCTTGTTTAATTGGTTAACATGTGGTCGGGGCAAATTTCGACAATCGGGCCTATGCCCCTGTGTCCCTCCTGAATCCTTAATTGTCGGATGTTGCTTAAAATGTTGCTTTTTACTCATTCTTGCTTGCAGATTTTTTTTTTTTTTTATAGATGCAATAGTTTTGAATATGCAGCCACTTTTAGAAATGTATCCCATAATAATATGGTGGCAACGAAGGGAAACAAAGGACTTTTTCAACCTTTGCTTGTTAATAGTAGTAAAAATGGATATATTGTTTTGTAATTCGAGTATATGATACCTTCATATATATACTAAAGATAAAAAAAGACAGAACTGATAAATAATGTATAGTTCTCAAGAAATGGCATGGTAATTGTGTTGGTCGAAATATCGACCATCCAACGTTAAAGGGTATACATGTGGCAGTCGAACTTTCGACCGTGAGGCAGGTAAAGGTTAATGCAAATTCTTTGTAGTGCAATGTGTTTGGAGAATTCACACCTAAGCGACAAGCAACACATGTTGCTTCGGGATTTCATCAGTTTGTCACGCCACTATGGTGTGAAGCATTGCTGCTAATCAGCTGGTTACCAAGTGGCATGTGCTACATGTCACTTTGGTCCAAAATCTTCCTTTAAAACACTAGTCTTTTAATGTTAAAAAATAACATAAAAAGAGACAGGTCACGTGAACATACTTAAAAAATAATAATAATAATAATAATACTCATACAATAAATGTAATTTGCAACAGATTTGTGCTGAGTTGGTAGAGCATATGGCTACCATGCAGAAGACCCCTGGTTCGGATCCCGGGGCAGGTGATCTGGACCAGAAATTTTCCCAGTCATTCCCCTATTTCTGTGTGGCTCTGAGGCCCAACCAGCCTTGTATCAATCTACCTGGGGGGAGGGGGTAAAGGCAGCCGGGCATGATGCTGATCATATCATCCTAACTATGGCTGAGATCAAGAATATGTGGAGCTGGAGCTCTACCTCCACACCACCCGATATGCCATTGACATGTGTGCACTAGGGTGATGACTTTTTTACAACCTCATTTCCCTGTATCATAATTTGATGAGCTTTCATTAAAGATTACATAAAATCTTACTTTCAAGGTGATTAGATAAAAAAACCTCACGCACAAAATGATTTTAAAAATTTTATTTATCAGTTTTTTCCCCCCATTTTTTGAAGTCACTGTAAGCATATATAAAATTGAACACAAGCTTTAGAGTCACATATATACAACATTATATAGGGTCATCAAACACACAAGGAAGTCAATTATTCACGATAATGTCATTGAACAGGATGAATCTCAGTGGGAGGTTGTCCTTGTTGCAGCAGGAGTCGTGCAAGTCTTGAATAACTTTGATCGCACGCTCACAGCACTGGTTACTTTGGGCAATGTTGATTGGAGATTCATCTGTTTTCCAGTGGGTTTTCAAGCATTTGAGACCTGTTTTGTAGTCATTCAGAACTGCAGATAATTCATCAAAATCTTCAGCGCTGAACAATTGACTGCTGAACCAATGGTCAGCCCATGAGTAGGAAATGAATGAACAAATTTGACGCAGCCTGTTCCGGCTTTCAGGCATCAGAATAAACTCAAGAAGGGCTAGAATGGCACGAGAGTTCCATCGTGCATTGCTGATGTTTGGGATCTGTTGAAACTTCATGAAGGGGATCTCATTCCTGGCAGTGAAATGACGGAAGACACGAGTGAGGTGGTAGAGAAACTTCATGTCGTCTCTCCAGCTGCCTGTTTCCTTTATCTCAGTTTTACCGTTGCTGAAGGCTGCTTTCAATTTATCATAATTGCTCATCAAATCCTGCACAAAGAAGTACTCGATGTTTGGTGATTTAGTCGAACCATGGAGCTCATCGTCCATGACAATAAGGGGGGAACCCCCGAATACAACCAAACCTCCACCCGTATGCATTCTTGGGCTCATCGTCCATGACAACACGAGGAACACGATCCAGCACATGGTGCTGGCAACTGATGAACTTGGGTTTGGGGAGACCTATCTCTTCGAACATTTGCTGCAGCTGAACAACAACGCCCATTTTCTTGCCGGTATTCACGCTTGTTGTGTCAGCAACAATCATCACACCTGATCCCCACAGGTTGAACTCCTCTAACACATCCTGGAGTCCTTCTGCGACTATTTGAGCTTTCCCATCTTTCAATTTGAGTACAGACAACTTAATTTCTTTTGCTTCATTCTTGGGGACCACGGCCTGATATTCAAAGCCATCAATGTGTTTGCCGTCAAAGTGTATGCTCCACTTCTCCAGATGAAGCGTGCTCACCAAGTGCTTCTTCATCTGAGCAGCTCTCGTGTAGTTAGCCTTGTGGATTGCTGACTGACATGGGTTTGGGATTTCAATGCACATCCATTCGCCTTTCACCTTGGTCACGTCAAACAGTTCATTCAATGAATCAAAGTTTTGTTTCTTTCTGCATCGCTCATAGTCTTTCAGAAGGTTTGCTAGTTTTGCACAAATGGCTTGATCAGATACATGCGGGAAGTTCAATGTTTTGCTCCATAGGGCTTTAAGCTCCACAGCAATTAGACTGATCCTCTCTCTCCGTTCTTTGGCAGTGGATTCAAGAAATTTGAAGCGTCCAATGACGTGGCTTTTCAGGGGCTTGCGACTCCGTTCACTTAAGGGTGCTTCATAAATTGCCACGTTGCCTATTCTTGATGGCGCTTGAAACTGGACTAAGTTCTTTGTCCAGGTTTCCTTGTTCTTCTCCGTGTTAGACGAGCTCCTCTTGAACGACATGTTGTCTTCTACTCAGCAACAGAAATAGAAAAGGCCTTAACGTAAATATTAAATACGTAACAAATTAAAGAAACTGTTATTGAGTTTCCATATATTTTATTTAAAAACAAGCAAGAAACAATTATAGAAAATAAAAAAAAGACAGACACTAATAATATATTAGATGCTCAATCATAATTAGCGAGAGAGTTCAATGTGGCTCACCAAATAATACAAGGATTTCTTTATAATATACTCTGGATAATGCGAAATTGCGCATTGTGCAATAGTTATAAAGCAATAATAATGTTGACACCAAATTAATCTAATCAAATCTCAACTACCCGCTTTGAACACTTCGCTTATATAGCAGTTTATACCACACTGCGAAACAGCTGAAGAAAATTTTAGTACTGTACAGAAGCTTCCCATGTAATTACGTCACCGTGACGTCGCAATCCGGCCAGACGGCGCACAGCATTCTATGATTTTCTGGAATATTCCATACAATTCTCTGGTGCATAAATTATTGCACAACTCTGTTTGCTGAATTATATTATATATAAATATTGTTAATACAATTTTATGAAATGGTAAAATGGCATACATAAAATTTAAAAATGGTTTGTGCGTGACCTTTTTCAATATTTCAGTGGAATATACCTCATTTTAGTCATTAATAGGCAAAAGTTCATCCATTTGTGCTACAGGAATTATTTTTTGAGAAAAAAAATGAAAAAGTCATCACCCTAGTGTGCACATACACAGGGGACCTTTACTTACTAATTATTTGCTACTCAACACAAAGTCCTTCATTTTTTAGGTGGATTGTTTTCAACCCAATGGGAACATCATAAGTAATAGAGTAAATAGGTTATATACTTTTTACTAGATATTTTCTCCATTTAGGGGATGTGGGGATAGGGCCACACATCTCGATCTTGGTCATTTTGGAGGTGGTGATCAGCACCACACTCATGCTACCTTTACCCCCAGGTTGCATCCAAGTATCCATTTATTTGAGGTTGGGTAAGCCCCAGAGACTTTATGCGGCGACAAGGCCAGAAAATTTTGACCTTAAATCACCCACCCTGGGAATATAACCCGCATCTCCCATGTGGCAGTCACACACCGTACCAACTAGACCACCAGGATTGTCAACAATTACAATGTATATTCCTATAATTTACTTATTAAGTATTATGCAGCTTTTTCTCCAGTCACTTGAAATGCATTTCCTGAGAATGCTGACCTGATTTAATTTACCTGAATTTCTCATCCTAAGCTAGAATAGGTGCTTATGTTAGATGTACAATTTAAATTCTAATGCCAGCTTTTATTAGATTACACAACAATTATGAAAAAGTTGCTGATACGTAAATTATAGAATTTCAACAATTTCATTTGTTAGGTACTCAAAGTGGGGCCCATGGATCAGCGGCAGCACCAGGATTAATCATCTAGGGGTGCAGAATGAAATGTAGGGGGTGCGACCTTGAAAATAAAGAAAACCTGAAATATGCATGCATGAATGAATCAAATATCAATCAACTTTTAGTAGGCATCTATGATAATATGCTAATGAAACTGAAGAAAACTCCGATTTCACAGTTGCTATCCACACCAACAGCCATAACACCACCTTCAACAACTGTTTCCATGTTGCCATAATCCATCTTCCTCCCCCCTCCCCCCCTGCATTCAGACATGTCTTTCTGCAGGCGATGGGAAAGGGCCTATATATCAGGCATGCACACCACTATACCTCCCGGACTTAACCTAGCCAACCAATAACCCTTTACCTTCTTCCCCGAAACCACCCACCCTACACAGTAAACACTGGTGAAAGTACCTTACATTTGTTTCCTACTGTCTAACTTTCTCTGGCAACATTGTACCAACACTACAGTTAGTATTCTGTGCTCCTATTCTTCATTAATCTGCGAACCTCTTTTCTTCTCTGATGAAAATGTGGCCTAGGTCACGAAATATCAACGTTTTTCTTTTCGTGTGGTAAGTGTTTACTGTCTCCTTCATCATTTGTATATATATATATTGTTTTGGATTGATTCCAAATTTTGAGCACGGAACAATCCTGGGTAATCATTTTTTAATAGCTCATAAAGAAACTTTGGATTTTGAACAGAATCAACTCACGTTGAGATTTGGAACTCCTCCGCAGAACCAGTTAAGGATGGAACATATAAAAACCTTTGACGTATCAATAAAAGTTGCTAGTCTGATCAGGGATTTATTTATGCCGAAATTTGTTAACTCTTAGATGAATCAGAATTAAACCTAGGTCTCACTTGTGTATTCCTGTTAAATTGACAAATTCTAGGAATCAGACTTTAACTTATTTAGAACCAATCAAAAGGTATATACAGGGTGTTTCAGAGTGACCCAGACACTACCTTTTTCTCGAGAACGGGAGATCGTATCAAGTTGAAATAAAAAAAATGCACCACTAAGTTGGGCCCAAAGAATCCGTAGAAAGTATTTCCAACAGCCCGAAAGCCACACTTTGTGGTTTTAGTGGGGGGTACATGCCCCGTTCGTGCGATTTTCAAATGGGAAGGGTATGTTTGGAATGCAGATTCGGAAAGGCGGGGAAAAAATATAATTGTCATATGAAACATTTGTCTCTACCATATGCCACATGATGACTGCGGGACTAAAAAAAGGATGAAACCACGTGACCCAAAAAAGGGGGTCTAAAGTTAGGGAAGAACTAGAAAATTTCAAATGGCAAGGGGGGTCGAGTAATACCTCGTTTTAAAGGTCACAGAAAACGTGAAAAGGATGCGAACATGATTTTGTAATCCACTGAACGGTTTCAAAATGGCGACCAAAATAATTCCGACCCCTGAAGTTGGTGTTCCAAAGTGAGGAATTACGTACGTAAATAGCAAAACACGAACACTGGACGGAGTACATAAGATCCCGTACAAACAATTATAGTAATGGGTCCGCTCTTGAAACATCATACTACTGTAAGCTTTGTTTGAGCTGCAACTTTGACCGCTCTTCACACTTTCTCCAGGCTTAGGACTGGTAATGAATGGTTTACTGTCACGCACAATAAGGAATTCGTTGGCATGTTTAATGAAAACGAAAAAGGTCCTTTTCTCACAATTGATTGCCAAACCATTGTTTGACAAGAGAAATAGGCCTAACTGAAATGATGATAAGAAAAACGAAAGAGTAATCAGAAACCAATGAACAACGAAAACGAGTAGACTTGGTAAAGCACCCAGTGTGATGCACATTTTTCAACTCAACTTACAGTAGATGTTCGAAATGTCTTCCCTCGGTCTCGATGCATTTCTGCACACGGACACTGAAATCATTCTGTGCTGCAATAACTT
The DNA here is from genome assembly GCF_977018435.1 of Lepisma saccharinum. Classification (NCBI taxonomy): domain Eukaryota; kingdom Metazoa; phylum Arthropoda; class Insecta; order Zygentoma; family Lepismatidae; genus Lepisma; species Lepisma saccharinum. The sequence goes on from NC_139229.1 coordinate 141,420,178, forward strand.
CTGCCTCACTAATCTGCCTGCATGCAACAACTATGCACTCGATCATGTCGTCCCACGTTGTAGGGAGATTTTGGTAAACTATTTCTTTCAGTCGTCCCCGGAGGTAATAATCTAAACATGTTAAGTCTGGTGACCTAGGAGGCCAGGGCACAGGCCCACCTCTACCTACCCAGCGACCACGAAACATTGCATTCACCTGATTCCTCGCTGTCAGCTCAAAATGTGCTGGGCAGCCATCTTGTTGTAGCCACATGTGTGTTCTGATGTGTAAGGGGACATCTTCGAGAAAACTGGGCAATTGTTCTTGAAGAAATACAACACCCGTAAGCCTCGCTTGAAAAAAATGAGGTCCAATTATTCGTCCGCCGATGATTCCACACCACACATTCACAGACCATCTATGTTGATGATAAACCTCTTGCATCCACCGTGGGGTTTCGGCGGCCCAGTAATGCATGTTGTCACGATTTACCTGACCATCACTTCTAAATGTAACCTCATCAGACCACAACATTTCGTCAAAGAATCGAACAATTGCATTCACTTGAGCTTGAGACCACATGCAAAAGTCTAGCCTGCTTTGAAAATCAGTTCCGTGTAGTTCTTGATGCAAGGACACGTGGTACGGATGAAATCTTTGATCCTTTAAAATTCTTCTCACTGTACTTGCGCTGACACCAGAATCACGAGCAACTTGCTTGATACTCATGTGAGGATTGAGATGGAGGGCTGCAAGTACACCAGCAGACCTCTCATCTCGAACAGGCCGAGCAATGCTTTCATGTTTGTGACTACTAGAAGGCTGAACATTGCCCCTTCTGTGTGCACGATCGGCAAGGGTGCAAAAAACATGTCTTGAACGATATTCCCGATCGGGATACCTTGCAGCATACACACGAGCAGCAGCAGAACTATTTCGTTGGCACTCACCCAACACCATGAGCATATTAAATGTTTCTTCGTTCGTGAAAGGCATTATTAGTTCACATTCAACAATTTGCCACTGCGAATTAAGTACAGGAATGCACACTACCCGCGAGGAATGCACTGTAGAATGTCCTGAGGTACCACACAATGCCTTCGACGATGCAACCACTTGTAACAGACAACGGTGAATGAGACCAAGATTGGAGGGGCATATTCGCGTTATCAGTGAAAGCACACTGGAACCGACTGCTATGCAGGAGAGCTCTTCACACCTCGACCTGTGGTACTTTCGATTGCCTTTGTTGAACCGGGCAGTGGGAACAGCATACTTGCAGTCAAATGGAACTGGATACACCGGCATTTGCCGTACTTTGTAATTTGTCGACTGGGCCAGCATGCTGTGTTGTGTACTGTAGCCTACCCAACACGTGGGCTTATGATTATTCCTACTCGTACACAATGGACCTGAAGTTCTGCTCACTGCATGTTGTACACTCAGAGGCATGTTTTGGTTTGATTTGATTTGCTGTTTTAAGTCCACTTTATGCACAGTAAGGCTAATCGGGACTGGACCTACAGTTTAAAGTGGGATCCGAACCACCTGTGCCTCCACCGGGTATCAAACTCACAGAGGCATGTATTACTACAAAACCGCAAACCTCTCACCTGGATGTTCAGTACACTGACGTTACATGTGACGGGTGGTATGGTCTGACAATGGTAGCAAACCAGTAACCATTTAGAAACCATCACAAATAAACAGCTGTTCCGCTGGCATTCTTTGTACAGGATCTTATGTACTCTGTCCAGTGTTTGTGTTTTGCTATTTACGTACGTAATTCCTCACTTTGGAACACCAACTTCAGGGGTCGGAATTGTTTTGGTCGCCATTTTGATACCGTTCGGTGGATTACAAAATCATGTTCGCATCCATTTCACGTTTTTTGTGACCTTTAAAATGAGGTATTACTCGATCCCCCTTGCCATTTGAAATTTTCTAGTTCTTCACTAACTTCAGACCCCCTTTTTTGGTTCACGCGGTTTCATCCTTTTTTAGTCTGGCAGTCATCATGTGCCATATCGTTGGAAAGCTTGTGTCCTGCACTTTCCGAAACTGTTATGGTGCTGCACTTATCTTAATTGTTAAGCTCGGTATACTCGATTTGGCTCACCTTCCTTTTTTTTGCAAAACCATTTTCTGCACGGAAAACTGTAAGTGGTACAGACGAATGTTTCATATGACAATCGTATTTTTTCCCCGCCTTTCCGAATCTGCATTCCAAACATTTGAAAATCGCACGAACGGGGCATGTGTCCCCCACTAAAACCACAAAGTGTGGCTTTCGGGCTGTTGCAAATACTTTCTACGGATTCTTTGGGCCCAACTTAGTGGTGCATTTTTTTGTTTCAACTTGATACGATCTCCCGTTCTCGAGAAAAGGATAGTGTCTGGGTCACTCTGAAACACCCTGTGCGTGTGTGTCTGTGTCTGTGTGTATGTGTGTATATATATAAATAAATAAAAGAAAAAGCAAAGAAGGAGGAAACCCTCACCAGGCAGTGAAAAAATTAGAATTTTTGCAGACTTTTATCGCTGTATCTTCAGTGTAAGAAGACTGAACACACACACACATATATATATAAACATATTATTTAAATACATTACATAATGAATTCATCCGCCCCATAACAAACCAAGAGCAAAAATGATATAAATTGTCTCTGAAATTTGCGGACTTGTTTTCCTCTAAACCAAGCTATTGTAGCAGCAACTGTCTGAAATACTTAATTGTTCTCACTTCTCTCAGGTAATTTACAATGCACTACAGAAAATAAATTGCGATTGAAGCGAGAAAGAAAATTTTTCGATCCAAATTTTTGCAAATTGAAAACATTATTGATTTAATATGGTGCAAAAAATTGAACGGAATCCCATGGCTCTTTTACAACTTTTCTCATTCAGATTGTTCGATGTCCAGGGACAACTCCCCCGTCCCCTAGCTACGACTATGAACTTGACAAGACTGTAAGAAAAGCAGATATTGTGAGCAAAGCAAGCAAGCAAATTTTACGAAATGTATTTCTGCCCCCCTGCAGGTGCTCCTGGCTGTCTGGAAGAAATGACAATAGAAAGACGTGAAGACTAATTCCATTTTGACTATCCTTTTGTCCTGCTACTCATTCATTTTTGCTAGTCTTGCTATCACTTACTTCAATGTTTGCCCCCCCCCCCCTAGAATTGATTTCCGTCCAAGGTTGGGATAAGACAATGCCCCTCTGCCCCCTTGTGGTTGTGCCACAGCACTCCTTCCCCTGTAGTTGATTTGAATTTTCATCGGCTTGAAATACTTAATTTTCTCCAATAATATCGTTTAATAACAGTCATAAGATTCCTCTACACTAAATTTCTAGGTGAAAGTATAATAATGTAGGGGCATGGAAGATCTAGGGGGCAGGAAAGGGGGGGGGGGGCAGGATGACCACACCTCCCTCTTCGAAAACTAATATCAACCTAAAAGTATATATTTCACATGTATACTTTGATTTCAGTCCTAGTAATTTACATTCCCTACATGGGAAAAATCTGCGAAGGTCCGTGATTAGGGGGGGATACTCCCCCCCCATGCACACACCTATGTTCATAGCTCATTATTATGCACAGAATATTGCACTTGGCTTTAGTTGTCACATATACAATATACAGTAGAACCATGATTTTATGTTTTTCAAGGGACCAAGCTGAAAACTGTTATATTGCAGGAAAATGTAAAATCCCATCATAGGACATATAATAATTTTCTCCCTTTCCAGAACAAATATTCATGAGGGATAAAATACTAGTGGTTTTCGCAGTTTCCTTCTTCCTATTAATGTAAACAAACCATCTTTGGGATGAAACTGCCTCTTTTGTCTGATGTACACAGTCTGTCCCGTGGGAAAGGTGACTGATTTTGTTTGCCACGGAACCACCAGTGCGATCTATGGAGAAGTATATGTACTACATAGCGACACATTTCACTTTCTTCCGGGAAAGTTGCGAAGCGCTAGCATCGACGGTCGACGTGTACAGATCTTGTGACTGACAGTACCTCCTGAAAGTTGGTCAGAAACTGAGCAATGGCGCAACGTCCCAACATTAAATTCTGTTTCAAATTTGGTAAAGGTGCAAAAGAGACGTTTCAAATTATTCAAACTGTTTCTGGTAGTGAGGCATTGAGCTGTAAGAACGTGTTTAAGTGGTATGCAAGATTTCCTGATATTCGGGAGAGCATTGAAGACGATCCGTGACCAGGACCATCAGTGACTGACGAAAATGTCCAAAAAGTGGCGGAGATTGTACACATCATCCACAAGTAATTCATTCCAGAGGGTCACACTGTGAAGGCTGAGTATTACGTGGGTGTTTTGCATCGTCTATTGGCCAGGATTCGTAGAGTTCTGCCTGAATATCGGGTACAGGGGTCATGGTCTCTGTTGCATGACAATGCACCCGTGGACAAGAGCAAGTTGGTACACCAGTTTTTGGCCAAAAAAGGGATAGTGGAACTCGATCACTCCCCATATTCTCCATATTTAGCTCCATGCAACTTCTGGCTATTTCCAAAACTGAAAGGAAGGCGTTTTGACACCATTCCAGAAATCCAAAAGGCTTCGACTGGGATTTTGGAGGAAATTCCGAAACAGAAGTACCAAGACTGCTTCACAAAGTTCTACAACCTCTTCAGTGCATGTATTGACTCACAAGGTGTCTATTTTGAATAAACATTATTGTAAAGTACCACTCCACAACGTCTTGTCTTTCATTTCTCATTAGTCACTTTTCCCACTGGACGGACTGTGTATTTGTTCCTTGTTTACAAACTGTGTAGATCAACGTTAGCATTCTTGCTCAAACATGGAACTATTAGCCTTTTTTTCTCTTTTTGCGTAGACTGCACTAGTTTATTCTTAAGTAGAGGTAATCATTTCTGGTTTGGTGACAATAACAGGACGTCATGATTGAAATATCAAGGGTGTTCCTGTTCCTTAGATTTGGCTGTCAGCATGAACACACTTCGCTGGTCTGGAAAATGAACGTAAACTCATGTCAGAAAATAAATTGTCTGAACCATGTTTCTTTAGTACAGCTCAAGTATATTTTTTTAAACTGCATGGATGTATACTCACTCGTATATGTTAGTAAGTGCCGGACCCTGTGGCACGAGTGGTTAGACATCGTGCTGCGATGCCAAGGGTCCCGGGTTCGAATTCCGCTCGGGCGTGGTTGTTTGTGAATGTCCATTCATCAATTTCATCACTCATCTCCAATTTCGCAAATTAGCCAAGAGGCACAAAACTCAAAGTAAAATAATCTAAATCAATCAATCAATGTGTGAGTAAGTGCATGAAATTTGTTCTTTGTGTAGATTTTAGTTGCTTTGTATTGGTTTTTCTTCGATATTCGTAATTTTAATGTCTGTGTAGTGGGCTAGGTGACTGGGAGCAGGGGTATCATCTTTATAGCATATATTGATTTCATTGCTGTTATCTTTGGATTTTCTTCAGTCGAATGGTTTTGTGATCTTTTGTATGTAGTCTTGAATTGATGGAAATTATAATGTAATTATGATGTGCGTAGACACCAGACAACAAAGAAAAAACGGTACACAGAAAGAAAGATCACACAATAAGTACCTGAGAACTAATTAATACGTTATTAATTGGGAAGATATGTAATAAAATTAATGTTGCATAGACTCCAGTTCAGATACTGGCACATATTTCAGCTGTCCAACTTTATAAAATGTGCCACTTTATGTGTACAGTTGTGAAATATTAAAATTTTGTTTAGTATTCTCTAAATGCTAACACAAAACATGTTTTCCTCTCTTTCTCTCTCCTAGAAAGTGCACAAGACTGGATGAAGGGAAAGGGTGAATTCTACATTGCTGTTGCCAAGTATGATTTTGCTGCCGAGAACGAGTCCGAAATTAGCTTCCAGACCGGAAGCCAACTTTTTTTGGCTCCACCTCACCTGCAGCCCCACGTTCGAGGATGGATGTTGGCAACCCTGGACCGGAAGAAGTCTGGACTAATTCCTGCAAATTACATTAACATTCTTGGTAGAGGTACCTTGGGAAAGAGGGATGCACCACCCCCAGCCAATGCCGAGACTGTGACTGCACAGAGTGAGGAGTCTGCAACTGTGACTACTGAAAAAAATCCCTCTGAAGCCACTACTGTTTCTCAGGATACAGAGAAGAAAGATGACGCTGCCAGTGAAAGTGGTGTGGCCGAAGGTGTTTAATTGTGATATTACTTTGAACTGGACAAGGTTGATTCCTATTTTGTTTTTTAATTAGCCAAAGATACAAACAGAAATTTCAGAATGGAAAAAAATGGTGTTAATATATACTCGTACATATATTATTTTGTATATAGTGGTGTATAATAATTTGGGATTCTTGTCATGTCAACAAGACTCAGGATTTTAAAACCGAAATATCCTTGTAGCTGGTGTGAAAATGACAATCTGAGGTAAATTGTCTTATTTCAGTGCTTTACATCCTCTGTTTAAAAAACCATTGTAAACTACGTGCATTTCTGGAGTCTAGTTGAAATCAGTGGAAGGATCCATTTGCGTAAAGTGCTTAGCAATAACTTACATTTTTCAGATCAATTGAAACATGTTATAAACAAATGTAACATTCCTTCATTGCTAATGTTAATTTTCCTGTACTGAATTTCTTGTAAAGATATGTATCATATGAAACTTTAAAATATTTATTGTTCATCATTATTTAACCACTCGCCAGTGGCGGCAATTGGTTTCCAAAAGTAGGGGGGCAAGGACAGTTTAATTTCCCTTGGTAGATAATCTTTAACAGTGCAGGAGCAAAAGTGGCAAAAAGTGTGGGGGGACTGCCCCCCGCCCCTGATATATATACAGGGTGTTTCTGTGACCGTGTTACCTATGCAGATTTGCAGGGATGCTGGAAGGGAACAAATGCAACAAAATGAGATAGAGAACCCTGTTCTGGAAATGCCCCAGTCAGAAGTTACAAGCTAAAACCTTCGAAGGGCAGGCAACCACGTGAAAGAATCCACCGTGCATGCCCTGGAACATTTAATAGGTTCGTATCTTTTACCGCCAGTGTACACTGCAGGGTTGGCATTAAACAACCTGGGTGGGTTTTTCAGATAAAACCCAGGCAAAACTGGGTTTTATTGGTTTTTTCAGTTTGTTTAAAAATATATATTTTAAAAATGAAATACATTTTCCCCTACTAGTAATGTATCGTTAACATTGTATTGCTTTATACCCTGTCCCAACTATATCTGGAGCAGGTGAACGAAAACAAGTCTTTGCACAAGTAGTAACGTGAAACAGCCCCACCAGTGAACACGTGAGAGAAAACTGGAGGTAACCAACTACAATTGCCAGCCTTTGCAGGAGTGTGTATTGCTTTGCTCTGCCCACTCGATTTCCTCCCCTTCTCTAACGTTATGCGCAGCCTTGCTTCAGAGATATTTCACTGAATCAAAAACTATTTAACTTTTCAGTTCATCAAGAGTTTCGGAAGAAGTCTCCTGGTATTCTTTTATAGATAGTAAACTTAACATATTCTATTGTAAAATATTTGTCAATTGTTTGATTCTACTCATCCAGGAGGGTGTAATAGTTAATGCTATTGCTTTGTGATCAGTTTTCAGGTATGCATTCCCTGAGGAGAGACATACGTACTTTGGTGTATCCAACAATCAGACTACCAGGGAGGTACAAAATATGTTATAACCAGTGTTTTTTTTTCTTTTCTTTCTTCGGGCAGTCAACAACGGTAATCTATACTGGCACCTTATTATAGGTGAGGACTAATAACATTTTATTTTAAGAAAACCTACGATGCCAGAGGTTCCGGATTCGAATACCAGCCTAGGCATGGGCATTCTTTGTATGTCCCTTCACCAATTTCATCATATCATCACTCATAAAATAAAATACATAAATCAATCAATCAAACAAGATAAATGCACATGTGTGTGTGTGTACACACACCCACACACTTGGATGCATCATCCTTTGTGAACATTACACAATTTTGAGTTATGATGAACACATTAACAAGTAACAACAAATCAACTTGAATAGTGCAGTAACCATTCATCCCAGAAAAAATAACTTTTTTACAGTGAGACTTCTAATTTTATCAATTAGGCTTGGTACTTTCTTCCCTCTGCAATGATACTCAAATTTAAGCATGTCAGAGTATATGTTTTCAAGATGCAGCTCATTTTTAGTAAATACTATTAGTGAATATTCCATTCTGAACTTCAGTTTATGAAACAAATTATTTTGTGACTGCAGTGTTGTGCCAATGTTGGAATAAATTATGTTACAGCTACAAACACACTTATATCATATGCCATAGACCATTAAATAATCAAAAAATACTATGCAACACAATGTTTTAAATCTGCTTCAATACAGTTTGATCACAGTTGGTTTTCCCATTATTTTTCTGGACGTTTCAAGCATAAATATCTCCTCCACGTATTAACCATGCCAAATTATAAGTTTGTTATATTTAATTGTCTGGCTGATTTCGTCCGAATGGAATACCCTATACATCTTTCAAAATATCTGGCTGCTATGAAAATGGCATTCATTTTCCATGGTCAAAACATTAGTGACCCCCAATTTGGTCCCCAACGCTCCCCAAACATGCACTAGATTTCAAACCATTTATTGTCAAACTATAGCTTAAGTAATGCCCTAAAATTCTTGAGTTTCTTTTCTTAATCTCAAAAATGTAGTTTAGGCATTTGAAAGTGTCATCAAAATTTGGAACTACCTCAGCACATGAAAAATCAATTTTTCATCTACAATCTTGAAATGCTTTGAACAAATGCAAATCAAAATCATTCCTGAGATGTATCTATTTGTGAATAATTTTAGCTAAAAACATCTAAATTTGCTGCAGTTTCCGTGGTCCCAAAATTGATGACTTACCCCACCATTCTCAAAACACACATTACAGAGTTTTTATTAAAACTCTTTACTCGAGCATGGGCATACATACAGTTTATGTAAGGGGGGGGGTCAAATTTTGGGTATGATTAGGGTTGTTTTATTTCATAAGTGAAAATCCGGGACACTGCTGATCGGAAGCTTGTTGGGGAGCTGGACCAGACAAAGTTGTGTATGTAGTCAGGAAGTCACGCTACTTAGTGGCAAACAACTTGAGAATGTTGGACCCCTTGAACCCCTCCTTAAATATGCCCATGAGCTCAAGTGATGCCGTAACATTGCTGAGGCTTGCTTTTCTTAATCTACGAAAATGTAACCTAGTCAAATACGAGGGTTTAAGTCATAAGTCATGGCAACTATTTTTTTCCCCTCGCAAACAGGGGACAACATGAAAAATCTAAGATGTACGTTTGAAAGTGTATGGAATGTACCTTCGAATGAAGCCACCAGATGAAGTCTGGATGCAGGAGACCGTCGTAGGGAAGAGCCAGAACACAGGATATTGGACAACAATGTTTTATTGAGGCAGATTGGCAGTTGACACTGCTCCATTTGAAGGCCTCCACACACCTCGCCACTGTTCGATAGGGCATGGCATGCACACCCAGAGCTTGCCGTAGCTCTGCATGGCATTTCTGCTATTTTAACATACGAACATTGCTCCTGCTTCATGACCTCCATTTTCGAACGCCGTCACCGACTGAACTTGGGTGCATGCTTACTACCCCACCGTTGTTCACATACACCATCTGGTGGCTTCTTTCGAAAGTACATTCCATACACTTTCAAACATATATCTTAGATTTTTTGTATTGTCCCCTGTTCGCGAGAAAAAAAATAGTTGCCATGACTTATGACTTAACCCATGTATGAGCATAATTTAAAACTCTCAAAAAAAATGTTAAACCAGTCTGTCGTCTACTATCTTTAAGCATTACGACTATTTTTTCTCAAATACAATGCGAGACCAATCCTTCAAGTTATCTGCAACTATAAAAATTACAACTCAAAAGCTTTATCATAAATACAAAGTTTGTGATTTTACTACCATTCCTCTCCTAAGCTATGAAATATTATTTCAAAAGTTTTACTGCAAAATTGTGGACCAATGAAATCTCTAAAATGGCCGTTTCATTCCTTTTCCTCCGAAAATGTAGGGCATAGCATAGAGCCAGCAACATGGGGAAAATCAGTTTTTCATCCACCATCTTGAACACATTGTCCTATTTTGCTCAAATTTTCTAGCTGCAGAAATAATTTTACCTAAATGATTCTAAATTTAAAACAGTTATCATGGCCACTAAATAGATGACCTATCGCATTCTACCCATCCACCCTAACTCGACTTATCGTTCTCTGCCCATCCACCCTAACTCATGCTCCTAAATCATGCATGATATTTTGATAATTTTATTGTCAAATTATAGTGTAAGTACATAATGCTCCTGTAAATTTCATGCACAAAGGTCAAAACTATAGTCTATTGAACGGTTTGAAAATGTCAAAAATGATCAAAATATGAAAGTATACATTTGCACTGTTATTTACTTGAGTACCCTACCCCCTGAAAAAAGATAAAAACAAACAAACAAAAAAAACCTGAAATTCTGGTTGATCATGAAGGTGCAAGACTTCCATGGGTAGAGCTAACCAGACATAAATAAAATTTATCTTGCACAAGCAAGCAACCAATTATGATGAGAAATGAGAAAAATTATTTAGTGTGTTCCTATTTAATTATGCCACAATTAACGACATTTCAATAAAGTGTACTTGATTCTCCCTTGTAATGCTTAATCATGCAAATATTTATTGTATCAATGGATCATCACAGTTAAAACTATGATGTGACACTATGGTTTCCCCCATATAAGGAAGTGCCTGATAACTAAAGTGCTACCACATTTCAAAATTATAAGCTTTGTACAACTATGCTGCATCAATCAATGCAAACGTTTTATCTAAAAATGTCTGATACTTTTTCTTTTTTGGATACATATTTTTTTTTAATTTGTGTTAAAATTCCATTTATAGCATGATTTGAGGAAAATAGCATTTTATGACTTGTACTACATCCATTATTTTTAATATTACAAGCTCTGCCAAGCCTTTTCTTTCAAGTTTTCCAAAAAAAAAAAATTGACAATCGTAGAATCTTACAAGCATTTGAGGCAATAATTTACATTTTCTGAAAAAAAAAAAAACAACTTTTTGAATGGGTTTTTCTGAAAAACCCATGTGGGGAAACTGGGCTGGGCCCACCCAGGCAAACCCTGATACACTGTATTTGAGACACATCCTCCTCGAGTTATCGGAACATGTCGCACTTCTTGTTCATCAACGCATGTGGTTTCAGCATGATGAGGCCCCAGCCCACTTCATACCTTGTGCTAGTGATATTCTGACGCAGACCTTCCCACAGCGATGGATAGGGAGAGGCGGACCTTGGCTTCACCTGCCCATTCACCTCATCTGACCCCACTTGATTTTTTTTTTTTGTGGGGTCATGTCAAAAGTGTTGTCTATGAGACATCTGTGAGTAATGTAGAGGAACCTTGCAGCCTGTGATCTGGTCCAAAAGACTCCTGGGATATTAGAGCGGATGCGACAGAGCTTATTGCGACGCTGCCATGCCTGTATCGAGGCAGGGGGGGGGGGGACGTCACTTTGAACAACTGCTGTAATGATGGCTGCAGTTACTACTCATTAAAGCCACTACAGCGATTCTTCTGTGTTTGTTTTCCACTTCCCCAGACATATTTTATGGTTCCCCTCTGCGTTGTGTATGGTTGCCTGCCCTTCCAAGGTTTCACCTTGTAACTTTTGACTGGGGCATTTCCAGACCAGGGTTCCCTTCCATCATCCCTGCAAGCCTGTAACACTGTCACAGAAACACCCTGTATATAAGAAGTATAGCTCAATTGCACAGAGAGAATGTGGAGCTGATATGATCAATACTACTGTTGTGGCAATATACCGACACTAGCAGTAAAAATGATATACCTAGTTCCTGAAATACTCACTTCCCTACATGGCATTATACCGGCCGCAAAATTAGTTTGGTATTGAGAGCGTAAGGAACAAGCGTCACTGTGTTGCCATATCATGCGGTACGGTACGGTACGCAGTGCAGCCGTCTGACGCTGTGTCGAGGAAAACATGTTATGAAAAGGAACAACAATGATGAAAATGTTATTGTTTTTCGAGGAAAACGGGATAACAAGGATGACAACAACAATGATGAAATGTGCTATTGTTTTCTCTCTTCATTTCCATTTCCCTTACAACATGAACGAATTAACGAAACGAGAATTGTTTACAGGTTACCTTTTCAATCCATTCTGAAAATATTGAATATATACACTTGCAATGACCATTTCTTTCCGAAGTCACCGTTAAAGTCTGCCCATCTTTCAATTAGACCGCAACTGAAGTGCACAAAAGTCCAGTTGGTGGGGCATCTGACTTTCACGCAGGAGACCCACGGTGGATTGTGGAACATTTTCAAATATCCCAAGCGGTTCCGGGGTTGACTCAACCCAAGTGAGTAGCTGGGGCAAACGTGGGGTAAAGGCAGTTGGTGAACCACATCACATCATCAACCCCATAATATGGCCTAGGTCGAGAATGTGTGGATCCCTATTCCCATATGTCTCCATACTTTATTTTGCATCTATTAAGTTTTTTGTATGAGAATCCCAGAGATTTTATGACTGTCCTTAAAGATGTTTCCCTCCTTGAAAAAAGTCCCGAATCTTTCAACGAAACGCGCAGTTTCCCAACAGTGGGATGATCTTTCATTCTATAATAAGAGTAAATATGGCGACGAATAGCATCTTGCTGAAATGTATCTAAACTTGTAACGTGTTTACTGATATTCCTCTTCTTTCCTGGAGTTTCCAGTTTTGAAGCCTCGCATTTATTTATTTCTACCACATTATATTTTTCTTTCCCTCTGGTAACAATAGTGTTCTTAGACACGCCGACAGCAGCAGCAGTCCTGTCCAGAACTTTATTTACAGAAATGATTGAACCCCCATTGTTTTTCTCTTGCTGAAATTATTTGCGCTCAGAACAAACCATCTCCCGCGTTTGGCCTTTGAGAAGAATTCCTTTTTCTTTTAGTGCATCACCTCTTTAGTACATTGTCATCTCGAGTATTGCCTCCTGTGCTTGACATTCTTCACACAAGCACATGACACACTCAAGCAGAACACAGAAAATTATGTACAAAAAAAAAAAAACCACGCTACGTGGTCTGTTAGGAAAGTAATGAGACTGGCAACAATGTGCACGAACCGGCAACGCTGCTGCCCCCACCTTCACATGGCAGGTTGGCGAACCCTTGCCGTTGACTCAGTACAAGTTTCAACTTGCTTCAGTTGCTACACGATTGTTGAGAGCGTCTGACGTGAAGTTGTGTTTGTGAGGTGCATTACGAAAATGGACTGGCAAAAGTTTGAGCAACGTTGTGCCATCAAATTTTGTGTTAAGCTTGGCGAATCTGCTACTGTGACTTATGAAAAGTTACAAAGGGCTTATGGAGAACATGCACTATCTAGGGCACAAGTGTACAGATGTCACAAGTCCTTTTTAGAAGGCCGAGAACAAGTGGAAGACGAACCTCGTGCGGGAAGACTTTCAACCTCAAAAACGGATGACAATGTGGAAAGAGTGAGGTCTCTTGTGAGGTCAGATCGTCGATTGACGGTTAGAATGATCAGTAGTGAGTTAAATTTGAACGTGTGTACCGTCCATGAAATTTTAACACAAGATTTGGACATGAGAAAAGTGTGCGCCAAAATTGTTCCAAAGAACCTCACGCCTGAGCAGAAAACCCATCGGAGGGATGTGTGTCTTGATCTTCTGGACCGCCTTGACAGGGAGCTAGAATTCTTCAGTTGCGTGATCACAGGTGATGAATCATGGATTTTCAAGTATGATCCCGAGACAAAATGCCAAAGTCAGGAGTGGCACACTGCAAACTCTCCCCATCCCAAGAAAGCGAGAAGGAGCAAATCCAAAATCAAATCGATGCTCATTTGTTTCTTTGACAGTCGGGGAATCGTCCACAAGGAATTTGTTCCACCAGGACAAACTGTCAATCAAATTTTTATCGGGAAGTCCTTGCAAGACTCAGGAAAAGGGTTGCACGTGTGCGACCAGACATTGCATGCACTTGGATGCTGCACCACGACAATGCAGCATGTCACACGGCAGTCTCCATCACTGAATTTTTGGCAAAAAAAGGCATTCCTGTGGTTCCTCAGCCCCCTTATTCGCCGGATCTCAGTCCCTGTGACTTTTTTTTATTCCCCTTGCTAAAAAACAACTTGAAAGGATGCCATTTTGATACTTTGGATAATATCCAGAAGAGCGTAACCGACGCGCTAAAAGGTATTCCAGCAGAAGCCTTCCAGCATTGCTACGAAGAATGGAAACAACGCCTTCATCGCTGTGTAGCTGCCCAAGGGAACTATTTTGAAGGGGATAACCTTGATTACCTAAATGATTCTAAATTTAAAACAGTTATCATGGCCACTAAATAGATGACCTATCGCATTCTACCCATCCACCCTAACTCGACTTATCGTTCTCTGCCCATCCACCCTAACTCATGCTCCTAAATTGATAATTTTATTGTCAAATTATAGTGTAAGTACATAATGCTCCTGTAAATTTCATGCACAAAGGTCAAAACTATAGTCTATTGAACGGTTTGAAAATGTCAAAAATGATCAAAATATGAAAGTATACATTTGCACTTATTTACTAGAGTACCCTACCCCCTGAAAAAAGATAAAAACAAACGAACAAAAAAAACCTGAAATTCTGGTTGATCATGAAGGTGCACGACTTCCATGGGTAGAGCTAACCAGACATAAATAAAATTTATCTTGCACAAGCAAGCAACCAATTATGATGACAAATGAGAAAAATTATTTAGTGTGTTCCTATTTAATTATGCCACAATTAACGACATTTCAATAAAGTGTACTTGATTCTCCCTTGTAATGCTTAATCATGCAAATATTTATTGTATCAATGGATCATCACAGTTGAAACTATGATGTGACACTATGGTTTCCCCCATATAAGGAAGTGCCTGATAAGTAAAGTGCTACCACATTTCAAAATTATAAGCTTTGTACAACTATGCTGCATCAATCAATGCAAACGTTTTATCTAAAAATGTCTGATACTTTTTCTTTTTTGGATACATATTTTTTTTTAATTTGTGTTAAAATTCCATTTATAGCATGATTTGAGGAAAATAGCATTTTATGACTTGTACTACATCCATTATTTTTAATATTACAAGCTCTGCGAAGCCTTTTCTTTCAAGTTTTCCAAAAAAAAAAATTGACAATCGTAGAATCTTACAAGCATTTGAGGCAATAATTTACATTTTCTGAAAAAAAAAAAAAAACTTTTTGAATGGGTTTTTCTGAAAAACCCATGTGGGGAAACTGGGCTGGGCCCACCCAGGCAAACCCTGATACACTGTATTTGAGAGACATCCTCCTCGAGTTATCGGAACATGTCGCACTTCTTGTTCATCAACGCATGTGGTTTCAGCATGATGAGGCCCCAGCCCACTTCATACCTTGTGCTAGTGATATTCTGACGCAGACCTTCCCACAGCGATGGATAGGGAGAGGCGCACCTTGGCTTCGCCTGCCCATTCACCTCATCTGACCCCACTTGATTTTTTTTTTTTGTGGGGTCATGTCAAAAGTGTTGTCTATGAGACATCTGTGAGTAATGTAGAGGAACCTTGCAGCCTGTGATCTGGTCCAAAAGACTCCTGGGATCTTAGAGCAGATGCGACAGAGCTTATTACGACGCTGTCATGCCTGTATCGAGGCAGGGGGGGGGGGGACGTCACTTTGAACAACTGCTGTAATGATGGCTGCAGTTACTACTCATTAAAGCCACTACAGTGATTCTTGTGTGTTTGTTTTCCACTTCCCCAGACATATTTTATGGTTCCCCTCTGCGTTGTGTATGGTTGCCTGCCCTTCCATCATCCCTGCAAGCCTGTAACACTGTCACAGAAACACCCTGTATATAAGAAGTATAGCTCAATTGCACAGAGAGAATGTGGAGCTGATATGATCAATACTACTGTTGTGGCAATATACCAACACTAGCAGTAAAAATGATATACCTAGTTCCTGAAATACTCACTTCCCTACATGGCATTATACCGGCCGCAAAATTAGTTTGGTATTGAGAGCGTAAGGAACAAGCGTCACTGTGTTGCCATATCATGCGGTACGGTACGGTACGCAGTGCAGCCGTCTGACGCTGTGTCGAGGAAAACATGTTATGAAAAGGAACAAC
Source organism: Lepisma saccharinum (assembly GCF_977018435.1). Classification (NCBI taxonomy): domain Eukaryota; kingdom Metazoa; phylum Arthropoda; class Insecta; order Zygentoma; family Lepismatidae; genus Lepisma; species Lepisma saccharinum. Next base: position 141,436,460 of record NC_139229.1, read on the forward strand.
AATGATGAAAATGTTATTGTTTTTCGAGGAAAACGGGATAACAAGGATGACAACAACAATGATGAAATGTGCTATTGTTTTCTCTCTTCATTTCCATTTCCCTTACAACATGAACGAATTAACGAAACTAGAATTGTTTACAGGTTACCTTTTCAATCCATTCTGAAAATACTGAATATATACACTTGCAATAACCATTTCTTTCCGAAGTCACCGTTAAAGTCTGCCCATCTTTCAATTAGACCGCAACTGAAGTGCACAAAAGTCCAGTTGGTGGGGCATCTGACTTTCACGCAGGAGACCCACGGTGGATTGTGGAACATTTTCAAATATCCCGAGCGGTTCCGGGGTTGACAACCCAAGTGAGTACCTGGGGCAAACGTGGGGTAAAGGCAGTTGGTGAACCACATCACATCATCAACCCCATAATATGGCCTAGGTCGAGAATGTGTGGATCCCTATTCCCATATGCCTCCATACTTTATTTTGCGTCTATTAAGTTTTTTGTATGAGAATCCCAGAGATTTTATGACTGTCCTTAAAGATGTTTCCCTCCTTGAAAAAAGTCCCGAATCTTTCAACGAAACGCGCAGTTTCCCAACAGTGGGATGATCTTTCATTCTATAATAAGAGTAAATATGGCGACGAATAGCATCTTGCTGAAATGTATCTAAACTTGTAACGTGTTTACTGATATTCCTCTTCTTTCCTGGAGATTCCAGTTTTGAAGCCTCGCATTTATTTATTTCTACCACATTATATTTTTCTTTCCCTCTGGTAACAATAGTGTTCTTAGACACGCCGATAGCAGCAGCAGTCCTGTCCAGAACTTTATTTACAGAAATGATTGAACCCCCATTGTTTTTCTCTTGCTGCAATTATTTGCGCTCAGAACAAACCATCTCCCGCGTTTGGCCTTTGAGAAGAATTCCTTTTTCTTTTAGTGCATCACCTCTTTAGTACATTGTCATCTCGAGTATTGCCTCCTGTGCTTGACATTCTTCACACAAGCACATGACACACTCAAGCAGAACACAGAAAATTATGTACCAAAAAAAAAAAACACGCTACGTGGTCTGTTAGGAAAGTAATGAGACTGGCAACAATGTGCACGAACCGGCAACGCTGCTGCCCCCACCTTCACATGGCAGGTTGGCGAACCCTTGCCGTTGACTCAGTACAAGTTTCAACTTGCTACAGTTGCTACTCGATTGTTGAGAGCGTCTGACGTGAAGTTGTGTTTGTGAGGTGCGTTACGAAAATGGACTGGCAAAAGTTTGAACAACGTTGTGCCATCAAATTTTGTGTTAAGCTTGGCGAATCTGCTACTGTGACTTATGAAAAGTTACAAAGGGCTTATGGAGAACATGCACTATCTAGGGCACAAGTGTAGAGATGTCACAAGTCCTTTTTAGAAGGCCGAGAACAAGTGGAAGACGAACCTCGTGCGGGAAGACCTTCAACCTCAAAAACGGATGACAATGTGGAAAGAGTGAGGTCTCTTGTGAGGTCAGATCGTCGATTGACGGTTAGAATGATCAGTAGTGAGTTAAATTTGAACGTGTGTACCGTCTATGAAATTTTAACACAAGATTTGGACATGAGAAAAGTGTGCGCCAAAATTGTTCCAAAGAACCTCACGCCTGAGCAGAAAACCCATCGGAGGGATGTGTGTCTTGATCTTCTGGACCACCTTGACAGGGAGCTAGAATTCTTCAGTTGCGTGATCACAGGTGATGAATCATGGATTTTCGAGTATGATCCCGAGACAAAACGCCAAAGTCAGGAGTGGCACACTGCAAACTCTCCCCATCCCAAGAAAGCGAGAAGGAGCAAATCCAAAATCAAATCGATGCTCATTTGTTTCTTTGACAGTCGGGGAATTGTCCACAAGGAATTTGTTCCACCAGGACAAACTGTCAATCAAATTTTTATCGGGAAGTCCTTGCAAGACTCAGGAAAAGGGTTGCACGTGTGCGACCAGACATTGCATGCACTTGGATGCTGCACCACGACAATGCAGCATGTCACACGGCAGTCTCCATCACTGAATTTTTGGCAAAAAAAGGCATTCCTGTGGTTCCTCAGCCCCCTTATTCGCCGGATCTCAGTCCCTGAGACTTTTTTTATTCCCCTTGCTCACAAACAACTTGAAAGGATGCCATTTTGATACTTTGGATAATATCCAGAAGAGCGTAACCGACGCGCTAAAAGGTATTCCAGCAGAAGCCTTCCAGCATTGCTACGAAGAATGGAAACAACGCCTTCATCGCTGTGTAGCTGCCCAAGGGAACTATTTTGAAGGGGATAACCTTGATTTGTAAAAATAATAAAATTCATCGTTTACAGAAAATCAGTCTCATTACTTTCCTAACAGACCACGTATATACAACAAAGAATGCTCTAAATTCAGTAAACACTAAACAAACGGACCGGTTAAAATATCGCAGCAATGCAACAAACAAACACATCCTTTCCCAACAACATGAAAACTGATCGCAGGAAGAATCGCCCGATAAGCGGCAACACCGAGATAAACGTTTTCTGTTGCTAGGTAACCAGGGCTTGGGTGAAGCACTGGAAAGATTTTGATTGGCTTGCATGCCAGCAACCCACCTTCCCGCAGTGACGTAGACCCGCTTTCTCAACGAGCTTCCCAAGCGTCAATACCAAACTAATTTTGCGGCAGGTATAGTATGTTGCCAAACTACAAAGATAGGTAAAATTGCTAATGAAGCCTTCCTACAGGCCAGTTCTCTCTTCGTCATAGAAGTAGGCAACACACATAATTAGGACTGAGAAATGAAAAAAAAAGGGGGCCAAAACAGAGTAAAGCTATATTTCATCAATCCTATGTGCCAATTTTTTTTTTTTTTTTTTTTTTTTTTTTTTTTTTTTTTTTTTTTTTTTTTTTTGTCCTGTGGTGTACAAATTTATTGTTTGCACACCAAACTTTGTCAATTTCTTTAAGACAGATGTTGTGAGGTTTTTAAAAGCTCAGCTGAACCTTTCGTTGATGCCAGGGCAGAATTTTTCGAATTTTCCTCATTAAAAAAAAAACAATCTGAAAAATTAGAAATCCTTAGAATTCCTTCTAGTGCATTCACATGGTTTCCTTTCACTGTTGTCCAGATGATATCAGTAGTTTAATAGACTTATGTAATCACAAAACTATTGAGAATATAGAAAAATCAAACTACACAACAAGTTGTGATTGCTCTTGAAGGAATTCAAAGCATATGTAACTTTCCAGATTTTGGATAATCCTAGTGGTTTTTTGAAAGGATAGAAAAATTTAAAAGCCGCCCCAACATCGATCAAATGTCCAGCCTTGTTGCACAAAAAGAAGTATAGAAGGAAAACTATTTTCCAGATGCAGTTTTACAGCTTTCTTTCTCTAAATATTATGTCCTTGTGGAAAAGGATTTATATTACACCATTTCCAAGAATTAGAAATTTCATTCTTAAAAGCCAATTTTTTTTAGCCTTTGTGGTCCGTGCAATGGTTTGCAAAGTTTGTTGACAAGATTTCGATATTTCATTGAAAAATTGGATTATGCAATGCTAAAAAAAATGTTGCATACCAATGGGTAGAAGTAAGAAAGATTGAAAAATAGTTTTTATTGAGTACAGTTGCAAACCATATTTGGCACCACATGCTACATAGGGGTCAAATAGGCAGACTAGTTGAAAAATACAATCAGTAAATAACATTACTATATATATATATATACTCCCCTGTGCTATGCATCACACCATGAAGGTGTATAGAGGGTGTGGGGTTGGGGCACCACACTTTCTTGATCACTGCCGAAGGTGGGGGTGATGTGATCATCACCACACCCCAGTTTCTTCCAGGTACCCACTTTATACGATGCTGGATGGGCACCAGCTGCTTGAACAGGGAAAAAATACCGGTTCTCCCCCGCATGGTAGTCAGATGCCCTAATGACTGAGCTACCATGACTTTTTTTTATATATATATTTGTGAATTTTTAAAAAAAATCCATTAAAAAGAAAAAAAAAAGTAAAGTGTTCCCCTGTGCATAGCACCACGCCATTGTATCAATATCCTACTAATGAACAGATGGCAACACTACTTTTTTTGCTATTGCCTTATAGTTCCTTTCTTAAGATAAACTATGGGACAATTTACAATTCATCTCAGGTCATACAGGAGCTGTCCCTGTCCAGTCACCATCATAGATTTTCCTGAAAAAAATATGTTCAAGAACCAAATGACATGCCCAAAAAATAATATATTTTCCTATTCTGTTGATTTCTTACAAAAGAAAGGCACTATAAGAAAAATTATGAAATTTTCAAACAAATATAAAGACTTAAGGTTTCCTTTATTTCAAAACCTTAAAGAATATATTTATAAAACCCTCCAACTCGAAAGTAAAAAAATTGAATTTATTTTCTAATTTTTATTTTGAAAAAGTGAATAACCACAGAACATGAGGTTTGCTGGGATAATATACTGCTGGACAATGAAAACCGGACACTTTAATATTTGACATCTGAATTGCAATACCAGCTCGCAGGTATATTACAGAATGTTCGGCAGATCATGTAGTACCATATGCACCATTCATAGGCTCGGACTTTGTTTATGCATTCGTACTTAATTCAGTTTCTGCAACATTTAGTTAGCCCTTGTACCAGAGCTTTTACCGACCCATTGCGTTATCACAAAAAATGCAAGTGTCCGGTTTTTTTTGTCCAGCAGTATAGAATAGGAAACTGAACTAACCATTAGCAATGCCATTTCTGCAGTAACTTCTAACGTTACGTAGAAAATTCCTTGTAAAAAATTTAAAAATTCACTTTTCACCTTTTTATCGAAATCATTTTCTCAAAATTGTACAATATTGTCTTGGGTTACTACACTTGCAGGAGGTGCAATCAGACTGGGCAATAATTTTGTGTGTAATGGGAGAGAATTTTTTTTAAAAATGCCCTCCATATTCCATAAATAATTGGATATTTACTGCAAACTATGTTACACTGTTTCTAAGTGCTGCTTACCAGGAAACATGTAGAGCATCAAATATATCATTGATAACATTTTGTGCATGCATGCACTTTGTGTGGGCATATTGGTGATAAACTACGTAAAATAGGGTCATTCCATACCACTTCGACCTAACTTGATGCATCATATTTTAAAAAATAATTTAGTAACTTATTTCAATATCCTTCTAGTGTTCTATTTTTTTTATAGATGATCCCCATGCCATAATTTTTTTAAAATTTTGTGTCTAAATATGCAACTTCCTTGGCGATGCAGTCACCTAGAAGCACATATTTTAAGGAGTTAATAAACCATTCAGGACTTCAACAAACATTTGGAATTTTATATAGGATTGGTAGAATATTGGTTATCAGTAAGTGGAAGTTGATGACCACAAGTTTCGCAATGCCCGTTGTACAGAAGGTGGCTGAAAAAAAAAATCTTAAGAAATCTGGAGTGGACCTACAGTTTGAAATGAGATCTGAAGCATTCTGCCTCCACTGAGGATTGAACCTCAGACCCCTTCTTATTACAAGGCAAGAACATTACTTTATGCCACTCCAGAGGACCATTCATTATGAAAGGAACCTTCTATCAAAATGCCAGAATTTTTTCGGACAGTACTTGCAATTTCTTTTCTGTAATTTACAGGCTAAATTAAATGTTAATCTCTGATGAAGTAAATAACAGTCTTGTTAAGTACAGAGAACATTCAGACCGAAGCAACACATTACAGTGGGGGGTGTAACATTGAAGTGACAAGTGACATTGGCCCCTTCAGTCCACAGCAAGCATTCACCACACATGCACAAACAAGACCGAAGCGACATGATGTGTGCCACTGAAGGAGCTTTCAGACTGAAGTCACAGATGACAAGTGACACAGTCTCCTTTAGTGTAAAGCAAAACATTCACCATGCATGCAAGAACAACAGACTGAAGCGGAATGATGCACATCATTGAGAAAACAGTATAGTCCGAGCAACATGCAAGTAACATGATTAGTTCATTGTCGCACTTTGGTTCAAAAGGTTGAATGGATTACTGAAGGTCTGCTTCCAAGTGACACATGTCACTTTGGTCTGAAAGTTCCCTGAGAAAAAGGTACAGGCCAAGTGACAAGCTACTTCTAATGGTTGGTTTCCAACAGCCACGTGTCGCTTCTGTATGAAAGCTTCGTTAAACAGGATATATACACACACTCTCGTAATACATATACTTCTGCATTGTGTGTTGTGAACAGTAAAAATTTTTAATTGTCCCGAAACATCGAATATTTTGATATTAACATTTGTTTCATATTTGATGACATCAACATTTAAATTAAGACACAAACACGTAAAAGCTTGTTTTAAGTCAATTTCATGGTCAAATGTGCTCATCAGGACTACACGTTCAGTTTTAACCCTAGCTGTACGTGCCGTATAAGAAACTTATATACAAGCCCACACTTTTATCACTACAATTCAAGAAACCATTTTATTATTGAATCACTGCTTCCATTGCTGATTACATAAGCAGTTATTTATTAATTATAATAATTACAACAATTACTTTCATTAATAATAACCAATTATTGCATGTGTCTCACATAGGCTATATTTCATCATTCACTAAAACTCACAAAATCCATAATTATTTTTATTAATGCTATTTAGTTTGCAGAACTGTATTTCTTTATTAAATATAATGATTACAATAATTACCATCATTACCAACCAATTATACACTGTCACTGGCATGAGTGTCTCGAATAAGACACATTGAAAGATGGCACCTGATATGCCAACCAAGTGCACTTTGCCTCCTAATTACGTACATTACATTAATGTTTTTATGAACAAAAGTAATAAAGAAATATTGGGAACATCCCAGGAAACAATGTAATTTATTATTTTCAAACAGTTTAAAAATCTAAAAAATAGAGGTTGTGGGGCTGCAAAGCCCCCCCCCCCTCCCAACTCCCCGGTGAGCTGGGGTTAAAATCATATCTTAACCAGTATGCAATATGTGTCCACAGAGATTGGCCAATATCTGTCTTTTCGCTGCTACATGATGTAAATTTATATTAGCTAGTTGTAAAATATGTCAATACAAACCTGTAAACTCATTACAGTAACTTCAAGTGAAATAGGTTAGCTGTAATTGGTAAAAAGCCAAAATTTCCGGTTATTTTTTAAAAAAGCCAGCTTTTTATAAAAAAAAAAAAAACTAAAAAAAATCCAGCTTTTTTGCAACTCTAGGGCTAAGTCTGGGATTTATGGGGGATGCTCCATAATCTCCCACCCCCTTGACTGAAGTTTGGCGATTGTTTTTTTCACGACGTGTGGTTTCGCGTTGTCATGGAGGAAAACCACATTGCTCACTTCACGAATACTCACTCTTTTTCTTAATGGCTGCTCGCAGATGGGAGTGTGCGCGACAGTAGCTTGTCCCCATACACTTGCTCCATTTGCCTGTGGATATCTGTGACTGTTTGTCCTTTTGCACCATAAAAAACTTATAACACTTTGCTGCTCATATGGCGTGGACTTCCTGAGCACTCTGGCCATCTTTGGCAACTGATAACAGCGCCGTGCCATGGAAGAAATCAGAATTTACAATAGGGTCATTCCAAGAAAAGCCTAATGCATCGCTCGTATATCTCACTTTTGTAATAACACTTATAACAAGCTAGAAAAAAATTAGGTGCAAAGACTTTTCGATTTTTCCTCGTATGTGTAACTTGAGGAATGTGTTAACTGCTTTTTCATGTTGTGCTCAAGTTAAAATGTTAACAAAGAACACTTTTATACTAAAACTCCATTTAAACCAGCCTCCTGTGTTTCCTTTACCTGGACATGACATGGCCACAAAACTATAGTATCAATAGGAATCAATACACACCAGAAATATCTGCGACCATTCTGAGTATCTAATGTAAGTATTTTCTTGGGAGTGAAAACATGGTTATTTCCATTCAAATAGTTTTATTTTAACATTATCAGTACAATCTTGTGTTTTTACAAATATGGTTCTGGAAATTCAAATGTTACTTCTTTTCCTGTCAACTTCTTATACACGGCTCCAAATGTGTCCACCTACAAAGTGATAACATTAGACAGTTGCGAAAAAATTACAACTACGCATAATAACTGTACTCAACTTACTTGCATTGTATGTTTGATCGGTTCGGGAGTAAAGCTTGATAACTAGGAAATGGATTCTTAGGTGCAAGTAATAAATTTAATATGTATAATTATTAATTAATAATAATTTTATGAAGTATCTATTTTCAGATGCAACTTGTATGCAAAAAGGTACTACTTTCAGTGAAATTGGGGCATGAATTCTATTCTTTTGATCACCAAAAATACAATTTTTCCAATACAAAAACTTTATCATATTTCCATGCACTGCACAACCATATGGTTTTCAGTGCTCTCTTTGACAAATTTCTTCTGGTCGTATGTGACTAGGTGCTAGTGCATGAAGAAAAGTCTCGCCATACCACAGAATATAATTGTTCCAAACTTTGCTAATATCCAAGTTAGGTCCCTGTAATTGCCTGGGAAGTACAGTGCTCAACAATGGAGAATACCTCATTCAAGGTTCAAGGGCCTCAAACCTTTGTGGTGGGAATGAAGGATTGTTCTTAATAAAATTTATTTTTAAACTTACACAAAAGATTTATGATGCATTTTCAGGTACAAACAGGGCTTTAGGCATTTATAGAAATTGATGGTTCATTTAGGCATTTTAGGTCCTGTAGAATTTCAGTAGAATGTTGCTGTGTCCATGAAACTCTAGGATCTCATAATAATATAGGTCTACAATGTAGCAAAGAAAAAGGTATTGAACTAGAAATCCTTTCCCTATTGATAACTCGCAATCCTTTCAAAATTGAGTTAACATTGGAGTTGGTGTACAACAGCATAGCCACTGATAGCCAGAAATGTCTGGGTAACCCATAAGCCACAATGTAATGGACCAACTTTCACTGTTTTCTCGATTTAATACTTTCGTGGGTTATCAAAGTTTACTCCCGATCTGCTCATTTTGTGTCATATGGTGAACATCAGCATGTGTTGTTGGTTTTGAAAAAGCTCAAAATTTACAGAAACGTTAATTTTCATATTCATAAACGTTATACATCGAAAGGAATCAAGAGAAACCTCCAATTTAACAAATTTTACCTATTGTACATTCAATCATCATGGCCCCAAACAGGCTACATTATATAAGTTTCCTGGATATTACAATTCCATGCAGTTTGAGTTTTCTTCATCCCCCGAAAAAAAAAAAAAAATAAGGTTCCACGGCATACATCTGCACATACTAGGTGGTGATTGCAAAGTTCATAGCTAAGATTGAGCTCAGCTTTAAAAAAAAAAAAAGGTGTGTGTGTGTGTGCACCCCCCCCCCCACATTAACACAGTACAAGATATCAGATCACATACGGTCTCTAGCTATTACTTTGGCAGTGTATACAAAGAATCCAGCAGAGTTTGGAGCACATTGTGCAGTGGTTTCAAACCAACTATACAATGCAGATTCAGTACAATGTAGCTAATATGAGCATAAAGTGGACTGTACTCTTTTGACAGAGCATATTGTCCCACTTTGTAGAAGGCACAGCTCCAACAGTTTTTCTGTAGCAATAGTTAGTTGTCATCTAGTCACTTTTACTCTAACAAGTCCATGTTTCATTTTTCCATGTAGTTTTTGTTCACAATTGACTACGCCATCTGCCTTGTGGCTTTGTCAGGCACATACTGTCTCACCACAGGTGGCATGGTTCCTTTTCCTCCCGCTTGCATTCTTGGTGGCGCTAAGTGTTGACATGGGCCTTTCTGCTGTTTTGGCACGGGCATGGTACGTTCTTCTTTTGCCACACATCAGGAAAAATGAAACCCAAACTTATTAGCGTAAAATACCTATCTCTGCATAACCGCCAAAAAGATATCCTTGGATTCAATGTGAAAGTCATCCCCCCTCACCCGGGAAAATACAAGAGGACAAAGCTCAAACTGCACGTGCATGAGCTTGGCCTTTTGTTCCTTTAGGAGTGCTACAAACAAAAGAGTGCTCCCAATTTTCTTGCTTGGAAACCAACATATCCCTCCACGTTGGTGACAAAAGTGAAAAAAGTTGCTTCGACTTCAATGCAATTTTACAGAACAAGCTCAGAAAATTCACATACAACAAACTCTGCACCCTCAAAGAAAATTTGATAAGCTTGTTGGAACCTGGAATACCCTCCCCCCCCATGAGGCACACAACAACTCAAAAGTCACAAATTTATCCAACTGCTAATTCCCCAGTGAGTTGAAGAGTATACTCAAATTCTGCTTTAAGTTTGCACTTCACGAAAAAACCATCCAGTGTCGGACACCATAGCCTCTGTGGCAAAAAGCTGCCTCCTTTGTTGAAACCCCAGAGGAAGGACAAAACACAGAAAATTGTGTGTAGCCATCCTTGAGGAACAAACTTCAAGAAAAAAAATGCTCTCCTCCAACAACATCTGGTGCTTGTGTGTGGCCAAAGGAAACCAAGATGTAATAATTACTAAAGAAGCTTACTCCGGTAAAATGAAGGACAAACTCAACTCTGAAGCTTATGGGCCACTTGACTCCTTCCCCTTGGACAAAATATGCCAAGAAATCCACACAGCTCTCGATTGTTCCCCCTTTTCACACAAGAGAAGATAAAACCTAAAATCCACGACCAGGATATCCCTGCCGTCTATGGCATCCCAACAACCACACAAATTTGGAACCCAGGAAATTGACTTGCTAAGTGAACACAACCACCATCTGAAATATTGTGCCCAAAACAGACACGAAGTAGACGATATTATCACCAGGTACATGGGGGGCTTACAAAATAAGACCTTCCAGCATAGACATCGAGGAAATGTACCTGCGAAACAGATATGTTTAGATACAATGTCTGCATCACTTGCTTTTGATTGATTCATTTGCTTCACTTTACGTCTATTTTCTGCCACTTTTGGCTAATTGAAAGGATGAGGATGGGTAGTGATAAGACCCATCCAATCTTCCGACAGGCAGCGAAAATGAAAATTGGGAAATCATAGTATCCAATTTTCCTGAAATTTTAATATGTGAAACTGTGAGAGAATCCGAGAAATACATTTTTTTTATTTCACTTGAGATATAGCTGTTCAAAGTTGACCGTGCAGCAGCCATTTTGGATCTGTCAATTTTTTAAATTGCAATATCTTCTCAACAAATAGAGGTAAATGGATGAATCTCTTTTTGTTTTGAAGTATTTGTGTTTCTACATATTATAAACAAATAATATCTACAAAACCAACATTGGAACAGCAATTAAAGTTAATTATTCTTTTTAAAAAAAAATAATTTTGGAAAAATTTGAAACCATAGAAATGTTCTGGATGTTTGACAGCATATAAAAGGGAGGATACATGGAATTCACAGTTCAGTTGTCGACAGGCAAACAAAGAGAGAGTAAGTAGTTCACCAAATTTCTGGTCCAGCAGTACTTGAAAGCTTTTTTGTAAGGATTACTCATTGTAGGTGATTACATAGCATCCCAACTCGTAACTTTTTGTATGTGATCTGCTGAGAGGAAAAAATGGCTTCACAATGGGGACAGAAGAGAATTAAATGTGCAGAATACGGTCATGTGAACAAGAAAGTGTGTTACAAAACAAGCAAAAGACCAGACATTATTGTGGTCGGCAATCTAAGTGAAGTCTTTTCTGAGAGGTTTCCAAATTACGGAGTGAATCCAAACCATCACTTGTGCTCCAAATGAAAGGCAATCCACAATCATATGTATAAAGAAAACTAATTGTAACAGCAGTAGATGTGTCAACTGGAAGGAGTCTGTCCAGAATTTTTCAAGCTGAATCGACCTTCCCTTTGGCAGAGCATAATGTTATTCCACAATGTGAGTGGTGTGAATTATGGTTAAAAAATACAGCTGTTGAGCCATGCACAATTTACAACCAAAAGGTTCAAGTTATGTCTATTGTTCCCCAGATCTGTTACTAAACAGCAGATATTAGAACACATCCCAAATTTTACTAAACACATGATTGACAAATCATGAAGACTGCTGGTAGAGAAAGGAATTTTTGGCATACCAGACCCCTACTGTGGACATCCCATTACGGACAAGGACTTGCAAACAGTAGTATCATTTACACAGATGATAAATGGGACTGTAAAAGGCAGAGTGCTAATAAAAAGGACACTGTTACTGTGCTAAAAAATGGTCAAATAATTCCCCCCAAAAAATGCTATATGACAAGAAGTATTAGTGAAACATACAGTCTTTTCAAACCGAGTATCCAGAAATAAAGATAGGTAGAACAATTTTTTTCTCTTGTGAGTAAGGTGTCATCATTAGTTGTGTGTCCTATGGAGAGTGTCATGCTTATTACGAGAATGTCACAAATGTCCAGGTCAGGACAGTTTTTGTGGATCTTCAACAGTTTCATCATACTGAAACTGCTTCTTCTTTCGATTTCGACCCTGTACAGTGTTGTCAAGCTTTGGATCATCTATATCTAAATTCGATGGCAATTCTTTCTCATCAACCGGGACTCACAGGTCACTGCCCCCGGATGCCTCCACAAGTAGAGGTAGGGATGCCCTCCCAGGCTGCCAAGTGGCATCTAAGAAACTTTGAAATTTTTCATCACTCCTGCTGTTTTGAAAGCGCTGATATGTTTGCAAGAAATCATCTAACAGCATCTAACGCACCATAGATTAATGTTTTGAAGATATTTGCTCATTACATTACGTGGAGTAAAAAGTCATACCAGATAACTAGTGAGCAAAGGAATGTAAAGCCACACAACTGGTTCGCAATACACTGAGCCTCATGTGCGACAATTCAGACGGTTTTATTGTCGCCAATTATTTGAAGGACCGCATCATAGACCTCTCCCACTTGATACCTCAACGTAGTTAAGGCATCTGCTTGCCCCTTTGTGGCACTCAGTGGTTTTTAAAGTAAGACTACTGATATGTTCCTTCAAAACGGTGGGTTGGCATACATTAACTCCCAAGTTATATAATATAACTTTCAAGTTTTCAATAGGTTTATTTTTTTCTTCTCTTCAAATTTTGCCGCCCTGAAAATTTGCCAGTCTGGGCGGTGGCAGGGTTCGAACCCCCCCCCCCCCCCTGCCGGCCCTGACCCTTGTGCAATGTTTGTGTAAGACTTCATCAACCTACTAATTCTGTCAAATTCAATAGAATTCCATCCAGATTGTTCGGTGATATTGGAAAATGTTGCAATAATTTACTTTTACTTCACTGAGTTCTGTGTGTCAATATATACGGTTTGCAGATTTTTTTTTTGTTTTGTTTCTGGCAACATTTTATTTATTTGTTATTAAAATCATGCACAATATTCCATATGTTTATATCACAGTTTTATCAACATACAGGGCATTATCTTCGTTGAAAGCGTTTCTTCTAATCCAGTTTACTTTTTCAATTATACAGTCGTAAACATCGGGTTCGGCAACTTCTGGGACACATTGTACTTTGGATGATTAGCATAAACGTGTAAATCATAATAAGTACTTATTACAAAAAAAATATGAACTTTGCGATTTTACCACCCAAATAGAGACTGCACATGTGTTTTGTTATTAACTTTCAGAAGAGATACCATAATCAGAGTAGAAAATCAAGAGATCAGGACTGTGCTGAATCGGTTATGTCATATTTCAATTCTGTTTCAATCACACAACGGCATCGGTATGACATGATCAATGCTTCTAAATAGCTGCACAGGAGAAACGGCATCGAAGAAAAGATACAGTACATCCATAATAATTTTTCCAAATTACCTGATATTATAACACAGTTGAAAGCTCGAAATAATTCATTACAACATTTGCTTTCTCTGATTGACGAAATTTCAGTAACGTTGTCTTCAGAAACTCACGGTGTTGCTAAAATTGTGTCCGACAAGCTCAGTCAGATATTACTGAAAAATCTCTGTTACAAAACGCTGTGTCAAATTTATAAAAAGATTTCTGGTGAAGAAACAAGACATTGAAGAGGAACTCACCGAAGAAGAACTGTGGTGTTTTTCACATGCACCTGTGATGTCATGCAACGTGGAAAGAACATTTTCACTGTACAAATCATTCTTCACTGACAGACGCAGGAGCTTCACAAGAAAATCTCAGGATGACCTTCCTTACATACTGTAACAGGTTTGAATAAGGTTAAGAGATGCTGCAATGCAATGCCAAGCAGAACAGCCACAAAGTTCTAGTACAACCTTCCTTAAAAAGAAAAGTTGTATCCCTCCACAAGAGCACCACTGCCTTACATAAAGACCAGGATATTAAATTTACTTGTAGTAATTCACTGAATGTTAATTTTAGTGACAGAACACTTACCTTATGTTCTATATTAGTCTGTTGGTTTTTGTCGAGGTGAACTTTTATGAGCTGGGAACCATCCAACCTGATTCTTATCCTCTTTCCGACTATCTCTGCTGGAAACACAAGATCTTCCAAAATGGCTTCGTACACAGAAGTAAGGGTTCGACTGCAATGGACAAATAATATAATTAAAATCCTGTATAAAATATAGGAAATAAATTCAACATGTTGACAGAGAATATAGTTATCCAGAGTAAGGTGCATGTAGAGATCAAAGATATATGATATGTGATTTAACAACGAAAGGTCTATCAGAACGTGACATTCATCTATGAAGCAGCTGGATGCCATACACTGATAGGTTTAACAAACCTTAGATAAAATATAAAAGGCCCTCATGAGATCATATATAATGCACAAGACTCATCCCATGATTAAGGTGAGGATTTGTCTCCCTATCTTGGCAAATTCCTTACCTTCTAGGCCTCTTCTGCTTGCTCTTCATTCTTGTCTTCCTGGTTGGTTTGGGAAGAATCTTTCTATCTGCGATGAATACGACATGCTTCCCACTGAATTTCTTCTCCAATTCACGAACTAGTCGTGTCTGGATTTTCTGAAAGGCTTTCAACTGTGGTACTGGAACATAGATGATAATGCTCTGCAAGAGGAAAGGGAAGTGATCAGTTTTGCATCTGGGTAAGATATCAGGTGTAGAAAAGTACAGAGTGCCTGTCACCATGGGACCTGAAAATTTCACCTGGTGACGAGTTTTTAAATTTAGTTCTAAAAGATTTTCATTTTTATATTTCAAGTTCAGCTATGGAAATTTCCATTATATATATATATATATATTTAATAATGTGCTATATATATATATTTTTAATAATGTGCTCTTTTCAATGTTTATGTGTTTTCTATATTACGTGCATCATTAAATCAGAATAATAAACATGCCATTAAGTTTCTGCACTGTTGTTAGCCAAATTTTAAAACCTGCAGCCACATGGTAGAGTCATATAGACACATATTAGAATGTATTGCAGTCCCATGCAAGAATTAATTA
Source organism: Lepisma saccharinum (assembly GCF_977018435.1). Taxonomy (NCBI): domain Eukaryota; kingdom Metazoa; phylum Arthropoda; class Insecta; order Zygentoma; family Lepismatidae; genus Lepisma; species Lepisma saccharinum. Next base: position 141,451,922 of record NC_139229.1, read on the forward strand.
CAGTAGAGCGTCGATTATCCGAAGTAATTGGGGGACATGGGTGTTCGGAAAACTGGTTTGTTCGGATAATCGAACTGTACATGTTTATTTGCCAAAAAGAAGTACTGTACAGTAAATTTATTCATAAAAACAGGCATCTCTTTAAGTATGCATTACAAAGTAACGTACAAAGGCAACTTTAGTAGGAATATATAGTATGTGGTACAGTTTATTAAACAAAAATATGTACATATTACATACGCATTTTGCATGAACAATACACACAGTACACAAAATTAACGTTTAAAAAAATCCTTTATTTTGGTCTGTCTAAGCAAGCCTACACGCTTACGAGCAGCTAAGTCACGTACTTTTTTCATTACAGATATCTGAAAGTGAGCGAGTACACAGTTTGGTTAAGCGGTCGTTCGGTTGACCGATGTTCGGATAATCGACGCTCTACTGTACTTTTAATCCAATCTTGTATTAAAAAACTAAATGTTTTAAGATCACATTTCATATCTTCGCTTAGTTGGATTCATGGCCCATAGGTAAAAAGGTAAAAAAAAAAAAAAAAAAAGAAAAGGGGCTGGTGCCTGAATTATTTTTAGTTTTCTCTACCCCTGTTTATAAACAATGCAAATGTGTACAAGTGGCAGAAGGCTATTGACAAATTTCAAAGCTAACTGATGCATAGTGGACAGATTCATATCCATTTAAAAAGGTAAATATTTGCATGAAAAATGCACTACATAATATAAAAACACAGGCTTAAAAATGCATTACAATTTTTCGAAACATGCCTTTAATAGAATATTATGCCCTATACAGGAACTAAATTTATATTTCACTGAACACTTAATTTAAACATTTAGTAAATAATGCTACATAAAGAAAAAAATGTATTTACATGTAGGACAATTATGCTCACATCATATGAGCAGCTTGGGAGTAAAATTTGAAAACCCACAAAAGTATGAAACTGAGAAAAATGCAGGTGAAAGCAACTAAATCCAATGTTAACTATTCTGAATGGCGTGTGGGCATGTTTTGTTTATTAGATCAACTTATGAACTCTACCATGATACATAATATTCCAGACTTTGCCGACTGTGTTTTTTTAAAATATAAAAACCTTATACAATGTATAGTTCTTTGAGATTAATAAAGTATTTATATATTCAAGTAGTTCCTTGAGAGACAATATCAGTTATTTTTTAATCTGGAAAGAAAGAGAAGAAAACATTCAAGAAACAAACTTTGAAATGAATTAATGTATAAAAAATTAGAAAAATTAGTGAATCACGACACTGTTCAAAGCTTTGATATTACAAACAAGTCTATTGGCAACAGACTATTTCAGCATAATAAATTTGCTTCCCAGCCCTTAAAAAAATGACAAGAAAATGCACATGTTGGATGGCACATCATCCAATTGAGTTTTGTTTCCAAATATTCCCAAAGAAATTTGACACCTTACCTTCTTTCCACTGAGTTCAACCTCTTTAGCCTTGGTAATGTGAAGTTCTCTAAGTTGAGCTTTCAAATCACTGTTCATCTCAAGTTCAAGCAAAGCTTGGGATATGGAGCTCTCAAAGTCATCTGGCTCCACCCCTCCGCTCTTGATAATCTTTGCATTTGATGTAAACATCTGCAACAGAGGAAACAATGCATTTCCTTAATATACATTCATTTAGCAAACTTGCATTTCAGTTTGATAAACAATGATACAGATCTCTACGCCTATACAGTAAGTGGATGATATGAATAGCCGGTTTGAAGACTTAGGTTACTTTCCATATGTAGTCATATTAAATGCAGATATATGGGCTTCAGATAAGTGTGAAATATGTAATGTAAGCAGAATCATGCATGTTGCTAGTTAAAGGTTTCCAATTCTACAAAGAAAAGGCAAAGCACATTCCCACCTCAAAGACCTTGTGAGTCTGCACGTGATAGGCATAGGAACTAGACAGGTAGCAGCGTTCACATTCCTTGTTGACCAAATACTTTGTTGGATTCTGACAAGCATTTTAGAGTAAAAATGAAAATTTCCATGGCTTTCTAAAGAAAATTATTAAATTACTTCGAGTCAATAACAATATTATTATTGTATTGAAGGTAATGTAAAATAGTTTCAAAATATATAGACAACTTTTCACATATGGCATGCCTTGATCGAGAGGGAAGTTCATGCATTAAATCCATCAATCACAGGATATTGTGAAACAAAGGAGGGGTGTTGCATAACTCCATTGAAGACAATTCTGAGAAAAAGGTACTGCATTCATTAAAAATGATAGGTTTAGTCAATAGGATGTTTGACTGCCATGCTGGAGACCCAGGTTTGATTCCCAGGGTGGGTGATCTAAAGTTAGAATTTGTCCAGCCTTAAATCAATGGATATTAACCATTTCTTCGAATCTCGCTCCTTGCTCCGGAGTGTGGGCAACAGCCAGAGCGTTTATCCGCTCCGCTCTGAAACCCTGTCCAATGCTGCACATGACCAATATTGGTCGCAAGTGACAGACTGACATGGTATCTGTCGTCTAATTACAACCCTTCGATAATTTCTTATATATTTTTCTCATTGAAAAGTGGCATTCTGGAAAAACGTAATGCTGCCTTCCACCATTTATTAATTTATGTGATTTTCTACATGGAGTAAACTTATAATGTTAAGCATTGAAAAATCTCAATGTATGAGGTTTTATAATTCATGAAATAAATTTTCAAAATTTGGGTTGTGAGACCTTTGAAACACACTGTAATAAAAAGATTACAGTTACTTAGTTTGCGCACTGAACATTTTCACCAGTTATTTACTTCAGCTTATAGGCCTAGTATAGATGAATATTACAGGTTCATCAATTTTCTTGTCAGAAATCTGATCTTCGAGACAAATGTGTCTCAAGTTCTTGAAGAATACTCAGGAGGAATAAATTTAAGATGATCTAGCATGTCATTCTTCTTGGCTGTTGTTTTGCTCATGAAAGTTTATTTCATGTAAATTATTATCTGGGGTGAAACTCTTTAAAGGGAAGAGTGGCAGTTTCGCACCAGTTCTGCAATTATTTCAATATCGTCAGAATGGGCACTGCTAATAGAAGAAAAAAAATAACTGGACGAGAGAGTATGAATTTCTCTCCATGTTGCAAGGAAGCAGTTCTTTTAAGTTTATTTTTAATCTAGACACGATGTTTAAAAAATATGATAAGTATTTACAGAATCTCACGCATTCCTTATGGGGGATCAACTTTAATTACAGCTAATCAAATGTGATTTTAGACTTCTCCCAAGAGAACAAATAAAATAATGCTCCATAAGCGTAATGCATTTCTCTTTGCCTCCTACAGGTATCCTGGCATTGTTGCCAAATCTCATGCACATAAGAGTTAAATATCACAACTGGAGCTAAAATTTATTTTCCAGGAGCTATATTTACGAATTATTTTCCTGTAGTTTACGGTTATTACAAGCATAAGAACAGTTTTTCTTTGTGACGTTTCAGGAGAACACACACTCCTTTCATCAGACATTTAGTTTCATTTTGACTAAGATACAGTTATAACAATAATTTTCTTGTCAGAAATCTGATCTTCGAGACAAATGTGTCTCAAGTTCTTGAAGAATACTCAGGAGGAATAAATTTAAGATGATCTAGCATGTCATTCTTCTTGGCTGTTGTTTTGCTCATGAAAGTTTATTTCATGTAAATTATTATCTGGGGTGAAACTCTTTAAAGGGAAGAGTGGCAGTTTCGCACCAGTTCTGCAATTATTTCAATATCGTCAGAATGGGCACTGCTAATAGAAGAAAAAAAATAACTGGACGAGAGAGTATGAATTTCTCTCCATGTTGCAAGGAAGCAGTTCTTTTAAGTTTATTTTTAATCTAGACACGATGTTTAAAAAATATGATAAGTATTTACAGAATCTCACGCATTCCTTATGGGGGATCAACTTTAATTACAGCTAATCAAATGTGATTTTAGACTTCTCCCAAGAGAACAAATAAAATAATGCTCCATAAGCGTAATGCATTTCTCTTTGCCTCCTACAGGTATCCTGGCATTGTTGCCAAATCTCATGCACATAAGAGTTAAATATCACAACTGGAGCTAAAATTTATTTTCCAGGAGCTATATTTACGAATTATTTTCCTGTAGTTTACGGTTATTACAAGCATAAGAACAGTTTTTCTTTGTGACGTTTCAGGAGAACACACACTCCTTTCATCAGACATTTAGTTTCATTTTGACTAAGATACAGTTATAACAATGGTTAGTAATTTTTTCAACAAAAAGAATCTGTTATATAATGGATGTTGTCAATGTTACATTGTTGTAATATAGCAACTTAACTGTGAAAAAAGCAGTCTGTTTTATTTTTATTTCAGATTTTTTTAAAATTATGAATCCCAAATATCATCAGGTAATTCAAATTCATCATTGTTTTCACAAAGTCTCTTGATGTTTTCTGTTACATTAAATTTTAAAGATGGTGGCTTACTCCATTTGTGAAAAAGAAAACTCCATACTGGATCTATGTTACCATTTTCATTATTTCATTTATTCCAGTGTTCTTCTGCAATGAACGAAGCTTCCCAGACATTCAACTCTGTGTTTCCCGTTAATCTTTTTAAAACCCTTCTCTTTTTTAATCAAATGCTTCTCTTCGATGATATGAGTTGACAAACCTGTTCTTGGTTTAGATTTATAATGTCCAAATCGTGTTCGTGCCATCTTATTGCCATTTTCCTTGCTGTTTGTCCCACATAATCCTTTGAACATGAACAACTTATATTATATATTCCTGTGGTTTCCACATCTGGTAGAGTTCTCTCATTTTGAATTCATTAAATGTACATTCCAAACTTCTTGGTGATTTAAAAACAATGTTGAAATTAAAACTTCTAAAAAATTTTGCAATTTTATGCGAGAATCCCTTGTGGAATGGAATGCACACAAATTTCTTTTCAACAGATTTTTCATCTTTGTCTGTATTTCTCTTTTCCTTTAGTTTTCTTGCATGTGTTCTCCTGAAACGTCACAAAGAAAAACTGTTGTCTTATGCTTGTAATAACCGTAAACTACAGGAAAATAATTCTATAATGCAAGCAATGAGTTCATACAAGAAAAACTATATTTACGAAGGCTGGATAAAGTGCCTCCTAGGGTAATTTAGTTGTAAAGGGGGGGGGGATTGCTGCTATTACCGTTAACTTTAAAATGACGACAATGTAGTCTTAGTTTTAACTATTTAGATCTGGTGGCACCACCCATCGCAATAATGCACCATCAACGCTGCACGTTACTGTCACAGCCTGTCCAAATTGAAGCAGGCTATTCGGCCTGGCCTTCTCACATCTGGCATGCTGTTGTTGGACGACAATGCGAAACCGAACTCGGCGAGGGCTACGCAACACCATCTTGCACCCCTTGGTTGGTTGGGAGCACCTTACCCATCCACCGGAGGAAGGTGCTTTGGAAGCAATGCTTGAGGTGACACATTTCATGCAACACTTCTTCCGTATACAGGACACTCATTTTTTTCCAAGAGGGTATTTTGAAGCTTATCAAGCGGTATGACATGTCTGAATCTCCGGGGTTCCTATGTGGAAAAATAAAGTACGCTATTCCTTTTCTCATTTACGATTTTTGCTATTCCTTCCCAGCTCTGTCCACAGTCACCAGGGGGAAACTTATTTTCGGACTCTCCCTCGTAATTCTTGACCATTAGTAGCACAGTTTCTAACAAGCATTTAGTCTAATAGCTCCTTCACTGACAAAGTTATTCCCTCCACATTCCATAAACAGTGAAAGGCTTTTTACAGTACACTTCAACCTTAGCAAAATGTAATCATCACTGTTTGGAGTTTGGAAAAGTGAAATTTATTGCTGAAAAAAAGATATGAAAAGTATGTTATCCTAGCATCCAAGTTTGTCATCGACAATGCATTTTTCACTGATAGAAGAAAAAGCATCACAGCTTCTAGAAAATAATTAGCAATGATTGTACTTCTGAAAATACTATTTATTGGTGAAAACAAGATATAAAAGGTACGTTGCAAACAATCATGTTTTCCATCAACTAGCCCTGTCCTTAACTAAGATGATAGTAAATGAATGGCTGGTGGCAAGAAAAGTATCATATAGGTGTATACAGAAGTGAAAAAACACTGAAATATGTGGGAACAAACAAATTGAATCCTGTAAAAATGCATAGCATGATGAAATTGCAATTAAAGAAAAGGAACTCAAGCCTCTCTCTTTTACATCCTATTACAATATCTACCAAAGCATATGCTGAGCAAATATTTTTTTCTTACAACTGGTTAATTCAATCAAACCATTTTATCTATGTTCTTAAAAGGTTTGTATAACCAATTTTTATAGGTGCAAAATAATCTACACAGTTATTTTTAGTGGTTTTTATTTTATTTTATCTGTGACGTTTTTGTTCTGGTTTCCCAGAACTTTTTCAAGCTACACTAAGATATACATACAATAACACCTCACACGGCTAGTCACTCTACACTTCTAAGGAATGAATGTGTGTCCTTATTTCCTACTACGTAAACTGTTTTTTCCTTGCAGTAGTGTAGCTTGAAAAGTTCTGGGAAACCAGAATGAAACATCGCAGATAAAATAATAATAAAAAAAACACTAAAAATAACCGTGTAGATTATTTTGCATCAATCAAACCAAAGTCTGAATCATTACGAAGGTAGTTATATGTACGAGGGTCGCTATTTATATTTTGAGCCTAACAATGAAAAAACAGGAATTTGGCAATGAAAACTGCTTTATTGTTTTTCGAAGTATTCTCCTTTATGGTCAATACACTTTTGCATTCGTTCGAACCATTTGTCAAAGCAGTTTTTCCAATCTTCTTGAGACACCTCCATAATATGGTTTTTGAACGCATCAACGGTGTCTTCCGCCGACAAAAATCGTTGTCCACGCAATTTATACTTGACATTCGGGAACAAGAAGAATTCATTGGTTGCCAAATCAGGACTGTACGGCGGATGACCCATCAATTCGATGTTTTGACTGTTCATAAAGTCGGTTGTTAGACGAGATGTGTGACAGCTGGCATTGTCTTGATGAAGAATGATCCGATGGCGTTTGTTTGTTTTCCGTATTTGACCGAAGACCTCTGGCAAACAAATTGTTGTGCACCATTCAGAGTTGACCGTTCTACATTCCTACAATCTCATATACGTCTCTTGAAGCACCACAATTGTATTTATTAAGCATTTGTTTGCACCAATTGACGCTAGCGTCTTTTTGAGTTTTTGTCAAATTATGTGGGATCCAACGAGAACATACCTTTCTCACAGCTAAATGATCATGTAATATTTTATATATGCTGGTGGAACTAATGCCTATGGTTGCCTCAATCTCACAGTATGTCACATGACGATCTTGCAGTATTAGGTTTTGCACAGCATCAATGTTTTCTTGAACAACAACTGATTTTGGACGACCTTCGCGAATCTCATTGGTGAGCGAATGGCGGCCACGATTAAATTCGTTATACCAGCGTTTCACAGTGGCAAAGGATGGGGCTTCATCGCCAAATGTGGAAGTAAGTTGATCGATGCACTCTTGTCTTGATAATCCACGTCGAAAATCGTAAAAAATCATCGCATGAAAATGTTCACGAGTTAATTCCATTTTATTGTTGTCGCGCAATCTCCAAGGCAACATAAACAACACAAATGAAACTACTGACAAAACATTTGAAGTACGTTATGGTCAATAATGCCAGACGATTCCGTGCAAACATCAAATCGCGCCTAACTTCAATCAGTCTTGCCAAGGCTCAAAATATAAATAGTGACCCTCGTAGTATATTACTGGATCTTGCACTAATTTCAACAAGGAAATAAAGACATGTTACAGTTCAAATTCTCCCATGTACACGAATCAGAATATGCAGTTATAACTATAATTTTGGCATATTTCTTCAGACATTTACGTGAATGAACATACTGACTTTGTGCCCTCAACAAAGCAGGAAAGCGGTTTGAAAACAAATATTGTGCTGCCTCTATGAGCAAGAACTTGAAACTCAGAAGATACTGACTTCTAGCACAGAAATGTTCATACTTCACAGTTCTAAGTTACACATAAAGGTAAAATACGTTGCATGTAGCACCATGCAATAAAATACATGTAAATAAACTGCTCGCCATTAAAAATGCAACACCCAGAAGGAGTAATCGGAATCGGACGAAATGTGCACAGTGTGTAGAGGAGAGATGCAGAAGGAAATGATTAGGTGTTCAAGGCTGTAATGCATCATGTGCACCTGCCATGCCATCTGGTAAGTGGTACCTGTAGCAGGTCAGATAGGTGCAGAAGAGCAGTGAAAGTGCATGGTCGTGAGTGTAGTGAGTTAAAATCGGTCAGCAATGTCACGTCGTGGAATACGGCAGCGATTCCAGCAGGTTTCCCAGTTCAATCGCGGCCGAATTGTTGCATACCGTGAATGCGGATTATCCTACAGTGAGATCGGTGCCTGTGTAGGACGGAATGCATCCACAGTGATCCGTGTATGGAACCAGTGGGTCCAGGAAGGCACTGTAGAGCAACATAGAGGTTCACAATGTCCGCGTCGGACGACTGAACGAGAGGACAGACGTCTGATACGCATGGCCCTTACAGACAGAACGGCCACGTCAACGAGAATTGCGCATGAAGTACGGGATGTTTTACAACGTCCAGTATCCCCACGAACCGGGGAATTTTTTCCCGGCACCCACTGTTGTGGATTCCTCTGGCGCTAGAGCATAGGCGTTTGCGTCTGAGATGGTGCCAAGACCGTCGTGCATGGATGGCGGAGTGGAATGCTGTAGTGTTCTCTGATGAATTCCGCTTCTGTATACAACATTATGATGGACGTACACGCGTGTGGCGGCACCGTGGCACTAGGCTTCATGATGACTGCATCATGCATCATCACACAGGGCCTTCATTGGGTATCATGGTATGGGCTGCCATCGCCATAGGTGTTCGTTCGCGTCTCATACGCATTCAAGGGACATTGAACAGCCAACGGTACATCACACAGGTTCTCACCCCTGTTGCTGTCCCATTAATCCATGCACTGCATAATGCCACTTTTCAACAGGATAACGCGCGCCACCATGTTGCAAGGAATGTCCTCGCATTTATGGAAGCTAACCACGTGTCCCCGATTCCTTGGCCAGCACATTCGCCGGATATGTCGCCAATTGAACATGTCTGGTCCATGGTAGGTCGCCGGGTGGCCCAACTCAGGTTTCCGGCACGTAATGATGAAGACCTCTGGCACCGTGTGGAAGCCACTTGGGACGCCATACCGCAAGCAGACATATATAGACTCATTCTGTCCATGCCTCACCGTGTTGAAGCAGTTATTGCCGCTCGTGGAGGCTGTACACGCTACTAGCTCCTTGGGGTTATGCAACCATGTTCTACGTGTCACATGTCACACCAACGAGCTCTAACTGTAATCATTTTCTTATCTTATTATGAACTACATATTTGCCAAGTTTCATGTTTCCTTCTGGGTGTTGCAATTTTAATGGCGAGCAGTGTACTTCCATGAAAACTGGAGTTACACCACTAGTGCTCTAAACCTCTCAAATCTCATTTCCAATCGCACATCTTGAAAGTACAGCATCAAAAAAACTTGAACATGTGACACATTTGTGGAATTAATTAATTAATCATTACAAATATACTGAAAGTAAATCACTTAATTATTTAAGTTGACACTCAACAAATCTCAGTGTCCTACTTAAAGAAACTGGAGAGGTTTGGATATCAACCTGCGAGGTCAATGTAAATATTTCACCACTGCTTTTCACATAGTAAAGACCCCTGTAGTCAAGTTGGCTACTCTGATGGTGCTCAAGACCTGTGTTGCCATATTAACGATTTATATTGGCTTCGAAATGTTTCAGATCATACAACCTTTGAAGCAGTGTACCAGTCTACATAGTAAGAATGTTAAAAATCCCGGAGAGTGCAAAACTGATGCAGAGTTTGTGGCAATCAGTACCTTACTTCATTTGTTTTCCTGTGTTTACAATAATGCTTGAGGATTAGCAAATGCTTTGGTCGTAATTATAGAAAATTATGTAAGTCAAGGCAGAAGTAAATGTATAAAATCTTCATAAATTACAGTATGCACATATACACATTCCTAAATTTTACTTCAAAAGAGTAAACAACAGAGTACCACATATTGCACACTTTGCATGTGTACATACAGAATTATAACATAGCTTTATATGCATAAACATTGAAGTACAACTGTGAAAAACTACATATAGCGGCTCCGGAAAGTATTCATCTGAGTACAATCACTCTGTAAAACCATACATAGCACTTTGCTAAAGAACAAAAGCATGAGCAAAATGTAATACTGACGCACTTCCACAATCATTCTGCAAAAATCAAGAGAAAACTTAAGATATTGCCTGCTGTGTTCCAACACAATACAATATTGAAAATCATGTCGTATTACACAGCAAACTAGTATTAGTCTACTACAAAATTGTATAAAGCCACGCCCCCTAGGTACTTGCTTTTGAGATGCATGGGAATCTCTTCTAGTGGAAGTATGAGCCTTCTTCCGTTGCAACAGGGAATGTGTGTGTAAATCAAAGGAAATTACCGAAGAGGGTAGGTATTGCAGTGAGTTAATTTCGTAGTGGTAAATGCTTTACAGACATAAGCAAAACACTCAGTAGGCCTATCACAACAATTCAAGTATTGTGTATAGATTTAACAACACAAGAACATTAAAAAATGCTCAAAGAAATGGCAGACCTCTAAAGCTAACACAGAAAGAAAAACATGTGATAGTGTGGAAAGTTGTGAAAAATCCAAAGTTGGCTGTTGAGGTTGCTAATGGAACTGGTAAAACGGTCTTGGCAGAAACAGCAAGAAGTATTCTCCACCAAGCTGGATATCAGGGAAGAACTGCCCATAGAAAACTGTACATCAGCAAACGCAACAGGCAGAAAATGACTAATATGCTAAAGAAGCACACCTATGACTACTGGAAGTGTGTCAAATTCACAGATAAGAGTAAATTTAATATTTTCAAGTCAGATGGCTGGGTCATGGTGTCACGGAAGAACACAGAACTGGCTGAGAAGAATCTACAATTGCTACGAATGCAATTTTAACATTTGTTGACACATACTGCGGAGTTTTAGCGATTACTTGCAGAAAATACATTGGCCATGGGAAGCACGCTTGTTTGCGTAAGCTAATTTTTAAGTTGTTTTTTTCAACATAAATATTTTTTTTTTCAAAATCCAAACAGTGCTCATTACTTTAAAGAAGGTTCAAATTTTGTGCGACAATGATTGCCAAAATTGTACGATAATTAGTCTTTCTGCTAGGAGAATTTGAAAAAAAAAACATAAAACAATCTGAACCGTTACCGAATCTAACACAGACTGTGAAACATGGTAGAGGTTCGATACTTGTGTGGGGGTGCATGAGCAGCAGTGCTGTTGAGGATTTGTGCTTTGTGGAAGGCATCATGGATCATAAAGAATAACATCCTGATGTGGATGGCTCGAAAAATCCGTCGCCAGGTAGACATGGCGACTAAAACTTTCAGCTTGGCGACTGTGATCTTTTGCTGTAATATTGCAGTTTTTTAAGTTTTAGTGTACAAAACTTTCATGATTCTAAGTTCAAATTGCAGTACAGCGTAAGTTAGCAAATTATTTTTTTTATCAACGTTGTGAACATTCTATAGAATCAGTAACAATTTCTTACTCTTTGTCCCCCAACCCCCCCCCCCCCCATTTCCCGCTTTCTCACATAATTTAGCGATGTTTTGAATACAGTGATGCTCAGCTTAAAGACTGATTGATTTGCTTTATTTTCATCGCTTTTTGTGCCACTTTTGGCTAATTTGCAAAGATGGTGATGAATGATGATATGATGAAAGGACACGTACAAACATCCAAGCACAGTCCAGGATTCGAAACCGGGACCCCTGGCGTTGTAGCACGATGTGCTAACCACTCCACCACAGGGGTTGACTCATCTTCTTATAGTAACCACAATTACTAGTAGGTGGTTTCCTGGCGCCTAACTCTGAAGAAAATTTTTCAAGCACTGTTGATGTGACACATACAAAAAGTGTGCGTGATACAGGTCTATCCGATGGATACATCTTCCCCCAAGATAATGACCCTAAGCATACGGTTCACAACACCAAGTTGTGGTTACTCTATAATACACCACACTGAATGGAAACACTTCTAAAATTTTCCGATGTTAATCCCATAGAGCATGTGTGGTATATGCTGGAGAAAAACATACGCAAACACAACATTTCTAATAGAAATGACCTGAAGAGAGCTCTGACAGAGTGGCAATATTTCACAGGAAACTACAAGTAATTTGGTTCAATCAATACCACGACGAATGGAAGCCATTCTTAAAACCAACGGTGGGCCCACCAAGAATTAACCATGTGTAAGGATGATCACTTTTATTTTTATGTATTGCAGATGGAATATTTATTTGGCATTGGATGATGTGTGTTAATGTATTTTTTTGGGTACTAGTTAGATATAGCGGAAACACATTTAACTCGTTTATTTTGAAATAAAATTCATTTCTACTTACCTCATAAGCATAGCGGAACATTTTTCAACTTGGGAGTATTTATTGGCCGTTGCTAATTGGCAGCCAAATTTTGACACTTTGTCTATCGTCAGCTGATATGCAGTGTTTCCAAACTTATGAACTGATAAATGCCGCACAAACTATTCACACAAGGTTTTTAAGCGAAAATTGATCCACAAACCATTCACGGAAGGTTAGGTTAGCCAAACATAGAAAATTGAATTAATAAAAAAAAACTCTCACAAGTCATCTTGTAAAACTACCGCGTGGTTGTTACAATAACACTTATTAACCGAAAAATTATTGTTTTTCAGCCACAAACCATTCGCAGAAGGTTAGGTTAGGCAAACAGAAAATTAAATTGAAAAAAAAAATTCCACTCACATGTCATCTTGTAAAACTACCGCGTGGTTGCTACATTGACAGGGGGTTACGTAATCGAACGCACGGAACATTTGATTCACGCAGTTGACGGTAATGGTGGCACGAGCTATCGTGCAATGGAGGTACATGAATGTCAAAAAATACCTTAATAACTTGCACAATTCGAAAAAACACTTTTCCCAGCTTCAGAAAGTCCACAAGAACTAAATTCCGTAAGTATTTCTCGAGTTTTCTCCTGTAAATTTGAAGAAATGTGTTTCCACTTTATTCACTCTGTAGCTGTTAGCTTTTGAGCTATTTCACCAATTTTAAACTGCATCTGCATGATCTACAACTTGGCCTGCTACATGAATGTGTGTATTCTTTAGTTGTTGATGTGTACGAAGCTTACGTTGGTGTGTATTTATTTTCGTGCAGGAGACAAGTACTTTTTTTTTCTGTATGCCATGGAGTTTGAAAAATACCGCATGGTGTTCTGATATGGACTGGTGCTGCTAATGTCACATGAGTATAAAGGGATATTACGTTCCAAAATGCTTTTGTTGTTAGGTTAGCTAGGTCAGGTTTAGGGATATTAGCACTAAAATTACTTCGGTAAATACTTCCCAACACTTGATCATGTAATTTCTGGTCTTGAGCACTTTCTGATCTTCTCACTACCTGGCGACAGTAGTAGTCACACCCATTTTTAATTTAAAATCACTTCTTAGCAGTAAGTTCAACAACACTGCCCATGTATATAATAAAATAAGATAAAATACAATGTTATGGTATGATTCAGGTAATTCTTTTGCTGGTTAAAATAGCCACATACGCTGTTCTCAGCACCTGCTGAAAATAGCCACCTAGTTAAAATATCCATAATGTTATTCTCACCACCTGGTGTAAATAGTCGCAGCCATATTTGTGTGTGCAAACGAATAAGTAAAAGTCTGTAATTTTTTATCTTTTTATTGTAAGTTAATGCCAGTCTATACTATACAACCCAATAACCTATTCCCATATAAACACGAATACTTTCTGGAGCCACTGTAAATTGTCGGCTTCTCGGATATGAAAAATTATTTACAGATGTTAATTAGTGGTGGAAACTTTTTCTCTCTCAACAAACCTAAGTGTTGGACAACCAATGTCTTATTACCTTATTGGAACTTCTATTTCAGCATGGAGTACTTTATTAACTAATACATAAACAATAGTGGTTTTGCGTGTATAAAAATGCCTACAATTTTCACTTATTTGGTCACACATTCGTTAGGATACGATTTAATATCAACTTTTATCATAACCATCCTGTAAAATATCCATGATATCTGGTGCCTACCTCAAAAAGTATTTAATTTACCTATAATTTGAGTGACTCAAGACGTCAGATTCTTACCTTTTAGCAAAGATATGCAGAAAATTATTAAATATTCCTTCGACCCTAATACTCCACACCACCTGGAACACGCTCGTCACAAAACAAAAGACGACCGAAATCCGGGCATTTCACGATGTTCAAAATTGTACCACAGATTGTACTATGTCGAATCAACACAATGCTCTGTTCAGGGATTCCTTTAAACAAAAAGCCGCCAGATGGTGAGAGGGTAAGTTATTGGCGTGGACACTTTTCATTTCAGAAACTGGTAGGGGTTTGCGGATTTTCTTTTAATCCCGACATTCGGGACGGAAAAAATTCGCCATTTCCTGACAAAGTGGGAAAATTTTCGGGACGGGAAATGTTTGAAATTTCCCGAAGCTCTGAAAATCTCGAATTCTACAAGTGTTTTCCAACTTAAGTGATCCCGAAAAGTCGGGAAGTCATTTCCCGAAGTCGGGATCGGGTCCGACTTTTCGGGATCCCGCACACCCCTACAAACTGGAAAAAGTAATATATCCACGTATATGTAAGATATTGATATACCGTGGTTTACTTTATCCACCGTGAAACAATGGTGTAAGGGGAAGGCTATGCTAATCAGGCCAGTAGCCATCTAAAGATGAAAAAGAAAGAAAAAAAAACATAGATGCTTGTGAATTGGATATTTAGAACAGTTACATTAATAAAAATAATATGCTCTGAGTGCACAGAATTTCATTTCGGAGGGGGTTCAAAACGACAGGCCTATAAACCAACGAAACATTTATGGGATTTCGGGTGGGGGTTCAGGCCCCGAGCTCCGCTGTTTGTAATCAATCTTCTATTAAATATCCCTGCTGCCCACGTGGAAAATAATTGATCATTGATCAAGTTTTAAAAATATAGCCATAGCTAAAACTTATGTTTCGAAATTTACCGTGTAGTGTAAAATAAGAATGACAAAAGTTGTACATTCAACTTTCATATTTTTCATTTTATATAGGAAGACTCTTTTACTTTTTTTTTTTCCATAAGACAATTTCAGTTTGTATTTCTATGTGTGCAGTCAAATCCTGATAAAATATTTTTTGTACTAGAAATAAAATGTTTGATTGCATGAGTTGTACAGTAAATTTCAATATTCATTAAATGTATATAATGATTACAAGCATGGGCGTATTTAAGGGGGGAGGGTTCAACGGGTGCAACCCCTCCTTTTGGTTCAGTAAAATTACCAGATTACCTGTTGCATCCGCTTGTTCATAAAAATTTCTGTGGACTTACTTTATTCTCATAATAAAGAGACGTATAAGACGGGATACGGATGGGAAGGAAATTTCGCAATTCCACACAGCAAATGGGACTGCAGACCAAATGTCTGCAATTTCCTGATAGTTTCGGAATTTCTGGAATAAGAAACTGCATTGGGGCTGTCAAATCAGTTATAATTTTTTCCCCTCTCGTCTTCTTAAAGGGATTTGGTTTTTAAAAAAGCAGTGCAAGAAAACCAGACTGTAACATTCTCAAGTTGTTTGACACAAGATAGACAGAAAAGTATCAATACTAAGTAGCGTAACTTGTGGAATTGTATTCACCAATTGTAGAAACTTTACGTTTCTCTGAACACAGTCAACACATTGCAAAATTGCAACAACTTATTCCAAAAATGTGAAATGGCTAGCCCTCATTCATTGGTTGTCAAAATGTTGGATTGCGTGGTTGATAGATTGGATTTTGATAGTCTGATCATACATAGGCCTGCTATACGTCCTGGATTTTCAGGGACAATCTCGGAATAATATAATTTGTCCTGATGTCCCGAATGGTTTCTTCGGAATGCACAAATGTCCTGGATTGCTTTATTTGCTTCTTGTGCCACTTTTGGCTAATTTGCGAAGATGGGGATGAGTGATGATATGATGAAATTGATGAATGGAACTCACAAACATCCATGCCCAGACCAGGATTCGAACCCGGGACACCTGGCTTCGTAGCGCCATGTGCTAACCACTCCGCCACGGGGGCCGCTACAAATGTCCTGGAATCGTGTGGGAAAGAAGAAATGATTAAGACTATACATTCCTCAACTTTATTTATATTTAAATGCGTAATATTAAAATGCTAATTTTCCTAAACAATCTAACTACATTGAACAGCTCCCTCTCGATAATATAAGAGTTATCGAGTTACAAGAAGATGCTGCAAAGATATTTGACTTCACGATAGCGTCTCGTCTGCTAGCAGCACTGAATTTCAGTTGCAAATCTCTTTCATTGCATAGCAAGCTGTTTACTGTAAAAAGTCAGTGCTTGGGTGTCCGCACTGTTCAGTCCGCAGTTCTCAAATAAAGTTTCGACAATGTGAGATAGCAGCTTAGTTCATTCTGACACCGAAAAGAAATTGTAAGATTAATGATATACTTCGAAGTGGATTTCTGTTTTTTATCTTGAGAAGTGTATAGAATACGATAATGGATATGTACAGTGGGATCCATTAGTATTACCGTGAAAATTGTCCATCACCATGTTCGTGCACTTTATTTGACCCAATAAGAGCTTCAAGAATTAAAAGAAAACTTGAAACAAGCTGTTGACAACTTCTGCACCAGCATACATAAAAATCCATCGCTTAAAAACACATAGGATGTAAGAGATAAATTAATGAAAATAGTCATGGACAATTTGCAAGGTAATACTCATGGATCCCACACAACTTTGTCGAGTCCAGCAACCCCTTCTCTCCCGCTCTCACACAAGCTTCCGGTCAGCAGTGAAATATAGCAGCCCAAATCATACCAAAAGTTGAACAGCCACTCCCCCCCACCTTACATGAAGGGGCTGTATACGTATATATACGCCCATGATTACAAGAAAATAATAATATATCACATTCACACAATAAAATAGCAAGGCGTATCTATTATACTGTATACTATCCTTGGAAATAGTACGATACATTTTGGA
The DNA here is from genome assembly GCF_977018435.1 of Lepisma saccharinum. NCBI lineage: Eukaryota > Metazoa > Arthropoda > Insecta > Zygentoma > Lepismatidae > Lepisma > Lepisma saccharinum. Next base: position 141,469,251 of record NC_139229.1, read on the forward strand.
AGTGTCAAGTAGTCTCCTCGTCTCGTCTCATAAGCCGAACGCGTTGATTGGCAGGCTCACAATCTCACCATTAGGGATGGTAACACAGATCAACATATTTGTTAAAATCATGCAGTCATAACTTTTTAATGATTAAAGATCGGTTGAAAATACCTTCACCATTGCATTTTTCGTGAAATTCTAGGCTAACTTCATACATAGATTTTTTTATTTTTTGATTCGTTGTCAGGTTGGGGTTTTTGTCAGCTTCATTAATATTTATTTTGCTGAAATCTGACTATAGCCTACATTATTTTTACATGATTTACTGTTGTATGCATTACAATATTTGGTATAATCCCTCCCGCAACTGTCGCAGGGAAGAAATATCTGAATTGTTCCAAGACGACACAAAACAAACATTAACATTTAACATGAAATCAGGTCAGAGAGCCGACAGCAACTCTTGAAGGAGTTGCAATCTGGCCTCTGCGTCGTGGGTACGGCGGAGGGCTTGAAGTCCATCCACCATTCTGCGTAGAGTTTGTAGAAATGTTGGTTCCAGAAGTAGGAGTAGTAGCCGACGCAGGTCCTCCATGTGGTCGGTGATCTGATGTGAGGGTCCCCGTATGGAGACCTGTGATTGACTGGGAGAAGGAGCAGCCACGTTTGGACTAGGAACAGGCTTCTGTGATTGAATGGCGCTATTCGTCGAAGTCGTAGATGGTTGAATAGGTGTCTTTGTTACTTGAAGTGGAGGCAACTTCTTCTCCTTGCGGTTGGGGTTCCTATTTGACTTGGGCGAGCCTGTAGAACGTGAAGCCTAAGTATCCGTAAATATGAGGGGCAACCCTTATAATTTGCCGTGTGACTCCCAGCGCAGTTGGCACACTTTGCTGGGATATCTTGAGATCGGTTTGGGCAGTACTTGATCCAATGTTCTTCCGCGAACTTAACGCACCGTAGGGGCGTGTTGCAGCAGCGTTGGCCGTGGCCGTACCGCTGACACCGGTGGCATTGAAGCAGCTGTCGCGATCTGAGTTTTTCCACCTTAACATTAAAGTTTGCCATGGAGACGAGTCCATAAATATCCGTAACAGGGCGCTGATATTCACTGCAACGCAAGGTTACTACTAACATGGGTGTGGGTACCTTGGTACTCGGCGAATTTGCTGGACGTTGGTGCATCGACTAACAGATTCTGGTACGAATCCTAAATCCTAAAAAACTTCAAATATTTCCCCTTCTCCTTCAGGTCCGAGGCTGGGAGTTCATATATCACATCACGCCTTCCCATTTAAAAATGTTGAGTTAAATTCAATATGGCGGATGTCCGCGTGTAATGCACCAATACGTCACACCCTAACAAGGACGTATCTAGGGTGAGGTAGTACAAGTACATAAATTAAACAATGAAAATACATTTGAACCTGAGTAATACGTTTATCAAGGTGATGAGAAAATAATACGTATAACTGAGAATTACTTACAAATCAGATTTAAATACCATGTCATATTATTAAAATACTGTAATTGTATCTATTTTAAAGAACACCATATATTATACAGGTTCTTTCTGTCATAAAGTGTTAAATTAACGAAGAGTCTAAAAGTTTGATTCTTGAATACATTACTTGCCACTTTATTAGTGAACAGTTTGACACTGAAAAACTATAGTAGACAGTATAGTTTTATAATTTTACTACCCAATGCTTAAGAAAATCGTCTAAAGTAGCATTTCATTTACTGATGACTGTGCAAAGGGTGGTGTAAGCGATGCCTAAATCTACAGCTATTTAGATTTAATTTTACCTTCTCCGATATATATTTTTAGATACGTGCCTGCTCCTAGGCATAACCTGTTTCTATCCTGAGCAATTCTACCCAGCCTAACTCCTTTACATTTTATAGGTGGTGTTAAGGGACTTTTGAATCACCCTGTATATAGAATAAGCAACTATGCAACGGGTCACCGCATAAGCCTTCGCATCGTGTAGAGGTCATTATGACAAACAATTTAATTTAATGCAGTTTTTTATGGTTGGCGTGGCGTCTCGTTTCGACCCTAAGTTCCCTCACAAACTAGATGTTTGCCTGATTATGTATGCCAGACATCCAGCAGATTCACAATTACAAAGATGGACTGACTTTGCAATTATTATAGACCAAATATTCGACTTGTCTACAAATATCCAGATAGATATCCATTTGTTATATCTGAAGAAATCTTATAGTAAAGTAAATTCTAAGTGTACGTTTCGCATCTTTTTTTTTTTAGAGAGAGAGAGAGAGAGAGAGAGAGAGAGAGAGAGAGAGAGAGAGAGAGAGAGAGAGAGATAGATTTGCCTCGCAGGGTCTGTTCTCATTCTCGTCTCGATTACTACAAACCCGTCTCGGGCTCGTCTCCATACCATCCCTATTTAACAGTTCCAGGTTTGACTCCTAACCTGGTCATGACTGTTTATTTGTGAATGTCCTTCCATTAATTTCATCTTATCGTCAGCCCTTGAAGTGGAAATTGTTAGGTGCGATATGTTTGCCTCGGGGGTATGCTTCTATAGTTAACATGTGATGGAGCGATGGTTTACTTACGTTTCTGTGTTTTTTTAGGGGTATAGTATTCTCCTATACCCCACTTCGAACACTGCTTATTGCCATTCATCCTAATTGTCGCGATTAGCCAAAGGGGACAGAATAGCGACGTGAGAGAAGAGAAATAATGATTGATTGAGTTACATTATTTTACTTCGCTTTTTGCTAATGGGGATGAGTGATGATATTATGAAATTGATGAATGGAGATTAACAAACATCCATGCCCAGGCCAGGATTCGAACCGGGACCCCTGGCGGAGAAATAATGAATTAGCCACTCGTCCTCATTGTTCCAAAGCAGATAAATTTGTAAAATATAGTTACTAAATAAAACTGCTATTTATTGCAGGATATTCAATAACTCTTGCATAATTATAAGTTTTATAACCATGTCATTGAGGAAACTGAAATGCAAACCCGAATTTTCTAAACGTATTGTAATTTTAATTTTTCTTTTTTAACAAGATAGTGTAACTAAAATGAATGTAATTCGAGAAAGTGCATAGTTGACTGTTCTTCTTGCAACAATAATTGCTTGCTTGCCAGAACCTCTACAATGCCGTTCACGTGTAGGCTAGTCATTACTACATTTTCTCAGTTTAGGGGAAAACCCTCTAAATGTTGCGGATGTCAGGATGTAATGCATCTACAAGAAATGAATCACACGTTTTTGCACCTGTGCTTTAAACAATAATTCATTCCTTTTTCTTTCTGTCGATTTAAGTCTGCGGGGCGAGCAGAAAGCGCTGCACGCTAATCCGACCAATGCATCAATTCTTGACACTCGGACAATATTTTCTGGAACTGGACCTTATCTCCTCTGTCCCTCGTTTCTTGTGTTTTGTCAATCTCTCTTCTCCTTTGCTCTTTTCTCCTGTCTTAGAGTCTTCTCGCCTTTACTCCGCTCATCTACGTTACTCCTATATCTTGTCCTCTATTCTCGTTTCACTCCGCACTTCCCCCTTCTCCTTTTCTTCTCCCAATCTCCTCTCATATTTTCTGTCTCCCCTCCTGCCTTCGCCACTCTTTTCCTCTCCACCCCGTTTTTTCTCCTCTTCTGTCCTCTCTCCTCCTGATTTCTCTTCCTCTCTGTTTTCTTTTGTTTTCTTCTTTCCTTTATTTCACTTTCCTCCACTCACCTATCTCTTTCTCCCGTTCACACACATAAAGAAACAACTAAACAAATCCCTCAGCACACATATACTTTTTATAATACACAAAATCTAATGTTCAGTCTCTGTGCCGATAAAACAAATCAAAGAGGGAGCGGGGGCGGAGGAGAGCGAATTGCACGATACTTCATAATTTACCTCATCTCTCTTAAGACTTTATTCTTTCAGTTCTATTCTCAAGGAGAATTTATGGAAATGGAATGAAGTACAGGAAATTTATTTTAAATGCATAATATATTTTTTTATTCTTTTGGTGTATTTCACATTCTATTTTTGCAATCCTGAATTTAAGCCATAGCTTTGTATGAAACACACCTACAATTTTTGTAAATTGGGTTGCCTAAAATAACTTTTGGTGAACGCTGTACTTGTAAGGATTGGGACTTGTGCCAGAATATTTCTTTTTTCCTGTGATGTTCTATTGCCACTGCTGATGTTAACGATACTGTTGATACTGATACTTCCTTTAACCGTGGGGCTTTAAACTGTAAAATAAATCGTGTACTAAGAATTTGAAAGAAAGAACTGACCAGAGCTAGAGATTTCTACATTTGGAGTGATAATAGAATTTAGTTTTTTCAAACATTTCATTTTTTGTTTCTATTAATAGCATTGATTGATTGATTGATTTGGTGTTTTAAGTCCACTTTATGCACAGTAAGGCTAATCGGGACTGGGCCTACAGTTTAAAGTGGGATCCAAACCACTATGTGCCTCCACCGGGTATCGAACCCGGGACCCTTTCATTACAAGGCGACGACTTTCTATTAATAGCAATTGCATGAAGCAACGATTTTTCACATTTATATCTGTATTACTCGTATATTTACGTTGTGAATTTATTTTGTATATTTCTGGGTGTATATAATTTGTCATAGTACTGTATTCTGGCTCATGATCTGTGTGTGTGTGTATGTGAAATTACCATTAGAATTTTCGAGGTCAAAATTAATTGCTTAACTTTGTTGTTATAAAGAAGAAACTATACCATGACTCTTACAGAACACCGTAAATATTTACATTTTACGCTATTGTCTCGGAAATATTGATAATTACAGTTTTGGTCCATTACAGACATAGTACCTAGTTGACAAATAAGTACAGTACTCTAAACATTAGCACTTATTGCAACTCAACGAATGGAAATTAATGGGACAATAACTGCGTTGTCGTGTTTTGTATTCCTCAATGGATTTTCACACGATATTTCACACAACTCCATTAGAAGCCATCAAACCAAATGCTTCTTACATCTCCCCGTTCTGATAAGCCCACCAATTAATCCAAAAGCTTTTTCGGAGTTATTTCAAACGACATATAAATCATTAATATTAATTACACGCACTGGTAGTGCCGAAGTATGCGCTTTGAAACGGAAGGTTCCGACTTGATATACCGGCATTAGGGTCAAACCGAAAGTTGTATTCAATTTTTTGCCACTAAATTTTTACTGATTAATACAGGTAAGAACGAGTTGGTCTCCTTATGTTAAAAGTTCACTGATTTTTTACGTTGATTTATTTATTTGATTTATTCTACTCTGCTTTTTTGCCATTTTTGAGTAGTCGGAAGATAAAGATGAAATTTATGAAGGGACACTCACAAAAAACACCCATGCCCAGGCAGAGCACTGATTTTTTACACTTATGTACATATAGTGTGTGTGTGTGTGTGTGTGTGTGTATATTGTTGTAATCCCGGTTTACCTGGGATCTGAGGTCACAGGGAAGTTTCATTTAAACATTTAGGTAGAGCTTAATAATATCTGTTGGCTGAACCTGCTCCGTTAGGAGGGTAGAGATATGGAAAGTTGGTGTAAGGTTATTCACGCTTGTTCATACCTGGTAGGTGTGTGTGTTGTCTTGTCCTGATGCTTCTCGCAGACCGAATCGTGAAAGTTGCCAAGGTTCTATCCAGCGACCTTCAGCTCACCAGACCGAGCGATCCCTTGCGAATTGCAGCATGCTAGGCAGCGGTAACTCCGTGTTCCATCGTCGTAGTTCAGCAGTGTAATGTGTTGTAAAGTATTAGACTAATTATCCATGTAGCGCCGATGAGTGTCAATTTCTAATAGAGAGCGAGCTCCGGGTAGGAGCTTGCTTTTATAATCTCAGGCGTCGAAAGGTTGTTAAACCTTTCGAACGCGGTAGATCTTGTTTAGATCCACGCGTTTGCCTTTCAGTTCCTTGTTTAACGGAAGTTACAAGTTAACGCATTCTTGGGATCACTCGCTGGTCGGACAAGTTCAGGAAATAAACAAGTGTGAATATTAATATGACGATGTTTTCTCGGTTTAATAATCTCCATATCTCTACATTCCCCTTGTTGAGATAATCGAGCCAATCTGTGATGGTCGACTACCTTCCTCCGGAGTAGGTTATATTTAAAAATTATTATTTATTAACATATCAAGCTCGTAAAAAACCAATACAGCAAGTCAATCACCAGAAGATTCACATCACCATAAAAAAAAAATGAAATCACCAGAATAGTCATATCATCAAAAATAACGTAGCACCAAACACCGTTGCGAAAAATATAAAAACACGTAGAGAAAAAAAAATTAAATTGTAGGTCATAGCCTCTTATAAACTCAAAAAGTACGAGCACAATAACTAAGTCTTGAGGCATGGATAAAAATAATTACATAAGTGTGACACTGAACTAGTTTTGATTGAATGATGACAGCACGATAATAAAAAAAAAACACATGTCAGCACAGTGTGAAGAAATGCCGGAAACCGCACGCGGTTGTATTTACTGTTTGCTGAGTTCAAAGTACACTCGGCATAACACACGATGCTGGGCAGAGCCTTGAGGTAAGTTACCACGGCAACGCTGTAGACTTCATGTCGCCATAGGCTGGACATTCTTTGCAGCTGACGATAGTAAAAGAAAACACAAAAGAAAGAGACGTATCTCTAATCCAGTATGGGTAGCACCCATGGGCACAAACTTTGGGACTGTAAAGGACATGCGTGTGTACTAATAGCGTGTCCCTTACGGTAGTTGAAGTAGCTGAGCACCGGAACACTTTGAGCCGATGAAAAATAACATATGCATCATATGACGTCAGGAAACAAGAGCAGGATGCACTCAGTGGGAGGGGCCTTGGCGATGTAGGTCGCCGTGACGTCAGGGAAGTTCAGTCTGGAAGTCAAGTTTGCGATGGCGCTTCGGGGCAAGAAACGTCCTGAGGAAAGCGTTCCAGTTCTGGGTCGCAGCCTGGGAGATGGAAAAATCAGCCATGCGGTCCAGACGGGAACGGGTCCTTTGGTGCTGGAATTCCACAAGATCGTCGTCGGTCTCTGCGATGAGCCTAGGTCTCTCGCTCGATGGTACAAGCCGGTGGTCGTCATGGGTCCGGTAACATCCGTGGCGATGAGAATGAAACAAGCGCAAGAAGGGAAAAATTAGGAAAAAAACAAAAGGTAGTGGAGCAGATTTACAATAAATGATGACGGGTTATAAAATCAATTGAAAAAGGACTTTGAGATAAAACTGGTGAATTATTTTGGGGGGGAGGGGAGGTAATATCTAATTTGAATGACGGCGAAGGGGCGTTATTACTTATATGATGTAGAGTTTTTAAGGGGGCCTGTTTATGATTAACAGGTTTACCTGAAGAAAAGTTCGCCGGGGCAACGGGGGGGGGAGTAGGTGGAATAATTCCATGTTGTAAGGAAAGTTCGCCGGGGCGCAACGGGGGGGGGGGGAATTTGAATAGTCGGCTTAGCCGGGAATGAAATGTCCTTCTGTAATATGTGTAAATGTCGTTTATAAAAGCAATTGCAAGAATTTTACGTGTCTTGTGGACAAAGATTTAAGCGCCTTCGATTCGCTGCTAATAAAAAGAAAATGAAAAAGAAGTGAAAAAGAGTAAGTAATAGATTTGTGTAAAAGTTCATTGAAAAATAGAGTAGGTTGTAATTTCATGGGATATGAGCTATACCATGTTGTATGCTATCAATATTTGAACTATAAAATTAAAGGAGAGAGTGGGAACATTTGCCTATATTTATTATATGCTTTATTAACATATTTAGTGCATTGCAGCTTTCAAAGAAGCAGTTCGCGTTACACCTAAGCGTAAATAAAAAAAATTGCTATGGCCAAAAAGCCAAAAGTTCAAGCAAGTTCTACGCAGTTCATTTGTTCTTTAAATCGTTGATCTTGTTCTATCTTAGTTCATTCGTTCTTTCTTTCTTTGTACTTTTTTCTTCATTTGAGCGTATATGTACCAGCAAATGGGGAAAAAAATATTTGCTAGTTAGAATCATAAACACACTAAGTACTTATTAGTCAAATCAGCTAAGTGATATGTTCTGACTATTACTATGCGTTTAATCGCAAATTATAAAATAACATTAAAATATCAGTAAAAATTAATTATTAGGCAAGAGATGTATTATAAATGTTCCGACGATTGAGATAGCATTCTGTAATCCTAATCTTGTTAAAAATAAAAATGAGTTCGTTCTAACGCAGAAATGCAGTGCTAGCACGGGAAGTGGAAAGAGGGGGAGGTGGATGAGCGTGAGAAAATGCTGGATCATGGGATGTTAGCATGTGCAATGTACGCAACGAGAAGGCTAAAGAGAGTGACAACGGAGTGGCGTGTTAATGAATGTTAGTGGGGTTATCATGGCACTAGTCGTAGCGGGCTTTAAGTCTAGAAATAGTAAAAGTGTCGGTCTTTTCCTTGCTCCTGCCGTCGATGAAAGTGACTTCGTAGGAATTCTCGTTAACTTTGCGAAGAATAGTTCCTTTATACTTATAAGAGGACGCAAAGGCTTTTGACACGCCTGGAGTTGGAGTGGCATCTAGAATCCATACATGTTGTTCTGGTGAGTACTGTATTTGTCTAGAAGTGCGCTCTGTGTACTTTTTCTGTTGTTCGTAACGCTTGTGTAAGTTGTCGTGAGCGGTCTTTCGTATGGATGTCAGTAGTTCAAGTCTCTGTGCGTTCGTCTGGGAAACATTGTCGGGGTTCGAAGGAAGGACTGCGTCAGCTAAGATCCTTGGGTTGTAGCCAAATAAAGTAAAATACGGGCTCTGGAGGGATCCAGAATGGATTGTAACGTTGTGGCTGAACGCTGCGCTAGCTAAATAGTCACACCACGAAGCCTTCTTTTCTAACACAAAGACTCTCATAACTTTCTTTAAGTAATTAAATGAACTTTCAACTAATCCATTCGTGAAATGGGCACAAGTATCTACATATTTTAGTTGTACGCCTGTAATATTAGCTAACTCTCGTAAGAGTAAACTTGAATTGGGTGTTGAACGATCTAAATATATCGTTTCCGGGATGCCATGAACTAAAAAGACTTTCTCAACTAAAGCTGTTGCTATGTTTTGTGCATCATGATTAGCCAAAGGAGCTGTAATTACATATCTTGTACAACTATCGACTACCGATAGGAAATATTTGTATTTGTGCGTTTTTGAAGAGACTAGAGGACCACATACGTCAATATGAATTCGTTGGAAAGGAATTTGGGCTGGTTGAAATGTTTGCAGCGTATGCGGTTTAGAACCTTGTGGTTTCTTTGAAATCTGACAAGGGATGCAATGTCTAACCTTATCGTACACAAATTTCTTCATATTAGGGAAAAAGTAACGCATAAGCATTAAATTATATGTCTTCTGAGCACCTTGGTGACTTCCGTTCATTTTGTGTGCATGAATAAGATCGAAAACTTGATTTCTTGATGCATGGGGAATACAAAGTCTATTCCGATTACCAGTTTTGATTTTATTAGTCCTGTATAAGACTCCATTGTTGAGTACATAAGAATACGAAAGTTTCTCTAGCTTTGGATTACTAGGTTTGTCTTTGTTTTCTAATAAGTCAATAATGTCTCTGAAATAGGGGTCTTTACGTTGTTCTGAACTAATATCAAAATCTGTTGCTTGTGCATGAAATACTTGATGAAAGAATAAGTCATCATCATCATCATCATCTTTCTTGTCATGATTGGTCTTGTCAAGCGGTAAACTTGCACGGGAGAGTGCATCCGCAAGTTCATTTTTACTAGCGCTGACATGCCTTATTTCGAAATCAAAATTCTGAAAATAAAGGGCTCTTCTTTCTAAAATAGAACTAACTAACTAACTCCCTAGCCTTCTTAAACCCGAAGGTTCATGGCTGCAGCAACACAGGCCTTCCATCTGTCCCTATCTTGAGCAAGTTCTATATACTCTTTTCCATCCCTACCGATTTCCCTTAGGTCCATCTCAACATTGTCCCTCCATCTTCGTCTTGGCCTTCCTACAGGTCTCTTACCATCAGGTTTCCCAACAAGAATCCTGTAAACTCCTCTTTCCTCTCCCATTCGTGCCACATGGCCTGCCCACCTAAGTCTTCTTGATTTAATTATTCTAATAATATCTGGACATGAATACAAATTATGTAGTTCTAAATTATGTAACCTTCTCCACTCACCTGTCTCCTCATCCCTTTTAGGTCCAAAGATTTTCCTAAGTATCTTATTTTCAAACACTCTCAATTTATGTTCCTCCTTCAATGTAAGGGACCAAGTTTCACATCCATACAACACTACAGGCAAAATCACTGTTTTGTATATTTTAACCTTTAGTTTCTTAGATATTAAACGAGAAGACAAAAGTTTATGAAGAGAGAAGTAACATGCATTTCCTGAATTAAGCCTACTTTTTATTTCCTCTTTAATATAATTTTCATTTGTTAATATTACTCCTAAGTATTTGAATTTGGAAACTCGTTCAAACGAGTTGTTATCAATAATTAGATTTTGATTATTACCTAACACTTGGTTTCGGCCTGTAAGCATATATTTAGTTTTCCCTTTGTTAACTTCCAAACCTATCTCTTTAGCAGTTTTGAAAAATATTTTAGCATTATTCTTAATTGTATTCACATCATCCCCCAGTAAGTGTACATCATCTGCATATGCTAACAACTGAGTCACACCATTTAATTTTAGTCCTTTTTTAGTTTCTTTTACCTTCCTTACAGCATATTCTAAGGCAAAATTAAAGAGCAATGGAGATAATGCATCTCCTTGTTTTAACCCATCATGAATTGTAAATTTGTCAGACATATTAATACCCACACGAATTTTACTTTCTGTTTCACTGGTGCATATTTTTATCATACTAACAAGCTTCTTAGGTATTCCAAACTCTACTAATATATTATATAATTTATCTCTTTTGACTGAATCATATGCTTTTTTGAAATCAATGAATAGCTGATGGACATTTTGATTATATTCCCACTTTTTTTCAAGTGTCTGTCTAATGTGAAAAATTTGATCTGTAGTAGATCTGTTACGTTTAAATCCACATTGATAATCACCTATAATTTCATTAGCATATGGGGTTACTCTTGTTAAAAGAATGTTAGATAATATTTTATATGTTGTTGAGAGTAGAGAAATTCCACGGTAATTATTGCAGTTCATTTTATCACCTTTTTTAAACACAGGAACAATTATGGATTCTTTCCACTGTTGAGGGATTTCTTCTTTATTCCATATTAAACAAATTAATTTATGAATTTGACATATTAATGAATTTCCACCATATTTAATTAACTCAGCTGGTATTAAATCAATGCCAGGTGCTTTGTTATTCTTTAGCCTTTTAATAGCATCTTTAACTTCAGTCAAGTTAGGTTCTGGAACTAAAGGTTCTGCTGTGTGGACTTCATTTACTTTTGATTTATCTCCTACATGAACATTTAAAAGGTCATTAAAGTAGTTCTTCCATCTATTTAGAATATCGCCTGGGTCAGCTAGAAAATCACCGTCTTTATCTTTTATCAAATTTACTTTAGGTTGCCACCCCTTTCTAAACTCATTTACACCTTTATATAAATCTCTGATATTTTTATTTTTGCTGTTTGTTTCAATTTCGTTAATTTTGCTTTTCAAGTAATCTCTTTTTTTACTTCTAAACGTGCGGTTAACTTCTCGCTTTATTCTATTATAATTGTTTAGATTTGTATCATCAGAGTTATTTAACCACCTAAGTCTAGCCTGATTTCTTATTTCTATTAGATTATGACATTCATTATCAAACCATGGCTTACTTTTTCTCGGTTTATGGTATCCTATACTTTCTTTAGCTGCTGATTCTATTGCATTACGTATGTGCTCCCAATTCTTATTTACGTCTGTTTCATTTATATTTTCATCATCATTTAAATCCTGCAAAACATCAAATCTATTTGACAGTTTAATTTGGTAATCTTTCTTAATTCTTTCATCAGTAAACTTTCCTGTATCAAATTTTAGAACTTTTAGATTTTGTTGCTTATGATTTATCACTGAGAGTCTTTCTCTTAATTTAGCAATTACTAAATAATGGTCACTGGCACAGTCAGCACCTCTATGTGTACGAACGTCAATTATACTAGTATGCCTTCTCTTATCAATGAGAATATGATCTATCTGATTATGAGTTTTACCATCTGGAGAAGACCAGGTATATTTATGGATATCTTTATGTTTAAAAGTGGTACTTTTCACAATTAAATTCTTTGAGGTTGCAAAAGTAATCAATCTTATACCATTATCATTACTTAATTCATGAAGACTTTCTTTACCAATCGTGGGTTTAAATGTCTCTTCTTTGCCAATCTGTGCATTACAGTCACCTAACAGAATTTTCATATCATACTGAGAAAATTTATCAAAGACCTGTTCTAACTCTGTATAAAATCATCTTTAGTATTATCATCTTTATCTTCCGTTGGTGCATGTATGTTTATTAAAATAATTTTACACCACCTACCCTGTAAAACTGCATGATATCCTATCATTAATAAATTCTACTGTTTTAAGAGCCGATATAATTCTATTATTTATGAAAAAGCCTGTTCCAAAATTATGATTTTCAGTACCACCATAGAAAAAAGTATAATTTTTAGTTTTACAATTCCCTTCTCCTGGCCACCTAACTTCCTGGACAGCTACTACATCTAATTTATACTTTACTATCTCATTAACTGTACACTGAAATGCCCCAGGCCGGTAAAGGCTCAGAACATTCCAGGTGCCTAATTTAATATCCTTATTTCTAACGTAGATCTTATCCTTAGTCCAGGGACCTCCCAAAGTAGTCCCCACCCGGAGATCCGAACGGGGGACTATTTTACCTCCGGAATATTTTACCTTGGGAACATCCATGGCCTTATATTGCTGTTTCTTGACATGTCTTTTTACAGTGCAGAGTTGTCAGCTCTACGCCTAACCCCCAATATGAATGGAGGAACTACTACACAAGACAAACACAAACACATTAGACAACACAATTACTACACAAGACGAACACAAACACATTAGACAGCACAACTACTGAACAAGACACACACAAACACATCACAACTATAACACAATATAAACACAAACATACCACAACTACTACACAATATAAACATAAACAAACTACACACCACAACTACTACGCAAGACAAAACAAACATACTAGACAGCACAACTACAACACAAGACACCGAATTGTAACGATGTTTCTATAAAGGTCGGTTAGCAAATAGAACTATGGTGTTTAGTTGAACGAAGATAGGATAAGGCTTTGTTGTCTGTGAGAACCACAAAATGTTGATTCATAAGAAAAAATTTGAAAGTTTTCAATACATAATATGCACCTGCAATTTCGAGTGAAAATGTGTCAGCTCTTTTCTCTGTGTCTGTTAAGGCTCGTGAACAATAGGCACATGGATGTAAATTTCCTTCTTCATCAGGCTGTAACAAGGCTCCTCCAATGCCAATTCCGCTCGCATCAATGTATACATATGAGGGGCGTTTAGGGTCATAAGGGCGGAGGATAGGGGCGGACGTGATCATTTCTTTCAGTGTTTCGAAGCTTTTCTGGTGTTCATCAGTCCATTGAAACTTAACATTCTTTTTAAGAAGCTTGAATAAACATTCTGTTGGTCCTGCAAAACCTTGCACAAATCGTCGAATGAAATTTACAAGTCCTAGAAAACTACGAAGCTTGCGTTTGGTGGTAGGGGTGGGATATTCCAAAATAGCTTTAAGAATGTGTTCTGAAATCTTAACTCCCTTTTGAGATACCAAATTACCAAGGACTTTTACTTCGGTAAAAGCTAGCCTACACTTAGAGGGTGATAATTTAAGGGATGCTTGTCTTAACTTTTGAAACACTCTGTCCAGAATGTTGATCATGTGTGGGAGATTTGAACTGTAAATAATAATGTCATCAGTGTAAACAGAAAGTTCTGAACTGTCTACTCCGCTAAGGGCAAGTTCGCTTACGCGATTCATTACACCGGGGGATGTTTTCAATCCCTGGCATAACCTAGCATATCTAAAACTACCCAGATTGTTAATAGAAAAGGCGGTAATGTCCTTAGAACGCTCTGTTAATGCAACCTGAAAAAATGCACTGGACATGTCTAAAATTGAGTAATATTTCTTTCCAGCCATCTCTGTCATGATGGTTTTTATGTCTGGGGATTGTAAGGAAATCGGAGCTATTATCCTGTTTAGGTCGCGGAGGTCAGAGATAAAACGGTAAGTCCCATTGGGTTTCTTAACTAATAGAACTGGGTGTCGATAGGGACTTCCTTCACAGCGTTCTATAACACCTTGGTCCAATAATTTCTGAACTTCCTGTTTCATGGGTTCTCTGTAATGAAATGGGATAGGGTAGGTCTTGACGTACACTGGGGTGTCATCTGTCAGTTTGATGTCATATTCCAAAACATTGGTTTTAGTTAATTTATCCCCTGGCCAGAGAAAAATATCTGCATACGTGTATGCGAGCTTTAGGATTTTTTCTCTTCCTTCTCGGGGAATATCAGGGTTAACTGTAAGGAGGGAGGGGTCAAATTTCTTTTGACTTTCACTGATTTGTTGCTTCACTGTACTATTTTCATTACAAGAGTATGAAAATACGACAGCTTCACTTTTATGTTCCCAAACGGAAGTAACGTCAGTTAAAATTTCACATGTCGATATTTCGCCTAATATTGTGTCACTTTCCAAAGTGATTGTGGTTTCCGTAGGGTTGTGTATGTGAATGACAGGTGACTGCGGGTTTACTGCAGCATTGGGAAGGACTACTGGATGCTGGCTCATAAGGGAAGCAGATGGTGTAAAAAGTACAGGCTTAGGGGTGTTAGGTGTCGTAGTGGTAATGTTCAAATTGATATAAGTCTTGGATCGTGGACTTAACTGAACTGTGTTTGAAAGGGTAGCTTTTCCCTCATACACATTTACATTCTCAATTTGGGTAAATATGTCATGTGACAGCTGGTGAGTCTTGTACTTTGATCTTAAGATACTATAATTAGGAGTACGTCCTAAATGATAAAGTGTTATTGTGTTGTCTTTTAACGACATTTCACACCTCTGCGTTCGTAAAAAGTCATTTCCTAAAAGGGGAGGGACGTTAGTTGAATCTACTATTCTAAACGGGTGCGAATATTTACGCTTTCCAATTATGATAGGAAGAACTACAATTTCAGACACACTCAGTTTCGATCCAGACACACCTTGGATTGTGGATTGTACCTTGTATGTTTTTCTTTCAGAAGGAAGAAGATGGGAAGGATAAATTGATATTTGGGAACCCACGTCAATAAGTAAATCTACTTCTGTCCCTTGTATGCTACTATTAATAAAATATAGGCCATTTCTTTCAATGATAGGAACTTTGTCTAATCTGGTATTATCTTCGATTTCGTTCCTGCAAGTCGAAGACGATTTTAGTTTAAACCACTGTCTCGTTGTGGCTTGTAAAAGCAGTTGTCGCTCTCGTGATTATAACGACCACAGAACTTACAGGCTGATGTATTTGCTTCGTCGCGATTACCCTGATCTCGACGTTGAAACCTCTTGTTACTATTACCTCTGAATTGGCCTCGAGAGTTCGACCTAAAATTACCTCTGTGATTAGCTCTATGATTATTATTATTCCTGTAGGAAGAGGAGTTATTATTCCCCTTGTTGAAACCTCTGTTATGTGCGTTTTGATTAGCCGTTTTCGCCAATTCCAACACATTTGAGCAAAGATTAAATAGAGAAGCTGAGTTCATTTGCTCTTCCGAAAAGAGGGATATTTTCGACAATTGTGACGAAAGTTTATTTATTTCATCACTAGAGGCGGCATTTGGAGCGTGTTCCACTGTGGCTACGGCTGGTGGCGCCGCGCAGCGGGCACTATCAGAACTCGGTACAGCAAACATGCCAGATTGTAACGCTGAGAAACTGGGTGCTTGATACATGGCCTGGGAAGGAATTACAGGAGCGGGCTGTGATTGTAGACTTTGGACTTGATGAGTCGATGGTGGGAGAAAAGGAGATGGACACTGGTTGTATGGTACAAACTGCTGACTCGGGTTCAATGGATTACTTGGGAGGGGGGAGTAGACCTGTGCATGCGAACAGCTGTGAAGTGGTGACGGGGTGAATGTCTCGGGTAAGCTTGCCTGAGCAATTGCCTGATCTATTTCCAATTTCTCCTCCAACATACGTGAATTAATCAATGACTGCTGGCGTTCGAAATTTTGTAGGTGGGCAATTAATTCTTCTGTTTTGGCGAAATGCTTGTTGGTTAAACAGCCAATGTATTTGGCTCGCAGTCCCGTGATGATGTAAGAGAGAGTTTCTTCTTCAGTGGCGTTCGGGAAGTATTGCTGGACTAATGCCTTTTTAGCAATAACGTAGGTGTGAATGGGTTCGGTTATCATTTGCTTTCTTTGGAGTATTATCTGTACAGGATCCGCTGATAGGTACGATCCCTTGAATAGCGTACTTAGCTCGTCTTTGATATGGGTGTATGTCAAGTCTACAAAATTGGGTCGTTTCTGTATGTCATGAAAATAAGTTAATGCGGTGTCAGTCAAAAATAAAGGTAACATCTATTTACGCTTAGCTTCTGACCATCCTGCGGCGTGTGCTACATTTTGAAACTTAAGGAAAAATGAGTCAATGTATTTTGGGTCATTTCCGCTAAATGGTGCCGGGTATAATGCAGTGGGGATTGGGGTGGCCATGTTAGTGGTGGAAATTTGTACAGCTACGTTACCAGAACTACTAACAGTGTTAGAGGGAGTTGAAACGGGAGCTGGGGTACTTGCTAAGGGTTGGGGTCGATTTCTGTCGGGTGTTTCTAGTCCAAGGACAAATTGAGGGTAATTTCTATTAGCAGACCTTAACCGCGTTAGTGGAGGGGAGAGAATTGGGGAGAAAGGACGTGAATTTATTGGATTTGCCGTGATTGCAGTTGCTAACTCTATGATTTGGTCGAGGGAGGAATCTAGGTGTTCGTGCAACGCTATCTGTGACGTATTCATAAACGAAGGTTCGTCGTGCTAACCAAAGAACAAATGAAAGTATGGGTATACAGTTATTTATGTCATTAATATATCGCTTGTCAAATAAGTATAAGCAAGTGTTCTCATTCCTGTGTGAATGATGCTTGAATACATGTTATGCAGAAGAACTAGATTTTTGTTGAAAAAGGGGGGGGGGGGGCTCGGCATAAAAGAAAAAGAGGGGTTGTTTTCCATAGGGTAATACACAAAATTGTCACTGGGTCTGACGCATCTTAAGCGTACTGTGGGAGTATGAATTGGAATTACTAAAAATTGACTTTAAAAATGCTCCCAAAGTGGGGAGGGAGGGAGGGGAGAGAATAATTTAATGTAAAGCAATTCGTACAGGAGGGTACTTAATTGCAAAAAAAGGCCTGAAGCACCTCCACCATGTTGTAATCCCGTTTTACCTGGGATCTGAGGTCACAGGGAAGTTTTATTTAAACATTTAGGTAGAGCTTAATAATATCTGTTGGCTGAACCTGCTCCGTTAGGAGGGTAGAGATATGGAAAGTTGATGTAAGGTTTTTCACGCTTGTTCATACCTGGTAGGTGTGTGTGTTGTCTTGTCCTGATGCTTCTCGCAGACCGAATCGTGAAAGTTGCCAAGGTTCTATCCAGCGACCCTCAGCTCACCAGACCGAGCGATCCCTTGCGAATTGCAGCATGCTAGGCAGCGGTAACTCCGTGTTCCATCGTCGTAGTTCAGCAGTGTAATGTGTTGTAAAGTATTAGACTAATTATCCATGTAGCGCCGATGAGTGTCAATTTCTAATAGAGAGCGAGCTCCGGGTAGGAGCTTGCTTTTATAATCTCAGGCGTCGAAAGGTTGTTAAACCTTTCGAACGCGGTAGATCTTGTTTAGATCCACGCGTTTGCCTTTCAGTTCCTTGTTTAACGGAAGTTACAAGTTAGCGCATTCTTGGGATCACTCACTGGTCGGACAAGTTCAGGAAATAAACAAGTGTGAATATTAATATGACGATGTTTTCTCGGTTTAATAATCTCCATATCTCTACAATATATATATATATATATATTATAAACAAGAAAAGTATATAAGAATCCAAACATTGCATCACGAATCAAACACCACTGATCAGTTACAAAGGAGAAAAAGGTTTACGAAGCTGCCGTGTTAAGTATCTTTATATAGGTACACACACAGCAGACTCTTGCAGGATTGGACTGTCCCGGGTTCGAATCTCGGCCTGGGGGTCCTTTGGTCCTTTGTTGAGCATCGCTTATAAAATTCGTCATAACATCACTCATCCCCATCGTCGCGACTAGCCAAAAGTGGCAGAAAAGCGACTCTAAATAATAAATTAAAACAAATCAAATTATAGGATTGGATATATTCGGGTATTTTCAAGATCTGACAAAATTAACGCAAATCTAAGTCTTAAGCCAGTCTCACAAGGAATTAATGTCAGTGCTCACTTCCGGATAAATAAACCTCCAGCGTTGGAATAGTACAGTCACGGACACTTCTGGGTTGTAACGATCCCATTGACTTTCAATATGATGATTACAACCCAGAAGTGTCCGTGACTGTACGAGCTGCGAGAGTTTTCTTTTCCTCAGTTCCGAAAAGAACCGTCTTTAAAAACATATTCGTATCCATTCAACTATCAGTCAGAATTGAGGATCGCACTGGTCAACTGAAGATAGTTAGAAGAAGAGGGGCACTTGATGTTCGACTGTTTTAGTTGTTTTTCAACGACAACACATATTATTGAGAGAAAAAGGTTTTTTATTGATTGAAGAGTCTGCTATTTATGACTGTTTTATATAAATAGTCCATGTGTCTAAATTTCTTACTTTCATATTGATATGTTTTTCTGTCTGTTGCATAGAACATTTTGAACTGAACACACATGCATGCTGTGTAGAGCACCGCAGGAAATAAATCTGTAGTGTTATTGCATACCTTTGACCAAGAAGATGTCAATGTAATTAATGTAAATGTGATAAGCCTAATGGAGACACTGCAGTTTTCGTATTTGGAATATTGTGATGTTTATTTAGTTTGATGTCTAGTTCGTATTGCGGTATAAGTTTCAAAATCGTACGGAGAAGGATTCATTAGAGTAAGATCCTCTATCGTAATACGAGTGCTGCAACTGTATACTACGGTATAAGTGATGTATCAATGTTGAATACAATCTGTTACATACTCAATTTCACTCTACGAGCTACACATACTGCATTTTTGAACAGTAGAGTTCCCCATGTATATGGCACCGTGCCATGAAGGCACATTTAGGGGAATTCTCGATCTCTGCCATTTAGGAGGTGATGTGATCAGCACGACGCTCCGGCCGCCTTTACCCTCCTCCCCCTGGTTGCCCCCAGGTACCCATTGATTTGTGGCTAGGCTGGGTGAGACCCAGAGACCCAGAGCCACTTTATGCGGGGACAAGGCCGGAAAAATCCCGACTTTAGATCACCCACCCCGGGAATCGAACTCGGGTCTCCCGCGTGGCAGTCAGACGCCCTACAGACTAGACCATCGCGGCTACGTTTTTGGAACAGTACTAATAGTATTATTTTATTCATTTCTTCCCTCTTCTTCAAAAGTTATTAGAATCCAAATTTCTGAAGTGATGTATGGAAGATTCAATTAGATATTCCGTCCCCAATATTAAGGTCGGAGATAAGTACTGTGAGACTGGTTTTAGGAAGCTACATTAATCAATTGAGATTGTTTTTAGTAATTTTAAAGCTCGTATAATGGGACTCTACAACACTAACAAATACACTAATTCTCCTTTTTTTTTTTTGTAGGAGATGAAGACCATATCAGTTGCTATGATCATGTGTTCTACTGCGTGCGCTATATTGCTCTGTAGACCGGCACAAGAAGAAAGGGAAGAGCTATTAGTACTCTTGAGAACATTGGTCAGAGATCACTTTCATCAGACATGTGCAATGGTTGTTTTAACTTCAAATTCTACTCATAAATTTACTAGCATTGACCATGAACTTCCAATTTTATATAATTCAATAGAAAAATCAAATGTTTTACGTGCAAACTTACTACATGCAATGAATGAAGACTGTTCTATTTTAATTCTTTCACATTCAAATATTTCTGATTTAGTTGCGTCTTTGTATAATGCGACAATAGATACCATTCAAAGAAGAAGAAAATTCATTGTACTCTTTACAGAGAATGTCGAAGAGCTAAACAATTGGAACAATCAGCACTGGTCGTCACTGTTTCCTCACATCTACATCATAACAAAGCACTCGGTGCCACAAAATTATACTAAGTATAAAATACTAACATACAGTGTGATGAACAATTTGAAACCAGGAGTTCCTTTAGTGGTAGCTGAATGGTTCAAGAATCGTCTTACGCAGATAATGTCCATCAGTGCTACTCTATTGTGGAAATTAAGGGGGAAACAATTGAGTTTGCTTATGTATCAGAACATACCATACACTGCAGTTCAAGATGGAATCTATGGTGGATTTGAATACAAGATACTGACGGATTTTTCAAGGCAGCATAACTTGACGTGGAACGTTACTTTGAGTGATTGGGTAACCGACACTGAACTGAATGGGTCGCTCCCAACCTACCTGCAAAAAATGACATCTGGAAAATACAAAGCTTTGACAATTGGCTTATTTATAACCAAACGGAGGAATCGGTATACTGACATCAGCTCCTCTTATACACAGAGCAGCATCACATTCTTAACACCAAAACCTCAACGTCTGCATAATTTGTGGTCCATATTTTCACCATTCAAAGCTTCTTTGTGGTTGCTTACTATTGTGTATATTGTGTTGTCTTCGACTATTCTGTGGCTAGCGTCGTGGATTAAATTCAATATGAATCCGTCCAAGTACAAGGGCAATGTGTACTTAGATTTCGGCGCCTGCCTAACGAACTGCATTGGCATTATTGTTTGCATCAGTGTTCCCATATCCAACTACCCGGTCATCACCCAACTGGTAGCACTGTTTCTTGCCTCTTCGACAGTGTTCACAACCGCTTATAATTGCAATCTGGTATCTTTCCTTACGATTCCAGTGTACAGAGAACCGATTGACACCTTACAGCAGTTTCTGAGTTCCGGGTTACAGTGGACAACTTCAGCTCGCAATTGGGCTCAAGTTCTTTCAGAATCAACGTCTTCCGTGATGAAAGAAGTTATCCTGAAAGAACTTCCGATCAAGAATGCGGAAAAGATTAACAGACTGCTTCAACAAGGCAGAGTTGCGACTGTCGCGGAAAAACTGGATTCTGGAAGGATGTGTACTGTATTTAGTCTAGACGATGTAACCCTCAAGGATCTCTACCTGATGAAAGAGAATGTCGCCAGTCTAAATATTGGGATTGCATTCGAGAGGGGATCTCCACTTTTGGAAGATTTCAATACTTACTTGGGTAAGTTGAAAGATTCTGGGATAACAAAGTACTGGGAGGAACAGGCCGCAATGCTCTACCAATCTAAAGAATACATGTTGCCTCTGAAGTACGAACATCATGGGATAGATTTACGCCGTTCTCTTTCAATGGATGAATTCATTGGAGACTTTATACTACTCACAACCGGTCATATTGTATCACTAGTACTATTTTTTATTGAAATTATATATGCTAAAGCGGTAAGAAAGTATGCAAAGTGCTTCAAAGGTATTAAGCATCATAACCATATCGAAAGGAGATGATTGAAAAACTCGATGTAAAATGCAGTTCCGGTAAAGTCCTTGAATGAAATTATGCCAGGCGTTGACAGTTTACTACAAAATTGTGCGAAAGAGAAGAGCCGCAAGTTTCCACTCCGGGAAGATTTATCTACGGAGCACGATGAAAGGTAATTGTAAAGGTTCTATCGGTATTAAAAAAGATCTTCAAGAGAAATTAAATAGTATATTGACATTGTACTTGGCATATCTGCGAGTCTTCGCTGGGAGTGCAGAAACGATTGTCTGAATTGTTGTTTTAAGTTCACTGTATGAACAGATAGGCTAATCGTGCCTGAACCTACAGTTTAAAGTGGGATCTGAAACACTGTGCCACGAGTCAACACAATACTATTTATCAATTTCTTACAAGAAAATTTTATGTAAATTCCACTCACCTGCCAAGCTTGCCTCAAATATTAAAAAATACTGCCGTACGTGCTTGTCTCTCATGGAATGTACGCATATGATATGCTCAGAGTTGTTAAAACAAATCTTCCTGTGAGAGATATCCTTTGTTGTTAAAACTTGCTTCGTTTTAGCAGAAATAAACTGTTTTTGTGTAATATATATAATTAGCATTGAAAGATAACTAAATAGCATTTTTCTGCTGTTTGTAAAAAAGAGAATAGGGATGTAATTGCTTTTGTAAGTTAGGTAATAATAAATCAGAAATCGATATCTGGCCAACATCGTATTAACTTAAGATGATTGAACTTGTATTAATTTTCCTTACTATCAGCAATAGTTTTTCTTGTTCTTTGAACAACATAAATTACTCTTTAAGTTCATGTTATCTAGAGATAACATGACATGAAATAGCGTGACAAATTATAACCAAGCATGAGTTTGGGCCTGTTTTATTACATTCAATGATGAGTATTCAGAACGTCAATTTTCAAGTAATTTTACAACGAAATAGCAATAGTTTGAATTGTACTGAAGATATCTTCACTGTTACACAGTACACATATTTATAACACAACACAACAAAAATCCGCTATACTGTTACTCTTTGAACGACGAGGTCCTTTATGCAAGCAGGCATTATCAGATCTGACAGACGGTAGGGAACCCACTGATTTCTTCCTCATCTTTCCTTTGTTCATTTCTGTGTTGAGTTCACTGAGGCTGTAACTGATTCCGGCTACTGACACTGAACTCTTTTTCCGAATCTGTTTCTTAAAATCTTCAACATCTGAGTCATCGTCTCTGGTGATTTTCGATCCATCAGAGTGGTTAATCGATCCTATTCTACGTTCCAAGCCATGAGTCGAAGAATCAGAGTTAGTCGTCGATAGCATGTTCGAATACACTGCTGGTGCTGCAGCACACTTAACGGATCCTGAAGAATCTAAGTCACATAAATCTGCGTTTCCTTTCTTTGCTCTCGTCTTTGATATGCTCCTCGGCATGGGTTGTGGCATTCCTCTCTTCTGTGAGGGTTCTTGTGCAACTATTTCCGTTTCAGATGATGTATGCCGTGATAATTTGGATTCGGTCCTCTCCTCCATGAAGTGCTCCGGTCCAGGCAAATTCTTGTATTCATTAGACTGGTCTTCCAGAGGTTCCTTTCTGGTTAATCTTGGAGTTGGTCTCGGTGTTGTCCTTGGAGTAGGCCTTGGAGCCGGTCGTGGTATTCCAACAGATGTTGATGACTTCTTCATTGCTACAAGGTGTTCTGAAATGAACAAAATATCCATACTTAGTTCAACCGTTGTTAGGAATTTATATATCAAATGTGAACAAACATAGCAACAGCCTGTTAGTATCCTATTCATGTAGGTTCACAATGTCAACATGATGCTAGAGCTCAAACAAGGAAACTGATTTATCTTACCCGGGACCACTCGCCGAAGCGGAAGCCCCATTGTCTTATTCAAGTTCAGCAAAATACTTTGAGAGATTAGTGACCTCCTTTTGTGGAGGATTAAGAAATTTTGTTAGCTGTCACTCACTGGGCTTATTGAAGATTTCTTGTTAGTCTTAGACTTCATCTCCAGGGAAGATCAATTAATTTTAGACGTCACGGGGGAGCGATCGCTATTCACTGACGTCATTATTTAATATCTATGATAATTTTAGTTTTCGTAGAGATCAAATTTTAGTCGAGGCTGAATTGGAAATTGAAAATAGATGAAGCACCAAACAGAATGAAAAGTGTATGCGTTACCCAGGATTTGAAATTTGGGCTTCTCTTTTCGTAGGTAACGGCCTTCACGATGACGTAGTGGTAACATCGTCGCCTTGTAGTCAATGGGTCCTAGGTTTGATACCCGGTGAAGGCACATTGCACAGTGGTTCGGATGCCACTTTAAACTGTAGGTCCAGTTCCTATTAGCCTATCTCTGCATAAAGTGGATTTAAAACAGCATTTCTTCGTAGGTAACTCTGCTAACATATGACCACCGACCGGAGATATGGAGCCCCCCCAAAATTCAGCATAGGGATAGCAGGCATATTCTTTTCCCAGCACATATCATACATGTGAGTCAGCGCTTGTGAGTAATGGGAAAAAAATCGTAAGTATACTACAGTTTTAGCGCATACTTTTCGTTAAGAAAACACGTATAAAAACTTACAGCGAGGTCATTTACCTTCTACGAGATTGATTACTCTACAGTCTGGTATACTGAAGACATCGAAAAGTGTATTTTTTTTAATTCATAAGATGATATTCCAATTCATTATACAAATTGATGTGACCAATTGTGTAATTATTGTAATTACATATATCATTAAACAATTATATCTTTTCGAACTAAATAGATGGCAATTTCACATTATTTGTCAACATTTATTAGTTAACTAATGTATGTGTTATTGTGTGCGTGTGTAGTAGTAGCAGTACTTTCTAAGCAACTATACGCGGTCAACGCCTGTTTCTTTACAATGTGAAAGAAAATCATATTGTGTATTTTATGTTGGTTTCTTCCTCTTTAATCTAATCGCAACGATGAGGACGAATGATTGAAGGAAACTGATGAATGGACACTCATAAACGATCATCTATGCCATGACATCAACCCAGGGCTATCGGTGGCGAAATCGTAAGTCCAGCATTCAATGCACTGGGCCACTGAGGAGACAATTGTTCGTGTTACCGAAAGGAATACAGAGTTATTCAAAATGATGGCGACAACTCTAAACGTATGTTGTAATAGAAGTTTATGATTAGTAACATGAAAAAGGGTATCAAATGAAAGCCTACTTAAAATGGCAATACAAGTTTTCCAAGTGTACTTCATAGGTAACCCCATTCCACCATGAGGTAACCCTACATACACAGTGCGGCAATTTGAAATCGGGACTGGTGCTGTAAAAAATGAACACGTGTTCATAGAAAGTTACTTACCTGGGATCATTCAAAGTAGGATCCTCCTGCATCCACACATCGTTGCGCCCTGCCTGCCAGTGCATGGAAGCATTGCTGGAATTCGTTTTGTTTAATGCTGTCTAAAATCATTGTCGTAGCCTTAATGATTGTTGATACATCATCAAAATAGGAACATTTCAGTACAGCTTTGAGTTTAGGAAATAAAAAATAATCACACAGAGCCACATCCGGTAAATAGGCCAGGTGTGACAACACAGATTGCCTCTCGGGTCAAAAAGTTCTTCGAAGTCTGAGCCTTGTGACTTGGGGAATTGTCATGAAGCAGACGCCAGTTGTTATCAACCCGATACCCGAGGCTCACGACTGTTATTCTTTGCACAAACGTTTCAGTACCTCAAAGTAAAATGCAGCAGTAACAGTCTGTCTGTAATTTTGATCTTCAGTAATGATTATCCTCACTTTCTCAACCAATTTCGGTGTTCTGACCGTCCTTGCTGCACCTGGATGCTCGTCGTCTTCAATTGGCTCCCGTCGTTCACTGAAACGCTTGAGCCATTCAAATACACGCGTACGGGATAAAAAAAATTGTCCCCATACACTTGCTGCAACATGTGAAATGTTTCCATAGTAGTTTTACCCAGGTGTGCACAAAACATGATGTTTTGATTTTTGTTCCATGTTGAAATTACGACGCACTTTCACGACATGTGCCTACACTCAACAGTGCCACACGCAACAATGTTACTCAAGATCAACAAGTTCTGCATCGCTTATTCGTGAGATACTCCTCACGTGTTCGCACCACAGAATGCTTCCAGTGGCGCCACCTACCCAGAAAAAAATCTGTCCAGTTTTCAAATTGCCGCACTGTGTACGTTAAGACGATAGTCACATTCGACCTTACACTTTTGAGTTCGTGTTTTAAGTTCACTTTAGGCACAGTAAGGCTAATCGGGACTGGACCTACGGTTTAAAGTGGAATGCAAACCACTATGTGCCTCCACCGGGTATCAAACACGGGACCCCTTGATTACAAGGTGACGACTCTAAAAACGCAATTAAGTTACTCATCTCTGTATAGAATATCCAATGTAATATGGCTAATTCCACAAATGGACTTTGTTCTTCTTAGTTCTCTTCTGCTGCGCCATCTGGAGACCCTGTATACTCTAGATAAATACGCACGAGTGTATGATCATGTATCTGTATTTTTGGGGGACTGTATGTCTTATTTTTTCTTCATTGTAATCTTATAAATGTAGTCCAATATCAATAAGGTGAGCTTGATATTGTGCTAATGGTCACAATATATAACCAGAAGCCGAACTGATAGTTCTGGAGATTGACAGTTTGTTTTTTTCCTGTGGAAATACAAAATACAAAGATATTGGATTTTTGACGTGATAAAAAGAAGAAAAAAAACAAGCTTCGATTTCCACAACTAGTCGATAAAGTATGATTTGTAAACCTCTGGACACAAGAAACAACTTAGTTTTACTAGTGAGAAACACTGACAATCAGTTTAGTTGAGAAATGCCTAAGCATTTTAATTGAGAAATAAATATTTAAGTTACAGAGATGATCTTAATCTTATGTGCTATGCTCATAATTTGCTTTCATTATACTAAGGCACAAAAATTTATGAGTTAAATATCAGCAGGCTTGAAGTTTGGAAATACAATATACCGGTATTTTGGATCGTCAATTCAGCAGATTCTTGTAGAATGATTCAGATGATTACAACCAGAATTTTTTCTCCATTATAACCTTGGGATGCGAACCTTCCCTAGACAAACGTAAAGTCTATAATTCGTAAAATTTACTACACTTCGTTTTATTTAATAGAGTAAATGTAATAAATAAAAGAAAAATACTTTAACTTAAATTATTTGTATTTCTATTGAAAAAAGTAATGAGATATACTGCTGACAAATAGCGGCGATCAGGAGGGGCAATTGCCCCCCATCCGCACTTTTTGCACCTGTGTTATGGCCTCTGAATGATAAGCCTTGTCAACCAAGAAATAAATGCAGCCCTTGCCGTCCCAGTTTTGACACCCAATCGTCGCTTATGTTTCTCATTAGGTTGTTTGCATAAATGTTAAAGATATAAGAAAATATTAAATATTATTAAAATATTTTAAAAACATATACTGTAAACATTCTTAAAACACAATTTTCAAATACTAAACATAAATGTAGATGGGGAATGAAGGTACTTGGACGTTCGGCGCTATCTAACGATGCAATATAGAGGAACCGGAAAAAATATATCCATCGTAAAATTTACGAATGGTTAGCATTCTAGAGTTAAATCAAATAAAGGCAATTGTATCTATTCATTAATTCATTTCTGGCAAATTGTCCATTGCTATTTTCAATCTCTTTTCATCCGTTAAGTATTGCTAAAAATTACCCAGGCGATTGTGAAATATATTTATTGATGAGTGCTTGAGGCCAGCCTTCTTAGTACCTTTCCAGTGAACTCTTCCGATTGTCGAAACCTTGAATCAGCTGTGAAAATTTGTTAGTTCCGCTCGCAGGGCTACAGAAATACTACTTGGTACACTTTGGTATTTCAATATGTTCTTTTTCTCTCTCTCTCTCTCTCTCTCATTGTTATCAATTGTGTAATACAATAAAAATATTCAAAATTTATGAAATTACTTTAATCAATACCGTATTTCACTGCATAATCGTCGCAGATTTTGGCAAAAGTGGGGTGGGACCATTATGTGTAGTTTTGTTTTTAAAAATAATAATTGTGTCGGTATTACCGGTAATTAAAAAAATAATTTATTACTAAGCTGTCTTTGGTGCAAGATCAGAATGCACGGAATATTAAAACTGAATAGAGTTCAACTCGACGGAGATAATTTCTTTGTTACAGTTTAGCGAATATTTTTCCGGTCCGAAAAAAAACAACACATTTGTTGTTATTGATTGTGCATTATTGTCGAAATATTACACTTGAGAAAATTTAATGCAGTGTTGCGAAGTACGAACTTAACAAAAATTTAACCTTTTGCGTCGGAATATTCTGTGTCGCTATCATTGGTTTTGTATTCTGATGCTACGATTACACGATAAAAGGTTATGAGATAATTTTTGGACGGGAAAAACAGGTCGTGACGATTAATCGGTGAAATACAGTAGAGATATGGTTAATTACACGCTTTAAAAAAATATTATTTGGAAATAATTTTGCTCGTGGGTAAAACTTACCCAGGGCGCGTTCATGCATCTTGGGAGAGAGAGGTCATCTTACCGTCCTTTTTTCCTCATCTTTATCAAATGCCTTATACGATAAAATGTTCAAACCTTATAAAATTACTTGGTACTATTATAGTATGGGGGTGACACCTATAAATCATATATTTCGCACTTTTTTACATTGCTAACCTACTATTTTGGAATGCGGAACATTTCCTAAGGTGAAATAATGCATTTCTAACTAAGATAATGTTTATTTCTTACATTTATGAATATTTACTGTTACTTGTTATTTCGATTCTGTAACACATTATGGCGGGCGGTAGTGTACTGGTTCTGGGCGCGTTGTGCGAGTGTTTTGTCGATTTATGCAGTGTTCCAACCTCGTTCACCGGAAAATATCTACTTTCGTGCCCAGATTTGAAATTATGCTAATACCTCGCAAACCATTGACGTTAGCCTCACAAACCATTGACGTTAGCCCCACAAACCATTGACGTTAGCCCCACAAACCATTCACGTTAGTCCCACAAACCATTCACGTTAGCCCCCAAAACCATTGACGTTAGCCCCAAAAAACATTTTCCGTAAGGTTAGGTTAGGTTAAGCTAGGTTAGGCAAGCATAGTTAAAAAAAAAACTCGACACGTCATGTTTTAGTGAAAAAACGGCGAGTTTGAAACACTGACTACGGGGAACATTGTGCTCTCGTGCAGAAAGCAAATGGCGGAAGCAGGAACAGTGTGTCGGACAGAGATTTTCGCAGAAAACAACATGTATTCGCATTAAAATGGATCAAAACTACATTCACGAACTTCCACAACGCTACAGAAAATGATTTCCGTAAGTACTTTCTCCTGTAAATTTGAAGAAATCCGTCACCCCTATACTATAATGTTACCAATTACTTTAATCAACGAAGGCACAATGAAGGCATTATTATTATTTACATGATTTGAAAAAAATGTTATAAATCGGATTTACGAAGCAATTTTACTTGTGGCTAAGATTTACCCAGCGTGCGTCCTTGAGTCCTAGAGGAGAACGCGAAATGCTGTGTGTTTCGAAAGGAAAGAATTGTATTGATGCTGCAACAAATGTTGCCGTTCTTCATTGGTCTTTTATTTCAATTCTCGAATCTTTCATCGTTTAAATAAATAGAACGAAAATGATGGCGTGTTTTAGCAAGTGTTCGTTCAAGCCAATTTGACTCACCTGGTATGCTCCTGAATGTAAAATACATCCACTACAAAATATCTTCCTTGTTTATTTCACCATTGGTGACCGTAACTGACTCAATCCCTGGTGTACGTACGACAGTAAGTTTTAACGCAAACAGGACGTCCTTCCTTGATAAGCATAAGTTGTTGATTCACATCGCAGGAGCATGAGGAAACGTTCAATCTGCTGCTTTGATAAGAATGCGTCATCTTTCCACAAATATAAGCTGGGGTTCTCCAACGTCGCCAATTACTGCGATAGCATGGTAGGAACGACGAAAAACTTCAACCTAAATAGTAGGGAATTCAGGGAGTCCAGATCCCATGAACATTTCTACTTCTTGGGTTAATCACGACGATGAGGATGAATGTTGAACTGGTGTGCTGTATGAGAGACAAACACAATTATACATTCGTGATTTACTCAGGGTCCGAACCTTGGGACCTGTGACTTCGTACACTGACTACGGAGTTCGGCGTTTTGTAATTTCTCAATTGCCATATCCATAAATAAACGACGATTAAGTGTCAGTAAAACCCAGGGCAGTGACATACGCAGGATTTTTTTTCTGGAAGGGCTGTAAATGTAAAATGCTGCAAAAACCAGTACGCTTGGACAATTTCATTGCTCGTTGGGCTAGGTTATCGTAGAAAATATTTTCTGCTGTACCGTCATATGGGGCAATTTCGATTCCGTGCAGGAGATTCAATCTTTGAAGAACATCTAAAATCATTGATCCAATTTTGATCAGCGTTTATAAATATAACTTTATTTCAGAATATATTAATCTTCAGCAGTTATTTTAACATACCCGCTAATGTTCCTTCAAACTCGCCATGCGGATAATGGCTGTCATCTCCACGTAGCTATCTGGTGAAGGTGGGACCTCTCCAAGCCTGGCCTTCTTCCTCCTGAATGCATAACTGAAAGAAAGATGGATTTCGATCAGTAATTACGAGTATACTAGCAGATGGCAAGCACATTTCATTATCTTCCGTGATCGATACAGATTTTGTTTTCTCGTCGTGAATCTACACGAACGTCGCTTTTCGTTTCATTCCTTTACCGTATACTCGGTTCAGACTGCCGATTTTTTTTTTTATCAAAGTTTGATGAAAAGATCCTCTATGGCTATCGATCAGGTGAGACCAAGCTTTCGAGAGCTAACGTCTTTTATATCCACTTCTTCCCTAAAGATGAGAGTGACATTAGCTCTCGAAAGCTTGTAATCGATTCCATATCTCACCTGGTCGATAGTCCTAATGGATCTTTTCATCATTCATCGCCAGGAAAGCTTCAAGACTTACTCTATCAAAGTATGTTTGAAGTCCACTCTCTGCTCAGATAGTTTAATTGGGACTGCACCTACAGTTTAAAATGGGATCCGAACCACTGTGTAATGTGCCTTCTCCGGAACCCATTGATTACAAGTCAATAATGTTACCACTATGTCCAGAAAGTCGTCCATGCTAGTAGAATTTACTCTTACAATAGAATAAATATTTGAGCTACAATTATTGCCTGAAAGTGAAAGAGAAAACCTGGTTCAACTGCACATTGATTACAACTTTACAATGTGAAGCTTTCGATTCAGTGTGCAGTTTTAAAAGGTTTTTAGCACTTAGCCAATATTGATATTCTCAACCAAACCTTCAAAAACAAAAATGAAGGTATGAATGGAAACCCTGGTTTAATAGGTCGCGGTAGGCTTAACATATACAAGCATGTGGTATATGAATCCTTTAAAGCAACAGTTCAAAATGCAAACTCTAAAATTTCGAATTAATATTTCTTTAATCCATTGTGCGAATTAAGCTTTTTGCTTTGGGGTGGGGGTGGGGATATGCCCACTCAGTGCAGTATTTGTGATCTACGGGGGGGGGGGGGGGGCGGTAGATTTTTTTGAGGGGGTATTCAAATTTATATATGTTACCAGTTAGTAAATTCTACTATTGCCTTCCAGCTATAAGTAGACCTACCCAGGTCATTAAATCTTATGATGATAATATTTGCACGTAATTTAGAAACAGAATATTTACATTCTAAGAAAACCCAAACCCATACACAAAAAAGAGCTATTGAACTCAGCGGCGGCGCAAGGATTAATCATCTAGGGCTGCTAAGGGGATGCGGAATAAAAATTTTGGGGGGGGGTTTCGATGTTAAAAACAAAGAAAACATGAATCACGCATTCATGTTTTAGCCACTAAATCAAATACCAATCAACGTTTAGTAGGCTTGAATTAGTAATACAGAGAAAACTTGACCAAATATATATTGCCCATTCAACTCAATGACGGCGTGGAAAATGTTATCTACCTCTAACGAATAAAGCTGACGAAATCAACCCTATATGCCATGGCGGCAGGTTTTCATAGTTTATTTGACAATGGACAGAGCAACAGGGTTAGTCTGGGAGCTCTTTGTAAAATTTCTACACCCGACGACAAAAAACAAATAAACAATGATCTATTTTAAAATAGAGGTCGAGACGGGAACTAGGATGTAATTGTTTTGAAGGTTAATTAACTATTTTCTCGAATGATTTTTCCGTGTGTGTTGTTCCCTAGTTAAGAAATGGAACAGTGTGTGCTTTCAATTCCATTTCTGTGGTGGGGATAAAAACATCCCCACTTTTCGCCACCTTTGCCCCGCACTATGCTAAACCTTATCTACAAAGGAAAATATATTGTCTTTGCCCCCCCCCCCCTGTTTTGGAACCCAATTGCCGCCACTGGCAGGGGGTGCCTCTGAGTGACAGTCGTCAATCTGCCACTGCATCAGTCTAGTGATAAAATAAAATCGTTGTGCTTTTTCAGAGGTTGAGACCCCTACCTCTTTAAGAAATTTCTGAACTGAAAGGGAGTGGTAATTATGTCTATGTATGATGATAATAAGAAACTGGGTAGGCTTATATATTGTTTTCTTACGTTCAACGCATTGCTACCTCTAGCAAAATCACGAAAATGAGAAGACGAAATTAATAAAGGGACATTTCTCAAAGGAACATCCATGCTCAAGCCAGGACTCGAATGTGGAACCTTCAGTAAAAGAATAGCGGGTGGACTGCTCAGCGCAGTCTGTTACTGAGGCGATAATGATAAGTTTCCACATTATTTTTGAACATACTCCAAGTTCTTTTTTAGTTTTTTTTAGGTTCGCTCTATGTTCCGATAGTCTATTCGGGAGTAGACCCACAGTTTAAATTGGGATCTGAACCACTGCGCAATGTACCTCCATCGGGACCAACTAATTACAAGACGACAGCCTTACCACTTTGCTATCGGAGAGGTCTTTGGAACTTACTTCAAATTATTAAATTTCAATAAGACAAAATATTTTTGCACTGCAACTATAGTGGTAGCTCAGTAGTAATCTCAAGTGGTGTGAGCGGCCTCCGTGGCGGAGTGGTTAGCACAGCGCGCCACGGGTCGTCCCGGGTTCGAAACCTGACCTGGGCATGGGTTCTTTTCCGTGAGAACTCCTTCATCAATTTCATCATCGCTAAATAACAAAAATCAAATTAAATAAAAAAACAGATGGCAAAATTGCACACGTGGTGCTTTTGAAACACCAAGATTCTTGTTGTGGAATACCAAGGCTGATGTGTTCCAGTGATTTACAACACCAAACCTGGTGTTCTAAAGCGTCTAACATTCGTAATTTTCAACATTAATCTGGTGTTGATACCTCCGCAGCAGTGTTGTCACAACCAGGAAGTACAATTCTCTGTGAAGGGTGTCAAATTTCCCTTTCTTGTACAAACTTTTCTTTTATTTATTTATTGACAGAGCCCAACAGACCGAGCCCAATTATAGTGCTCTAATTACATAACATTATTACAATAGATTTATTGCAGTGTATCAGTTGATTTTTTAAAACTTGTAAAAGCCTTATTGCAAAAATATCAATGGTGTTATTTACACTTGAAAGAGTTGCATTCTCTCCACACAGGAGAGGTAGAAAGAGCTCACGTTTTCGCTCTCTTCCAATGAGAGATTTTGTGATTGGGACGTGTTCTGAAAACGGGAACATTAAATTTTACGGCTGATAACATGTTAGAATCGTCTATTATACCATTAATTACTTTATAGAGAAAACGTAAACTGAAATAGCATTCACAAAACTTCACCAATTATTATAATTATTATTATTTGCAGTAGTGGTAGAATTATTTCCATTATTTCCAATAAATCACAGAAATAATAGGACTTATTTAATGGATAAATATCAGGGATTGATAGCATTACAATAATTTAAAAACTTAATACGATAATGAAAAATGTTAATTTTCCTATGTTCCAAATTTAAAATATTTAATTATTTTTGGTGTATAAATTACATGAAGAGAAAGAAAAATTTATCTCACACCTCATTCAGCTTGAGGTTAATATATGTATTTTCGATATTTCTCGCGATTTTTGCCCCTTTTCACCTAAAATTCTGCCATAGTTTACCTACACCGAGGGAAATTTCTCTTCATATTGCAACGTTGCTTGGAAGTAATGGAGCAGCATATATTTTATGGTTACTTTATAATAATTCAGAGCACTTTAAACCTTGAGGAAAAGACTCAATTTACGCGAGACATCACAGCGGGAAGGTAGCCAACAGAACAAAAACGCCAATGAAATAAACTTAGCATCAAAGTATATTTACAAAACTATCACGCAGTTTCTTAAATTTGAATAAGGATACAACCTTGCTGATTTTTCTTTCATTTCATACGAAAAAAAATATCTCGTGGTTCGCCCTTTGTGGTGTTAATGAGCTTTAAGAATTACCTTGACCTTCAAAAAATTTCCAGTTCCTACTGAAACATTGATATTAGAATTAGAATAGCATTGATAATTTTACCTCTTGCAAGGTTGTGACTTATTTACGTTCTCACGCAAGTACATATTGCGTCACAGGACGTGCGTACATTATAAAAGTGGCAACAATCTCATCAGAATTGTTCAGTTTAATTTTAAGTGTTTGGTGTAGTAGGTAAGGTTCCTGTTTTGGTACAGAGAAGGTTTTGGGAAGTTATTTTTTTAAATGTAACCGAGTTGCAGTTACACTTATTTACTGAAAAAGTTTTGTGAGTTACAGTTACTCTTTTTAAGTTACTCCAGATAAGATTAAACTCATAACTACTAGTGGTCTGTTTTTTTTTACTGTTGACCAACATAAATTTAATATAATTTTCATTAAATTATAATAAATATAATGTGTTTAAATCTGAAAATGTAAAGGCGAGGTTGGCAAATTATATTTTAGTGTATTTTCATAAGGAAAATACAACACTATTGAGAAGCCTTCATGGTGAAATCTGAGTCCTGGATCACGTTTTATGAATCTATCTTGAGTAGTAGAACAGAATACGTATATGTGCAGCTCAAAATGTCCTGAGAACGACTCACATATGCACATATATATATTTTGACATTTTCAAAGCTCTATGTGGGCTATATACTTTAAGCTTATGATATGTAATTCATAGATTATTGCGTCATCAGTTGCCTTACAACTCAACAATAAAAATTTTGAAATATAGAGGAGACCGGGATTGGTTGTGACGTGGGCTGGTTATGACAAGCACTCTTCCGTGGAAACTAAGCGTGTTCAAATAGTGACGCAACCTTATGTTGGTTATTCAGCACCTATAACGAAACAAGAAATCTTAATAATCTTTTGGAGATTGGAAATTATTCATGAGATTATATGGTTATCGCCTCCAGACTTCTTCTTGGGGGGTTATCTTAAGGACTCCGTCTACATTACTCATCCGCACAGTATTCCGGAATTGAAAGACAATATTCGTAGCTGTGTTGGTAACATCTCACAGATAACATTCAAAAGGGTTTTCAACAACATGGTTAGTCGTGTCCACTTGTGTGAAGAACAAAACTGCAGTCACTTCCAGCAATTAATGTAAAAAATGTAATAAGAAATGTTTTCCCATAAGGTTGCGTAACTTTTTGAACACCCTGTATTAGTGATATTCGTTTGTTGTTGACACTGGAGGCTCATTGGCAAGCGGATTTCTTATCCATTGTTTGCCAGTTGTGTGCTACTCCCTAGAGAAGAGTTAGGTGGGTGTTTTCTTTTTGTGGGTCTTTCATCTAATTTTTGTGGTAAATATTATTTCTTCTCTACAGTTTTCAATACAGTCTCAAATAGCAGTATCTAATAATTTATAGTCAGTATGTGAGATGTTTTGATTCAAGTAAATTTAAACTTGAAGTTGATATTGAAGGGTTAGAAGTGAAAAAGTACATATAGGGTAGTTGTGACAAAAGTAAGGGGTAGGTTGTGACAAGGGTTAGAAGTGAAAAAGTACATATGGTACTAGTTATGACAAAAGTAAGGGTTTGGTTGTGACAGCTGTCAAATTACATATATTTATGTGAAAAGAGGAAAAGTACTGAAAATGAGCAAAGTTCAGATAATGATGATGATTGTTTTTGACTTGTGTGTTTGGAACCATTTTCCAATTCTAAATCTCTAGAGAAGTGGGTCCAGTGCCTTGAGTGTGAAGAGTGGGTACGTGACGCTTGTACTGAGGGAAAACCTGCTTATATCCGTCAAAATTGTGACTTGGATGATGATACATAAAGAATTTTGAATTTCACAATTCATTATTTCATTGTATTATTATGTTGTTAACGATTATTACATTTTTATATTAGATTAGACCTACTCGTACACCATAATTTTCCTGACATGGTGTTGGAGATATCACTTGAAAATCTGATGGCGAGGCAACTTCATCATCCTAACGCACAGTGGTCCAAGTGACTGCAAAACCTGGCCAAAATTGAAATTGCGAAAGTAGGTTTGGTACCCTTATAATTCTACAGTAAAAGGTTCATTCTATAGAAAACTACCTGATGTTACACAATAAGTGTCGCCCTCAGTTGGCTAGCAACTCTTGAAGTGCGGCTATGGCGTTTGTTTGTTGCAGAAAGGACTTTTCTACGTAGTTAGTTTTGCGTCTTTATAAATATTTATCGGATGCCAATTGCGGTTGAAACTTTGTTTTTGTTAGTTTTAAGCTTTAATTATGAGCAGATACTTTTGTCATCTGGTTTTAATCAAGTATTAAATTGTTAATGTGCCGGAACTCAAGATGTCTTCTTTTTCGATATTTCTCGTTGAGTTACAATACGACTCGAACAAGCTCAAGTTAAGATTCAACCATCTTATGTTAGAAAAATGTTTCTAGTTTCAGGATCTAAACGTAGTTTTTGCCCGTTCTTTCTCCTTTTTTAAAAAAAAGTCGTAAAATGCAATTCAAAATAGGAGATCGATCATAACTCTTCTTAAGTTTGGTTGGGATGGACATCTTGACAATTTCAATTAAGCAGAGGGCCCCTTGTGCAGATTTAGATACACAAAGAATGTAAGCCCCCTTAAGAAACTTGGAAAAGTTGCTATTTGACAAAATCCTTGGCTTTCAACGACAAATTTTACTGGCTGATCAGGCTTCAATTAAAAAAGTAAAACCACGACTCTCACAGAAAAGTGTTATATGCGCTTAGGCACTATCCTATAGGCCTATATCGTATAGGCACTATCCAATGGGCTGGGCCTAGATGTGGTGAAAACTGAGATGGGAACCAAAGAGAAAATTGAGCTGCAATTCTCGCTTTATCACCATGTCACCTTCCATTCTCAAGATACTTGTCCAGCGATTATTTCGGCTGCTCAAGATGCGGAAACAAGCATATGAAGAAGTATTATCCGTAACATCATACTTGGACCAATTCTCGGGAGCGAAAAAAATATGATGAATGTAAACGTCGACTCCTAAAATCCAGTCATCTCCACAGAGCAGTCTGAGATGGACACTTCAGAACGATGTTGTGTTCCTTTCCTAAAATAATAGAATATGTGAAAAAAATCTGCATTCTGAGGTCATAGACCAAAAAATGAATTTTAACCAGGTTTTCCATGCATCTGGACCACTGTAACGGTGTAATTAATGATGCATCTAACTATTGAAATTATTTTTACTGCACAGTGATGATACACAATTTGTCTATACTAATCAATTCAGAAGTGCTAGATACTGTCACAACTTGCCCCCGGCATATCACAACAAGCTGCACACCGGGGCATGTTGTGAAAAAACACTTCTCTTTTCGCAAATACTGTCCTTATGCTGTAACTTGAACAAATATAAGAAAATCATGGTAATAGCTACATATATACACTTGCATTTAAGACGAAAAATTGTGAAAATAAAGAAAACGTTAAGCAAAAGAAAGAAATGTCCTCATTTTGTAACAACGAACCCCGGTCTCTTCTATTGTGACCGCGACATCTGCAGCAAATTTAGAGATTTCAAGCAATAATTCGCATATCAACTAGATACCTTGGATGATTGATCTGATTCTGCATTTGAGTAAAATAGAGCAAATCGATACAAGATGGCGGACAAATAATCCAGATTTCCTATTTGCGGGTAAGGACGTATTTAGTTGGGTCCAAGCGGCCCGGACCTCTCCCGAAAATCCAATATTAAATAAGCAATGTATTTTTTTTTTTTTTTTTAATTTTCACAGCAGACAGATACTTTAACGAATGCTCTGGAAATCAGTTGAGGTATTAAATGTGACGAGTGTTGAAAAGTACAGAAATTTATCGTTCAAATAACTGTTAACTTCCATTACTCGTTTTCTGGAAAAAGTAACAGAGTTGCACTTATCCATTTTAGAAAGTAACTTGTTACTTTACTCGAAAATAATTAATTGTATCTGCTATACAAGCATGGGGGTCGGCAGAAATTTTTGTAGTGTAGTCAGGACTAGTGTTAGGCGATATAACCACTATCGCGATATTGAAAAAATATCATCCAGGAAATATATCGCGATATTGAAAAAATATCGTCCAGGCGATATCAACTAGACGATATATCGTCACGATATTTTGGCGATATATCGTCAAGATAGTTGGATATATATATATCGTGTCGGCGATATATCGTCACGATATTTGGCGATATATGTCGTGTCAGCGATATATCGTCACGATATTTTAGCGATAGATATCGTGGCAGCGATATATCGTCACGATATCTGGCGATATATATCGCGGAGATGATATATCGCTGATATCACGATGCGGAAAAAAATAGTATCGTATCGTCTGTGACGATATTTTCTTGATGATATATTGCGATATCAAATTTCCGATATTGTCCATCCCTAGTCAGGACCCTTGACAATACTTGAATTGTAGAAATAAGAATAGGAATAATAAGAATAATTTTTATCGTGGTTATGGTTATTAGTACAAATAATAACTACTGTAAAGTAATAAAAAATAATTTTATTCCAACATTTTTATTGTTGTATCCCTCGGGAGACGTTTCTACTCGATCCACCTGATGGCTAAATATCCAGTTCAAGTGTTTTTCATTTTTATTTGCATTTCATACAGCTAATGTACTCAAAAGGTGAAAAAAAGGTAAAGTGTACACCTGTGCTTAGCACCACGCCATGAAGGCGTATAGGGGATGCGGGGGTAACGCCCCACACTTTCTTGATCCGGTCGTGAGTGGAAGTGATGTGATCAGCACCACGCCCCTGACCGCCTTTACCCCCCAGGGTTTCCCCCAGGTACCCATGTTATTCGACGCTGGGTGGGCGCCGAGGCCGCTTCCAACTTTAGAAAAGTTCCCGGATTTGAACCGGCCGGGGATCGAACCCGGGACCTTTAGCATGGTAGTCAGACGCGTTACCGACTTTTTTTTTTAATATAAAGGAAATACCCCCTACACGGAGGTATCCCCCGCCATTCACTCTTTTTCTCACTTTCAATTCTTACATTTTTCTTTGTTTCTTATCAACTGGACGAACACAAATACCCATGCCTTAACCGGGACTCGAACCCAGAACCCCTGGCGTTGTAACGCGTTCTGCTAACCACTTTTTTTTTTTTATTGTCTCATTCTGATATACAAGTTATGGAATTACATTGTTTTTGACATAAGTGTAGTACTGCTATTACAATTCGTATTTCTATCTGGTTAACCTTTACATTTTTGTTTGACCTAAATTAAGTATAAAGCACTAATAAGAAATTTGCATACAATTTCTTCCTTGCTTGGAGAGGAATTTTTTCATATTGTTCTTGCAAGAAGATACTGAATTGTTTCTTAAAACTGCTCTCGTCATTGTGAAATATATATAATAAGTATTCTGTTATCAACCATTGTACTGCTCGTTGTTTTGTTGGTGGATAAAAATTGAAAGCAGGAAAAACTATATCTGTATTCGTAAACTTTGTTAATGAGGTGCGGCATATACGACTGAGCATTGTTCGCAATTTGTTCCACGCCGTGGAGGAGTTGCGACACTTGGTTATCCTGTGGGCTAAAGAGTCAGGCACGTTGCATGATATACAGTTAGGAGAGTCACTGATTCCATATTGGTATGTCCTATCTCTTGTCACTA
This sequence comes from Lepisma saccharinum, assembly GCF_977018435.1. Classification (NCBI taxonomy): domain Eukaryota; kingdom Metazoa; phylum Arthropoda; class Insecta; order Zygentoma; family Lepismatidae; genus Lepisma; species Lepisma saccharinum. Next base: position 141,509,261 of record NC_139229.1, read on the forward strand.
TAACACGATGAACCACTTTGTACCATATTGATTGGGCAGCTGTTGAAAGGTGTTTGGCGGAGACATTTTCCCATATTTGTGGTCAATTATGTGTATTGAAATCCCTGACTATTCGTGGTACTGTGTGCTTGAAACTATTGATTTCACTATATAACTTTTTAACAGATGGTGTAATTGTCTCATGTCGTAATAACTGGTAGCATACCTGTAAAGCGATGTCCTTATAAAACGAAAATCTTTTGGGGATACTTTGGATATCGATGGGAGCTTCTAATGGAATGTCCTGTATTATCGTCTGTATACATGCTTGGGTCGTTGACTCGTGCAGTGAGAAAGCTGTTTTAAGGCCAGTCTGTACAAACAATGCTCTTGCCTGTGTGTTCACGTGTATTAGTGCCAAACCACCTGTCTTCTCTGATAACGTGACCTCATTCATTGCCACCCGGAAAATTGTATCGTGCCACAAAAAGCAGCCAACAGCTTTGTTGACCTTGGCTAAGTGCTGTGTTTTGAAGGGCAGGATTTTTGCTACATACCAAAGTTTAGAGAGAGCAAAAACGTTGATAAATCTTACTCGTGTTTTTAAACTCAGAGAGCGCATCTTGTTCACTCTGAGGACGTAGATTGCCCTCTCGCACGTGAGATTACTATTGGCTTCGATCGTTTCATCGATATTTGCATAGAAGTTTATACCTAAAACTTTTATTTTCTTGTCTACAGGGATCTCCGTATTGTTTGTGAAAGGATTCTCCTTGCCAAGGGGCATTAGGAATGACTTTCGATTGTTTAGTTTTGCTCCTGATGTGAGCTCAAAAGTATGTATTTGGCTTTTAACACTGTACAGATCTCTTTCATCCTTGAGAAAAATCGTGACGTCGTCCATGAAACTGCCAACTTGTATTGTGGTGGAAGCCATAGAAATGCCCTGTAAATGATGCTGGATACTAAACAAAAAGGGGGCTATTGTGAGGACGTACAATGTGCTACTCAAGGGACTACCTTGTAGTACACCTCGTCGCATTTTAAAACGTGTTGTCAAGAAACCATTTATTTTGAGTTTTAGCAGCATATGATTATATAATGTTTTTATCCAATTAAGAAAAGTGTCTCCGAAGCCATATGCTTCTAAGACTTTGTACAGATATTCGTGGCTCACTCTGTCATATGCTTGAAAAAAATCTAAAGATAGAATTGCCTCTGATGCATTCTTATTTTGTTTGGTAATAATTACGTCTCTTATCGTTTGGAACAAGTGATGTATACTTTGGGACGTATTACAAGCGAACTGTAAATTGCCAATAAGTTTAACCATATATTTTTTTAAACGCTGATTTATGCACCTACTTATAAGTTTGATGTCACTGCTCAATATGGAAATTGGCCTAAAATCTGTGACGAACTTTGGATTTGCCTTTTTGGGAACTAACACTATAACTCCCGTGCTACTGGTCTTCCCTATGGTCCCTGTTGTCAACACTTCGTTGACCCATTCCGTTAATACGTCTCCTATTAGATCCCAGAAACATTGATAGAATTCTGATGGTAATCCATCTTCGGCTGTAGTTTTATTCCTCGGAGCTTTGAATACTGCATCATGAACCTCCTTTTTACTAAACGGTTGTGTGAGCTCAGTTCTTTCATTTTCTGTCAGTGACGCAGGGAGGTAGTTCAAAAAATTGCATTGCGTTTCTGTTGGATTAAAGGCTTGACCAAGAAGATTTTTATAGTATTGCAAAAACCTGTCGTGTATACTATGAGGGCTGGTGACAACTTCACCGGAATCTAAAGTTAATTTATGAATAACGTGACTCCTGGCGTGTTTATGTTCTTGAAGAATGTGACTTAGTGTGGCTTGCTCGTCTGGGTCTATAGGAAGAATCTTGCTCTTTATTATTGCTGCAGATTTTCGTTTCCTATGTATAGCATCCTATGTATAGCAAGTAATTGCGCTTTTATTTCATTTGCATAAGGACGATCAAAATTACCTTGCAATGCTAAACGATGGAGATCATTCAAGACTGCATACAAAAAATTATATTTGTTTCTTTGATCTCTACTAACCTCTGCACTGAAAAATTTACTGACCTGACGAAATTTAGGCTTAACTCGAGTTTCCCACCACTCGATTAGGGTCTTGTGCACTGGCCGAGAGGCCTTGAGTTCGTTCCACGTTTCCCTGATTAGCTGGACATAACTACCATTGCGTAATAATGTGCTATTTAAAAGCCAGTATCCGCTACCTTGTCGGGGTTTGATCAAATCTAAATTTATTTTGAGAATTGGGACACTATGATCACTAAAGCATACTGGAAAATTTTGAACACTAATGATATATTCCTGAAATCTTGGTGCGACATAAAACCTATCGATCCTTGACGCACTATTGGAGGTGATATGTGTGTAACCTTGACTTTCGCCATTGGTGTGTATGCAAGCGTCACGCAGTTGTAACCCCTGCGTTAATTCATAGAGCGCACGTGAGAAGTTGTATCCTGGATTTTGATCTTGTGAACGAATTACGCAGTTAAAATCTCCCACTAGTATAGTGTCTAGTGTGTGGGATGTCAACTCGGGCCCTACAACTGTTGAAAAAAAATCTTCTCTTTCCCGTCTGTTTTGGCTTCCTGACGGAGCATACACATTACAGAGAAACACTGAGCCTAATTTGGCACTTATTTGTCTGCCCGTGGGATGGGGCACTACATTACGTAAATCCAAGTGTCGCCTACATGCTATGGCAGTCCCTTGTGCAAAGGGAGTAAAATTGTTGTAAACTTTAAACATGTTCAGTACAGAAAAATCGTCTATGGCTACCTCTTGTAAGAGGGCCACATCAATAGACGATTTAATGATAAAGTCATTGAGAGCAATTATTTTGGTCTTACTTTGCATTTGATTCAAATTTATAGATGCTAAGGTAAATGTTTGCATGATTAGAACTGTCCACAAAAGAAAACTAAACTTACTTACATTCTTCAACATTACTAAACTCTAATTTCTGCCTAGAATGCATTAACTATGCTTTCCACTAAATAAATCTGGGGTAAGTTTGTTACTCGTCGAAGGTTTCTCTTTAATTACATTTCCTGAATGACTTGTTAAACTACCCTTTGAAACATCTTGTTTTGGGGTACCAGGTTCTACTCTAAATTCGTTATGAACTATTGTGGAACTTACGCATTCATTATTTTTCTTCTTCTTTCTACGTAGCACCATGGACTCTTCCGCCACTGACCGTAACCTTGATACAGATCTTGACCGTGATTTCCTAGGAGAGGTAACTACGGGGAATTCTGCCTCCGCGAACAAAGCACTTGGGGGTGGGGGCGGGGGTATGTGATGCATCTCCTCTGAAGTGGTCAATGTTGGCTGCTCCATCTCTTCCCTTCCTGTTGGTGCATTCTTCTCACTAACTTCCTGTCTGGTACCTGTCTCCTCGTCGGTGATTCTGGGGCTATCCGTGTTACCTCCATTGCTATCTCCTGACGCTGGGACTTCTGCAACTAACGGAGCTGAATCTCTTGGTTTAGTCCGTACGGGTAGCACAGTTGGTTCATATACCATCGGTACATTGTCAGCGGGTATATTAACCGGACCCCTGCGGGGCTGGTTCCCTGAGGATCGACGCTTAGGGCACTGAGCAACTACATGATCCTCCCCCGAACACGCGAGGCACGTACGCACCTGCCCAGGGTATGTTACCCAATAAGAGTCTCCATTCATTGTTACATATGAGGGTATGGGTTTACGTAGTATCATTTTAATCAAGACACGTCCAGTTCGAGTAGGGTAAATGTGATCTGCAGAGTATGTCTCGTCTTCAATTTTTAACACTTCCCCATAAGACCTCATGATACGACTTATCACTTCTGCACTTAATTCAATTGGGACTACATGGATTCTGACGATTACATGCCGCTGGTGGGCCCATTCTACTTCAACTTTATGATCACCATCTACGTCACTGTAGATTACCTCAGCACCAAAATCATTTAGTAACCTTTCTCCTACCACTTTTGTCGCAAATTTCACGTACAAACACTTACGAAAGTAATCTATTTCAAAACTGAGCACTTGGTTCGTAGGCACTTGGTAGACATCATGAAACCATCGATGAAAATCCAATGACGTAGGTCGCGTTTTGACCTCACGGAAAACAAATTTCAAGGTGTTTTCTCTTTGTGTATTCATCGTGAACTATTTCATCGTATCTTCACTGGCTCACGGTAATTGTAGTCAAAACCTCGCTTGCACTCCAAAGGAAAAAAAGAACTAACACAACACTAGCAAACCGTATACGGCCCTAGCTAACTCGGACAGTTCGATCACTAAGCCTTCTCACGCGAAGAGCGGAGCTCGGTACGAACTGATACCTGCACGAGCTGCAGGCAGACTGATCCGGTCGTGAGTGGAAGTGATGTGATCAGCACCACGCCCCTGACCGCCTTTACCCCCCAGGGTTTCCCCCAGGTACCCATGTTATTCGACGCTGGGTGGGCGCCGGGGCCGCTTCCAACTTTAGAAAAGTTCCCGGATTTGAACCGGCCGGGGATCGAACCCGGGACCTTTAGCATGGTAGTCAGACGCGTTACCGACTTTTTTTTTTATATAAAGGAAATACCCCCTACACGGAGGTATCCCCCGCCATTCACTCTTTTTGTCACTTTCAATTCTTACATTTTTCTTTGTTTCTTATCAACTGGACGAACACAAATACCCATGCCTTAACCGGGACTCGAACCCAGAACCCTTGCCGTTGTAACGCGTTCTGCTAACCACTTCGCCACGGAGGTCGACACCGACTGAGCCACCGCGGCCTCCTCAAATAAATAGTTATTAACTTTTACATACCCAGATCACGAAAAAGCTTTAAAAGTTATGGAGATATTTTAGTTATAGTTTGTGTTGTTTGACCTCGCATATAATACTCTACTTTATGGAATTTTGAAAACTGTGGAACTATTTTTTTACTCAGGATTAAATGGTAGAACTAGAACATATCATAACCTGAACTTTACACTCAATTTCTCCGAATTAACGTAGTTTTTACTCTTGCTATTCTGCTCGAATGCTAACGAACCGAAGTTTATTTATGTTATTAACGATAAAAATAATAAGCTTTCTGCTATTTTGTAAGTTGAAGAATGAGAATTTCCAGGGGAGGGGGTGGAGGACCGATTCGACCCTCCCTTCCCGATGCCCATGGATACAATATTTTTACTAAACATTGGTAAAAAAACGCATTAGTTAGGAATGTTTAGTTGTTGAACAGTAAGTTGAGCTTCATTAGCCAGTTTTTGCATCATGCAGTCCATTTGAAAATAAACTAAAATTTTTATGCTTTCTTTATCAAAAGTGCTAGTCACAACAGGTCACTCGAGTTTCACCTTAACTCTAGAAAGACTAAATTACTTTGAATTTTCAGATTTTAGAAGTCTTTGCTCAGGCAGAAAAGTCTAGATAAGTAATTAGTATTTTCCTTTCGTTACAGGTGGCTGGACAAGTAAAACAAATGGCCCTGCTTGGTGTACCAGTATTTGATTGGTTTGTTCTGTGTGTTTGCCTTCTGCTGTCCGCTTACTACTGGTTCACACGGAACTACAACTATTGGAAGAAGTTGGGCATTGCCTTCGAACAACCGAGCCCTTTCTTTGGCAACTTGCTGGAGTTCTTTTCCTTAAGACACTCCTTAGGCCAACTGTTGAAGGAAATTCACCTCAGGCACGATGGGGAAGATTTGGTGGGGTTGTACGCACTTCAGGAACCCGTGCTGATGTTGAGGGACCCTGAAACTCTAAAGAACGTGCTCATGAAGGATTTTGAACACTTCACAGACCTTCCAATGATGATAGATGAGGTACTTGACCCTCTTGTAGCGAGAACGATCTTCTACCTGAGGGGCGAGAAATGGAAGTTCACCCATAAGAAAATAGCACCTCTGGTGTCCTCAGGGAAGATCAAGAAAATGCACCATTTCGTGTGTGAGATAGGGAAGCGACTCGAGAGTGGATTGAGCGAGATCGTTCAAGATTCAGCGGCGATAGTCGACATGACGGACATGTACGAGTGCTTCTCCATCGACGTAATACAGAGTACAGCTTTTGGTGTCGAGGCCAAAAGCTTGCAAAACCCGAAATGCGAGTTTCGAAGGATCTCCAGGAAGGTTCTGGAACCTTCCATTCGCCGCATCATGGGGTTCCTGGGGTACTCAATCTTTCCTGGCTTGCTGAAATTGTTGAATCTGCCTCTTATTGAGAAGGAGTGCGACGATTTCTTCACGAAACTGGTGGAAGGAAACATTGACTATAGGGAGAAGAACCAAATGTCCAGGAACGACTTTCTCGACGTCCTGATTCAGCTAAAGAAAGAAGGATTGGCGAATAATGAGGTTAACTCTGAAAAGAAGTCAGAACTGATTGACTCGACAAGAAACCATTCACAGTTCTGTAAGTACATAATTGCTTAACTTTTCACTTGGTATTTTAGGTACGTGCGAAGAAGTTCAAGGAAATTAAAAGTAGACAAAGGTACGTGCCAATGTGCAATTTGAAACGGTGTACAAAGGTGTGTTTGGGGTGCTCTCTCATCTGTTACTTCTCTCTTCAAATGTATAACATAATATTCAGTTGGTGCTACTTCTATGTATAGAGTGTAACAAAATATGGCTTGAAGGTAGGCTGAAATCGAGATAACAGTCTGTTACAGAAATACTTAAACGCGCCTCAAAATATAGGGATACAATTACAGCTTGCGGAATATTGCTACTACATCAAAGTTTTATTTAAATATTAAGTACAAGGAAATGAAACCTTAATTTGTTTTTGTTTCTTATCTAATAGGGTTGCACAAATTTGCTGCATTTTAGCACAGACCTATTGCTGATCTACATATATGTTCAAGTTTGAGTGCTTGTATACCTTAAGAAGAATAAGTCTTTGGTGTCCATGTGCAGTCACTTATGAGCCACTACGAAGGTGTTTTCACCCATCTGCCTGCAATTTCTCCTTCATTAGTAAATGAACTTGCAGGTATGGTAAGCATGCACAGAAATATGAAATTATCATTTGCCGAGAATTTTCTGTACGTTTTAGGCTGACAGAGGTCAATAAACCACTCCTCTTCACAGGTGCAAACATGTAGAGGAGGCGCCATCTTTATAATGACAAAAATGGCGTTTTGAAGCTCACTTGATCAGTGTTCCAGCCATAGGATTGTCTTATAAAAAACAGTTGATACCTCATGTAAATTTGAGCTGTATACTGTTTGTCCTTTAATTTTTGTCAGTCTTTTAAGGTTTTAATTTGTCTCATGTAATATATTGCAGCGATCACAGATCCTGACATTGTAGGAATCGTAGCAACAATTCACATGGCTGGATTTGAGACGACGAGCATCACACTTCAGATGGTGTGCTACGAGTTGGCTAAGAACCCAGATGTTCAAGAGAAACTGAGGCAGGAGATAGATGATGTCCTGGAGCGCCACCATGGGAAGTTCGACTATGAAATACTTCAGGAGATGACGTACTTGGAAAAGATCGTGTTAGGTAAGTGTTTCTGCGTACCTTCTCAATTTAGTAAGATGGGTCAGTTTCTTTGCCACGTCGTTCTCAATATTATTTTGACGTAATTTCGTATGTTAAGTCAACCAAGTTTCAACTGTGACTTTAATCTTACTCATTTAAATTCAATTTTACATTTTCTTGACTCTGCTTCCTGTTGTTATCTTTAATAATGATTGGAACTCAAACGTACGTGTACTACTTATGTACTAAGTAAATTTAATTGTGTCAATCACTTCAAGAGTACAGATATCTAAACATTGAACTGGGTTCGAGTAACCTAAGTTCTCAAGAAGTTGAAATAATTGAGAGACAAGTAGCCTACCGTTGGTAAATTTACCTTTTTACTTTGTGCAATTCAATTCCACCACACTTATTGCAATAATTTTTTGAATGTTATAAAGTTGAAAAACTCTTGTAAATTTTCTAATAAGTGGAATAAAGAACAAAGTTGATGTTTGAAAGTCAACTCAAACTTCTTTGCATCCTTGCATGAAATTACCATGGACGAATTTTACGCTTAGATCTTGCTTTATACTATTGAAATGTTCCCATTGTACTGTTGCAGTATTCCCTTAACTGTACATCATGCTGCTCTTAATTTTTCTAATACTTTGAATTAACTTCTCTCTCAGAAGCTTTTTTTCTTCTTTTCATTTCCTGTATCTCAACAAAATAATATTGCAGCAACCACACATTTGTTTCAAAGTAACATTCTTCAGTTTCAACGGATATCAAACCTTTTTTCAAACTCATATGTCACGGCTACTAGACGAACTTTCCGTACCTGTGATAAATTATGAGCCCTTCATTCAGTTCAGTTCAATTTGTATTTTTGTTATTTCACGTTACTCTTCTGCCACTTTTGGCTAATAGCAACAATGAAGATGAGCGATGAATAGATGAAATTGGTGAAAGGACACTCACGAGGAACACCCATACCGAGAATCGAATCCCTGAACCTCAGTGGCAGGACCGAATGTTGACCACTTAACGCAATCGACCACCGAGACGGCAGCTGAATATATAAAGATGATTCAACTTATTTTCACATAACAGAGACGAGCATAGTCTTAGATTAATCTTTAGTCTTTGAACTCATTCTTATGCAGTCCTTACCTTGGAGTGTCAGTTCTGCCTTCACTGGCAATTCATACCACTCACTCTCAGCTTTATTGGAGACCTTTTATAAAATAAGCAGTGCAATAAATCTGAACAGGAATCTAAAATGTTCTTTGTCTTTCCAGAGACACTGAGGAAGCATACGCCAATTCCTTTCTTGAACAGACTCTGCACCAAGAGGTACACTATTCCAGGCACTAAGGTGACCTTGGAGGAGGGAATGATGCTAGTTATATCTGTGTCTGGACTACACCACGATCCGCAATACTACCCTCAACCTGAGAAGTTTGATCCGGAGAGATTCAGCGAAGATGCGAAAAGGACGAGACCCAAGTTCACTTACATTCCCTTCGGCGAAGGACCACGTATGTGCATGGGTAAGAACATGAAATAATCTTGCCAAACTGAAGTTTTTTTTTTACAATACTGTTTTCACAATTGCTCGCGCCGGAACTGGAAACCGGAACGCAGACTCAAATTTTTGACCTTCCAAGTCATAGTTGCAGATTATGAGACTCATTTCAACCCTTCTTTCTACCAACGTCCCGTGACAGAGTATCATGTGAACCAATCAGTCTTCAAACTGCTACATTTTAATATTTCCTGGATAAAGTGGTGCGCATGTACTTATCATATGGTTTCACGCCGTAAGCAGAAATTCTTTGTGTCAGTGGGTGTTGATTCATACCAAACAGATTTGTCATTTTAACAACTTGTAGCTCTTAATCCGATATTTCAGAGTGGGGAGTTGTTGTAGACAAACCTAAATCTAGGGTCGCTAAAGAACTCCCAAGAGCAAAATAGCTCTAAATATTCATATTAACCACCCTGTACTGACAATAAATAATAATACATATAGGGATCGATCCCCCACCGAGCTTGACCTCCTGCCAGTCAAATACCCAGGACGAAAATAAAATTTTCAGATTCATTTAGAGTAGAGCAAGATAGAACGAGGGTAAGAAAGTGACAGGGAGAGAGGGCCATATGAAGAAAAGACGCATGTCATAACACTACGGACTTATTTACTAAGCTGCTACACACAGCATAGTATACATTATGAAACTTCATGTAATATGGACTATTTATATGCATACAAAAAGTCATGATTAGCAGATTCTTCACTGATTTTCTCTCAATCATAACTCTGTCATTGGCGAGGAAAATGTTACATGCCCAAAAACTTGGTTTTACAGGGGTAGGAAGAAATATTAGGCTATATTAGGTTAGGTTATGTTGTTTAGAGATGAGACTTAACATATATCCAATACACCAGTTATGCAGGCCACTTCAATGACCCAGAACATGGACAAAAATTCCTTTGGGCAAAATTGGACCTATAGCCCCCATCACCCCAGAACAGATATGTTGCGTGCCAAGGATATATCTGAAATAAACAGTCGAACACAGGGGTGCCTATCCCCCACCAAGACCCTGGACGCAGTCCCCCCCCCAATTCGTTCATCATAATCTTCCCAAAAATATTTTGATAACTTATTTTAATTTGAATGCAATAGTCTGTCAAGTGGTCCACAGTTTCAAATTTAAAATAAATATAAATTTTCGACACGCAGAAAGCTAGCACATTGATTGGTTAGATGTCAGAAAATTAATTATGTATGGACAGTGTTTTGGTCGGGGAATAAACGTTAGATAGCCCGCAGCTTAATGATAATATAGAAAAATCTAACTGAGCACGCCACTGCCGTACGCAGGATATTTTTTCGGAGGCTACTGGAATTGTAAAGTTGTATATATTACTTACATAATTGCGTTTTGGCAGACGGTATAGAATAAAAAACAATTCGTAATATCATTTCTTACCTTCGTTTTGAAAGTTGCTTTCTAAAAATTTCAGGAGCTGCAGCACCATCAACTCCCCACTTTTCCTAAACTGTGACAGATTCAATTATTGTTTCATACACAGAGCCGTATACAGTGAAAACATAATTTCGTACCTACTGCAACAAATTCTCCTCCTATGCTTAGAGTATTTCAAAGTCAAAATTTTCTGGATTGTATCTCAGGTCAAGTGCAAAATTCACTTCCTGCTACAAGTTACATTATTTTTCTGTTTTATCGGGTTACTTACAATGCGTTACTATGAAGTACATTTGGTAAAATTATTACAGTCCATGGAATAGACAATACAGTAGTATCTGTAATAGAACGACATTGTTAAAATGATGCACATACAGGAAGAAGTCGCAAGGGTCAAGTCCTGTGAATGGGCTGAATGGGGGATAAATTCGAAGCAAAATTTGTGTAATTTTGTCATTGCGACGCTCGAATTGTACGAGCACAAGTATTCCTGTTGAAGAAGCACTTTTAGAGCAGTTAGGAAAGTGATCTATTCACCTAATGAACTGCGGCATCATCTACTCAAAATTGAGTTAAATATTCAAACAACCCTCACATAGTAGTATACAAACACCAAAGATTACATTTTTAAAATTGATGTTATTAATGAACATCAAGAAGTTCATGTCTTGTAATGCAGCAGCCGACCTTCGCGGCGGACTTGTTAGCACAGCGCGCTAAAACGCCAGGGATCCCGAGTCCGAATCCATGGCCGAACATGGGTGTTCTTTGTGAAGTGTCCCTTCATCATTTTCATCATATCATCACTCATTCTCATCGTCGCTATCAGCCAAAAGTGCCAGAAAAGCGACGCTAAATAACAAAAATCAAATCAAATAGTAATAATAATAATCCTTCATAATCATCCCACGAAGACGTAAAAGATGGATAATTGGGAGCGAAGCGAGCAGGAAAATTTGTGTTTTGTATTACTTTGCAAACTGAAAAGAATATTAATTTAATTTAATTTGGCGTCAATACTTTCACTGGGCACCCAAAATGAAAAGGGCGCATCACTAAGAAATGGGGTGGAAAAATGATACAATGGTAAGACAATCAAAAACTATTAATTACTTTTTCGTATATAATATTTTCACAAAATATGAATAATGAAAATTATCTACTATCGGTAAAAAACAACAACAAAAAAACACTATTTCTAGGAGAGTTCACTGCTTAGCGCTCCTAGTGCCTTTCGATTCGCACAAGAAATTTTTTTTTGGTATTTATTTCGAAACTGGCAAAAATGCTAATACTAGTCAATATTGCCACAAAGGTTGCGGCCTTTACTCCTTTCAATTTTTTCTATTTTTGCTCCTTCAGCGCCCACTTTTCCCACACACTCTGTGCTTGTGCCGACCCATTGCCCTCCCGCGTAGATAATGCTGTGTCTAGCCACTATTCCTCATTATTTTAAAGTGAAAGAGAAGCGACGTAAAATAACGAATAGGAATAGTTACCCGTGGACTTCTTGTTTAGTAGTCGGTGCTATATTTTACTTCCCTACTTTTTCATGTATCCGATGTTTGTTTTAGGAGAGAATGAAGAGAGGCGGATGATTTGAGTCGAGTTGGTGTTTTAAGTCCACTTTATGCACAGATAAGCTAATCTGGCCTGGACCTACAGTTTAAAGTGGGATCCAAACCACTATGCCACTATGTGTGCCTCCACCGGGTATCGAACCCAGGACACCTTGATTACAAGGCGACGGCGCTACCACTGCACCATCGAGGAGGCCCCAAAGGCGGATGGTTATGACACCCACAGCCAACCCGCTTAGCGAATAATGCAGGGTAAAATCCACTTGATACCATACGACTTCCAAATGGTATAGAAAAATGACAGCCTATATAATGATTATCATACGAATGTTATTCTAAAGCGCTAAGTACCCCCCCCCTCCCGCACCAACTTTGAAGTCCTATCCCCTTACTATAGAAAGTCTGTGTCAATCTGAGACTTAGCATTGATATCCAATATCTGGATATTCCCCCCTCTAGAGTCCACCCTCAAATTTAATGCTCAATCCCCCCAGTAGAATTCACGTGCTAATCTAGGACTTAATATTGATAGTCAAGAGTTTCATAGAGATCTCCACCCCAAAATAATGCTTAATCTCCCCACTGTCCCCCTAAATAATACTTGTGACTCATTCCTTAGCAGTATATTAGCAGTATACGAAGTGATTATTACATGTTAACGAAATTCAACTTCTCTAAAATGCACAAAAAAAAGCAAATAAAAAAATCCTACCCCACCCCAAAAGTTTGGTGGACGCAACCAAAGGTTTCGACTTCGTTCCGTTCAGGACAGGAGGAACGTCATTCCAGGTGTGATAACAAGGCCGCTCCCGCACGATCCTGAAGTAAGAAAGCTGAAGTTTCATTTTGGATTCAGGACAGAACTAAGTACTACCTGAGAGCAAATGAAGCATGTGTAACGAAAGGGTTATTTAGTTGCACTAAAATATATATTACAGGTTCTTTGGAACATATATTTTGTGATTAAATGACTTACAGCATAATTTAATCGAATAACCATGGATTTCTTTTCCATTTTAGGGATGAAGTTTGCCCAAACAGAGGCCAAAACAGGAATTTTCTACACGGTTCGTAATTTTGAGATTCAACCGTGCGAGAGTACTCCTGATGTTGTTGAATTCAACCCGAAGCAATGGACCAACAACCCAAAACAACACATGTACTTCAAGCTAGTCAGAAGAAAGCACGTGTAGATATTTACAGCAATATTTTCTGTAAATAAATATTTCTCTTTGTTTCCCACTCTGGTTTCTTTTTGTACGAGTAAGGAAATTTAAAATGCGTAATTATTATTATGAAAAATGTTGAAGCTATAAGGAACAAATACCATTTTAAGCAAGTCTGTGTGTCAATTGAGCTCATAGAATAACGATAGCAAAGATGAAAATGTGTGGGTGCTTAGATCTTTACTATACAGGGTGTACACAAAGTGTCTGCCATATTTAAATTATTAATGAATCAGAATCTAATGAAGATACAAATATACTGGTGGCAATGATAGACAGATAAACTCTAAAAGTTTAGCCGGCCCCCATGGCGGAGTGGTTAGCACATCGCGCTACGGCGCCAGGGGTCTCGGGTTCGAATCCTGGCCTGGGCATGGATGTTTGTTAATGTAAATTCATCAATTTCATCATATCATCACTTATCCCCATCTTCGCAAATTAGCCAAAAGTGGCACAAACAGCGAAGTAAAATAAAGCCAATCAATCAAAAAGTTTCATGTCCTGTATCAGTAGCTACACTTGTGTGTGTTCCTTTTGTCGCGCGGAGGATGTCAAGACGATCGTTTTTTTTCCCACGTTCGGGTCAGCATGTCGACATCCACAGACTCCATCACGTTGCTTATTATGGCTTTCAGTTCATATGTTCATAACTTTTGCCGCATAAAAATGTCTGTCATATATCCCCCAAGAAATATGACCCCCCCCCACCACGTAATTTGCCTCTATGTGGATCGTGGGAAGCAAGTTACGTGCGAAAATCTTACCACGCAGGGAAGAGACGAACTGGACCCCAATATCCTAAAACCATAATACTACGTATCTTAGTAGTGAGAGCGATAGACATCAGTAAATAATTATAAATTACAAGCAAATATTTCTTTTCAATTTCAAGTTTATTACAATCAGAGCAGTAACAAGCAACTACTAATAACAAGAATTCTAATATGAATAACATTTAGATAAATAACCTTGACTTGGCATGTAAATTGTGTGTTCCCCCTGTATATGTTGAATAGTTATAGGACGATCTTAATTTTACTTTCCAATATGGAACAATATCGGCCATAGAAAAAAAGCTATGGAAGTTTAATTTAAATAAATAACCCCCCATTTTAAGTAGGTTATTATTAGCCCTAATGACCAAACAGTAGACTAACGCGGATTAGGTAATTTATTAATTCATAGTTTAGTTACAATACTTAACTGCAGTAGAATTTTCCCCGGTGTGTTTGTAGCTTCGCTACCCGCGACCAAATGGTCGAGCGATTCTCTTTGCTCGGACACAAGGCCTGGAGATTACGTAGAGTCAGTCAGAACATGTGTTGTAGTGTTAGATGATAAAGGACATAAAACTTTTTGAGTTTATCTATCTATCATTGCCAGCAGTTTAATTGCATCTTCATTAGTTTCTGATTTATTAATACTTAAAATGTATCAGGCACTTTGTGTACATCCAGTATTAGCTTTTAGTAGCATATCTCCAGTGCCGGATCTACAAATCTTGCCTCCCACCGCAAAATATTACCATGGGCCCAATCTACCTACCTACCTTTACCTTTAGTGTGTGTGTGTGTGTGTGTGTGTGTGTGTGTGTGTGTGTGCTGTGTCGTACAAAGAGAGGGGCTCATGGGGCTGCAGCCTGTTCGAAATTTTGAAAAAAATCAAATGTTCAAATGAAAACAGTGAAGAACTCTGGAAAAACCAGACTGGTAAATGCAAATCCCGTTAAAATGATCTCCGATTGACATTTTTCAGAGTAGAAAATTGAAAATGTACGAAATATCTATCTTATTATGCATACCGTTCCCCTAGAAAGAAGCTACGTACTACCCACCTTTGCAATTCCAGCTCCTTAAGGAACATAAATACTACATACGCCAGTGTGTGTGTTCGAATTTTATATATATATGTGTGTGTGTGTGTGTTTATACATATATACCATTGTAGAACAACACATAAATTTCCGCCCTTTTAAATGGGATGTTTAGATAAAACATTTCCTTTTTTAAAAAAATTATGGTTATTTGAAAGACCTGTTTTAAAAACAACAACTATGAAACATGTAAAGCTCTGGACTTTGTTCTGGGCTCATTTGTAATTCAATGGAACGGAAAGTCTGAAGTTTGTAATGTGAAAGTCGCGAACAAACATACAACTATTCATTTTAATACAGAGTGGGATTTGGAGGGATGATGGGGGGGGGGGGGTCCCACCCTCTGTGTTGAATTGGCCGCGGTGGCTCAGTCGGTAACGCGTCTGACTACCATGCTCAAGGTCCCGGGTTCGATCCCCGGCCGGTTCAAATTGGGAACTTTTGTAACGTTGGAAACGGCCCCGGCGCCCACCCAGTGTCGAATGACATGGGTACCTGGGGGAAACCCTGGGGGGTAAAGGCGGTCAGGGGCGTGATGCTGATCACATCATCCCCACTCACGACTGGATCAAGAAAGTGTGGGGCGTTACCTCCACACCCCCTATACGCCTTCATGGCGTGGTGCTAAGCACAGGGGAGCACTTTACCTTTTTTCACCTCTGTCTTGAACCATCCAAACCTCTGTTTATGAATGACACATCCCAACCAGGAATAATTACGTATTTCGGACTCACTGGATATGTAAACTCTGTTATTAAATATGTCATACTTATAGAGTTTCAGTTCAGTTCAGTTAATTTTATAGCCCCATATCTGAATATAAAATTATTGTTAAGCAATTTATGGCAGATAGGATCAAATCTCTTTTAGATTCGTTTTTTCTCAGACTTCTAGTTCCACAAGCACTCTTTCTTCGAATACTAAAACTGCCATGTTTTCTATGTACAATGTATGTTGGGTTGCTTCGTCCTTTAAGTGCTTGTTGAAAGCTATGATGTTTTGTTGTGTCTTTTAAAAGAAATAGTGGTGATGGTTCCCGATCGACTTGCGAGAGGTTCCAGTTTAAAAGACTGCTAGCAGATTTGATTGATTGAATGATTTCGTTTATTTTGTTTCGCTTTTCTCTGTCACTTTGGGATAACCTCGAAGATGAGAATAGGTGATGATACGATGAAATTGTTCAAGGGACTCTCTCAAAGAACACCCATGCCTAGGCCTGAATTCGAATCCGGGACCACCGGCTTCATAGCGTGCTGTGCGTAAACGATTTGACAAAGCAGTTATTTACAATGGAATGGGCTGCACGTTAGTGATTTTACGACGCTCTACAAGCACTTGAATAATTTGCTTTACTTCTTTCTTCTGCCAGTTATAGAGATGATGATGAATGATGATAAAATGAGAATAGCGAAGGACAATCACACACCCACAGAGGCCTCACCCCGCTCTACAAGTGCAGAAAGTAATAGCATTGCAAGTTTTAAACCGAATTTTTTCAGTTCTTGGAGCAAAGCAAGAAATTGACATGGCTAGAAAAAACTCTTGAAACATTTAAACAATTGATTTACCATGGAGGATGGTAGTTCAGGAGTTATAGGCATACTATACGTTCGGAAGATTTTTTTTTAATCTTTGGTGAGTAATATGAATAGTCGGTTTGAGAACTTAGGTTTTTTTCCGGATGTAGTATTCAGTGCAGATACATGGCCTTCTAAATACTTATAAACCTGTTTTTCCTTTCAATAAATGGACCTCCAGTGCATTTCTTCGACGCAGAAAAGTTTTTTTTTTAAAAAAATGGATCAAGTCTAAGCATCTCAGTGCCTTGACAAAGCAAACTCGAACCTACAAGAACAGCCACAATCAGACGTCGCTGATATATATATATATATATATATATATATATATATATATATAAAATTTTCTTATAATTTGGTTTTACATTTTAATTTCGAAGAATGTTGATTTCTGTTCAATTCAATATCAAAATTAAAATTGATGCATGCAATTAACATTCAATTATAAGCATATTTAGTATGTACATACGTAAAAAAGTGTATGCAAGGTTGAAATTAATGGAAACCTGTGTTTCTGGGAAGCTATTGTCAAATGTCTACAGGTTTATTGAGATAGTAAACCCAAGTCCATCACTCCCTGTGAAGAATTCAAAGATCCCAACCTTTCTTAATGTCTAGGAAACATCGCTGCTCCATTTCAACTAGGAATGTTATCGAGATGAGACGAGTCAAGGCTCTGTGTGATGAGGTCGTTCTCGTTATTGTACGTGCTTGTTCTTGTCTCGGTCTATACTCAGAAGTTGTAACAAACCCGTCTCGTTACAAATTGTACGAGTTCAACCTCTATTTGAATGACCTTTCTTATAATCTAATGTATTGAGAATTGTATAAGGTTAAAACGAGTTACACCTCTATTTGAATGACCTTTCTTATAATCTAATGTATTAAATGATGAATATACTTTTTATAGTTTGTGTTTCCTCCACTATATATTGGGATGTTTATTCGATCGGTCTGCATGTCAGAAGAAGTAAAGAAAATTGGCAACACTAGGCATTATATCGACCTATGGGTAACAATAAAAAGTGGAAATATATTTTGCGAGGAAAATGTTTTAGTGAAAGATATACTATTTCATAAACATTAGTTATATCGATTTGGCTTTGTAGGAATCTATACGAATGCTACAAAAAAGTGTGGCATGAAATCGGATTCAAAAACTTATTATTTATGATGTAAATTATCCTCATAAGCAAGTCATTAGTAATCTGTAACCAATAAACGTGGGATATGCCAATGTCCCGATTGGCACGCAGATATCGCGGTTACATAGTAAATGCAGCTTCAGCTTCCTTAAAACTTGCCTGGCAACAGCAACTTCTCCACCCTAAAAAATTACATCAAATTTGTCTCCTGATGCATGTAAACATCTGCAGAAAAAAACAATTTATTTATTGAAATTGAATGTTTTTCAGTACAGCAGAAGCCATTTTAAATCGGAAAGAAACTGTCGCTGAACTGCAGGAAAACAAGTCAAACCTGTCTTGTAACAAAATGTTCGAAATGCGTCTATTGACATAATTTTTTTCTCTGTTCTATCGGGTAAGTTACGTTGCGTTAATGTAATGAGTACATTTATTAAGGCACAAATATCGTTAATACACTAATATTGTAAAAAAATATTGTAAAAATGTAAAAATTGCAAAATAATGTAAAAATGATTCACGCTCATTAAGTATTAAATAAAAATACCAATATGATTTTGAAGATGACATTTAATTAATCAATACTGAGAATATTATTTTATCTCGAAATGCAACTCTAATGCTGGTTCAAACGTCAAACATGCAATTTCTCTATTTTGAGCTTTTCCGATTTCAAAACGGGCAACTACACTTCTCCCCGTACCCTTCCTGAATATACTGGAAGTCACTTAAAAACTCAAACATAAGAATTAAACCTCTCATAAATAATTTATGTTTTGATCTGACCCAATTTCTAAGTTTGGGCTTACGTTTCAGTAAATAAAGCTTTTATGTAAATAATTTATATCGGCAAATAACACACGGATCTGTGAAGATTCAAAGTTCATCAATGTCTTATGGATAATAAAAGATGTCAACATTTAATGTGTGTTCTCTGCAAATACCTCTTTTGCTGAGAGAGTTCATTTGTTCAAAAATTAATTTAATTCCGCCTACCTCTAGCAATGAGTATCCCATAAGCAGTGACACTGATGTAAGTCAGCAGAAGCAAATATTAGTTTTCAAATTTACTGACACTCGGTAAACAGTGTTTGGGCATGTTTAATGTTCACAGTTTGCTCACTACTCTATCCTAAAGTTGTCGATGGCATAACGTTAGTTTTCTTTGTACTAATTGGATGCGTCAGGCGAATTTTCGAGCTTTTGCGTCATTTTCTGAACAAAGGTATGATTCTGAATCAATTACATATCATCCATTTGCACGGAGCTTCACGATAGTGGTTAAAATTTATTGCACACAACGGTTGAGCATCGTATCACAGACACAAAACGTTATTTTGTGAGAAAAATTACTATTGCAGTCCCGTTCGTATTGTGTGAGTAAGTGTTACGGTTTGGCCGCAAGAGGATGTGTGTATGAGGAATGGAATTAATTACGCTCATTGCCCTTTACCAATATTTAATAGAATCCGCACAAGCAAGGGGGAGGGGAGATCACGCACGAGCCAGCAAGATATCTAAACACGGATAATGATAAACCCAAACTGTCACCACTGTACCTGGTTCCCTTCGTGGTTCCTCGGCTGAGTCACGACGTGGCACTGTATCGGTCCATCGAAGGTGTCCTCAGTGGGTTCGCCCAAACCTTTAGACGGACCGACTTAATACTGTCACTCGCAACACCCTTCGCGCTTCGCCCTCTCGATCAAGACTCCTCCGGCGACCTCTCGTAACCCGGCGACTGCTGGCGTTTCTAATTACACAGCATTTTATTTCCGGCTCGTGACACAAGTCAGTATAGGTACTCTGGCAGTAATTGGGTCTTATTTATTTATTTAATTTTTCCTACAGCCTGTGGTAAGATCATAAATTTATCCAAATTTGTCAAGGTTAACAATAAATAGTTTCACATTTTACATGAAAGGAGCACATAGAAAGTTAAAATGATGGAACACTGATTCTGGCCAGAATTTGCTACCTCAAAACAACAAATGTAAGACACAGGCAGATATTAGCATTAATTGTTTGGCTAGGCCATTTTCAAGAATCTAATAAAAGAAGGGACACATCTCCCAACTTATTTATCTTCTTTAATATCTGAACCAGATATAACAATTGTAATTAAAATTTTTAGATTTTTTCATGATATTAATGTAGACATATAAAAACTATACATATTCAAAATTTGTAATTTGATGTAAAAATATCCTGTATGACTTATTTTAGGACACTTTGCGTAGAGCTGGTATAACAGCTAAATCCAAAAAAGAATGAATAAATTAATGAATGAATGCTAGGTCATTATTGAGAATTATGGTCTTCAATTATTATTGTTCATGGACACTGAACATCTGAAAGCGGATGCATGTCAGCAAATTTTGTAAATGGATGTATTATGGGTAGTTTGCTTGGAAGTAAATTGTATATTTGTGATCCTTTCCTACATGTGATGTCTTTCCTCTAGGCAAGCCGGGAATAAAAATGGAGAATTTCGCATAAACCAACTTATAAATGATATTAAATTAAGTGGATACCTGATGTGAAGCGTAAGATGCACGATCAGAAAACCTGAATGTTGCACTGAAAACTGCAGAGAACAATGCATTATTTTTTAAGAGTTTACAACACATGACTTATGTATGAACAGTGAAAGGTATTTTTATACTCCAATAGGAATTTAGTTATTAATATAAATAAACAAGACAGAAGAACACATGTTAGTCTGATGAACTTAAATTGTAAACTAAAATAAAATATCTAAGATTTTAGGAAAAGAAACACAAATTACAAACTCTGAATATCTATTGCTCTCATCTAAGAAGGAGAGGCTACGACTTGGGACGGGACTTTGTATTGTGGTGGGGTACCCTGTAGTTTTTTGTTTATTATTATTATTATTAAATTAAAGGAATACACGTACTCGGTAGTATACCCCGTTTTTCACATTTTCCTCAGTTGTCACACGTCAATTTTTTCTATACGCGTATTCTCTTTATTCTCATTGGGACAAACAAACATCCATGATATTGATAATATCGCACGCTAGCCAGCAATTTCCGAGGAAAAGTTTCATACCCAGTTTAGGGACAAGTGGTTGGGATCCCACTTTAAATTGTAGGTCTAGAGCGGTATTATCTTCCTTACTGTGCATAAAGTGGACTTAAAAAGAAGATAAAAATCCGAGGAATAGGGCTTGAGGGTTTCAATGCTTTCGAAATGCTTTGATGAGGCGAAGCTCTTGTCTGACTTTCAAATGGGCAGGTGGCCCCGTGGTAGCGAATAAGTTTCACATTCCAAAGTTTTTGGGTTCGATTCCCTTTCCATTGCCCTATTTTTTTTAAATAACTCGAGCAACTAATTATTTCATTTTATTTAATAATTTACTGAAATATAGGTGAAATACATTTTTACCTTATTTTTGGGTGGAAATCCTTATTTTACTGTTTTCAATTTTATTTATCAAAATGATTTTTTAATATAGTTTTTAATATTTCTCATCATTTTACAAACATTTGCATATTAAATTGTCCACGTGTTTTACTCAACAAAATGTTATGCCTGGCGAAAAGTATACATTTCTTTCGAGAAAATGATCCAGAAATAAATATAACACTATTCACAAGTAATTATCGTAAAAGTTTGAAAAATAAAATTCAATTCAAAATTCAACAATTCACACAGCAAATAAAATAAGAATGTTCGCAATAAATGAAATGAAATAAATACTTGCTCGAGTTAAGAAAAAAATTGGAAACAATCAAACGGTAATCGAACCCAGTATCTTCTGCGTGTCAAACTAACACGCTACCACCCCACCACGCCTTCTGACAGCGGGACAATATAATCGTCTCGTGAGTAACGGTTGCTAAGTTTTTAATCTTTGAAGTGCTTTTTTCTTGGAAATGACTGGCTAATGTAAGTAGTAGAATCCATCCGAGATTAGACCTAACAATAGACCTTTTTAATTGACATTAATGGCTTTTTTTATTCCTTATCGAGGGGTGACGCTATTGTTAATTAATCAAGCGCCACGTGTCGGGGGTGGTGGAGGAGATGAGTCATGGGTGCCTTATGCACACGTGGGAGTTTGGAATGAATGGTTTTCCATTAATGTACAAAAGGCACTATTAAGGAGTTCGTTTTTTACCCTAACCTAACACTATTGTTGTACTTTATATATGTGTTTCAGCCGGATATGAGTCACGGATGATTTATACAGACGTGGAGCTTGGTTTTAAGGGTTTTCCATTAGTGCATAATAGATACTATTATGGTACCCGGTTCCGCCCTATTCTAACCCAAGGAACTCAGTTCCAGCCTATTCTAAGCCAGTTTATGCTTTTCTTATACCCGTTACGCCCGGATATGAGTCAAGGCAGATTCAGGCACTCGTGGGAACTTGAAGTTAATGCCTTTTCAGGACACGTTTTTCGCTATTCTAATCCAATTTTTGGCTATTTATGCGTGGTTTGCAGACGCCGTTGACGTCACGAGCGGCCATTTTGGCGTCGGTGGTGAGTCATATTTGGTATAATTGAGGAGCTCGAAGGGTCCTGGGTAGAGGCTAGAAAATATTAACCAATGAGAGAAGGTTTTTAATAAATGAATCAACCAATCAGAGAAGAGCAATAAAAATAATATTCATATTGACGGGTCTTTTGTCTAACAATCTATAAATAACGAACGGAAGACGAAGCGGTCTAAGAGTGTTCTCAAGGATTTCGCTTGTAAGACGTGCTGATTTTTTAGCGTGACTGAGTTGTTACAGTGCAACTAAAGGCTTTTTTAACTTGGTAAGTATCTTTTTTCGCGTACTATTCTTTATTTCAAGTTGTTTTTTTAGCTGCCATGGAAAGTTTAAGCGTTTAACATTATTTTTGAAAATATTATACAAAGAATACTAGAAAATAACACTAACAATATGTATCGTTATTTTTCCAGGTTCTGTCACTTTCTCTCTCTGAATTCTACGTACGTACGAAGCAGTAGCGTACGCAGGATTTCATCAAGGGGGGGGGGTTATATCTAAAACTTTCTCCAAATTCACATTACCATTGTTTTATTATACTTTAATTAAATCATAATACTCATAATTAATTAATAATACTTATAATTAATTAATTAGTTGAATTACTACTAATAATACTACTAATACCACTACTACTATTAAGTAGTAGAGATCTACATAAATATAGTATTTATGAAAGCAATAAAACGAAATTAATTTCTAGTAATTCGATTTTTAACAAATTCTAGAGCATTTTTTCTTTCTTACGAAATAATTGTCTACCTAACGAGATGAGACATTTTAAGTGTGAAGAAAATCCATAAAAACAAGAAAATATATTAAAAGAAATTGAAATAATGAAATTACGGAACTCATCCAAGAAGCTGCGGGGGTCTTGTCAGTAGGGCATCTGACAACCATGCAGGAGATCCGGATTCGATTCCGGGATTTGGTTGTAATTTTTCCGGCTTTGTCGCCGCATAAATATCCCCGATAATTCACATCTGGATTGTCTCACTGTTATTACCAACAAAACATTTTACAATAATTAAGCTTATTGTAGTTTGAATTCAGAAAATCAAACGTGCCGCGGGAAGGTGGACTGGTGACTGAGTTATTCTTGTCGGCCTAGCCTTTGTCTATACATTAGCCGCTTTCAACGAACCAAGAACTTTCTTTAGTTAATGCTCATTGTTCACACAAAAAAATAAATGATCATTGAACATTGTTGCAGCAGAGATACAAAACAACTTTTTTCTCTTTAAAATCATAGTTGCCCTTATACATTATTTTCAAGGCATTCACTCTAAGACGCGTGTTTGGAATGCTGTCCTTTTCTCCGTGCTGCATGGGAATAATAATTCAAATTATGTTATTATTATTATTATTATTATTATTAGTAGTAGTAGTAGTAGTACTGTCGCAGGTCCTTGACAGTGATAAATTGGTCATTTTTATTTTTTCCACAGCATTTTTCATAATATTTCAAAAGCTCAAGGGGGGGTTTAAACCCCGTAACACCCCCTTGCGTACGCCACTGGTACGAAGAATGGCTTCAAGCTCCAGGTCCAACATCAGTGCGATGAGTACTGCCGAATCCATTTTAACCCATTTTACCCAGGGATTTTACACTTCTCCAGATTATATTATTAACGCATATTACAACTTTTGCGAGAGGGTGGTTATTTACAATGATTACCCATATTCTGATCCGACCTTGTTTTGTGAGACTGCTCACAACATACTGAATCAAATTGGCGCGGGCGAACCTCTTTTTTCAGTGGCTGTTGAAAGGAACAGATATTTCAGGCACTTTGCCATGCTAGGCCGGGAGGTTTCCTTTGATATCCCCACGCAGGTAGTCGGGGACCCCCAATCTTTTGTCAGCTCGATGTTCCAGTTCCTGATGAGAAGGGTTTTTTATGATGTTGTATCGGAGAGTCAAGTTGGGATGATTATTTCTGCGGGAGGTAACGACAGGGATATCTATATTCCTTGGCGTCGCCTTTCAGCGTTAAATGCGGACATTATCCAGCATTATGTTGCCAAAGTGCTCAATAGCGACGAGTCCTCTTTTGTGGGGAATACCATTAAATGCACAGCGCATATTGTGTGACCGCGGCGCGGAAGAAGGAAGAGCAAAGTCCCTCTCTACAGAAAGTAAATTTATGTATATATATTTTTTTAATTTTGAATGTATGTTGGTTGACGGGGAAGATGCACAGAAACATGAAGTGAATCTGGCTGTTGCCAAGCAGGCTTGTCACGCGTGTAAAGACTCGGAAGCAGATTTCTGCGAAACGTGCGGCCCTCGTATGCATATTTTCCCCAACATTGCAGAATTTATGCATTATATTCAAGCACCCAGGGAAGGATTTGAGAAAATTGTGTGCATTGCACATAATGCGGGACGTTACGATTCTCATTTTGTACTGAATTATTTGATCATTAAAGAAAATATTATGCCTTCAGTAATTATGAGAGGCCGTAACATTATTGAAATGAGCGTGGGCAAGAAAATCATTTTCCATGATTCATTAAATTTCATGTTAATGAAATTAAAAGACTTGCCTACAAGTCTGGGTCTCTGAGATGAACTGTGTAAAGGCTACTTTCCCTATCTTTTCTCTACACCTGAGAACCAATATTACGTGGGACCCTACCCTGATATTTCTTTTTATGATGTGAACGCCAAGTCCACTAAAGAACGGGAGGAAATTCGCAAGTGGCATGAAGAAACTGTTCAGGCTGGGAAAATATTTGATTTCCAACAAGAGTTGCGACAGTATTGTATTAGTGATGTTGAAATCCTTGTAGCTGCGTGTATTAAATTTTCAAATTTAATTGAAAAATTGTCGGGAATTCAGTGCTTTCTGAGATGTGCCACACTTGCATCTTTAGCCTCATTGATATTCAGGGCTACATTTCTAAAAGGAAACACGCTTATCAAGATACCACAGATGCGATTCCGGGACCAGGATACTTATTCATTAATTTCGTTGAAATGGCTGAAATGGTTAGATTATACCAACAATATCACATTGAGGCATGCTGGCAATCTCGAGAAAGCGAAAGTAGGCCGTTATAATCTGGACGGGCTTCATGAAGAGAAGAGACTAAAACTGTGTACAGTTTTGTTGGCTGTTATTTTCACGCGTTGCTGGAGCAAATGGGGTACACGGTAATTGAAAAGTGGGAATGTGAGTTCCATAACGAAATCAAAACCAATCCGGAACTACGCAAATTTATTGGTGAGAACTGCTACTCACTTGACTCATCGCTTATCCCCAAACAAGCTTTCAATGGCGGTCGTACAGAACTTTTCAGGGCTCTATACGAACGCCAAGATGGCGAGAATTCATTTATGAAACTTTTAGACGTTGTTTCCCTGTACCCGGCCATGATGAACCAGCGAAATATGCCTACAGGCAAACCTGTGATTTACACTTCAGAGTTTTCCCCACTGGAGAACATATTCAGGGTAGTAAAGTGCGATGTTCTCCCGCCTAAAGATTTATACTTACCTGTGTTTGGCATGGCGTGCAATAGCAAGTTAATGTTTGCTCTCTGCCGTGCATGTGCCCAAAGTGAGAATCAGGAAGAGTGCTCACACACCGAAAAACAAAGATACTTACATGGCACCTGGGTATCAGAAGAACTCAAGTTGGCTGTAGAGAAAGGGTACAAAATACTAAAAATTTATGAAGTATGGGATTTTCCTTCAGCACAAGAATCAGATAATGTGTTCAGAGAATGCGTACATACTTTCCTTAGACTGAAACAACAGTCCTCAGGATATTCTTCCACTTGTAGTACAGAACATGACAAAGACAAGTATATTCGAGGTTATTTCGAACATGAGGGTATTCAACTTGTCAAGGAAGAAATTGGATACAATGCTGGGCTGCGTTACATATCTAAAATACTCCATAACTCGATTTTTGGTAAAGTTTCAGAATCCGCCTAAAAACTAAGTCAGTTTTTGTCAATACAGAAAAGAAATTCCATGATGTTGAATTCAATCCACAATTTGAGATTAAAAATGTAGTCCTTATTTCTGAAAAATGCTTGCTAGTAAACTTTGTAGACCTGGAAACGGCCAATTCGCCGCTAGTACTCTCCAATGTCCTTGTCTCAGCATCTATCACTGCTTATGGAAGAATGCATTTATATTCATTCATGGACCAAGTAAAAGAATCTATCCATTATGTGGACACTGACTCTGTAGACTATGTTGAATAGCAGGGTGAAACGCTGTTACCTACAGATTCCTTTCTCGGTGAACTGACCGATGAGATTAAAGACCCGTATGAAATCTCATGTTTTCTTGGTGGTTGCCCCAAGAATTATGCATATAAAATGGAAAACCAATATGATGCAAACAATGAGAAACATGTCATTAAAGTGCGAGGTATTACCATGAACTACAGGACGCAATTGCAAATTAACTTTGACTATTTCAAGCCACTTGTTTAAGGAGAAATTGAAAAGAGAGTGGTTGAATACCCTCGAAAAATTAAACGTAAAGCTAATTTCCAGATAATCTCGGAAAAGGAACAAAAAACTCACCATGCAGTTCACACGAAACGCCGACAATTGGAGAACTATGTCTCCTTACCGTACGGGATGTAAACAAAATATACTCTACCTTATATATTTAGGAAACTTAACCTGCTTCTAAATAACAAAGAAACTCTAAAATAACCAACTTTTCCTATGTATTGAGCATAATCTGTTCTGTATATCTTTATTCTTTCACCATCCATTGAAACTGAATTCACGGGGGTCTTATCGTGACGTATATTTTGATTATAGCAAATATCCCTTCAGTTGAGTGAGGGGAACCCACAAAGTCGGATCACAATATGAGAGCAGTTATCGATTTTATAGGATTTCGAGATAATCATGGAAAATATATTCCAAAAGAAATAGCTGTTGTGGATCCAGATTCTAATTGTTTGCAATCGTGGGTATTTAAACCACCGTGCGCATGGGAAGATCTCGATATCAGAATACAAAATGAAAATTTATGGGAAACTCAAAATGTGTACGGCCTCTCTTGGCAAGCTGGAGAAGTGAATTTTTCCAATATGTCCACTATTTTATCCCGCTGTACCGAAAATGCCCCAGCCATTTATTCCTTTGGCTTAGAAAAGTGCAATTTCCTTTCTACCTTACTTCAACGCACTGTGATTAACTTGGAGCAGCTTGGATGTTCTTAATCAGCTCTACTAAGTTTCCCTGCCTATACCTGCTGTGAGAAGAACCACCGCCTGAGAAAAATAGCTTGTGCTCTGAGAAACACTCACCTGTACGGTCAGTTTCTACGCCACTACAGTTTCATTCAGCACGTTGTTCCTGTTTGTGCATCAACCCAAGACGAGAACAACTCGACATCAGACTACAACGAAGGCAGCTTCTCTTCGTCAGACGAGAACTTATATTCATTGCATTCGGCTGCAAAATGGATACCATAAGCATTGCCATGACAGTGTTCTATGTGAAAATTTTTGTTGGTCTGGTACAGACAATACGTTACCGAAAAACATAAAGTTTCAATACAAACAGAGATTCTGGGGCCTGGAATACATTGTACTGCAGTGTACATTGATTCGAATTATCACGGAACACAGTTTTGGTGAAAACTCAAGTGGTTTTTAAACTGTACTCTAAGTGTATAACCAGAATAATTATTCCTTGGCCAAAGTGTAGCAGGAACTGATACACAATATCTTTGCGAAAGATTTGAAAAAGAATGGTCGTAGAGTGAGAAAAAATTTACAAATGTGTTTTTCTTGACTTTTTTCACAGTGTGGATGCTGTGAGAGTCTAATCAATGAGCAGTGCCTCATAGAAGCTGTGGCTCGGACAATAGTGTTTCACTATCCTTACCCTACTTGTGTGGAATGCGAGCATGGAGAAAAAGAAGAAAGCAATCATAGATGCCTTAATCTCGCGTGCATAAAGAAAGAAAAAAATGAAGCAGTTGATCAATAAATACAAAGGACGTGTCCGGAGCCTATTTCAAACCAGTCACAACAGAATAGTTGTGAGAAATAAACGAGCGTTTGAAACAAAAATAGACAGTCTGGATATTACTCTTGTTATGCAATTATATACCAAATGCTATCTGATCTTCAGGTCAGCTTTGCATATACATGCAACGATCTGTGGCAAGGAAAGAAATCAAGGACTGAGCAAAAAGGTGTAAGGCACATAAATAAATTTGTCATCAATCATGATACAGACATTACGAACAAGGGAGTTGTACGGTAATCCAGTACGCCACTGTTCGTTTAAATATAATGAAGTCCCGTCAAAAAAGTTTCACTTTTTGGGGCAGGGACCTATCTATATACCAGATTCTACTTGTGCAATAGATTTGCACCCTGCTCACATTCATGATTGTTCTTTAGAGGACGAGTTCTGGGAGGCAATTTGCAACAATCAATCCAAAAACTAGCAAAAAAAGAGGAGCTTTTTCTCAAACAATAATGTAATGTTTACAAATGTATATTTGAGATAAAAAAGCGTTAGTATAACGCTACTTTGTAGTAGAATAGTATTCTCTTATATGTAACAATTGAAAAAGCTTTTTGTATTACATACTTTGTAGTAGACTAGTTTGTGAAAATAAAAATTTCGTGTGTAGAAAGAATTTATTTCATTTAAAAAAATGATATCGAGTTACTAAAAGAGGTATTTAAAAAATAAATAAACCACCACAATACCAATTACAATACTCATTGGCAAGGATGTCATCTTTGGATAGAACGCTCTTCTCACAACCCTCCAAAGTAACAATTTGGTATCAGATTACAAGAGGGAGCAGCTTTACACCCCCAAGCATCATAAAGTACCTTATAAAAAAATCCAGCTTTCATTTTACCCGATAACTTTGCTATTCAGTCGCTTCGTAGCCCTTCCGGATACATAACTTATTGTTTCCTATTTATAGAATGTGCGATATGTGGCATGTCTCTTTCCAGTAAAACTATCTATATTCGGTATTTCTATTTCACACTATCTTCTATTTCACAGAAGTCTCGACTATCAAAAATATTGGCGACACGCGCTAACCACTACAAATTTAAGCACCATTCAAAACTCATAATAGAGTCAGGGCGTAATGCCCTTTATATGAGAGAAAAAAACCTTTTAGCAATGGCCCCGAGAACTAACAATGGAGGCTCACCCCACGGGCGAGCGACTGGTGGGAAAATTTCCCCCTCGGTAAGGGTTTGGCAGTGTTTCTTTGCTCCCCGCAAAACGTTTGCCCCACACTTGTTCAGGGGATTTTGCGAACCGTGTCTTCTATGCTTTTGGAGTAATGATTATTAATAACAAACTTTTATTTTTCGTTCATACACATAAAACTTGTATGCTATTCATCACTTGGATATTTCTTAACATAACCTTTTCACGTGTAGACCGCGTGCCCGGATAACTTAGTTGGTATGGCCATTAGGGTTTTAACCTATCGGTGCAGGGTTCGAGTCCCTGTCTGGGCTGTTACAATTTTTAAAATTTTGTCATCGGTCTTTTGCAAAAGCTATTTACATAGCATAATCTGCTTTTGTAATTCTCAAAAGATTCCTCTTAGCCCCTGATATAGTATAAATCGAAGTCTAGTTAGTGTTGGGGTGTAAGTGCTTCTGGTACAGCGTCTCTCAAAAGTTTTAGGACAACGACATTTTAAACTAGGCAACCCAATTTACACAAGGCGTTGGTGGGTTGCGTGTAGAGTTAGGCTCAATTTCAGGGTTGCCACATGCACAATAGATATTTATAAAATACGCGAGAAAATAAAAACAATTATTATTGTATAAAATTATTAAAAATATCACTATTATATCGCAATTGACAAAATTTATTCTGAAAGAAAAAAAATAGGTTTTCTGGTATTTCATCGCTGATGAGTCTACAGAAAGGAAAAGAGGTGAGAGAAAACGAGAGGTGACAAAGGAGAGCAGAAAGAGAAAGCGAAAAGAGAAGAGGAAAAGTAGAGGAGAGAAGAAAGAGAGGAGAGAAGAGGAGATTGGAAGAAGATTCTAGGAGAGATGAGGAAAATGGAGCAAAGAAGAGAAAAGAGGAGGAAAACGAGATGAGAGAAGAGGAGACGAGAAGAGGGGAGTGGAGAGTATAGTAATGGAGAGAAAAAGAGAAGAATGAAAAGAAGAGGAGAAGAGTGAAGTGGAGTCGGAAATCTAAGACAGGAAAGGAGATACGAGGAGTGGGGATGAGTGGGATGCAAGAAAAGTAGGGAAGACGATATGAGATAAAAGCAGAGCAGAAGGAGGGGAGAGAAGAAGGAGAAGAGAAGAACAGAACAGAAGGGACTGAAGAGAAGAGGTAGTTTCAGAAAATATCGTCTCAGCGTCAAGAATTGATGTATTGGTTAAATTATCGACATGAAACATTCAATAACATTTTGAAATGTATTGGAGAATGTATTAGATCGGTTCGAAATGCCTTTTGGGTTCTTTCAGAGCAAGATAAAATCTTACATGTAAGATCTTTGATTTTACCTGCGATTATACCACTAAAAACATGAATGTAATTTTAATATTTATAAGAATTCTCCAATTTTTGTCCACTTCTCCGTTGAAATGGAGATTTTGTAATTTAATATTTCCCCTTCCCCCATCGTTAATTCCAAACTGAATCATTCCGTTTCACACGGACAATGAACACAATGGGATAGGTCTAAAACTTACGAAAATTTTCTTCCACTGGAAGGGTTTGAACCTACGACCATTAGATTGACAGTCCTGAACGGTAAACACTACCCCACAAGCCTTCGCTCCTGAAAGTAAGTAGAAGGAGCTGACCAATGTGAAATGTAGATGCAACTCTCCTCCTACATGTAATGTGCAAACAATACTTGTTTGTAACAAAGAAAACGAAGGTAGTACGACTCGGCGAAAACATTTAATGGAGAATTGCACATGATGAGAACTTTTCATTCGATATTTGCGGAGGTATCCTTCCATTGAACTCGAGTGGGAAAAGGGGTAAAATTAGTATGTAATGAATTGCCACAAATATAAATAGTTATTTCATTAATATTTGTCAATGTCTTTGAAGCAGTACACAATTATCGTTAGAGTATCATAATTCACGATCTTATACATGAAAATATCCTTTTGAACGTGTGTCAATTCATTTATTTGTTTATTTTTTTTTATAAATTCCATATGCAGAACAATGTAGCCACTATACACTGCTATTACAAATAATGTTACCATGCTTTTGTTTCTAATAAAAGGAGAATTAAAAAAAAAAGAATACCTAGTATGGAGGATCGAACCTGGGATCTCTAGCAGTCCAACCGAGAACTCTAACCAGTACACCACGCCCTTTCCTTCGATTGAAACAACAATTTTTAAATATTCTGTCCCTCCAATATTGTAAATGTCGTTGGGTATACATGTAGTTGAACTTTTACTTTAATTTTGTATTGCTTTCTTGTAGTATAGCAGATATCTTCGAGAAATTATTTTCGAAGTGATGAAGAAAAACGAGAATTTTGGTACGTAGTTGTGAAAATGCGAGTTATTTCTTCAAATTTGTTATTGTGATTAGACATTATTAATGGCAAATATCTAGAGGCTTGAACATTGCAGGACGATATTATTTTCCTGTGATACTACAACAGACGAAATTCTTGTTTACTGACGCAAGTCTCGTGTTCAGAACAGTCTTATGAAATGTATTTGATCTTTGCGTAAAGTAACACGAAATAATTACACCGTTTGCGAACTTTTTTATTCATAAAATCACTTCACATTTGACAGTATTCATCAAGAAAGACTCGTGGGACACTGTGTTAAGGTGCTGGAGGAAATCCTTCTTATTTTTCTTCCTGGAAGAACAACAATTTTTAAAGTAGAGCAATAGTCGTTCCGCTCTTTCTTATTTCTTTTAAATTCTTCCACATTCCTTTAATTGCGTTAAAAATAAATAAAAATTGTGCTTGCATTTCTGTCATTGGCGTAGACCAGGCCCGTACGCAGGATTTCTTTGAGGAAGGGGCCAGACCCAAATTTATATATATATAAGAGAGAGAGAGAGACAGATATTACAAAATAGTTCAAATAGTGAAAGTGCCATTGAAAACTCATGATAATTCTATGTTTAGAAAATAATATATTTATAAATTAAATGTTGTGTACTAGGAATTATTATTACAATAAAGAACATGTCTAATTGTGACTTAAGAAAAATCAATAGTAAAGAGACATCTCGCATCACGATTGCAGTTCGAAAAAGTCGGGACAGGGATTGAAAGTAACACACTGTCCTGACTAAATCGGTAAATCGGACGTTTCCTAGCCTTGCATTAAAAAACTAAAACCATCCAATATTGCACCCTGAAGACTTTTGCGCAAGAAACAGATTCATTTATGTAAGAACAAAATTGAAATTTTTACACATTTCTAAAATCGACGATGTTATTTTCGTAGTTACTGATAGGTTCACATTTAATTATTTCAGGGTTCGAGGGGGCATGGACCCCATGCACCCCCCCCCTGGGTAATGGCCTGACGTAGACAGTGCGAGAGAAATTTTGGAGAATCTTTCTATTAAATTTATTGTTTACGTCCACCTTATGCTCAGATAGGTTTAGTGACAATCGTGAACTTTTCGTTTAATAGATAATATTTGGTTTTAAACGACGGGAGAACATTGGTCGAATTTCCTTTCTTGCTCTTTTGAGAGAATATATACTTCTACAATAGCAATCGCGTTCGGAAACGGTGAAAAAAAAATGACTTGGTTTTCAAAGGCAGACAAGCTTGGTATCGTAGCTTGCTCGCGTTCAAAGTGACTCACGCTATTCAAGGCCGCTTCTTATCGCAAACCACTGTCGATGCAGTGTCTGCACCCAGCAAGTTACAAGTGACCAGAGTCGAATTTTAAAGAGAATCTGAAGAATGATAGATTTCAAGTTGGGCACTAGCTCAACATGAAATAGTTTAAGTGATAATGTCTGACAAACAAGAAACCTTATTGAATAAGTATCGGGATAGTAATATGAGTATCCGCTCCTTTTTAACAATGTAAGCTCAAAGACAATCTGTATTCCATTTGTTTATATTGGCAACTTAGTCAACCGGAGGTTATTATAAGGAACTATTTCGTAGATGTTCATGTAACCGTTATAAAAATACAAATAAAATATATTCACAAGCTTAGATATACTAACAACGAAGAAATAAATTCAGAGTTAAATTTCAAATGCATGTGTATAGAGTAATTCTAGAAGTACAGAGCTATATCAGAATGTTAAACATCTTTTTGCAGGATAACGTTTACAATATTGACGCGACAGAAGAATTACGAACTGTTGCTCGAAAGGAAACAAAGGGCGTAGTGTATTGGTTAGAGTTTTTGAAAGCATTGATTGCGGTCCCAGGTTCGATCCTCCATACTAGGTATTCTTTTCTTTCTTTTTTTAAAATCCCCTTCTATCAAACAAGAGCATGGTAACATTATTTGTAATAGTAGTGTATAGTGGCTACATTGTTCTGCATATGGAATTTATATAAAAAAAAATAAACAAATAAATGAATTGACACACGTTCAAAGGGATATTTTCATGTATAAGATCGTGAATTATGATACTCTAACGATAATTGTGTACTGCTTCAAAGACATTGACAAATATTAATGAAATAACTATTTATATTTGTGGCAATTCATTACATACTAATTTTACCCCTTTTCCCACTCGAGTTCAATGGAAGGATACCTCCGCAAATATCGAATGAAAAGTTCTCATCATGTGCAATTCTCCTTCTACTTACTTTCAGGAGCGAAGGCTTGTGGGGTAGTGTTTACCGTTCAGGACTGTCAATCTAATGGTCGTAGGTTCAAACCCTTCCAGTGGAAGAAAATTTTCGTAAGTTTTAGACCTATCCCATTGTGTTCATTGTCCGTGTGAAACGGAATGATTCAGTTTGGAATTAACGATGGGGGAAGGGGAAATATTAAATTACAAAATCTCCATTTCAACGGAGAAGTGGACAAAAATTGGAGAATTCTTATAAATATTAAAATTACATTCATGTTTTTAGTGGTATAATCGCAGGTAAAATCAAAGATCTTACATGTAAGATTTTATCTTGCTCTGAAAGAACCCAAAAGGCATTTCGAACCGATCTAATACATTCTCCAATACATTTCAAAATGTTATTGAATGTTTCATGTCGATAATTTAACCAATGCATCAATTCTTGACGCTGAGACGATATTTTCTGAAACTACCTCTTCTCTTCAGTCCCTTCTGTTCTGTTCTTCTCTTCTCCTTCTTCTCTCCCCTCCTTCTGCTCTGCTTTTATCTCATATCGTCTTCCCTACTTTTCTTGCATCCCACTCATCCCCACTCCTCGTATCTCCTTTCCTGTCTTAGATTTCCGACTCCACTTCACTCTTCTCCTCTTCTTTTCATTCTTCTCTTTTTCTCTCCATTACTATACTCTCCACTCCCCTCTTCTCGTCTCCTCTTCTCTCATCTCGTTTTCCTCCTCTTTTCTCTTCTTTGCTCCATTTTCCTCATCTCTCCTAGAATCTTCTTCCAATCTCCTCTTCTCTCCTCTCTTTCTTCTCTCCTCTACTTTTCCTCTTCTCTTTTCGCTTTCTCTTTCTGCTCTCCTTTGTCACCTCTCGTTTTCTCTCACCTCTTTTCCTTTCTGTAGACTCATCAGCGATGAAATACCAGAAAACCTATTTTTTTTCTTTCAGAATAAATTTTGTCAATTGCGATATAATAGTGATATTTTTAATAATTTTATACAATAATAATTGTTTTTATTTTCTCGCGTATTTTATAAATATCTATTGTGCATGTGGCAACCCTGAAATTGAGCCTAACTCTACACGCAACCCACCAACGCCTTGTGTAAATTGGGTTGCCTAGTTTAAAATGTCGTTGTCCTAAAACTTTTGAGAGACACTGTACATGTAGTTACTTGAAATAGGAAATATTGGCTGTGTAACTGGTAACCTTATAGTAAAGCACTCAAAAAAATCAACTTTGTTTCCTCGTAGTACTGTTTGTACGTGCTTCTTGCAGTATAATAAGGTTCTGGCGTCTGGACTTATGACCAGTAAAATTCTCTGTAAGGTTCGTGTGATTAACCAATAAACATGCTATAGAGCCTAAGCATAAAGTTTCAATAAGTGGAATTTAGTCCTGACTATAGTAAAAATAAGCCTCGTATGATACAGTATAACAGACACAAATAATCCCTGGTATTAAGTGTATCCCTCCAAAAAGTCAGTAGTTCTTGAAAAAAAAAGGCCTATAAGGCTAAATAACAACATAGAAAACAATTATTTTTTCACAATTCTTTCATTATTTGCACTAAAATACATTACATATTGGTAATTTTAGTATTGTGCCAAGATACAAGTCTTTGTACATTTCTGAATGCACAACCTTGTTCTGATGGAGGCGAGGTATCAGAATGATACTTGCACAATCCTCCTTGAAACATATACAAATTTCTAAGCGAAGGCAGTTTGCACTTTGCAATTATTGTCTTTGAAATATTCTGGCACTCTTACAAGAGCATAATAAACAGTATCCAAATTTGTAGAACTAACACACATCTCACGCAATATAAATTTATTATTGTACATAAAACCTTGCGCATCAATAATATATTGCGCCATTTTCACTTTAGATATTTACAAATACTGTTTGTTAACCCTGGGCAAGCTCCGCTTCACGTATAGGAGCTATAAGAGTTTTTACTAGTTCGAAATCATTTGAAATTTCACACAACACACTGTAAAAGTCTCTGTATCCTGTCGATTTCTCCTGTGCCTTCAAAGCATTACCTACATCTTCATGGTTAGCAAAATAAAAATCAAAAATATGACTTCTATTGTCCGGATCCTGCAGATAACACTGGATTCTCTCGCACATCCACTCTACACAATTCTGGCATTCATTCACTCCGTATTCCTCTTGGCAAATTATAAAACAATCGGAGAGTTGAACTTCATCTTTACCGCGCACATCCTCGCACTCGTAAAAATGTTTAATAACGCAATCGTGGTTTAGTTGGTTGAGTTCATTTGACTAACAGCCCCAGCATGTAATGTACTTGTAAGGAGTATGCTTTTTCAAAGCCTGCAGCACACAATCCTTATCGATATAATCGAAGAAACATGGACATATAAGCACCAAATCAGTCATCTCCCTGGGGACCTGCTCAGTAACGGCAGTTTTCACTATTCGTTTCTTTCAAACGAATAATTATCGGCCCTTCAGTTCTTTGCAGAGTACTTCACAACTGCTTCTCAGAAAGAAACTGCAACAATAACAATACATATTCTTAGTGTTATTTTCTAATATTTTTGTATAATATTTTTTTAAAAAAAACATCACAGTGACAAAAGATTGGGGGACCCCGACTACCTGCGTTGGGATATCAAAGGAAACCTCCCGGCCTAGCATGGCAAAGCGCCTGAAATATCTGTTCCGTTCACCAGAGCAGTCTCACAAAACAAGGTCGGATCAGAATATGGGTAATCATTGTAAATAACCACCCTCTCGCAAAAGTTGTAATATGCGTTAATAATATAATCTGGAGAAGTGTAAAATCCCTGGGTAAAATGGGTTAAAATGGATTCGGCAGTACTCATCGCACTGATGTTGGACCTGGAGCTGGAAGCCATTCTTCGTACGTACGTAGAATTCAGAGAGAGAAAGTGACAGAACCTGGAAAAATAACGATACATTATGTTAGTGTTATTTTCTAGTATTCCTTGTATAATATTTTCAAAAATAATGTAAAACACTTAAATTTTGTTTCCATGGCAGCTAAAAAAACAACTTGAAATAAAGAATAGTACGCGAAAAAAGATACTTACCAAGTTAAAAAGCCTTTAGTTGCACTGTAACAACTCAGCCACGCTAAAAATCAGAACGTCTTTCAAGCCAAACACTTGAGAACACTCTTAGACCGCTTCGTCTTCCGTTCGTTATTTATAGATTGTTAGACAAAAGGCCCGTCAATATGAATATTATTTTTATTGCTCTTCTCTGATTGGTTGATTCATTTATTAAAAACCTTCTCTCATTGGTTAATATTTTCTAGCCTCTACCCAGGACCCTTCGAGCTCCTCAATTATACCAAATATGACTCACCACCGACGCCAAAATGGCCGCTCGTGACGTCAACGGCGTCTGCAAACCACGCATAAATAGCCAAAAATTGGATTAGAATAGCGAGAAACATGTCCTGAAAACGCATTAACTTCCAAGTTCCCACGTGTGCCTGAATCTGCCTTGACTCATATCCGGGCGTAACGGGTATAAGAAAAGCATAAACTGGCTTAGAATTGGCCGGAACTGAGTTCCTAGGGTTAGAATAGGGCGGAACCGGGTACCATAAAAGTATCTATTATGCACTAATGGAAACCCTTAAAACCAAGCTCCACGTCTGTATAAATCATCCGTGACTCATATCCGGCTGAAACACATATATAAAGTACAACAACAGTGTTAGGTTAGGGTAAAAAACGAACTCGATAATAGTGCCATTTGTACATTAATGGAAAACCATTCATTCCAAACTCCCACGTGTGCATAAGGCATCCATGACTCATATCCGGCTGTAACGCATATATAAAATACAACAATAGGGTTAGGTTAGGGTAAAACTGGATACACGAATGGAAAACCATTAATTCCAAACTCACACGTGTGCATGAGTCATCGATGACTCATCTTCTCCTCCACCCCCGACACGTGGCGCTTGATTAATTAACAATAGCGTCACCCCTCGATAAGGAATAAAAAAGCCATTAATGTCAATTAAAAAGGTCTATTGTTAGGTCTAATCTCGGATGGATTCTACTAATGTACTTGTTGTGTGTCACGGAGTTATGTTTACTGCACATTTCAGCACTCAATCGAAGCATACGTCAATTTTATACACATAAAACATAGGTTTTCTGGCCATAAATACTTTCTTATGGATTAAAAAAATATCCAATCAGAGTCCAAACTCACTGCTAGTTTACCCAGTTATGCAAAACGTGCCGGGACTACACGGATCATGCGCTTTATCAGGGATGCGAAGGAACCTCGCAAAGTTACCGAAGGTTCTCTACGGTACTGAGGGTTGGCGACGGAGCCACGTGTTATCTGCTTATCAGTCGAACATGACCTTGTGCATGCAGAACCAGTACACTGAAGAAAATGAAGGTATTTTATGTGATTTGTAAGCTGCAACAAAACATTCCACGCGTTACAACCGACATACGTAGGTTTGTCTTTAGCTTACTATTTTGGGACAGACACACCACACTAGGCATAGGCTACTGACCATAATGTAAAATAGGAGGCAATTATTTCTCTGTTTCCTCACACTAACAATTTTATTGCATTTTTTGGAGTTATTTGGCCACAGAAACGGATCTTATTATTGAAGTCGTATCGCTTGGTTCAGTATGCTGATCAGGTTTTCGGATAAAAGCAGGACAGCCTACCCAAGAACAGGGTACTTTCTACTTTTAATATCTGCTTCCTTACTCATCCTGTATAAAGCATACGAGCACAAGTCACAAATATGTAAGAGAACTATTTGTTAATTTAGTAGGCTGTTTTCCAATTCAATTTCTGTCATGAACAGTTGGAAAGAAACAAAGGCTTTCCTCTTTAAAGATTACAATGAATAATTTTTATTTGATAAGGAAACTAAAAATGACTTCAGTGTTTTCATCCATGCAGTACACAAGAGATTCTAAACACTCTCAAAAAATTACTACTGCTCGTTGCAACGTATTATTTCCATAAAGAAGACACAAAATTAGGGGCATGCTCAAGTAAAATTATATTTCTGTGATTATCAAGTGCAGTACGGGCTCAACGTCAAGTTTGGATTTGCCGGTTATCCAAATATTATTAATTTTGAAAATATTCTTTCAGTTCGTGGAATGTGCCTGAAACTGAATGCCATATTTTTAATAGTGAACGCATTTTGTTTCTTCAATTAAAACTTTTAGTTTACAATTTTAGTTCCTCAGACTAACATGTGTTTTTCTCGCTTGTTTATTTATATTCATAACTAAATTCCAATTAGAGTATAAAAATACCTTTCACTGTTCATAAGTCATGCGTTGTAAACTGTTAAAAAATAATGCATTGTTCTCTACAGTCTTCAATGCAACATTCAGGCTTTCTGATCGTGTATCTTACGCTTCACATAAGGTATCCAGTTAATTTAATATCGCCCGACCCTGTGGCCGAGTGGTTAGCACATCGCGCTGCGACGCCAAGGGTCCCGGGTTCGAATCCCGGTCGGGTATGGTTGTTTGTGAATGTCCATTTTCATCCATTTCATCAATTCATCACTCATCCCCATCTTCGCAAATTAGCCAAGAGGCACAAAACGCGAAGTAAAATAACCTAATCAATCAATCAAATCAATAATTTAATATCATTTATAAGTTGGTTTATTCTTTCAATATATGATATCAGTATCACATTGCAAACAGTTATTAATGGTTTCAATGTCATTTGCTGGGGGGGGGGAATCGTATTACTTTGGATTCGAACAAAAATAGAAAATAGACAATATAGAAAAACGGGACAATGGTATTTTGCAGTACATGCAACACCTAAAGGGACACCCCGGAACACAAAGGGTTTTTCTGCTCGTCTTCCGAAGAAAAAAATCATACTGGCCAGAAGAAAATTACGGAACACAAACATTTTTTAACTAATAAGCAGTGACCAATTACAGAATTTGAATGAATTAGCAAATATAGTGTCCGAAACCGAGTTACGGATCTTCAAACAAGAACGCTCGAGAGTCTGCCTAGAGTCGTTTTCACGTTCAGAAGACACAATGGGCTCTTATGGGCAATGCTTTTCTTATGGGAAATACGAGCGCCCTGTTGTGAAATTTCTCGATTTACAAATTTAGCTTAAGTAAAATCGGTACCTGCAGTTTTGCAGGAAATTTTGTAGAGAATACGATGGTGAACACAAAAAACTGGCAACTTGCTTACATAATTTTAGGTAAATTAAAAACGCAAATTTTCCGTGAAAACACAATTTTTACATTGTTTTCATTCCTAACGTTGTAATATGCCGTAAAATTGAGGCATTCATTATTAAAAAAATTGACACTGTTTTTTAATTGTCATAGGTGATGGTGGTACTCAGAATTTATCAATACTTTAAAGCATATTTGCATTAAAAAATATTCAAATAAAGTATGTGGAGATTTTTTATATTCGTGCAGTAGAAAATGTCGTCGCTGGCCATTTTTTGTTCTGTAATTCCAAGTAAAAACTTCCAGCGACAAAGTTGTGGAGAAAATAATGAAATTATTTTTTATAACCACTCAAAGTTTCCCAGAAATATTACTTCCATGCATTTGGAGTTTCTTTTTAACCCGAACCGCGCGCGAAGTAAGGAGACGTTGTCTGGCCATCTTGGGCCGACTCACCGCAGCATTCCGGCTATCACCACCAAGTTTTCGAGTTGTTATTTTATTTCCATTCAGTAAAAATATGAACTTCATGCAGTTTGTTATAATAGAATTGAAATTACTTAAATTTAATAATTGACAATTATTTCCAATGCTGCTGTTGTGAGCAACATTAGTGCTATCGCAAATACACGTTGTTTTCGTTTACATTACTGTCGACATTAATACTGAAATGAAGATCACCTTTCAGTTTCCAACTTACTCATAAATTCATAGACACCATATTAACCTTTGAAAGGCTTTCCAACACGTGACAAAATATGGGGCTTCAAGACAGAAATATGACATGCCTTGCTTGAGTCATTTACGTCTTATCAGTTCACGTGGGCCATAACTCATTTGTTTGTTTGGGTTGCAACTTGAATCAAACCCATGTGCCAGGTTCCCATTACTTGAGTGAGAGTAGACTTTTTCCCTCTCTCGAAAAAGTGTTTTCAGTTGTGTGAGCGCTCAGTGATTTTTACTTTTTTAAGTAATTTCTGAAGTGTCATATTCGTGCATTACACTCGCGTGTGTAGTGATCGCAATGGATCATAGTAAAAAGGGTAACTGTAACGTTCACAGTATAATATTAATATTAATAATTACATATAATTATCATTATATATACAAAATAAGTAGTGCAGGTTGGACAGTTCTGAAACCGAAAATGGGGCTCGGTGGGGCTCGCCTTAATGGATTTCTCTCGTAAGGCATGAGCCCCATTTTCTGGCAGTGTTGCCAGCTCCTTACTCGAAAAAATCACCAAGGTTTTTTTTGGGGTCTAACCTAGCCTAAAGCAAGGAGCTGGCAATCTTGCTTGAGGCTCGCCTTAATGGTTTGCTCTTGTAAGGCACAAGTCCTATTTTCTGGCAGTGTTGCCAATATTTTACTCGAAAAAATCACCAAGGTTGTTTTTTTGGTCTAACCTAGCCTAACGCAAGGAGCTGGCAACGTTGCTTGAGGTATTTTCTCGCAGTGTTGCCAACTCCTCACTCGAAAAAATCACCAAGGTTTTTGTTTCTGGGTCTAACGTAACCTAAAGCAAGGAGCTGGCAACCTTGCTTGAGGCTTGCGTTACAGTGCATAAAGCAAGGTTGCCAACTTACTGGTACTTTTGCCATAGCCTTTTACAAAAAAAGAGAAAGGGAAGAGTTAAACAACCGACAGCTTACCCACAGCTTTTTTTGGTCTAACCTAACCTAAAGCAAGGAGCTGGCAACTTTGCTTGTGCAATCAACCCGGTTGACCGCCCTCAAGTAAAAATCAGCGTTGCCAACTCCTCACTCGAAAAAAATCACCAAGGTATTTATGGTCTAACCTAACCTAAAGCAAGGAGCTGGCAATTTTGCTTGTGCAATCAACCCGGTTGACCGCCCTCAAGTAAATATCAGCGTTGCCAACTCCTCACTCGAAAAAAATCACCAAGATTTTTTTTGGTCTAACTTAACCTAAAGCAAGGAGCTGCCTTACAGCGCATAAAGCAATTTTTGCCAACCTGCACACACTGGGCAAGGAGAGCCGGCACTGCTGTAAAAGAGAGAGAGATGGGTGGATGGCAACGCAGTATGTGTGTGCGTGTGTGTGTATAATATGTAGCATTATTAACTAGAGTGTGTTGGCAATTTACTTACAACTAAAAAAATAGAGATGCCAACGTTGGTGTAAGATGAAGAGAGAGAGAGATTTATGGCTGGCAACAGTAACGAGCGAATGCGCCATATCGTAATTTTCCAACTCCGTATATCGTGACCTTTGTAAACCTCTCTCGGGGGAACGATGTGCCACACACACGCGCGCACACACCTGTATTGTGACGCAAGCGAACAAACAAAATAATAATTGTTGTTTTTTAGGATGCCTGGCCCCTATAACCTCGCCAGGGTGCGTGGTGCCCAACCAAAAATGTAAAAGTTTTCTAATGGCTGCGGTTATAGATTACCGCACCTCTGTAGAGTTTCACGTGTTTTTTTTT
This sequence comes from Lepisma saccharinum, assembly GCF_977018435.1. NCBI lineage: Eukaryota > Metazoa > Arthropoda > Insecta > Zygentoma > Lepismatidae > Lepisma > Lepisma saccharinum. Next base: position 141,552,145 of record NC_139229.1, read on the forward strand.
TTTCCCCAAACTTCCATGAAACCCTACAGAGGACCTCCGTAATGCATGCAACGTGTACTAACGACTCTAGTGTTATTTGATGTTGTGATATTTTTGGATATAGAGTTTTATTGTGAGATATAGATAAAAATAATTATGTTTATTATAATATTTTCTTGATGAAGATGGAGAATATGTGCGTGTTACAAATAAAGTTGCATGCTTTTTTCTAGTGTGTGTGTATGTGTTTTTGATGTTTCGACAGCATCTGAAACGATAAAAAAAGAAATTTTATTGTTAATTTTCACGTGTAAAAACAACAACAAATTTTTTTGTGCAAATTTTCTGATTGTCTCGTGCTATAGTGCAAAAAAGATATTGTAACTGATAACTAATGAAATTGATATTTGTAACTGATCTGAACTAGTGAAATTCGTATTGTGCCATTGTAACTGATTGTGCTAGTGCAGAAAATTTCTTATTGTGCAAGAAAAGATGTTAAAAAACTTGTTAAAACTGCTCTGTGACCCTCTCGTTCTTCACGTCGTAGGCGAAGGACTTCTCTGCAATCAGGATGACACTGCATAGGGTATCCTCGGGCAAGGCATCGTGGAACTCGCAGACGAGCTTGATGTTGGTTCGATCGTTGACCACAACCTTCTTCCTCTTAGATGTGTTGATGACGAACATCGACCTGCGGATTTTGAATTCGCTGGGGGTGTAGTACATGTCCACACTTCCCTCGGTCACGCGTTTGTAAGCCGTGTAAGCTTCGTAAAGTTTGAGGTAATCGTTTTTGGTCACGTCGAGGTTGTAATTCTCGCGCGGGAACACTTCGTTGCGTCCATTCTTCAGATAAACGTTCTTGATCTTGCAGTCGTCGAACTTGCTGGAATCTTTTTCCTGATTCTTGTCCCTCCCGGTCTGAAAGAGCACTACGACGAAATCTGGCATGTCGAACTGTATGTTGTTGAACTGCGTCGTCACGTCGAATTCCATGTGACTTCCCGACGCTATTTTCTGCACGCACTGGTAGCCGTGAAAGTGAATCGGCACCTGCGGACTTTTCAAGATCTCCGCTTTGTACTTGAGGGCGTAGTTCGTTTCGTATTCCACCACCGGCATTCTCAATTCCATGCTCCGGATGACGCATTTTGCTGCTTCGGGTAATGTGTTGGCTATCGGCGTGGTGGCGTCCGGACCCAAAGTAGAGTATCGCATCAGTACGTCGTTGTCGTTGGCCGCTCTTCGAAACGTAACGCGCAGTCCTCCCTTCCACATGATCTCCTTGTAGTCCGAGAAGAAACCCGGCAGCAGACGCATGGGAAAGAGCACCGTGTGACTTTTCGTCGATATTTTGGTCCCGGCTTCGAATCCCCCGGCCTGGTAGTATGCTGCGTCCGTTTTGGATAATTTCAACGTTCCCACCGCCGTCGACGTGATGCCTGGATAATCTATTCTGTCGATGACGGTGTTGTGTTTCCTCACCTCCACCTGCGAGAACAGGTGAGGCACGAAGTTGTCCACGAGTATCAAGTTTGCTGCTGCGGGAAACGCGTCTCCGCTTTCTTTCTTCACCACGTCGAATTGAAGGTAGAGGTCCGCTCTGTGAGGATGAACGAACCCGTCGCCTACGTCCACGTCGTATTCGATCTCCCTGTTCGCTTCGTTCAGATTGGCGAACGTGCGACGGTTGGGAGGGAAAGATTGCAATTCGTAACTTTCGATTTGCTCCATGCTCACTATGTATGGTTATTTATTATACGTCGATCTCCACGATGGCCGTCGTAGTGGCACCTGCGAAATCCACCACGTCTCCTTTCTCGTTCGTCACCACCAACTCTATGTCGTCTATGCGGTTGCGACATACTGGAAAATAGATCGGCGAAGAGGGCGTGTAGATGATCGGTTCCATGAACTCGGAACTTGGTTTGAAAGTGGCTATGATTCCCGTCTGCTTGTGACTTCCCAGTAATCCGTCCGAGGATTTCGTGATCATGCCTTCGGCCACGTTACAGTGAACGTTCAGAGTTTCGATGGCCAAGAATTTAGGAATGTTGGTTGCTACGTGCTTGATGCCAGCTTCGAGTTTGGTGTCGTTCTCGAAACCTAAAAGTTCTCCCATGGTGCCCAGGTCCACGGTCTCCGTAGCGGATAGGATTTCCACTCTGTGCGTGACCGAATTTTGAGAAAGGTATGTGCCTTTGGGTAACTGAGCTTGCAAAGTGGAAAGATTGTATTGTCCTGGCGTGACGACGATGTGTTCGCTTCCGACGCTAATTTTGTTGTTGTGCTGCGTAACATTGGGTATGAGGTACATGCTGTAGAATGCACGCAGAGCCACGGATTTAGGATAGACGATGTCGTCGTGCAGCGTGAGTTTCAAGATTGAAGATTCGCTCGTGAGATGGAACACGCCCATCCTAGTGATGCTGTTTGAGGTTCCACAATGCTTTCTGGAAATCTTCGACCGTAGGGTTATTTATTTTAGAGAGAAACGCGAGCACGGAGAGGCAGAGATGACCGCAGTTCACGTCTCCGAAATCTTGAATGCGTTCGTCGTTGTAGTATATGGAGGTTTTGCTCGTTTTCAGATAATGAACTAAATTTGTAGGTGGAACACCTCCGAAAGAATCGAAAACGAATGCTTTATCATTGTCGTTTTTGTGGTAACATATCCAATGCGTGCCTGGATTTTCTTGACCGTCCAAGTTGACTACTCCGCATTCTCTTCTTTTGACGCTTGAAGGTAACGAGTCGGACATGAAAACTCCTCTGAAGTGTTTGATTTGTAACGGTTCGATCAGAGATTCAATGTCTCGGTTGGTGAGTGCTTCTGTTTCTTTTTTTTAAACTTTTTCATCACGCCCTTCCCCTTCTTCTCCATGGCCAGGTTGTGACGTTTCTGTTCTTCCAACTCGGCCTTGTTCTTCTTCGAGTCGATGACGGTTTTCGCGATGGCGGCACTTCCGCCGGCCAAACTTCCAACGGCCCCCAATGCTGCCAGGATGGCCGGGATGCTGAATATGAAACCTCCGATCTTTTGCTGTTTCCGCGAACGCTGCAATCTTTTCAATTGAGGTGTGCTGAGCAGCAATTTCATTCCGTGTCCTTTCGACAAGCAAGAACGTTTCTTCTCGCGTTGTTTCTTGGTGAGTAACCCATCGAGGGTACCTAGATTTTTAAGATTGGAGTATGGTATCTGGTACACGACACCCTTGGGCTTCATGTTGATGCTCTATGTGTTATTTTCACGGTATGTTATTTATATATATATTCTGAGATTTTTTCTTGTGTAGTTTTTTACGGTATGTTATTTATATATTTTCAAGGCCTCGCAGTCGTTACACAAATTCTATTACGTGCTTTGTTTTCTTGCCAAGAAGTTCCTTTGTCCCCTTGTACACAATTCGAGTTTTGTTCTCGATTAAAATAGATAGCTTCTCGTCGGATAACATGTTAGCGTATCGATCTGGTAAAAATAGACTGTATTGTGCGTTGAGCAACAGGCGTACCTTGGGACCATACTGGGTAGAAACGATTGAACCGGAAGTTATCGTGTAAGGTTTGTCGACTTCCAATTCCTGAATTTTTACATACTCGACTGACAAATTTAGCATTTGTTTTAATGCTTGGAGATCACTTATTTTTTCAGTCGTCATATCAAAAAAAATTTCAAAGTGTTAGAGAGAAATTTAATTGTTTTTCACGTTGTGTGTTATTTATATATACCGAAGATTATTTATTTATATATCAAGTTTTTTTGACACGTATATATATTATTATTTTTTAACAGAGGAAGAAAGTTCGTGCTTCGGAAAACGCGATGATGTGCGTGATGATTTCTTCGGTCTCCTGTTTAGACTTGCGCCAATCATCCGTGTATCGTCTTCTTCCCTGCCTCGCCTCGTGCAATTCATCCAACCTATCGTTTAATTTTTCCCCTGCGGCCGAAAGAAGAGTGTCGAGATCACCGCACCTCAGGCCGCTGATCTCCCGAAGACGGTCCTTGAGAACTATTTCACACGGAATTCGAAATGCCGGTGTTGTTCTTGCTATGATTACAAGTTTATTAACATCTCCGTTAACTACCTTATTGAATATTTTAGATAGTAATTCGTGCGGCAAATCAGTTATGCGAGACATGTTGTTATTATTATTATTTTTTACGGTATGTTATTTATATACCCCACCCCAATTTTTGTTTCGTGTTCATGGCGATGGTGGTGCCTAGTGCGGCGACCCGTTCACCCAGCGATGCGTCTCTGCTCACGAACCTTTCGAAAGCTACATGTTCCAATTTTTTGTCTGCTTCGTGACGTGCGTCCAGATCCGTCTGCGTGGTGTTGTAGGCGATGTCGTGATCTTTGCATGCCGCGTCCAACGGATTCACACCCTTGTCTCCTCTCTCCAATCTTTTCTCGAGTTTGGTACCCGGTCCGCAGTACTGGTAGCCAGGTAGATGCATCTCGAAAGGTAACTTGTTGATGATGTCGTTCACGAGTCCCTTTCCTTCGGCCACGTTCCAAAATTTCGGAGGTAGCGTGTTGATGATTTTGATCAGGTAACCTATGCCCTTGTCGTCGTTCACGATGAAGTTGGAAAGTTTCGTGCTGATCATGTCCACGATGCCAACCTTCTCGTTGTAGAAATTACGATTGCCTGCATTTTCTTCGCCGGCTATCACCAACAATCGGTCCACGAGTTTCCTAACGTCGTCCACCCAAACGAATTCTTTGGGTAACGTGTTGTAGCGTTTGACGCCGCTGCCCGTTTTGACCTGGTTCCAAATCGGTTTGATGAGATTCCTGTACTTCTCGCCGCTGCTCGATTTCACCCTATTCTGCGAGGCGTCGTTGTTCTGGTACAAGGCATCCGTCATGATCAGAATTTCCTTGTAACTCTGGTAATCTTCGTCGGTGTAATCTTTCGGCTGCTTTTTGGCGACGAGTTCCCACAGTCCCACCGTACCCGGATACCTGGTCCAACTATCCTTGTCGCCTAAATTGACTTTAATGTCGTTGCCTTCGAAGGTCACCTTCGATTTCCCAATCTTCCACACCACACCGCCGCCTTCGCTGGTTTCCATGCTGGGATACAATCCGAACACTTCATCCTTGTCGAATTTCCCCGTGCTCAGGTAGTCTCGTGCCAAAGGTCCCAACTCGATCTTATCCGAAGACGACGTGCTGCCTATGGCTCGACGTCGTGCCGGTGCATCCTTCAGTTCGAACGGCGTCGAAGGAATGCTCGAAATGGGCGTGGGTACGGCGTAACTTTTAGCTGCGAGCGGCACGAGTTCGTTGATCAAATTTTTATTTTGTTCCGTGACACTTTTAATTTCTTTACCTAGACTGCTGATGGCATCGATCACAGGTTGATCCTGACGTTTCTTCTCTTCGTAGAATCCGCGATTCTCGGATTTCCAACCTTTGAAGCGTTTCGCGAGGTAATCGCGAAGCTTGAGATTTTCGTCTTCGATTTTTCGTTTCGTCATGATGTTATTTATATACGTCGTTTCTCACAACGTTGCAACGTTTAGAAAGTCGTTGATTTTGTTTCTGTATTTTCCGTCGTTGGGTTTCCTCGTCATGTCGATCGTCGCGAATCCGAAATCGTCTCCGTTCCAGCAAGTAGAGCAGCAGCGTTCCGAAAATTGATTGTAGTTCATGTCTCCGCCTACGTAGTCATCGTACGCGTGCTTGAGGTTGGTGTGATCTTGACGAAACAAACATATGAAATTAGCGTTGTCGCGCACTAACTGTTTTGGAATTTTGGAAAACGTTTGAGCTAGGTAAAAACAATCCATTCCTTTGTGACGACCTTGCGTGAAAAAGTTGCGAATTTCATTTTGATTTTCCAGGATGGCGTCGTCGAACACGACGACTGAATTTTTACGACAATCGTCGAGTGGTTTTATTTCCGAGGCGAACGTTGCAATGTCCAGACCATCGTACAGTTTCATCAGTTGCTGGTATTTAGATTGCTCCAAACTTTTCGAGAACACGTACAGGTGCCTGTTCTTCCAATCTAACCAATTCGGTGCGAGGAGAAAATTGTCCACGAGCAGTGTCGTTTTCCCACACCCCGAAGGACCTACGATCAGACAGCGGATGCTGTCGGGAAGCAACTCGCCGTTCTTTTTCTTCGTTTGACTTTCCGGATCCGGTAGACGCTTCACCACGTTCCACGTACTCACAAGATCACTTCGTTCGCGTCGATCCAACTCTTTTCCGGAAGTCCCAGCCATTTGACAAACAGTTTGTCACCTTTCCTACGCAATACTTTCTCGATGAGGTACGTGTCGGGGTGTTTCGTTTTAGAGAGTTCCTCTTCGTAAAATCTTCCTTTCAAAATCTCGCCGCTACTATCTTTTATTATATACGTGTGTCGGTTTCCGGGTAGAACTCGAACCACCGTAAAGAGTTCCGTGCTCCAATTTTTTGTGAATCCCTTCTCGAAGGTGCGTTTGAATTTGCTGATCCTCACCCGGTCTCCAATTTTGTATTTAGCTTTTTTTGTCGTGGGTGTGTACTTTGGACAGTAAACGGTAGAAATTAAACGCTGCTCGTCGGACTTGGTAACGTCGGCTGGCTTCATGCCTATCGTTCTGTGTACCGTGTGATTATAGGTGTCGACGAGTTCCGGCAGGATGTCGACCCATTTGTAATTTCCCCGAAGCGTGAATCGTTTCCACATGTGAGTTTTCAAGGTTCGATTGAATCTTTCCACGATGCTGGCTTTGATGTGACTGAAGGTCGAATAATGTCGAATCTTGTGTTTTTGAATAAACTTTTGGAATACAGCGTTGTAAAATTCCTTACCGTTGTCCGTTTGCAGAAACCGTGGTCGTCTGCCACCGCTTTCGCGAAAAATTAATTTGAATGCTTCCGTGACGCACGTTCCCGTTTTCGCCTTCAAAGGTAGAGCCCATGCGAATTTCGAAAATGTGTCTATGACGGTGAGAAGGTACTTGTTGCCCTTGTTCAATTTATGAACGTTTTTCAAATTGCCACTGCTCATCTCCACGAGGTCGCTTTGCCAGAGGTCGTCGATGCCCTTGGTTACCACAGCCAAACGTTCGTAGTTGCGGCGTGCAGGTTTATGCAATTCTTCGACGATGGCTTGCCTAGACATTTTTTTAGAGATTACGTTTCAAGAGAAGCACAAGCGTGATGGGATTCAAAGAAGGTGGCACCTCGCTCGTGTTTTGAATGATCAGCTTATCGCCGGCACTCACGTCGAAAACGGTAAGATCTTCGTCTTCGTGTATTTCATATATGTTGCGCGTTTCGTTCCAACGTGCCAGAGGAATGTTTCCTGCTTTCTGGACACCACGATTCGATATCAAAGTCATGGTGGGAACGCTAGCTTTTCTGCCGTGAGACCAGTACGAAAATTCGTTTATCTGAATCGTGCCATCGAGGAGAAACTTGTAGTACGGATGATAAGGATGCAACATGTACAGTTTGTTACCTTCGACGAACGTGGAGATTCTCTGTTGATTGGGAACGCTGTTGATTTCGATGGCTTGCAGAGAATGCAGTTTAGCGAATTTAGTGTCGACGCCGAGCAGATTACTGTGAACTTGTCCGAGTTTATTTTCGATGGGCAGCAAATGCTCGATTATGGTATCCGCTACGGCAGAAAACGACGGTTTGATTTTCACTTCCACGTTCAACTGCTTGTAGTTTTCGTTGAGTTCTTGCAACTTGGCACCGAAAGAGGTCACGTCGATTCCTGCGTTGATTCCAGCACTCCGACTTGATCTCTGATGTTGACGACGATGTTCTGAAGGTTCTCGACTTGATTCAATTTCGAGCTCTTCTCGGTAAGATCGTTCACAATGCTTCGCATCTCTGTAAACTGCGTGTGAAGGTCGGCGACGCTCTGCGAAGTGGGCAGCGTCGACACCAGCGAACTAATTTCGTCCCGAATCTCTTCCACGTTCGCCGTTTCCGTTTCCAGTCGTTTCAGCATTCGAGATATGTTTCTTTTCAAAGCGTGCAATTCTTTGGAGGTGGGGAGATTGGCCACTTTACTCTCGAGATCGCTCAATGAACTTTTGATGTCGCTCGATTCGGATAGTGCCGTCACCGCCGTTTTCAATTTTTCCAAATCTTCGCTCGAAGGCACGCTCGTCCGTAATGATTCCAAGTCACCCTGTATGTTGTCGAGTACGTGATGAAAATGAGCGAGATTCGTTTCGACGTTCAAATTTTCTAAATATTCGATCTTCTGCTGAACCGTGCTCAACGTATCTTGAATGCTCGTCAACGCTCTCGCTTCAGCGTGAATATTTTTAATTTCTTCGTTGATCAATTCCAAGGACGCCTGAAGCGTAGCGATGGTGGTTTGAATGTGTTCGAAATCTTGATAGGCCTCCAATTGAATTTTTATGTTCGCGACGCTTTTACCGATGACCTGCAGTTCGTCCGACGATGGTAGGTTCGTCATTGTATCTTCCAATGTCTGCAACTTGGATTTAATTTCTTCCAACGTGCTGGTGAATTCTTCTTGTAATTTGGAAACGACGACATGCAAGCGTTCTGCGTCTATATCGCTCACGACGGTTTGAAGTTCAGAGAAATTCTTTTCTATTGCGGAAGTTCGTTCTTCGATTTCGAGTTTCAATTTTTCCAAATCTTCATTTTTCGATTGAAATTGCTGTAATTTGGCCAAATCATTTTGAAGCGAATCCACGCTCAACTGTATATTTTGAACGCTGTCGTAAGAAGGTACGTCGACATAATTTTTTATCAGCGTTTTCAGTTCGGAATCGATTTTCAGAATGGGGTCGAGACATTGCGTTTGGAGCGTAGCGATTTCCGACTCTAAACTTTTGTTTAAGGTTTCCTGCAAAGCGATCAAATCGGTCCTCAACTTCTTAACTCGAATGTCCAACATGAGAATCTCTTCTGCGTGGTCTACACGCTTGGTGTTGCCGAAAATGTCGTTAGGCATTTTTGGTTAACGGTTATTTATAATAGGATAGACGATTCGTAATTCTACGAAGAGAGGAATGAGTTTGTCGTAATCTCCGAGGAGTTCCATGTAAAGATAATCTCCTGCAGACACATCGTACGTAATGTTAGAAAGCATCTTGTCGTGCTTGATTCGAAAAATGTTCTTGCCGGTAGAAATTTTGATTTCGCCTGCGTTTTCCGGATTCACGGTGATTTGAAGTTTCCCGTCGATCGGAATTTCGTAGAAATGTAAATTGTTATTAAAAACATAAAACATCTTGCCCACATCGTCATTCAGTTTCGTCCAAATGCTGTTGAGGTGAATGATCAACAGACCGTTGAGTTTAGGTAACACGGAAGGTAAGACTTCATGATCTGGTATGGTTTCCATAATAATCTGTTTTTTGAAACCGAACAAATTCATAGGCATGCTGGTTATTTAAGAATACAGTCAAAGTTTTTTGTAATGACAGTCAATGTTTTTTTTTGTAATAACTAACAACATGATTTTTTTTTGTTTTGTTTTGTTTTTATGAATCTTCTGTTGAAGATGGGCATATGTTGCAGGTTTTGCTTTCTGCTAAGCGATAGTGCCCCCACGGCAATGTGTGAATACCACACTCGAGGACGCACCTCTTGTCGTCGTTGGGATCCAGCGCAATTTTTCTAACTTTGTTTGTGGTCAACACATGGTCGACGCTCTGGATGCGCTGTTCTTCTCTTAGAACCGACGACCTGGTCCTGAGGCAATCGACAAAGTCCTCGAATGCGAGATGCTCCCGAACCACCTGTCTGCCGACACCCTTGGCCTTCTTGGTAACGCTGCCCTCGGCTTTGATGGCATAGGCCTTGGCGCGAAGACCTGCAAACTCGAGAATTACATCACCGTCCTTCTCGTCTTTGAGTTTGCCAGGTACTTTTTTGTTTCGGGGCAGGATGCCGTACTGGTTCGGCTGGGGATAGCCCGAGGTGTCGAATAGGTTAACCAAAGCTGGTGCCGTGATTATATCCCTGTATGCATCGGCTGAGTGGACGTGGTACACCAAGCTGTCCGTGTCCGTGTAGAGAAGTGAGATGTTGTGGCTATAATGTGGACGTAATATGTCGTAGTACGTCTCGAACATGTGCAGCTTGCTCAGGTCTAATACTGAGGCACCAACATAAATTGGCTTGTCGAGCCTCACCCCACTCTTCCTCATATGCACCAGAGCAAGCTGCTCATTATAAATGGTCCTCGATTTAAATAATGGGTTTGCTACGAGCCTGCGACATTGTGCTTTCCTCGTTACCAATTTTATGTCCATGCGATTCCGTACATTCTCCATAGTTTTGCCAAACACCGCATTATTCATTAACTTGAAGAAATCGCGATCGAAATCAGAAGTGGCGACTGTGCGATGTTCGGTGTTGAGCTCGATGTATGGCTTCAACCATGGAGAATGCTCGAACTTGAGGATGTGGTGAACTGCGTGGACGGTAACCCCTTGCTTCATCAACCACCGGAGATTCTGGTAGTGCAGGACGTAATTCTTCTTGGACTCGAAATCCATGACGAGCTTCTTCTGGTTGGAATCGGGTGGACACTTGAACTCGGGTGCAGGGGGAAGATCGCTGAACAAATCCTGCAGCTTCTCGGAGAACTCAAGGTCCACCTCGGCGAAGAACCCATGTTCCGAATCGTCAAAGCTTTCGACGTCGAAGTTGGAAGGGTCAGCCCACTCGAAGCCTCTAAAGGGGAGTGGCTGCATCATGGAGTGTCCGTAGAGGTTATTGACGTCCGTGTACATGATGTAGCTGGACGGTTGTGAGGGGTCGTAGCCGGTGGCCATGTGGTGATTGTTGGCGTGCGAGTGTCGCTGCGACACCTGGACCATTCCACCCCGCACGGCACGTTCCACAAACAGCATCATGTCCACGTCCGAAAGAAGCTCCAGCTCGATCTTCGTCACCAGAAACATGGCTGACCACGCCAGTCCGGGGAGACTGTAGAAGTAGGCAGGGTCCAGCTTGTAGATCTTCATGGCGGTCGCACGGAACGTCTGGAACACGTCGGCGAGGAGCGTCACATCAAGTCTGAGGTAGGCGTCGTTGTAGTCCCCGAGAGTTCGACAGCCCAGCTCGCGCCACATGGACTGGGCATGGTGATATTCCTCGTCGGTGATGTTCGAGCCTCGCAGCTTGCTGTAGAAGTTTGCTTGAGGAGGTAGCGACGTCTCTGCGAACTTGGAAGGGTCTGTGATGTATTCGTAGGGATAGACACCCTTACGCTTGAAGAGACCTGCGTCCAAGTTCGGAAAGTTTCCGGAGGTGATGAGCATTTGCTCGTCGCTAAGCTTCCCTGCGAGAGCATCGAGGCTGGCCGGGAGGAACCTCAGGGAGTCGAGGAAGCGAAGCTCGACGGTAGAGTGTGATCCTGAGATTCGCACCCACTTGCTCAAGCTAATGTAACGCTCCTCGTTCTGCGCCAGGACGTTGATTCGCATGTCGTCGTAGCCAAAGTGAGGCACCAGATGGTGGAAGTCGTATCCCGAGCCATTATGAAAAAACACAGGGATAAATCGCGGGTCCCGGGCCATGAGGTTGCATCCGTTGCACCATGGACCAACATACCTACCGTTAAAGTGATCGTGGTGTTGGACTTTACGGTTGTTGGCGGTGTACTCCTTGACGCAGACAGGGCAAGCGATGGCCTCGTCGTGTCTACGCTGATCGTCGGGAGACAGTGGGAGCATAGACTTGGGGGCCAACAGTACCTTCCCTATCTCGTTGGCCTCGACAACCATCCTCTCGAGGAAGTGTTTGGCGGCGTCGGGACCACGGTACACGTAGGGCTCGGGGGCGATATGCTGGTCACGTCGCACCACAACGTATGCGAAACTGGATGCCTCGTGGAGTTGGTAAGGGGTGGTGGAGGAAACTTCGGGATCGGGATCGCAAGTGGACAGGGGTTTGAGGAAGGCTTCGAAATCCGCGATGATGATAGCGGGATGCTCCACCATGGCACCGTGCATGTGGAAAGGCTCCATAGTGCCAGGTTTGGGCAAGACTGCCACACCCGGCTCGTTGTTACTACAGTAGAACTTGTGGCGAGCGAGCTTCTCTGCAGCGATGTTGGGACCTCTGATGTGCTGATAATCCTTCTGTTTTTGATTGTCAAAAGTTGACAGGCACCTGCGACAAACTTCTATGCTACCATCATGCTTGCTTTTTTGGCTCGACACCAACCGGGAGAGCGAACGGATGAGGGTGTAGTGGTGATAGGTCTCGTCCTTGATGAGCAGAAGGTGAATTTCCTGCGCACCATCAACATTTACGTCGCTCACGCGAATAGGGCACACCGCATTTTCGTCAGTGAGACCGTAAACGTTGATAGCCAACCGCGCACGAACCTCAAACTTTCGAATGTCCGAAAGCGCCACCGGGTAGTTGATCCCAGCCATCGCAACTTCCAGCTCTGACTCGTAGGGTAGGTAGTGGTTAACTCGGCGTGGTTGGTTTTTCCGGTCGACAGGGTGCAACGCTGCCAGAACACACCATACGAAGCACTTGGCGTCACTGTTCTGAATGTTCAGGACGGCCTTCTTTGCCACAATGGTAGGTGGTAAGCGGACGTAGCTGGAGGCGGAGAGGGGCAAGAACTTACAAAGTTTGACGCACAGTTCGTGAGGCTCGCCACACAGCGAACCCCCCGAGCCTTTAGCTTGATGTTCTTCTTGTTTTGCCACCAGCTCATCGGTAAACTGGTTGTAGATAACCTCGAGGTTGTCGACATCCGCCAGATGCAGCGTTTTCGCCTTGGTGTTGTGGCAGAAGCTGTAAATTTCGTCAGACGGGTTCTTGTACTGGCAACGTAGCGATGCGTAGAATTTGGTGGAGTGCATTGCAAGCGCATCACCGAGGATGGAAATAATTTCGGCTTGCATGTTCTCCAAAAAGCTACGCACGTCGCATGAGCCCTCCGAAGTGAGGACAAAGTCCTCCAACGAACGCTCGAAAGCAGTCTGGTTCGCTTTCGCTACAGGCTTGACGCGTTTGGCGGATGGTGGCGAGTCGGCTTCCGCTTTCCTCTTGGTCGAGCTGGTCGACGGTTGGGGAACAGGTGTTCCGACGACAACTTTGCATGATGTTATATGCCTCTTCAAATTATTAATGGTAATATGTATACCGCACCTGGGACATGGTTCGGTGGCAGCCAAATGCTTGCTTGGCACGCAGGTGCGACAATGTCTTGCAAAACGTTTGCTTGATATGGTTTTTTTGCACACAGGACAACTTTTCATGGAGCGCATCTTGTTGAAAATATTTGTGGGTATGTTATTATATATATATAGTGGAGTGCTACAAAATAAATACTGTGCAATAATTCACAATGGTGTTGGGTTTGGTGGGAGTGTGCTATTTATGCTACTTCTTGCTTCTTAATAAAACCTGTAAATAATTGAAAAAAATAATTAAGCTTGTGTATAGAAAACACAAAAATATTATGTGTGCATAATTCTACCAAACAAACTTTTTTTCTAACCCTCAGCCCTCTTGGCGTATGAAGTATAAATCATAATTTCAGAAAACATGGTTATTTTCCGCTCGCCATTTTAAAAATCAAACCATAAGCATTATTTATGTTTATAGTATTCGTCGAGCGATAGCAGATAGAGCAAGAATCGTTTTCCTACAACCCATAGTTGATGAATTACAAAACATCTTAGAAATTGCATGAAAAAAAAGCATGCAACTTTATTTGTAACACGCACATATTCTCCATCTTCATCAAGAAAATATTATAATAAACATAATTATTTTTATCTATATCTCACAATAAAACTCTATATCCAAAAATATCACAACATCAAATAACACTAGAGTCGTTAGTACACGTTGCATGCATTACGGAGGTCCTCTGTAGGGTTTCATGGAAGTTTGGGGAAAAAAAAAAAACACGTGAAACTCTACAGAGGTGCGGTAATCTATAACCGCAGCCATTAGAAAATTTTTACATTTTTGGTTGGGCACCACGCACCCTGGCGAGGTTATAGGGGCCAGGCCTCCTAAAAACAACAATTATTATTTTGTTTGTTTGTTTGTGTTACAATACATATGCGCGCGCGCGTGCGCGTGTGTGTGCGCGTGTGTGTGCGCGCGGCACGTCGTTCCCCCGAGAGAGAAAAGTTTACAAAGGCCACGATATACAAACATTGGCCCCCGGGAGTTGGAAAATTACGATATGGCGCATTCGCTCATTACCGTTCCCAGCTATAGGTTTTTCTCTCTCTCTAGCCCTTGCCAACTAAAAAAAAGTGTAGGTAGGAGTTGGCAGCACTGCGAGAAAATAGAAATCGTGCCTTACAAGAAAAAACCATTAAGGCGATTTTTACTTGATGACGTTGAACCCGTGCAGTGTTCCCATCCATCCATCTCTCTCTTTTACGGCAGTGCCGGCTTTCCTTGTTTAGTATATGTAGGTTGGCAAAAATTGCTTTATGCACTGTAAAGCAAACCTCAAGCAAAGTTGCCAGCTTCTTGCTTTAGGCTAGGTTAGACAAAGAAAAGCTGTAGGTAGGCTGTCGGCTGTTTAACTCTTCCCTCTCTCTCTTTTTTGTAAAAAGCCATGACAAAAATACCAGTAGGTTGGCAACCTTGCTTTATGCACTGTAAGGCAAGCCTCAAGCAAGGTTGCCAGCTCCTTGCTTTAGGCTAGGTTAGACCTGGTTAGGTTAGGTTAGGTTAGGTTAGGGTGGGTTAGGTTAGGTTAGGTTAGGTTAGGTTAGGGTGGGTGTTGGCAGCTGTCGGTTGTTTAACTCTTCCCTCTCTCTCTCTCTCCTCTCTCTCTCCTCTCTCTTTTTTGTAAAAGGTTGTGGCAAAAATACCAGTAGGTTGGCAACCTTGCTTTATGCACTGTAAGGTAAGCTTCAAGCAAGGTTGCCAGCTTCTTGCTTTATGCACTGTAAGGCAAGTCTCAAGCAAGATTGCCAGCTCCTTGCTTTAGGCTAGGTTAGACCAAGAAAAAAAACCTTGGTGATTTTTTCGAGTGAGGAGTTGGCAACACTAATCTCCACTTGAGGGCGGTCAACCGGGTTGATTGCACAAGCAAAATTGCCAGCTCCTTGCTTTAGGTTAGGATAGACCAAAAAAAATCTTGGTGATTTTTTTTCGAGTGAGGAGTTGGCAACGCTGATTTTTACTTGAGGGCGGTCAACCGGGTTGATTGCACAAGCAAAGTTGCCAGCTCCTTGCTTTAGGTTAGGTTAGACCAAAAAAGGCTGTGGGTAAGCTGTCGGTTGTTTAACTCTTCCCTTTCTCTTTTTTTTTCTTGTAAAAGGCTATGGCAAAAGTACCAGTGGGTTGGCAACCTTGCTTTATGCGTTGTAAGGCAAGCCTCAAGCAAGGTTGCCAGCTCCTTGCTTTAGGTTAGGTTAGACCCAAAAAAAAAACCTTGGTGATTTTTTCGAGTGAGGAGTTGGCAACACTGCGAGAAAATACCTCAAGCAAGGTTGCCAGCTCCTTGCTTTAGGTTAGGTTAGACCCAAAAACAAAAACCTTGGTGATTTTTTCGAGTGAGGAGTTGGCAACACTGCGAGCCCCCTGAGCCCCAAAAGAGGTTTCAGAACTGTCTAAACTGGGCTACTAAAATATGTAACACCTTCATTGTGAAGGAAGGTCATCATTTCCCGGCGACATGAGCTAGCGCTGTATTGGCAACACTGTGCGGTTTCTCCATAAGCGCCGTTTTGTCTTCTGAACGTGAAAACGACTCTAGAAGAAGTGCCAGACTTAGGAACCAAGTCCCCCACCGGGAACCACCACTAGCAGACTGAGGACGTCAGCCGGAAGAAGAGAAGGAAGCGTCCGAAAGGTTGTTCTGATGCCGGAACTTTACGTCTCCAGGGAAGCTAGCAAGCAGCGGCGAGAAGAAGAAAATAAAATTATAATTAGAAAATAATTAAAAATTAATAAAAAATCTGGATGTAACAAGCACATCAAAATTTCGAGTCGCTTGGGATAAACACACATACGAAATAAAACACACTAAATAATAAAACACTGTTGTGATTGAGCATAATGTTATGTATAATTATATAGCTCCGAGGAAGAAAGACAAAGTGTTCAATAGTCTGTTGTTGATGAGATAGAGTTAGTTTCGAATTCTTCAGGCGCCATGTTGTACGCATGTTGAAAGTTATTAAACCTCGTTTGTGTTTTTATGTACAGAAGTATTTATTTCGTCTATCCATATTTTCACGTGTATCTATAAGCATTCTACAATCACTCGGGAACGTTTCATTCTGGCGTTGTGTGGACAGGATAGGGTTGGATCAAAGAAGGATTCGTATAATCAAGTAACGATGGAATGCTTCATGGATAGACTCTGTACATATGTGGCACGATTTCCAACGAAGTGCATTTTTCGTTTGTGAATATTCAGAACTGAACTTGTTTACATAGAGATCGTACATCTCTATTCTTCCAGAATATGTTCATTTGGTTGAAACAACCGTGCGTGAGTACATAGGTTCTGTAGATTTCTCTTTGTCACAAGCTTGACGGATAGATTTCCGTGTTGAACGTTTTACTTTGATACTTGGATCCACCATCGCGTCATCAGTAATTTACACAATGACACATAATATTCCTTTCAGTGATTTTCACGAGGAAACTGAAGATGTTGACAGTTATGTCTTAATATTTCAACAACTGTGCGTAGCTCAAAATGTTTCCGAAGAAATGAGGGTTCCTGTTGTTCTTGCAGTCAGGGGTGCCCACAGGGGGATTATGACACAGATTGCGCCATCGAGATTTTTCGGGGGGATTTTTCTCCTTCAAATAATATAAAATTTAACGTATACACTCATGAGCTATACCATCAATAGGTATTAAGTTTGATTGATTGAGTTGATGTTTTTAAGTTCACTTTATGCACAGTTAGGCTAATCGGGACTGGACCTACAGTTTAAAATGGGATCCGAACCACTATTTGCCTCCACCGGGTATCGAACCCGGGACCCCTTGATTACAAGGCGACGAAGCTACCAATAGGAATTAAGATAGATGCCACTCCAGGACGATGTAAAAATTTTACACCTTAAATACAACATATTTAAACCATTATGTGAAGAAAAGAAAGTGTTTAAGGGTATTATCGAAGAAAGGGAGGGGGGAGAAATGTCCAACTCTTATATACGCGTACTTCTGTATTCTGCTACTATCTTGAATTCAAGCGGTCTTAAACTACATACTAACTTGGCGGAGGCACTTGTCCCCGGTGCCCCGCCCCCAAAATATCAGATTTAAAAGAATTAACAAGGTAATGGTACTTGTTAAGTTCCTGGGACTTGAGGAGCAAGATAATGAGTAATTTTTATGATTTCGTAAATATAACAGTAATTTAGCATAGCAGTCTTGGATGCTATTTGATTATGCCCACCCAAATTTATGCCCAAGTGAAATTCTGATCCCCAAAAGTTAGGTCCCGAGTTACACCCATGCCGGACTACATTTCTGGTTGGTGGTGGTGTCAAACCCCAAAACTGTAGGTCCAGTTCCGATTAGCTGTGATGATCGTAAAGTGGACTTGATCATTTTTTCTGTCAAGATCCAAATTTAAATCAGCAATTTTTCAACAATTATTAAAAATATGTTTTGGTAAAAAATGAAGTGTGGTCTGACCTCATTTCCCATTTACAATTGTTGAGGTGCCCCCATGCAAACCCTCTAGCAGGCGCAAAGGCACACACATATATGTACATGTGGGGGGGGGGGTGAAGAGGGAGGGGGGAAACTGATATCTTAGGTGGAGTAAAATCATTATCTTATGCTGTTTCTTGACAGTCAGTAGAATTTTCCCCCACTGGAAATTTCTTAAATACCACACTGATTATGTGTCCAGTAGCGGGAAGAATCATATTCAAGGTCCTATTAGAGGAAGGTGATAAGAGGATAGTACACCCTAGTTGGCTTCCAGACGGCTTATTGTAGCGAGAACAGACACACTAGCCGACAGCGAGATAACACCCCATATGGAAGATGAAAGCGAGACTGAAGCCACCCAAACTAGTTCTCTTCCAGTCGGATCATATAGGACTCCAACCCCTCAGCCGAGGAGATCGACAAGAGTTCGACATCCACCCGACCGATATGGTTACAGCGTTACATAATGGTTTTTTGTTTAGGAATATTGTGTATACGTCTTCCTTGTTCAGGTCACTATTGTTACCGTGACCTTAATTATTCTTGTTCAGGTCACGAATATTATTCTGACCTTATTATAAATTTTTTGAGCTCCTGGAGGAATGTTGTGATTGAGCATAATGTTATGTATAATTATATAGCTCCGAGGAAGAAGGACAAAGTGTTCAACAATCTGTTGTTGATGAGATAGAGTTAGTTTCGGATTCCTCAGGCGCCATGTTGAATGTTATTTAACCTCGTTTGTGTTTTTATGTACAGAAGTATTTTATTTCGTCTATCCATGTTTTCACGTGTATCTAAGCATTCTACAATCACACGGGAACGTTTCAGGACCCTCAACATAAAACATTTATTTTATTTTATTATTTCCAGGAGCTTAACTCCTGAGGAAATATAATTGTAGCAGAGAGCACACCAACAAGGAACATGAATAAACAATATCCCTAGATAAACACCGCTGGACATCAGCGGACTTTCTCTGGAGACTGAAATTTAACCATAAAGAACTTAATAAGTACATTATAAACAAATAATTCTTAAAATATATAATATCTACCCTGGTGTATTTATTTCCCAGTTTTAATTGACCTTATATATAATAACTTTATTATTATTATTATTATTATTATTATTATTATTATTATTTAAACTCTACACTTATTATTTAAACTCTACATTATGTAAATATCTCACTTTTAAGGTTTTAATCTACATTAACCCTTTACTAACCTATTTAATTATAATTATATTTTCATATTTGTGCTGGCACTATATCATCTATTTTCCACACAAATGACTAACAAATAATAATTAATTATACTCACTGCCCGCTCATCATAGTTTTATATTATTAAAACACCATACAACATAAAATCATATCCAATTTATTTATAGATTAATTTCATAGCAAAAAATACACCAATAATCCTTTTCCACCCTCCCTCAGTCATTTCATAGCTTTCCCACTAGAATCTCGCGGCTGCGTTGCTATGTGCGGACGTTGCAACTTGGACTGCAGTCGTCTTCGCTCCCGTGGAAGAATGCTTACGCGGCTCTTCTAAACAGGCGCGTGTCCTCGACACACAACAGTACATGTGTCAGCGGTGAGGCTTTTGATCCCACAAGGGGTAAAAGAAACACCTTGTAAAAATACACAAAGGAAAAAATAAACAGCAACAAAACCCTAAGAAATAGAAATGAAAGCCGGCCGGCCGGACATGCCAAATCGCATCCCAACCTACCTAACCTTTCCACAACAGCACTTCATCCCCTTCCAACATACGTTCGCCTCACCCCATACGTCATCTAAACCACTGTTCTGCACCCCAGAATATTTATCAAAAATAGATAACTCAACACTAAAATATTATTAAATTCAATAAGACGCATATTACAACAGCACTCTATAAATATTCATCTTTATTATGATCTCGGTATAATATATTAAGACTAATAAATTCAAGCACAAGGCCTGTTCTGGGCACCAGAATGGGTCCGCACTTTGTAGTATTTGTTTCACCTTTATATTATGTATTACATATGTTCGGTTTGTTTGCATATTATTATATGTATTTGTATATTGTAATTGACTAAATAAATAAATATGAAAATAAAAAGGCGGGGGAACCGATGAAATTCAAACAACTGACGTCCTAGTTTATTTAAAGGCACCAGGACTTTGCGCATACCCTCGAATGTATGCGGGAGGAGGGGTCCCAGCATTTGCTTCTTTCGGAACAGGTTTCTCACTACCTTATTGGAGTGATCTAATAGGGAAATTTCACATGCGCAGTGATGCTAAATTTTGAACTTCCCCACAGATTATGTATAGCATTTTGGATTTTTGCTCTTCCCTTCAAATAAATGGACAGACATAACAAGGTACTTTGGATTCCCATTTATTATAATTTTACTTCCATTTCTTAATATTACGCTGGCTCTTTTTATAATTTTCATTTCTTAATATTACGATTGTATTTATGTTGCGTGGGGTTCATTTTGTTCAACATGATCTGTCTATATTACTATACATGAAAATGGATATTATACCTGCAAATATTTTGCAAAGTACAGATAATATAAGATACTTTGAGATTTCCTTCTTTAAATGTTAACCAGGTCAATTCAAATAATATTTGAAAAAGCAATGTATTTATAAATTTGTTTCTGACTAATAAAAATCGACGGAACGAGAATGTTCAACTAATTTTCCATAAAGTGTTTGTGGTAAAATAATAATAAAATCTTTCTCATAGCATGCAGAAAATTAGGAAATTTTTTGCATCTAAAAAAATTAAAATAACTTACTGTGGTAGCCAGGTAGTAAAATGTCGAGAGATTCATGATTTGAAGCACGTTTATTGAATTCTAATTTCTCGTGACGGTTTTTCTCATTTTTTGATATTTGATCATTTCAGGGCAGAAGTTGGAATAATGTTCACAGATATCATATTTTTCATTGCAACTCACATTGCACCATCTGCACAACTGCATCTTCCATCACCATCACTGGGTGGAATGGATCAGGATGGAAATCTTCTGGGTCTGCTTCAGGATGTCACAAGTAGATACTTTTGCGAAGACAGGTGTTTAGTTGTGATTCAGGACACAGATGGTGTTCCCTTTGTATTCAGACCATCGTGTAAATTGCAATTAAATGTACCAGTAATTATTATGACCTCACTATCTGCTTCACGAACACATGAATTTACTCTACAATCGCTTAATCTGAGTTGCAAGAACTTCATAATTGCCTCCAGCAACTTCTCAAAACTTTTAGGCCAATTTCATTCAATCGCCAAAGTATCCATACAAAGACCTAACAGGCGATTTTTCGTTGTATCCAAAGATACTGATAGTGTGCTGAATGTAGACAGAAGGTTTCTCAAGTTCTTTCCCCAGACTGTGTTCACAAAACCATCCAGCAACGAATCAACGTACGAAATTGTAACGTTCGATGTTGGTGATTATTTAAGACCAGCAGATCTCTACACTCTCGACAAGTGGGAACTGAATAATTTCGTTACAAAATCTAACCTATACCGTGACAAATTCGAAAACCTTAAAGGAATATCGGTGATATCGTGCCTCATGGAATATAGTCCTTACACAATAATGCTAAGCAACGATTCAATCGAAGGTTTAGATTTGAGGATTGTACATGAGATTTCTCGCAAGTACAACTTTACTATTGACCTAGAGATAGTTAAGGCTGGATTCGGAGGAGTTCTTGAGAATGGGACTGTGACAGGTTTCATTGGGTCAATAATTAAGGGTAAGTACAATTTTGCCTTGCCCGGGGTATACCTGACGTTTACATATTACGAAAGGACGGAACCTAGCATTTACTACCTGCAATCAGGAATCACGTTTCTTACACCGAAACCAAAACTGAAGTCATCGATATGGAGAGTCTTCCGTACATTCGAGAACTCCATGTGGTACCTTATTATGATCTTATGTTTGTTCGGATCTGTGACAATGTATATATTATCTCTTGTTCATAGGCGTATTTCACGCCGTAAGCTGAGTAATCCTTTCCAGAATTACAGCTACTCATTACTTTACTCAGTTGGGATACTAGTGAATTTACCTCCTGAGCTATCAACGTATACTTTTCTAAGGTGGATTCAAACTTGGTTTTCCATCACAGCCTCGCTGCTAGTTACAGCCTACGGGACCAATCTAGTCGCCTCACTTACAGTTCCGAATTTTGAAAATCCCATTGAAACGGTCGAACAATTTGCTGATTCCAACTTGTTATGGGGTATTGACGATATCAACTGGAGAGATCATTTTGCTAACGCCATGAACACTGTTTTGATGATCATAAAGGATAGATTTTATCTATCCGACGACCATGAAGAACTTGACACCCTTTCCTTCGCTGGAAAAATAGCAATACTTGCTGAGAAGTTACCTTCTGGACATATATGTGCTGCCGATTACTTGAGCGAACGTACGTTGAGGTCGCTCTACCTGATGAAGGAACGTGCTATATCAGCATACGATCACTTTATTCTCGAAAGGGTATCTCCTCTAGCGAATAATTTCGATAAAGTGATTGCCGCATTGGATGAAGCTGGGATAATAGGTTTTTGGGAGGAAACGGTAGCTTATGAATTCACACCTAAGAAACTAAAGTTGTCTCTTTCTTACAAGACAGAAGGACAAGAAAGCCGTCCGATTGAGCTGAAGAATTTGGGCGGTGCTTTTGTTGTTCTGGGAACTGGTATAGGATTGTCCTTCATTATGTTTCTGTTAGAAACTTTGAGCTCTAGAAAGAAGCTTAGCAAGCAAAGGGTATTAATTCTACAACGGCCACACAGAAAACAAAGGAAGAGATATGTGAAACCTCGAGAACATAAAATCAGGAGGCGCAATGTATCAATCATATCTGAACAGTAATCTAGATGTAGCGTAAAGTATGTTATGGGTATTTAGCAGTTTTGTGAGAATGTTCGTACATGCATAATGATTATGCTTCTGATTTTTTTAAAGAATGAATATGTGGCTAATATTTAAAATTGTATCGAGGAAATCAAGAAAATGTCATCTATTTCTAATTCTAGTTTGTATGAGGTAGAAAGAGTTACCCATAGAATTGCATTTTCTTTTACATCTCACCGACTCGGTGGTCTACTTTCGGTCTCGCCACCAAAGTTTAAGGGGTTCGAATCTCGGCCTGGGCTGAGTTGTTGCATGCGTCCCTTCATAAGTTTAATCTATTCATCACTCATCCTCATCGTCGCGATTATCCAAAGTGGCGGTAAATAAAAATAGCATTACCCTCATATCTTTAACTGATACTTGAATATCACGATATCTTCTTTCAGTTATATGTGTAACGTTTAACCAAAATTAAATATAAAAATATCCACCATATCTGAACAGTAATGTAGATGTAGCATATAGTATGATATGGGTATTTAGCAGTATTGTGAAAATGTTCGTTTCTGAAAACGGTTACAAGAACGAAATATTTTGCAATTTTTCTCTTAATCGTGTCAAAATGCCCTAAAATTGGAACTATGTTCTGTTGTCATATCGAGAACTAACATCAAAGTGATGTTCGCAACATACAATTAACTAAATATAATTATTTGCCATTCCCGATGAGAAAAATTGATGTGAGTAGTTGAGTGATTAACTGAGTATTTGTCTATCTTATATTTTCTATCTTATATTTTCTTACCATGAAATCTTTTATTATGTCGGATTGGTAAGTTAGTGGAGGTGACGTGCCAAGAGTTTCACGTCTAGATTATGATTGATTGATTTGTTGTTTTAAGTCCACTTTATGCACAGGAAGGCTAATTGGGACAGGACCAACAGTTTAAAGTGGGATCCGAACCACTGTGCCATGTGCCTCCACCGGGTATCGAACCCGGGACCCCTTGATTACAAGACGACGACGTTACCACTACGCCATCCGGGAGGCCCTCACGTTTAGATTAAATAATTGCAAGCCTAGTTTGCAATTCTATTTTAATTGAGCTCCATATACGTATATGTATATAAGTATATTGTTTGCATTACGTACCTATATATAATCAAATACATATGTCACATAAACTTTGCAGACAATGAAAACAACAACAAAAGAAGCAATATTTTATTTACATCACATTGTAAAATACACGCAAGTAAATTTATTTCTTTGTTTCGCATGACCGGCTAAACAAATAATAAATAAAATTAATACGTTATGTTTAGTTTACTTTTTGAAAATACCATAACAAGCTTAATAAACCTAGCAATTGTATTGAGACATGCAAACCATATTGTTAAAATGCACATTAATTACATTACAAAATGTGCACTTTTGAATTTGCTATGCATTTAGCTAGTTTAGACAGGCTAAAGAAAATTCACAGAACGCTATTTGAAACATAAAAGGGCGGAAAAAGTGGATTTTAGTCAAACATTGTAAAAACTACATCATTGAAGTTGAATCTTGGTAAATTAATGTCAAAGATTGCACATGATACACAAATATATTAATTTGAATTGGCCTAAATAAACCCACAACACGTGGGAGAGAGAAAAATCTTAAAATTTCCCTTTATGACATTAGCAATTAGCTATGATATTCAACTTGACGTCATCACACAGTGCACTTTGGGAAGAAATAGCATGAACTCAGGCAAACAGATTCGCACATGAGAAGCCTTCTTACAGCGAGAAATTTGCGATATTTTATACTTACACATTCCTCATAATATGATCACGATAATCATACCTTGAATCACTTCGGCAAAGAACATGCGCACAATGCTTACTCAGCATATTGTCAACGCAAGATCTGATTGTTTGCCCGATATATGGTGGCGGAGCGTGATTTCGCACAATGAATTGCGGGGGAAGTTGTCCGCTCAATATAATCCATTACGTTAAGATCTGCTCAGAAAGTGATATACGTATCTGCCAGTTTCTGTATTTTGTTTTCTTTTTAACTAAATAACAAATTTTACATAACACATGCAGTTATGGTATCCATAGGAATATACATATTAATGGAAAGATGAAATATATGAAATTAATTTTATAATTGGAGAACAGCAACTGTATTTAAATATTTAATTAAAATACTGTCTTAAATTAGAAGGAATAATCCTAAGAGAGAAGTAAGCAGTCAAGAATTCACAAATAAGGACTAACATGGCTAATGATAATCCGATAGTTGAAAATGGAAAAGTTCCGTCAATGTGGCGAAGAGATAATGTTTCAGGTTCGTTTGCAATGTCTGCTTCGTCAAGTACCGGCAACAGGAATTTCTGGTGTCTATATGTGTCAAACACTTCCTTGTCCCACTGGTCTATGGTACCAGCTTCACGCAACCGTCGAATGACGACGTTGAACATTTCAGCGTAAGGTGAACGTTTCTCTAGCATTATACTTACGTGGAAACGTAATGCATCTCCCTTCATAAGGTAGAGTTGCTGAAATGTGTTTTCTTCGAGGTCCGTGGTGCTGATGTGAATCCGATTATATTTTTCAACTAAAACCGCAATGTGACCACCAGATGCAAGGTCATTGAATTCTTGCAGGTTTTTCAAAACGATGTATTTGTCTTGGATTCTTTTAATTCGTGTGTCGTTGGACCCTGCGAAAACACCTGCCCAGGCAATATCATGAATTCCCCACGTCAGTCCAGAATCCGCAAAGTCTTCTAGTGTGTCTATTGCTTTGTAGAAGGTTGGAACCGTAAGGAAAGAGACAAGCTTGCAGTTATATCCTGTACACAGGAGAATTG
The DNA here is from genome assembly GCF_977018435.1 of Lepisma saccharinum. Lineage (NCBI taxonomy): Eukaryota > Metazoa > Arthropoda > Insecta > Zygentoma > Lepismatidae > Lepisma > Lepisma saccharinum. The sequence goes on from NC_139229.1 coordinate 141,577,528, forward strand.
ATTTTAAAAAGAGCCATGTTTGCAAATGCTGTAAGACGTTATTCGAAGGGGCAGGAAAATTGATTGATTGAGTTGGTGTTCTAAATCCACTTTATGCACAGTAAGGCTAATCTGGATTGGGCCTACAGTTATTTAATGTGGGATTCGAACCACTATGTGCCTCCTCCGGGAAGCGAAACCGGGACCCCGAAGGGGCAGGAAAAGAAACACAAACAGGCATTCCAATGGAATTTAAGAAGGAGTATTAATAAGAACAAAATTGGGTTACTTGGTTGCGGAAGATATTCCACTGCAGTTGAGCAAACGTAAACAGGAGAAGTGACTGGATTAGAGCATAAAGAAAGACTCCAATCCACATGTTGGCACAGAATGGCGAAAATATTGACCATAGCTTGTATTTACGTTTTGGTTTTGGTGTCAAAAAGCTCACGATAACCTGTGTAAAATCTGTGGTTAATTCCAGGAAATTCTAGTGCAACTTCATAAGGTAAGCACCAGGAACTGCAACGTTAGCTTCACCCTTCACCAAAGTTCCTACAAGACCAATTGACGATCCATTTTTAAAAACAGTTCCAAAGCCATCAGTGACAACATTATACTCCCAGCTGAAATTGTACTTTCTTGATATTTCCTTCATGAGTCTGTAGTACCGTAAATGTTGTCTGATAACTATAAAATGACTGTGATTTAACAAGCTGAGCTTAAGCAGTTTTCCATTAAAACCGAGTAGCTTGTCTTTGTACAAACTTCCATTTGTGAGGAATTTACCATTATCCCCTACATTGATGGTTTGTAAAGATTCTGGATATAAGTGGTTTCCTATGGTGTAAGTTTGTAATATGTATACCGTGTTATGTTTGCCTATTGGAATAGACCGCTTTGCAACCACACTGTACGGAAATAACTTGAGAAAATTAATGTCAACTGAATTACCTAAATCTCCATTCTCGTCGAACAGAAAGAAGAATTTCAACTCTTGTCTTTGAACGGATTGCTTCGCTGTACTGAGAATTGCCTGGGAAACGTAGAATATTTTCGTTAATATGAATTATTGGTGTCAAGAAGACACATTTCTTTTTGTTCTCGATTTCAATCGTTAGCTTCTCATCGCCTATAATAGCTATGCACTTCTCAAAACACAAATGTTGCGCTACCACTTCCACAATTAAATATTGCAAGTTGGAGAGTTCCAATTTCGTTTCAAGGGATCCTGATGCTTCAGGAATGTATAGAATCAGAAAAAAAAATAATCCAGTATAAGTTCATTTCTTGGTCTGCAAAGGAAATGGTTATGATCAGGCGCGTATATTCTAGGCTACCTAGGCTATCACCGAAGCCCATATTAAAATACAGGAAATAATCGACTAGCAAATTTAACCGATGCTTCACTCTCACGTAACGACCACGGAGGAAAGCGCTAGTGCATGGTCGTCTTTATTTATAGCCAGGCTTCTTCGTTTGAGGGAAAAGTCTTTCAATAGGGTGACCAGATATTTGTTGACCAAAAAGGGTATAGTCTATAGGTTGAAAGTGAGCATGCACAAAACATAAAAAGAAAATGAAAATAAGGGTGGCTATTTGTAATTGCTTCTATTATAGCCCCTATAACATAGGCCTACACTCTACAGATTCAAATTACTTATGGGTCTAAATAATTAGCTAATTACAAATACTTACTCACCAATGGCACCATCGTTCATAGTTCTGGGATGATTTAAATCATCATTTATTGCCAATCCAAACTCTTCACAGGTCATGTCTACATTGAATTTCATTTTCATTACTTGTTCGAGTGTTGACACCAGGAGTGTACTTTTCCTCTCGCCAATAAGTTTTAGTAACACTAAAGAGTCTTTCACAACCAACATTTGTTCCAAGCACATATAAGAGGCACAATCTCTTTTAAATTTGACCCAGCCTGTACTAAATCTTTGCACACTGACCTCCACTTACACATCATTGATTCTTTTCTTTCCCCCCAATCTTCAAGATGTTTTTCATCGGCTTTTGAAATTGCACAGTAAGTTTAAAAAATATCATTATTAGGGCTGAGCCGATACCGATGCCAATGTATCGGTATCGGCCGATACCAGTGGTATCGGTATCGGAAAGTATCGGTTGAAAATCAGCTACCGATACCAGCCGATACTTTCCGGCATTTTGGTCTTTCACGGGGTCCGCAAAAATCCCGCGCGACTTCTTGACAGTCTAATTATCCTGGAAATTATGCAAAATTAAAACTTCCTTTTTATTTGACACTAATTTTGCACGAAAAACTATATTTTGTGACTACATAATATCTATTTTAATATTCTAATGCAATTCTTGAATATTCTAAAGCAATTTTCTTGGTATGTTGATGCATATAATTGGAGGAGAATATTTACACACCAATATTGATCAATATTTTGAACAAATTTTAATTCTTGCAATTTTCAGGTATCGGTATCGGTGGGAATCGGTAAGAGTATCGGCATCGGTATCGGTATCGGCTCAGCCCTAATCATTATCATTAAATTCCAATGAATTTGAAATTGTTTTGCTTGTTGATAAAATATGAAAATGACTTTTGAAATTGTTTATAGGAAATTCTTGAGTCAAGGAGTAAGTACTTCAGTTTGTTGGCATCTTGACGTTTTCCGTTCTGTGGATTTTAAGGCATTTTTACAAGTAAAATAATGAATGAAATTAAATAGCAAGGAAAAGAGTATATTTGGGGATTTTTGCAAATTTAAAAGAGTATAGAGTATATGAACCTCTAAAAGAGTATAATACTCTTAAAAAGAGTGTCTGGTCACCCTACTATCAACCAGCAGGCAGTGCTTTCAACCCATGACGTATTTGTGCTGGCAGGAGCGACCTTGGTGGTGCCTGGTGCTGGCTTCCAACCCCAAGCGCTGGAGAGTGAAGGCTTCGCTTCATCCTGGCGATACTCAGTGTTGCCAACAATGGAAATACGAAATTCGCTAAATCGCTGGGGAAAAAAAATATAGGCGGGTGTGCCAAGGCAAATTATTCAAGCTGGGGGGATGCCTCATGAAAATTACATCACCTCCCTCCCTCCATCCCTTCGAGCATTGCCCGTCTCTCTTCCAGTTCCATGAATTTCGTCACATACAAGCATTATAAATCCGCCAAATTTAGTGATTTTCCCCTAAGTTGGCACTCTGCTTCTCCTTGAAATTCGACTTTGGTCGCAGCTATATGGGGCTGGTGGGGTCGTCTGCTAGTCCCGCGCATGGGTGCAGCCATGTTGGCTGTATACAACCGGTTGCTAGGGTGGTTGCTAAGCCACCAGCATAGGGAAACGCTATTCCGCGTTGGTGCAGTTTGGAAAGATGAGCCGAAAACAATGAAGAAGGAAGAGTTAGCACATAAGGAAAACCGCTCGGTTTTAGATACGTAAGATAGGAAGGCGTCATGGAAGGAACGGCGCAACGAAGCATGAAAGAAAAATAATGTGATATTAAGGAAAGTGCTACTCATATGATGTCGCAAATGTTAGAAATGACTACAGCAGTTTTCTTAATAATAACTTTGTGTGTGACCGAAGAGATGTTAACGTGAATCAGATTTAATATAATTTAACCAATGTGGCCTATATCCCTTTGTTACGAAGTTATCAGGAGGACAAAAAGGTTCAACACAATGTGTGTAGTTTCCTCTATTCGTAATTATTATGTCGTTCTTATTCCAACTTATCAGGTTCTTTATGCCAAAAAAATGAATGAAAACAAATTGTTGTAATTAATGATGGTCTGTCAAGCTAAAAGCATCTTCAGGTCGATCAGAACTGCCCAACAAGTTCATGTAACTACTGAAATTTATTTTTCATGTGATTACAGAAAATAATTGAAATCCTCGAAACAAAAATATCAGCAGTACTGGTAACTTTCTTTTAATATTCTTCGCTTCATTCTTATTCCAATAGATGAAGATTAAGTACAGGGAAATTGCTGGACTCGAAAGAAAATGATATTAGCCTGAATTATGGGCGTCGGGAAGGGGAGTCCTTGGACACCCATGGAAATTGACGTACTTCATTTAAAAAAAGAAAAAAAAGTTATTGTTAATAAGGAAAATAAGTAGCTGAATAACCAAAGTAAAAACTGCATTATGTTAAAAAAAATAGTGTAAAATACAGTAACCAGGTTATGTTTTCACATTCTACCACTAAATTCAAGGAATAAGTGGTTTCACAGTTACAAAACTTTAAAAAATGGAGTTTTATGTGAGAGGTCACACAACAAACTTTAGGACTAAAATTTCGCCTAACTTTTCTGTGTGAAATTTACTAACAAACTAGAATAACTATGCATTTCAATTTTCGTACACGTACTACAGGAAATGTGAAAACAAATTATGAAAAACAGTTGTACTAGATTCACTCATATTGTAGATCGAGTAGAAGAATCTTCCCAAGGATAAAATAATAATAATAAAAAATAATATAATAAAATAACAATAAAATTTGTTCATATCTATGAGTTTATAATAGTCATTGTATAACAACAATCATAACTGTAATAATAAAAATTGATAATACTCAATACCCAATATTTTAAAACAGATGAAAACACTTGAAACTGTGACCGACCAGTCGAAGATAAGCCTACTGTATAAACATTATCATTGAATGCTTCAGAGATAAGGTCAAATATTTGAAATTTACAATCTTATTACTTTTGGAAGAAATCTTACAGTTTTCTATCGCGGAAAAAAAGTGAACACAAGACTTATAACACAAGAAATTTCGGACCCAAACATATATTCTCACCGTGCCAAAAATGCGGAAGTTCCTCTACTCTGCAAGAAGCAAATGCATTAATAGAGCCCTAGTATGCATGCATGTAAGCTGCTAATAAGGCAATAATTGCGGTAATTCGTCACGTCAAAAATCGCTTAAAAATAAAGACAGATACACAGGTTAAGAGTGATAATTCCTGTTGTTTTGTATTCACATGTAAGTAATGTGTCCAGTGCAGAGATGCCCACACGTGCGCCATCGAGATTTTTTTTTGGGGGGGGGGATTTCCCCCTTCAAATAATGTAAAAATTCAACATATGTTTGGAAAGAGGCGCGATAAGCATGGTGGTATATGTCGGTGAAAAGACGAGAACGTCCACCAGACAGATACCATGTATTGTTGCATTCCAAGGCCCTGTCAATCACCTATTCTCTAACGTAACAATATTCCAAACTTTTTGTGAGGAATATATTTTTCCAAAACATATGTAAGAATTTTACACCTTAAATGCATCATGTTTAGTCCATTATATGAAGAAAATAAAGTGTTGAAGGACATTATCAAAGGAAAAAGGGGGGGAGAAATATCCAACTCTTACATATTAGGCCTTAATTGACACGTGGGTTCTGCGGGGATTTTGAATTAAACGTTGGGGCGGGGGGAGGGGGCAGTATCCAACTCTAGGTCTTAGATTATGGCGGATATTTTAGTTAGAAGAAGGGACGTATCCAATTCTTGTGCATTACTATTGCCTTAAACTGCTGCGTAAATTCTGTTGTGGAGACTGAGAATTATTATTTTCGAGGAGGGAATATCCACTTTTCAATATCAACAGTATGTCTAAATTGGCATGGAAATTTTGGTGGTAGGATTGAGTACTAAATTTAAAGAGGAGATATGAAACTCTTGATAAAATGTTCACTCTTAGACTGTCAAGGGATTTCTGTAGTGAAGAGAGAGTTCGAACATTCAATTTTGGAGACTCTATTTACTGGTATGGTATCCACACGTTTTCGGCCCAGAACGTGCCAAAAGAGAAGCTGGAAAAGACTAAATATCTCGGGATCCTAAGAAAGTATTGACACCCCATGAAATTAATATTCTTGAAAGCCTGCAAAGAAATGGATGTAAAAAATTTCTTGCTCGCTTCACTCGCAATAGTATGTTACTAGAATGCGTGTTTGGCGCTTTACTAAGGTGAATGTGAAGTTTAATACTACAGCTGCATTAAAAGAGATAAGCGATATTCTCGATATTTATTAATAACATTACTTCTTAACATATAATGCTTAGTGTTGGTATACTGCTTAATGTAAAGCAGGTGCATCATTCGCAACAAAAAGGTAAGAGAAAGTTACTTTTGGTAGACACGCTGTCGTAATTAAATACTTTGTAGGGATTACGATATCGTTCGAGGGCGCGAAGGATATGATTTCGGGGGAGGCATGACAAGATTTTTGGGGGGGATGCGCAATTGGCCTTGGGGGGGGGGGATGGGCACCCCTGGTCCAGTGTATCAGCACTAGTCGTTCACCAACGGTCCAACGTAATGTTAATACTGTAATCGAGCGTACATAGAAACACAATTACAATGTTCACTGTCTGTTTGTAGTGTATTGTCAACACGTAGCTCACAAGCAAAGATTGTGTGTAATTGCTGACACATTGTTTCGCAGTGGTTCAGGAGGGGTTCATTTTATCTCTCAAATATTTGATAAATGCATGAATCCAGTATCCAGTATCAGTGGCGCAGAAACGAGGGGGTACAGGGGTACATTGTACTCCCCTAAATTTTTGAAGGGGGGTACTGTACCCCCCTAAATCCGTAAATCGAGTTGTACCCCCTGTACCGCCCTTGGTAATTTGACAGCAGACGCAAGGTGCTACTGTTAAAAGAACATATTTTCAGTTCGCCCAATAAAAAAGTGTATATTGTTTATAACTTATAAACATTACCTTCCTTACCACAGTAATTCAAACCATTCTAAACTTATTCTACTATTGAGAGACCACAAGGAAAAAACCTTGGGACGAAAAGTCCCCGCGCAGCTTTCCCTTCTTCCGTTCAGCTCGGGCCATAAGGAAGCATGGTCCACTCTTACCCTCCCCTCCTCGCGGGAGTACGGTGCACAGGAGTCGCTGGTCTGCTCAGGTTGTTTTGCTTGTAGTTCCACTATACATTGTGATCGCTACTAGTTAGTTCATTGACCTAAGTTCTTGGAAACCTCTTTAAGGAGATGAAAATTGTTTAAAATGTGTGTGGAACGATGGAATCAGATTTGCTCTCAGAAAATCACGCTGCAGACGAATGCTCCTTTGCGTAAGGGGATGGGGGTACACTTTTCTAAAGAAATGGTCGCGTCGATTCGAAGGGTATATGACTGATCCCATTTTCTTTTGAATATTTAAAATGGAATTTTCCAAAACGAAATACTTACACGATCGAGACGAGATACTACAGACCAACTTGGGGGGGGGGTACAATGTACTGCTGTACCTCACCCATATTTTTCATAACTTTGTAAGGGAGTGATCGGAAAACTATACTTAAACCTATGTATTAAGATATTTTGAAAATAGAGTCCCGATTAGCTTATCTGAGCATGAAGTGAATCTAGAATAAGTTTTAATGACTTCCGAGTGGAAACCGAAACAGAAATTAACACAAACAAGAACGAGAAGGACCTCGCCACACAGGAGACGAGGTGAGGCTGTGACAATTTTCGACTAATTTCATCGTGGTATCATTCCTAGGTAAAATGAAATTTTTCCTAGACATTTAAACAAAGTGCAATTTGCGATATTATCAGAGGGGGGGAAATTATTTTTACCTATGTATTAGAATGCAACACAAACACAACGCCATTTTAAGTTAAATCTTAAAGTCAATCTGTAAGAAAATTACATTAGTCAGATGATTGCACGAGATAAATGAAACTTACTGCAGGTTCTATTGGTAGATTTTGGATTGGATTCGCAAGGTCTTTGAGTGAGATGAGAATGTTTGATTGATTTATTTGGTTTATTTTACTTCGCATTTCTGCCACTTTTGGCTAATCGCAAAGATGAGGATGGGCGATGATATCATGAAATTGATGAACACTCACATGCCCAACCTGGTACCTCTGGCGTCAAAGCGCCCTATGCCAACCCCTCCGCCACGGAGGCCGCCGAGGTGGGAATGTGTTTTGGATTTTATATGTAGATGCGAAAATCTTTAACTGCGACATTAAAGTTTACCTTTTCACGTAAACGAGAAATTGACATGTCACCCTAAAACACACGCATGTATCTGCATTTAATACTACTACATACGAAAGGAAACCTTGGGCGGTTCTTCATATTGTCCACCAAAGATTGAAACGAAAAAAAAAAAACATTTTGAGCGTATGCCTTTCCTTGCTTCCTCTGACATCTGAAGTATTTCGGTTTTGTGTATGTAATGATAGTACTTTCAGTGCTTGAAGAGTGTCATCAGGTACAGCTAATTATATAACAAATAAATGATTTGTCAAATCTTTCACAAATATTTCAAAGTTAGACTTCTTTACGAGTTAATCGGGAACTATCTCAACTCAGATTTTTTTTTATTATTATATATATATATATACACACAACGCCTTACAGATGTCCGAGTAAATACCAAATCCATGGCTTCTAAAAGACATTGGATGTGGTACACATATGCCATAAATTGTTTCAAGATATTTTTATGCGTAGCTATGGGAATTTAAAATTAGAATGAACTGAACTGAAGTGGAACTCTATAAGTATGATATATTCATAATGTGGTTTCTATAGTCAGTGGGTGGGAGTGGCTCAAGATCCTCCTCACCCCCTTTAATCTCAACCTGTATTAAAATGAATAGATGTATCTTTGTTCGCAATTTTCACATTTCGAACTCCTGATTTTCCGTTCCGTTAAGTTGAAATAAGGCCAGAACGAAGTCTAGAGTTTAATATGTTTCAGAATTGTTATCTGGTTTTAAAATCTGTTTAAAAAAAATTCTAGGAAAAACAAAGAAAAAATAGTTATGCAAATTTTGCATTAAACAACAAGACATTCGTGTGTGCTGTTCTAAAATAGAATATTTCCCATGCCTTCACATTAAACCTAACTATCAAGGACGTATTTAGGAGGGGGTCCGGACACTCCCCCGAAAGACGTACCAAGAAATTAAAGTAAATAATCAAAATATAATTGTTTAGCATTTGTTATATAATCGATGGTTATTTCCCCTGAACGTATTTGAAGGCAAGGAATTTGGCTCATACGGCTTTGAAGGGTTCCAAAAGATTTATGCACACAACTAATGATAATATCCATAAAATATTAATCAGAAACTTTACTTTTCGTTAATTGGATCTAACTCCTTGTTTGTTATTCAATAAATATTCAATTATTTTTCTATTTGACATTAAATTCCTTGCCAGGGCAGTTGTTTTTATGCAAATCTTGGCGATCTTAACTACACGTAAGCTAGATAATGAATATATGCTTCTATATCTATTGTTTTACTATCATTTACCTATCATTAACTTATTTAATTAATATTTTATTTAATTAAATATAATTATTATAATTATATTTATTATTATTATTATTATTGCAACACTTGGGTGGACCCCCCAAATGTATTTCTAGGTGCAGTAGTATTTGTGTTTATATATATATGGGAGGCTGAATTTTGTACCCCCCCAAATGAAAAACGTTCCTGCGCCACTGTCCAGTATTCCCCGCGCCCAATGCAGTTGCTTGACGTTACAATAAACACTGCACTGTTGACAACCTTGGTCTTTAAAATTGTCTTGTTCATTTCTTGGATAATACAGTTATCATGTAGTTAACCATAAGTGGCCTTACTTGATTACAAATAAACTTCTACAAACAGTTGATTACAAAAATAAGATATGATAAACATGGATAGTCCAATAGCATTGTGCTGACCTGCGTGGAGGAGTGGTTAGCATCGCGCGCTACAACGACAGGGGTCCCGGGTTCGAGTCTCGGTCTGGGCGTTCTTTGTCAGTATCCCTTCATCAATTCCATCATATCATCATTCATTCTCATCTCGTGATTAGCCAAAAGTGGCAGAAAATCGACACTAAATAACAAACATAAAATAAAATAACAGTGACATAATCAGAAGTCTTCTTTGGGGAGGAAGGACAGTACGGGGAATTATTAGTTTTTAAATATTTAACAATACTATCTTTTCATGCAACCGACTTAATTTTTAGAGAAGTCAAAGGAAATCACAACCACCATAAACTACTCCTGTATTTTTGTTATCTAGTGTCGATTTTCTTCCACTTTTGACTAATTGCGACCTTGTAACTGATGAAAGCACACTGACAAAATGCCCACTCCGGGACTCGCATCTGGGAATTTCGGTGACAAGATCGCAAGTTGACCACTTAACAGGCTCGGTCACCGAGCCAGCTTACACTTGACCACGCTGATATCGAATAGTAATATAACACGTGAAACGTATTTCATAATAAAAATATATATGAACGAATGTGTCATCATTTTATTGAGGAATACGGGGAATACATATTTGCAGTTATTGTCATATTTAAAAGATTCGAAATTGAAATGCGATACAATACGCAAGCTGCCTATGTGGCATCCCTCACCAACCTTGAGAGCCTCCCCGATCGCATAGTGGTAGCGCCTTCGGCTTGTAATCAAGGGGTCCCGGGTTCGATAGCCGGTGGAGGCACTTAGTGGTTCGAATTCCATTTTAAGCTGTAGGTCCAGTCCCGATTAGCCTTACTGTGCATAAAGTGAACATAACACAACAAATCAATAAATACATCATTACACGATCTTGGTTGTTAGCTTGTCATAGTTCCGACAGTTAAGCATTATTATTGATATTTACAAATGTTGAATATATTTGTAAACATGTATTCACGAAATACCTCAGTTTCGGTGGCCGAGTAAGTTGGGTGCTGGACCTCATCTTGTCACCTACGCTTCAAGGTTTGAGTCGGTGTTTCTTAGTACGTGTGATTTCTTGTAACCATCATGCGTCCTAATTGTCGCGATTAGCCAAAACTGGTAGTGATGCGACGCTAAAATTAGAAAAACACAAAAAAGACACAAAATTAATCGATTGAAAGTAAATCAATCCGTAAATCAGGTATTGATTCTTCACATGCCCCACCCCTTCCTATTGCATATACACTTGTTACAAACAGTTTGTTGCAGTACAGCATTGGTAGATGAAAGTTTTTGTGCTGGAATGACAAATGAACTTATAAATTTGCACCTGTTGTTATTAGTAATTCGGGCGCTTATGAAATACACAGTAATAATATTTCAAATAATCTGTACAGCTCGTTTCAAGATGAAACATTGCAATTAAGTAAATGACTTTTAAAAAGCTGTTCTCTGATAGGGACGGTATTGCTTGATATGTCTCCCCTGCTTTGATGATTTTTGCATTCAGAGCGTACACATGCTCATGTTGAATTTCGGCGATAAACTATTTCTAGTTCATGTCCATTTAAAAGCGAAATCACTTGATTTCCTAAGTTTTCTAGTTGGACAAATACGGATGTGATGAATGTCGTATCGAAGTTGTGACCACCTATACTCGTTCACTGCAATTGCCGTCATTCAGGCAACTCTATGATCACTTATCATCACCTTCTATGGCTGCCTAAACGAAATTAATGCTTGTTATACCTCACGGAAGCAACAAATTCCATTCGTGCTAAATGAATAGCCATTATTTTTTTTGCTCTCCTCACATCTGTACCCTCCCCCTTCCAAATCAGAATATCGAATTACGTGAAATCATGCAACACATTTAATGCATTATCAGGAAAGAGCAATATGGCTAATGTAACCATTCACGAAAAATCCATAAATGCTTTCTGCGCTACACATTGATCCAGATTTTTTGTACCCTGTACTTGACCGGCGAACTTTTGACTGTGATGATGTGCATGAAGAAAGCTCAAATTGAACGAAATATGCACATTCGGTTCATTTTAATATTTCCAGAGGTTCGAGATTTTTGGCTCATGCAATTAACAAGTCTGTCCGAAGTGTTCCGGTAAGCATGCGACAAGGAAATTGACAATTTCCACAAAGTTATTGGGTTTTCTATTTTATTTAGTTCTCTAAAAACTTATTTTCGCAATGAGTAGTGAAGTGACACAGGAATGGAACGAGGCGATATATTTTACTCTTGAAATTTTTCATAGGGGTTAAGTACCTCTTCATAATAATTAATCGACATGGTACAAAATAACTTGGACTGAAAAGTGTAAAACGCTGCGGTCAGAAACATTTCAATTTGTAATGAAAAATTTTGTGCTAAGTTGAATGTATTCCACAGCAGAACACGGTTGTCTCTCACCCTTGCAGTTTATTGTTGGTAATTTGTGGAATCTGTTACCGTCCATTACAAAGCACTATTCATATTTCCAATTCTCTGACATATTTTCACTGTACGATCTTTTTTTAAAAAAATCATAAAGCTTCCGAACAAATGTCTCCCGTTTCAGACAAAAAAGTGGAGAATCAGAGGCTAGCCCCGTTAGTTCCGTAGTTCCATAGACAATTTCAAAATCACGCTCTTTGATATACGTCATCGTGTTTGTTGGCGCCATATAAAATCCTCAGATTTTATGTAAAAGCATCCAAGCGACTCAGTAGGGTCTTAATCTCCTCGATCCCTCCTGTATAGCTACTGGAGAGAACTTTGTACACGCCAACTAAAAAGAAAACAAAATAAAAAAATATCCGCTACACCACTGCCGTAGTATGTTAGGATTCTGCAACGAGAATGAAGTGGGAAATTGTACGGAGATTGAGACGTCTATTTAAAGATTGAAACGAGAATTGGATCACATCCTTCGAGACTTGTCGAGACGTGACCGAGACATACTCCGCGATTCTCGTCTTGTTCGAAACTTTGGTAGACAAATTTGTAAATTATCCTCATAAGGGAAGGAAATAAATAATAAATAATGTCCAATGAGTATTTCAGTCTTTGGTTTTATTGTGCGTACAGGACCAATGTATTGGTTTGAATTCAGCTTAAAACGCTTCATCCAGTTCCAACTAGCATATGAGCGTAAAACAGACTTGAAAATATGCTATTAAATTTTCCTTGAACTCATGTCTGCTCAAAATAATTTCATTAAAGAAATTAGCATAACGGTGTTTAGTGATGTGCGCTTTTTTTGTGGGGTTGGGGGATGTGTGAGATTTACAGGAAAGCATTACAAGGAAGAAAGAGTTTCAATCTCTCTCTCTCTCTCTCTCTCTCTCTCTCTCTCTCTCTCTCTCTTACTACATCCCTCACTTTGTTGCAAATGGGTGTAGTAAAGTTATTTTTACTATTATTTACATAAATAGCTACTTGAGTAAAAAGAGATATGCAAAGAAATCTCCTTCGACGATATATTTGCAGTGATTCACTCTACCAAAACATTGACAGGGGGAATTTGCGTAAAATTTAATTATCAATACGCACAATTGCCATACATGCAGCCATTTACGAGATAAATTTACAAAATTTATTCTCGGAAAAATGGCAGCGGTTTCCTTCTACTAATTGATGGTGTGAACTTTGTTTATGTTATGCTGCATTTTTTTTAACACGATGGAGAAATAATGATTTCTATTGCATTTTTTTACTGCATCTTTACTGAACTAACATGTAAATTTGCGAGCAACATATTGATGGAAATCAATGTTATTAAATAGACAGGACTACAACGTGTAATGTCACATGAAAAGTTAAGCTGTAGATTACGACTTCAAATCACGGTACGCGTGCACAGTGCATTTCTACACATAAAGCAGAAATTTTCCCTTTAAAACCACTTGTTGCGAATGCTGTTTGAACTGCACGCCATACAGCTCCAATTAAAGTTTATGGATGAAATTTGGAAACCTAGATCACAGAAGGTTTAAACGGAATTTGGGAAGCCCCAGAATAGTCTGAATGATGTTAAGAAAATCGATTTGTATTTGTATCTTTCTACGTTTACGTTTGTTTGGAAATCAAAGTAAGTAAATTTAAATGCACCCAATTTTTTCCATTTATAATTTGGCGGTTTTCCAGTAGAGTCGCTTCTTAATTAACTGATTAGAAGAGTTTCAATAGTCTACTTAAGCTACGCGTCAAGTTAAGTTTGCATCAGGTTTTTGCATACGTAGGCCCAAACGTTCGCACATAATATAGTTCCGCTGAGACGGGTTCTATTCCGACATAACTGTACGAGTGCCACAAAACAGTTATATAATTTGTAATATATAGACAAAATAATACATACATTAACAGGTATGGACTTGATTGCTTGCAATCACTGAGCAGACGAACTTGGAACCGCAGTTTCGCCAACTGGGCTGTCGGTTGCGCGAAAGGAACACTTAAACTCAAGAGCGAGTCAAGAGGGACTAGAACACGTTTCAAGGCGCGTTAAATCAGTGATACCAGTGTTGCACACTCCACTATTTTCACCCTGCTTTTGTTGTGATTCGTTGCTAATCGTGCTATACAGCGGCGAGAATGGCTGAATTGAGGTCTCCTGTACAACGCGCGGTTCTTGTGTCGCCAAACAACATATATCTCACTTGGCTGCGACAGTTGAAAGTTAATTGCGGTGGAGTATTAAAATACGTATATTGCCGTGAGAAGAAACATGTTTATTATTTGTCAATGCGGCTTGCATTGAACAAAGCTTGACTTTGAAGGGGTTTTCCCAAAGTGACACTCGAGCAAAAATGCGTGGGAGGATACCACCGCCACTGGGTTGACCGACGGGAAAGGCAGTAATGAAGGCTTTGTTGAAGACGCGTGTTTACTGTTTCGTGTGCAAAGAAAGGGAATGGTGGATTATTACCAGAAAATGGACAGACCAGGATTTGAATCCTATTTTAGTGAAGTGATTCATAAATTGAAACCAGAGTAATAGTAGCAGACAATACCCTACATTGTATAATATCACCAATAACGAATCATTCTTTTCTTGTGTGTAAACTTGAAGTGCGTGTGTCTGTCTTTAGTAACGGATGTATTTCGAACGAAGCAACCAAGTTTTTCACAAATGTATTTATTTCTAAACCAAAAACAATAACTCATCATTACATTCAAGCGGGGCCTGTCGTTTCCTTTTACAGTTTTTTTTTTCATTTTTTACGTGCTCGACACATACACTCACGTCCTCATGTTTCGAAGATATTTCGCGATTTATATTAAGCAATCACACATTTATTACATAATTTATGCACAGAAAGTCATTTAAATATTGTATGATTCAGGAAACAGAGAAGCACAAATACATACATGCACGGGTTTTGATCTGTTGTGTGGTTAAAAATACTGCGGATTCTCTCATTGTCTGCGATATGAACAGCTAGGCGGTTGAGGCAAGACTGGCACTGAAGATTCTGAGCCCTGTTGTCGCGCGGATTAATACATAAAACCTGCTGCAAACTTAACCTGTCGCGGATCTTAGTCACCTAACTTTAAATGTTTCTGAATCGCAATTATCGAACACGCAGAAACATGATTAAAACGTGATATGTTATGTAATTATCCTCTCCCAATAAAATTATATTATTTTAGATATGCTCTTGCAATGCAAAATTCACGTACATATATTTATTTTCCTCATTTCTATTCTTTCATTTTCCCTTGGTGTTTAATATCAAGAAACCTTCATTTTTATCTCATTACATAACCTAAAGATAACTTTTGTGAAAGTGCTGGTATTTATATAAGTTATAATTTCAGTAGATGGGGGTAAATGAAAAATAATATTTTAAAAAATTAAACGAGTTGTTCAAATGTGCAATTCATATAATGCTAAGTGTTTTTAATCAAGAAACAATTCAGGAAACCTTCCCAATGTCATATAAAAACAGAGGGTAATAAAATTACTCATAGAACTTGGAAAGAAATTAAAAGTGCATACTTTTAATAGTAACGAAGTGGTTGCACTAGCGTTGTTAGCGGGAAGCAGAAGGGACGCGTCCCCCCTCAATAATTCAGACACGGGGAACGAGGGGAGAATCATTTTTCTGTGCGGCTTAACACATAAATCAAAACAGACACATTTGCTGGTTGTCAAAAAATCGTATATGTAAATTAGTCTGAATTATAGTAGGGATGGTTTTCGCTACTATAATTTAGTGACAATAGTGACTTTAAACGTTTTTTTCAGATTTTTGGAGAGGTATTTCGAAGGGGGCAGACGAGTTACAAATTTTAGCCATTCGGAGATTTTTAGGTTCTTCGAAGAAAAGTTTCGGTCTCTCTCCCCTTCTGCTGGCATTTGTTTGTGATTAACGCTCCTGAACAACTGAGTTTTTTTTTTCAGCCATCTCTGGTAATCTGTGCAAGTAAGCAATTCTCAAACTATGTAACCACGAGGTTTTGGCAAGACACTGCATCAGGCTACAGTCTTTACACTGAAATAAACTCTCATATAGTTAACATGGACAATTTTCATTTTAATAGAAGAGGAAGTTTCTGAGGCAAAAAACAAAACCAAATGTGGTTTAAATTTCTTCATAAATTTCAAAATTTATGTCAGCATTTTCTCTCATACGATCAAACTAATAAATATTAGGAGTTGTTAAATATACTTTTTAACCATTAATATAACATAGACAGTTATCATATGAATTTGCTAAATTAATGATCCATTTCAACATTGATCTTATAGCAAAAAAGACAAATGTGGTAACATAAAAATTGGGATATTTTCACGTTCAGACTGCAGTAGAAAAATTGGAAAAGAGATAGGACTATACTAACTCAAGATCTGTTCTCATGACAACAAATATTCTCCTAATGAAGAGACGCACCCTTGTTTCCCTATCTTTCGGGTAATAAGTTATCAAAGTACCTTGAAACCGTAGGTTCAAAAACTGTTCATTCAAATTCTTCTAAGCCGTATATATCAGATGACAACGAAACTGGGTAAGGATCAACTCAGGCGATATTAAGAATGCTCATGAAAAATCTGCTGTTCATCTATTGACTCATCTTTGATCAGCCGAAGTCGCCAGTAAAAGCAAAATTTTCAGCAAGACTGACTCAGCAGATGTTAACTTTAAAATGTTTGATGATAATTGAAGATGGAGCTTTGTGAGGACATTTAAATATTGTCACAAATTTCATGGAACCTTTAAAAGGTACGTCAAAATATGTCCTGTTTGAAGGAAAGACATTTCCTGCTTTCAATCTACGCGTAGTAACTTTTGCAACTATTTTCTCGTGTAGATCAAATTAGTTACGCTCATTTGATTTATTACAGCAGTCTATCTGCTATTTTTAGAGATCGGCACGTAACAAGTGTCACAGTATTCAGGAATATGTGTCCTACATATCCTTATGACATTAGTCTGTACTTGTTTCTATTCAAAACTATTTTTCACTTTGAACGTCACCAGTGTGTTTCAATGTAACTCTTGTTTAATTTATATAACACACACACACATATATATATGTATATATAATGTATGTGCGTGTGTGTGTGAAACTCTTGATCTCATGTTGACAAAGTTACATATAAGGGCCTAAAGGGTGATTCAAAAGTCCTTTGACACTCCCTATAAAAAGTAAAGGAGTTAGGCTGGGTACAATTGGTCATGATAGAAACAGGTTAGCCTTAAGGGGAACCACATTGGTGTGTTGCAAGCGGACGCCCGCCATATTGGTGGCCCGCATCCAACTATGTTTTCTTTAAATGGGAAGGGGGTGTTTTCTCACACCTGGAAAATGATACATTTGTTACAATCATAGAGTCATAACTTTTTCCTGACTAAAAATAGGTTGAAGAAATCTTCACAACTGCGTTTCTTGTGAAATTCTAGCCTGATTTGATTCTGCCATGCGGGAAACCAGGGTGGGTGTTCTAAGGTTGGAATTTTTCGGGCATTGTCCCAGCATAAAGCGGCTCTAGAGCCCACCCAGCTTCAAATGAAATGGTACAAAAGGGGAGGGGGTAAAGGCGGCCGCAGCGTGGTGCTGATCACATCATCTACAAGATGGCCGACATCCAAATATGTGGGGCCTTACCCCCACATACCCTAAATGTGCCTTCATGTAGCACCTTTACCTGTATATATTGTATTGGTTTCTGTACCGCTGAGTAACTACGTTTATTCTTCACATACGCATATACGAACCATCTACTATGTCAATGGCTGAGGGCCCTCTACCCCGAACACTGCGGGGTTTTGGTCATAAACGTAACAGGTGATATTTGATCGAGAATGCCACTTGATTTTGATGATGGAACGGGAACACACATGATGTGTGACTTGCCCAAAAGGTAGGTTGATCTAATTATAATATATCTATGTCTCAGATGAGAGAAAATAAATTAAATGTCGGAACTTTTTCGAAGAAGAAAAATATAGCACTGAAAATGTAAAGAAAGACACATGCCACCACATGAAATTCTCCGTGGTTGAAACATGCTACATAATTAGCCAAAACTGAAGAACCTGAAACTGAACTCAATCAAGAAGATTTAGATATCACGAAGAAGCAGATTGTTATCTAAAAACCCTAGGGGTAAACGCCGATGCTAGGGCGAATTTAGCTACTTCGTGCCCAAGCCAGAAAAGATAAATATAAAAAATTGCCGCTCCTTATTTCGAAATGCATATACTGTTGATGTTGTTGATGATTTGGATTATTTTACTTCGCTTTTCTGCCACTTTTGGCTAATCGCGAAGATGAGAGATGATATGATAAAATTGATGAAGAACCCCCATGCTGGCAGGTCTTTCTATTAAAGACTTGTGGTGGCCAAGAAGTTAGATAGAAGACACGGTTTATGTGAGAATAATTTAGTGACATAAGAAATGGGGAAGTTCGTTTCTTAGTCCTCCCCCCCGGCATCAATTGCTTTCTCCAGAAAGATGAAAGACTTTCACTTATTAGAAAAAAATACTAAGTTATCCTGAGTTTCCCATGCCGCTTGTTACTTTGTAAAAGCTTTAATTAATGTCTTTGGAAAAACAAAACCTTTAATCAAGTTAGCAGCTTTTTCGAATGACCTTACTTTCACCCGGGTCACAAGAAGCAAGAAAAACGTGCTGGACACAATGACCGCGGTGGTCAAACAAAGGTCAAGGTGTGGGAAGGGACTAACTTTCGATCAAGTTAACGTCTCATGCAAGTTCTACAATGTACAGTGTCTCTCAAAAGTTTTAGGACAACGACATTTTAAACTAGGCAACCCAATTTACACAAGCCGTTGGTGGGTTGCGTGCAGATTTAGGCTCAAATTCAGGGTTGCCACATGCACAATAGATATTTATAAAATACGCGAAAGAAATATAAACAAGTATTATTGTATAAAATTATTAAAAATATCACTATTATATCGCAAATGACAAAATTCTTTCTGAAAGAAAAAAATAGGTTTTCTAGTATTTCATCGCTGATGAGTCTACAGTAAGGAAAAGAGGTGAGAGGAAACGAAAGGTTACAAAGGAGAGGAGAAAGAGAAAGCGAAAGGAGAAGAGGAAAAGTAGAGGAGAGAAGAAAGATAGGATAGACGAGGAGAGGAGATGTAGTGAGGAGAATGGAAAAAGATTCGAGGGGAGATGAGGAAAAAAGAACAAAGAAGAGAAAAGAGGAGGAAAACGAGAGGAGAGGAGGAGACGAGAAGAGGGAAGTGGAGAGTAGAGTAAAGGAGAGAAAAAGAGAAGAACGAACAAAGAGAGAATAGTGCAGTGGAGTCGGAAATCTAAGACAGGAAAGGAGATAAGAGGAGTGGAGAAGAGTGGGATGGAGATAAGATGCGAGAAAAGTAGGGAAGGCGATATGAGATAAAAGCAGAACGGAAAGAGGGGAGAGAAGACGGAGAAGGAACTGGAGAGAAGAGGTAGTTGCAGAAAATATCGTCTGAGCGTCAAGAATGGATGCATTGGTCAAATTATCGACATGAAACATTCAAAAACATTTTGAAATATATTGGAGAATATATTAGATCGGTGCAAAATACCTTTTGGCTGAGTTCAGAGCAAATTAAAATCTTCCATGTAAGATCTTTGATTTTACCTGCGATTACACCACTAAAAAAATGAACGTAATTTTTAATATTTATAAGAATTATTTAATTTTTCTCCACTTTTCGGTTCGTTGAAATGGAGATTTTGTAATTCAATATTTCCCTTCCCCCCATCGTT
Organism: Lepisma saccharinum; assembly: GCF_977018435.1. Classification (NCBI taxonomy): domain Eukaryota; kingdom Metazoa; phylum Arthropoda; class Insecta; order Zygentoma; family Lepismatidae; genus Lepisma; species Lepisma saccharinum. Next base: position 141,597,460 of record NC_139229.1, read on the forward strand.
AACTCCAAACTGAATCATTCCGTTTCACACGGCGTGGACAATGAGCACAATGGGATATGTCTAAAACTTACGAAAATATTCTGCCACCGGAAGGGTTTGAACCTACGACCATAACATTGACAATCCTGAACGGTATCCACTACCCTAAAAGCTTCAGCTCCTTAAACCAGCTAGAAGAACCACTACACCACGCCTTTAACTTCGAATGAAACAACATTTTTTTTAAAGTATTCTGTCCCTCCAATATTGTAAATGTCGTTTGGTATACGTGTAGTTGAACTTTTACTTTAATTTTGATTTGCTTTCTTGTAGTATAACCGATATCTTCGAGAAATAATTTTCGAAGTGATTAAAAACGAGAATATTGGTAGTTGTGAAAATGCGAGTTATATCTTCTAACTTATTATTGTGATTAGACATTACGTACTAATGGAAAATATCTAGAGGCTTGAACATTACATGACGATGTTCTTTTCCTGTGATACTGTAACAGACAAAATGCTTGTTTACTGATGCAAGTCTTGTGTCCAGAACAGTCTTATGAAATGTATTTGCTGTTGCGTAAGATAACACGAAATAATTACACCGTGTGCGAACTACCAATTCTGTGCAACGTTATACGTAAACAGTAAACAGGCGGAAAATTTTATTCATAAAATCACTTCACATTTGACAGTGTTAGTCAAGAGAGACTCGTGGGACACTGTGTTAAGGTGCTGGACTAAATCCATCTAATTTTTCTTCCTCGAAGAACAACAATTTCTAAGGAAGAGCAACTTGATGATCTTTCTTGTTTCTTTTAAATGCTTACACTTTCCTTTAATTGGGTTAAAAATAAATAACAATATTGCTTGCATTTCTGTCATTGGCGTAGACCAGAGAGAGAGACAGATAGACAGACAGATATTACAAAATAGTTCAAATAGTGCGAGCGCCATTAAAAAGTCATGATAATTCTATGTTGCGTACTTAGAATTATTCATACAATAAAGAACATGTCTAATTGTGAGTTAACAAAAAAAAAAACAATAATAAAGAGACATTTTCGCATCACGATTGCAGTTCGAAAAAGTCAGGACAGGGATTGAAAGTAACGCACTGTCCTGACTAAATCGGTGAATCGGACGTCTGGTAGCCTCCTCTTTTCTCTTCTTTGTTCTTTTTTCCTCATCTCCCCTCGAATCTTTTTCCATTCTCCTCACTACATCTCCTCTCCTCGTCTATCCTATCTTTCTTCTCTCCTCTACTTTTCCTCTTCTCCTTTCGCTTTCTCTTTCTCCTCTCCTTTGTAACCTTTCGTTTCCTCTCACCTCTTTTCCTTACTGTAGACTCATCAGCGATGAAATACTAGAAAACCTATTTTTTTCTTTCAGAAAGAATTTTGTCATTTGCGATATAATAGTGATATTTTTAATAATTTTATACAATAATACATGTTTATATTTCTTTCGCGTATTTTATAAATATCTATTGTGCATGTGGCAACCCTGAAATTGAGCCTAACTCTGCACGCAACCCACTAACGGCTTGTGTAAATTGGGTTGCCTAGTTTAAAATGTCGTTGTCCAAAAACTTTTGAGAGACACTGTACATAAAATATACTTTTCACTCTCACTTGCCTGCATTTTACTTCTTGATGGAGATGAGTGTACGCATTAAAACTCTTCCACGATGATTCACTAAAGAACATTGCTTCAGATCTTTTGTAGACTTTCATTTCAGTACACACCACCAGAGGTTGCACATATACGATTTGCTAGAGCATTTTATGTCTATTGGTTTGTAGTTAAAACCACTGATTGTTAATAGTAGACTGAGGCCCAAAAGTAGAAAAATATGCATGAAAATATGCAATCTAACTAAAATATGTAAAATAAACATGAAACGTAATTACGAATGCTGTTGTACTGCTAACCTACAGAAAAAAGAAAGGTTACTTTGCCAAAAGAAAAAAACGAGAAAATATGCAAAGTTATTAATTTTTTACACAAAAATGTTCCATAAACGCTACTTACATGGTGCAATACAGAAATGTTTTTGCCTTAATTTTTGACATAGTCGCCCTGCTTTTCAACACACTTGGTCCACCTCTCCACAAGCTTGCGGATGCCCTCCACACACACAAAAAAAAACCTTTTGGCACTGCGTGTAACCATCTTTGCACCGCCTCGATCACCTCGTTGTCATCTGCAAACTTCTGACCCCGCAAATGTTATTTCAAAGGTCTAGACAAGTGAAAATCTGATGACGCCAAGTCGGGACTGTGTGATGGATGTTTCAACACCTCAAATTTCAGATCACGTATTGTATCCATAGTATGCACAGCCGTATGGGGGCGGGCGTTGTCGTGGAGCAGCAATACTCCTTTTGAGAGAAGTCCCCGACGTTTTGATCGTATGGCAGGCTTCAACTTGCTTACCAACATGTCACTATCGAGCACTATTCACAGTTTGACCCTTCTCCTGGAAGTGCACCAATATAGGGACATTGACATCCCAAAATATCGTTAGCAGCACTTTCCCAGCGGATGCCTGTGTCTTGATTTTTTTTTCTTGACCGGAGACGTTGGGTGCTTCCACTCCATCGATTGTCTCTTACTCTCTGGTTCATAATGATGCACCCAGGACTCGTCTCCTGTCACAATTCGATGAAGATACACGAGTATAACGGTCCAAGTGCTCCTGAGAGATTGTCTGCCGCGTACGCTTATGAACACTCGACAGATGCTTTGGTACCCATCGGTTACACACTTTCCTATAGCCAAGGTCATAATGGATGATATTGAATGCAGATCCATGACTCATGTTGAATTCCACGGCAATTTCATCAATAGTGACTCGCCTGTTGGCACGGATTCGCTGGTCGATCTGCTGTTTCACTGTCTCAGTTCCCGCGCAAACTGTTCTCCCACTCCGCTGTTCATCACTAATATTTTGTTTTCCGTTTTTAATCTTTCCATCCATTCGTATACTCTCCCCTTACTTAAACACTTGTCTCCATACTGAACCTTCATTCTGCTGTAGATTTCAGAAGGTTTCACTCCCTATGACCACAAAAAACGAATAACACTTCATTGCTCTTCTTTGATGCAGTTTGACAGCGGAGAGGCCATGTTGTATGTACTACTGCGCAGACGCAAATTGCTTGATCGTCCCGACCCCTATGTGGCGTATTGCTAAGTAACCATAGGCGCCGACTTCATGGGGCTTGGGGGGCTAGAGCCCCCCCAATGTTAATGATGTGGGGATAGAGCCCCTCAAATAATTTTGCTTAAGAGCATCTAATGTATTATTTTGCTTCTCTTCTGAATTGTGCCACATGAACTTAACTTTAAATACACATTTGAAATATTCTACACCAACAAATTTGTGGGGGCTCTGAACGGAGACAGCAAAACACATGACTTTTTACTATATACTAAGTATATAATTATGAGTATTGTTAACATTTTTACTAAAAAGAGTTTCAAAATAACGAGGTGATATGACAATTACCAGTATGTTGTTTAGTGAATTCTGAACAATTTGAGGTCGTAAACACGACTTTCAGGCAATATTGATATGTACGATATTTAGTTATCCTCGAAATCTCTTCCTCTAGTCCAAAGAATAAGGGAAAAATAATTCTAAAGTCTTTGAGTTTATTTAACACTGGCTTGCAGTAAAGTACGCAAGGAAAGCTTACGAAAAGTCTGTATTGCGAAAGCGGGAACGGCTATGATCAAAGGCATTATTGCTAAAGCACGGCGTGTTATGTGATTATTTATTATTGCAAAATTAAATTTAAAAAGTAAAATATTGTAGCAAGAACAAAAAAAGTAAAACTATTTGCCTCCGATTTGTGTTAGCATTTATGTAAATAATTAAATAAAACTGTTAAATATTGTAAATATTCGCTATTCATTCATTTATTTCAGTGAAAAGTCGCCGCCCCTGTAAGGAACCATTTTGTGTCATACAATTTTTCGATGTGCATCAATCTCCCTGAAAGTTATAATAACATTCCTTTTCATTAATGACTGTACCTAATAGATATTGGTTCTGGAGAAGCAATTCATAGAGCAAGACTCGATTGTTAACGAGGCAGCTTATCAACTTTTTAGAACGTATGCTAAGAGTAGCAAATCTAACTGACTCAAATAAACATAAAAGTCAGAATAAACAATAGTAGATTATGCAGGATATGTTTGATGATGTTAGGCAGAGAAGATGATAAACATGCAATGTGATCTCTAAGTTCCTCAAGCTGTCTCGATTGTTCCGACGTAGTTCACCGTGCTGCCGCCAAGGCCTGTGGCGTTCTGATCGAATTTATTCCTTGCATACCCTTTTCTTCGCAGTAAATAGTTCCATGATCATCCGGTAGGGTCGCAATTCTGCAGAAAGCTAGTTTTGTTTTGACAGTAACCGATGAGATGCAATTACTCTGAACCAGTGCCGGATCTACAACCCGCAAAACCGCGCAGTGCGGGGGGGTGGGGGGGGGGGGCGGAGACAAGTAAGCCCCGCGACAGGTTAAGTTTGCAGCAGGTTTTATGTATCAATCCACTCTAGAGAGGCGCTCAGCATCCCCGTGCCAATCTCACCTTAACCGCTGAGCTGTTCATATCACAGACAGTGAGAAAATCCGCAGTATTGCAGCGGACCTATTTTCTGCGTGCACGTTTGGGTCTATATATGCGAAAAGTTGCTGCAAGGTTAACCTGTCGCGGGGCTTAAGCCTTTAGAAGGGCCCTCGGCCATTGACATAGTAGAGGGTTCGTATATGCGCATATAAAAAATAAACGTAGTTACTCAGAGGTACAGAAACGAATACAATATACACAGGTAAAGGTAGCTGTAAATGTAGCACCGTGCCATGAAGGCACATTTAGGATATGTGGGGGCAGGGCCCCACATATTTTCGATGCCGGACATCTTGAAGGTGATGTGATCAGCACCACGCTCCGGCCGCATTTACCCCACCCCCCCTAACTCCCTAAAGGGTACCATTTGATTTGATGCTGGGTGGTCCCTGGATCAGCTTTTTGTGGGGACAAAGCCGGAAAAATTCCGAACTTAGATCAAATCAGACCAATTTCACGAGAAATGCAGTGGAGAAGGTTTCTTCAACCTATCTTAAATTAGGAAAGAGTTTCGACTGCATGATTGTAACAAATGTATCATTCTACAGGTGTGAGAAAATAGTGTCATATATCACATCATCACCGGTGCCGAAACCGAGAGGGAGGGGTAGGAGGCAGTTCTCGTTTGATCCCTTAATAAGGGGCCCAATGCATATCTTCCAACATATTACATAACTTTAGCACATAGAAACTTCGCACACAACAGGTGGGAAAATACGCAGGATTCTGCTCTGAAATGGGCAGAATCAATAATGTGGGACTATCACTCAGTTTGAGGGTGTTTCTTGTGCTTGTACGTTTGCTATTTCAGTATTTCCTTTTTCAAACTGACAATGAATTAAGGAAAACGCATGGTATATTATGGATGAATATATGCGAGAATGGAGGAAGAAGCGTGGGAATACTGTAGTCTTCATGCTCTTGAATGAGCCAGTCCATTGCAAAATAGGCTCCTTCGTTTCCCTTCGGAAATGTCAAAAATCGCTCGCCCACATGAACATTTTATCTTGGGCCTTCCTTTTTTATGTAAATATGTGTGAAGATTGACAAACATGTTGACAAACTCACATACGAGGGCCTACAGGGTGATTCAAAAGTCCGGTAACACCCCATATTTTGCGGGGGGCCCAAGATTTGAAGATCCGGAACACAACTTTTAAAATTGTTTCGAGATCTGTTTTTCTTAATGACACCTTCCTCAAATAGCAAATTACGTGAAACAATGCTAGTATCATAATTATCTTACGACACTGATATCATCTGAATTACTCGAGAAGCAAGATGTAAAGGGTTCTATATAAAGTTGTATGTACAGAGTCTGAGTCCTTACATAATAGCAGTGGCGGCGATTAAGGGGGGTGGAGAGACGGCAATTGCCCTACACTTTTTGCCACTTTTGCCCCCGCACTATGCCCTCTTAATGCTAACCCTTGTCTATCAAGAGAAAATCAACTGCCTTTGCCCCCCCCCCCCAGTTAGTTTTGGCACCAAATTGCTGCTACTGCATAATAGTTTGGGGTTCTCGAATTAATACACTGCTACACTTGCTCTTGTCCATTTATTATCTCTTTGTGAGTGTCATCAGAGGTTCTAACACTGAACAATCTCTTGCCGAAGCAAAATATGCCGAAAACCCAATCAATCTCTTTATAATGATTAAATTAAACACAGAGCAAAGACGCTGTAAGAATTAGATTGTATAATTTCTTTGCAAATGTTTTGCTGAACATTATCCAAGAACAATTAATATTATTTATGAGAAGATTGAGTAAGTTGACGGCTTGTAGTGTCTCTCACTACACAAACTTCTCCGCAATTAAGCTTTCAGAAACGTGACATTAATTACGTAAATGCTCGGTGTCACCCAAGTTTATGCATGAACCGTAATTATAAAGGATAACAATATACCCACCGTAGAACACAATTCGTGATGAATGCTCATTACTTTTGTGACCAATTCCTTAATTTCCCTGCTTTGTAGTAAAATCAGGCAACACAATCCGACACCCACCCTTCTGCTTCCTTGTTGTCTTTCACACGGAGAACTTGCACGCGATGCCTGTTCTCAAAGCTAGCGTTCTTTTTATACAATTGCCCCACGTTGTGCAATTAAATATTGCGGGTAATTTTTTAGTATGTTGTAACGGTGATGTTTATTTCCAAGAAAGAAGAGGTATTGTTGACACTTTTTCGTCACGTATCTACATAATATGATAAAAATCGGCCATTTCAGAATTTATATGCATTTATATAATTGTATGATATCCGGTCGTGTGGAAATTCGATGTTTGAACTTGAGAACGTTGACTGCTAGCATTGTAGTTCCCGAACACTTATCGTTTATTGTTCTTATACAATGTCCATATTTATACTGAAGATTAAACAACATAGAAATAAGAGAGATAAGGAAATTGGAGGAAGCAACGGTGACCTTCGTTACCGATATCTTCTTGAAATGGCCGCGGGAAAGCAAAGAAAATATATATCATTGGCCGGCAGGAAGGATTTGAACAATTACCTCAAGACCTCACATGACTGGTTCTGTGCAAAAATTACGATTATTAATAATTTTCTTTGTCTTCCACTAGTGTACTTATGAAGTTTTTATGAAGGGACATTCACAAACACATACAAAAAGCACACGAGTCCCATGGAGGATTATACTGACCATGGGTCCAGGCGCCAGAGCCTCGCTAGACTGCAAAATGCAGTCCAGGGTGTACTACGTGGAAGTGAGGTTGACATTTGTGTGTTTTGAGAAGTCACCCTTTATACTCCAGAACACTACGCGTTGATATAAATGTTTAGGCATTTCTCACTCATCGCTCAAACACAATATTCAATTTCATTCCTTGGCACGTAATTATTAACAATGAAATTTCGACATGAAAGAGGTAAACTGCAAATGTCCTTTACCAATTTGTTTTTCATTATTTTCCTGTCTTGCACTCAAGATAAACCATTGTTTGATGCTGACAAAAATGAGGAAATTAAGTCGTGGACTTCATATGATGTAATTCACTTTCTAGCTCCGAAAAGAGCCGCATATTTCTCACGTTAGTATCTGGTTCTCTTCTGTGTCTTGGCTCATGGTACTTACTCGAGAATCACATTCAACTTCCGTTACAATAGTTTCCTTTTCAATGTACTGTATTAGACAACAGTGATAATAATTATGCCCTTGCCAAGAGGCTATGTGTATATGTATATACAGGGTGGTCCATAAGTGTGCGGAAACACCATTCGTTTAAATACGGGTTGGAAAACACGAATCAAATGTCCTGATGCATGACATGTTATGTTACTAACAAATGATCATCTTGAATCCGGCATTTTCGTGTCAAATTATTTTTTTTAAATGAAAAGGTTGCCATGTGACATTGAAATAGTCTAGAATTCATGAAAAAAACGTTCGTGTGCATAATTTCAACATAACGTCAACGATTATGCTGCTTCAACCATAATGTTTTTCTGAATTCCGCCCCCACCCAATTTTTTCAATTCCAACACTAAAGTATTGTTATATTAGATCTTGGAACCAGGATACGCCACTGACACACACACACGAATACACGCGCGCGCGCGAGATGGAAAATGCTCATTTGTACTTTTAAATTTTACCAAACTTTCCTTCTGTGTATACTCCACGTTTAGTCCCCCCAAACAAAATCCTATATACGGCTAAATGTATATTAATAACGAATATTCATAATTATTAAAATATATTATAATGTTTTTGAAAGCAACGTGGCCCTTAGCATTATAAATAATATAAGAGTATAAAAACTAGAAGTTCAACATTTTTAAAACCGTTCAGATCGTCTCCACCGAGGGGAGGAGGGGGAACGAAATTATCTGGGAGTTCACTATTCTGCTCATCCAAATAGAACACACGTTAACTTTCCAGACTACACAACACATATTTTAACAATTCAGGTATGTTTTATGTTTTAAACTGTATGTTAAGATCCAGAAATAATTTCTTTCGTACCCTTCTTAGAACAATCAACATGGCAGAAGTGCAACTCATGAATGTGCAAGTTATTTAACAAATTTTGAAAAAACAGCCACAGTATAGAATACCTGTTTAGATGTAAATATAAGTTCAGTTACAGAATTTGTATATGCTATTAGAACGCCATTAAATTAGCTTGTCACGTTAAGTCCCGCGCTTGAATTTCATTTTGAGTATCACCTCGGCTTCTTTTCAATAATTCAAATTTCTTTTATCTCTATTGTCATAAAATGTAAATTGTAGATTGAAATGTCATACTCTTAGTGTAAAGTTCATCTTAATTATTTTAATTATGTTCTCCCTGTTTATGTAATCGTGTAATTGCAAGACAGAAGACAGTTTCCAAATAAATGAAGATTTTGCCCACCCAAACAAAAAATTTGTTACGGCGTGGCTGAAAACTGCAAAAATCCGTCCTTTTGCAAAATGCACCACAAAAACCACCACAGTGCAAGGATCTGCGGCGAGCGAATTAATTCGGCTGCAACCATGCAGGAATGCATCGAACAGCGCCACTTTCCCCTCGGTGCCCATCCTTCCCTTCTCTTGAACTGCTCGACAGAGGGCAGCGCTGGCGGCGACGGAGCGGAGGAGAGAGTCCGATGGAGCGGAGGATGACTTTCTGAACTCGCCTTTTTGGACGGTCGTTAATCTGGCGGAAAGTGAAAACTTGGAATCTGGTTTTCTTTTTCGGTGAGTTTTCACAAAAGTCGCCAGCTTCCGGTACATCCACATTTGCTCCTGCTTCCGTCAATTACAGACTCGATTATTTAAATATCTGAGAACATCAATTACGAAAATTTGTTTCGTTGTCCATGTACAGATTTGTACACATATTAGGATTACCACATGGCCCCTCCCTTTTTCAGGGTATATCCTATACTTGTGTTATGTCCGGGAAGATATTTTTTTAATAAATTGAGCATTACATAATTTCCATTAAGAAAATATGTCATGTTTCACAGATGGAGAAACAGAAAAATTATCTATTTCCGAGAAATTTCATTACTCTACTAAATGCCCCATACATTCTATAAAGCTTTCGTATTGGTGCGGTGCGGGGGGTGGGGGGGGGGCGTACGAGGTTTGGGGGCACAGTAAGAATGATAAATTAAGAAAGACCGATAGTTCACAAAAGTTTTCTTTTCGGCGTTAAAATATATTTTTAACCAAACATATTGTTACATTATATCCCTACAGGAAACCCCTGCCCGCCCACTTACCGCCCGCGTTTCATATTTAAAAAAATAGCAATTCAAGATGACGAGGTGTGAATTTTCAAGATAAGATCGGATCTCGACTTCGGGATATTATTTCCTGACTTTTCGTAATCCCGAACAGCCGAGAAATTCCAAAGTATTTAATTTAAAATAGGTTCATTCTTGATATTTTTTTCACTATAAGTGACTCAAATTGAAATTAACAGTTTTTATTTCAGAAGTGCAAAAACAATCACTTTGAAGGGGAAATAGCGTGTACAATTCGAGATTTTCCACGTATCTGGAAATTTCGAAAATTTCCCAACCTGGTTGGAAATGGAGAATTTTTTCAGTCCCGAAAGTCAGGATTATTAATACTTCCTTCCTAATCCCGTCCCGACCAAACATTTTCCCTTCTGCACATCCCTAGTTACGGCAGTGAACATGATTCTAATGTATCTTGTGGAAACGTCTCTCGTGATTTTATTGGACATGGCAGTTAATTGCTGTAACTGACAGCCTGTAAATCGCAGAAAACAAAATTCGTTGTATTAAAATATCGCTACAATTTCACCATTTGAATTACATAATTTTCCCCAGATATCTCAAGGGGGGCAAGTGTCACCCCTCGCCCCCTCGGTGTAAAGGGAAAATTAATGATTGGAGAGGTGTAAGTAAAAAATCAAAGAACACGAAATGTGCCGAATCTACTTGAGTGCATGTATGAGAAAAATGGCCAATGCATGTAATGATTTACACCGATGGTTCTAAGAATAACAATGGTGTAGGATGTGCCTATTACATCCCAGAGAAAACTATTTATCAACAATTTAGATTACCTATAGATTCATCTATTTTTACTGCGGAAAGTTACGCTCTGTACAAAGCCTTACAATGTGGAATAGCTAAAGATTTAAAAAAAAATTCTCCTTACAGATTCTCTGAGTCTTCTTCAAGCATTATCTACATTCTATCCCAAATTATGTCATCAATCATATCTTATTATTTTAATTATTCAACAAGTTCAATTTGCTTGCAAAAGGAACATTGACATACAATTCAGTTATGTTAAAGCACATAATATTAACGTAGGAAATGATCGAGTGGACTTATATGCAAAACAGGCCAAATATTTACAACTCATACGTTTCAATAGGTTAATGTATACTGATTTATTACCACGAGTGAAAATCAAAATTATGGAACAATGGAACGAATGGTGCAAGGATCAATTTAAGTTTGTGGGCAACACATAGGCTATAGATGGATTGCAGAATTTAAATCCAAGGTCCCTTGGTTCAATTCATACACACTCCCACGGTAAGTCATAGTTTTTTTTTTAAATAGATTAAGAACAGTATATGTACGTACACCAGCACATTTAGCAAAAATAAATATTAAAACTCAAGAAAATTGTAAATGTGGTAATAATAATCCTGATGCTCAACATTTATTTCTAGAATGTCAGATCAACAAATCACACTCTACAAAGGTTTACAACGTTTAAAAATTCAATTTCCAATATCACTCTCATCCATTCTAACAGATTAATATGGATGCTGTATGCATATTCTCGGAAATGTAGACTCGAAATTTAAAGTGATTTTTATATATTTAAAAAAAATAAGAAACAGCAAAAGGACAAAGAAAATTGAATTATTCATAATAATCGTTTTATGTTTGTGAATCTGATTAATTTGTGAGACTAACTATCAATTTTAAGAGAAAACATTAAAACAAATACAAAACAATAACGATGTCCAAAGTCGACAAGATAATGCTGTCAGGGACAGTTAAAAAGAAGAAGAAGTACATGTATGATATAATGCCTGGAAACATCATAAAGATGTTCAAACAATGTTGCAGCAAAGTCTGGATAAGTGGTGTGAAATTGTTAAAATAATTTAGATGTAATAGTAGCATTATCTCCCCACCTGTACTTTGCTCTCAATCGAGAAGATGTAACGAACGTAGAAAGAAGTTCTGGGAATTTTCTCATCAGAGACTTGTTAGCGAGGAATGACCCACATCTTAAAACTCATATTGAAAATGAGAAAAGACAAAATACTTAGTCCTGCTATTCAAAATGAACTTAATTACACTGACTTCAAAACTGGTGTTGAGTGGCATAATAGATGACGTTCTAAAAGCACAATTTTCCCCTTATTTTGGATACAACCCAAGATGTTACTAAAATTGTTCAAATGTCAGTTGTAATAAGATACGTCAATATCAAACCTGTTGTCTTAACCTTTTTTCAGTCTTTACATTGATTCAAATTACATGTATGTATTTTCATATTTGTATATATCTATTATAAATGTAGGTGTGAATTAATATTTTAGAAAGGAAAGCTTAAAAAAAAAGAACGAGTAGGGACGAGTGGGGAGGGGGGGGGGGGCGCAGACCGTGTTAGTTACGCTACTGGTAAGTAGCTCAATCTCTTGGGAAGTTTGGCAAATTGTTGTGTAGGACAATTGAAGTGGTGGGAGGGGAAATAGCGCCAAGACACATTTTCGAACTTGTGAGAAACACAGACTTTGAAGTACAAACAAATTCACTAATAATTGTTTGCACTCGAATTCTCTTCTGCTGCTCGTCCAGGCCATTAAAAAGAAGCTCTCTTGTTCATGTCTGTAACTACCGTTCATGCCATTTTATGTAATTTCATTTGAAATGTCTTGCACGTGCGTGGTGAAAATACGTGAATATATATAAATGTGGCATGAAACACACTCACCCAATTCCTTCATTTTGTTGTTCTCTCTCTAAACTGTTACGAAGATGTTAGGTTTTCTATATGCGTTCAATAAACGTTTAATGTACCAAGTACCATCAGCGCCGCCTGTCGAAGTTTTTATTTACAAGACGTATGGGACTCTCAATTTTCTAATTAAACAAAATATAGCGTGACCCGGGGTAATTATTGGACACAGAAAATCGGGGTAAATATTGGACAGGGACCAAAAACCATGTTGCATCATAATTTGTTACATCTAACCAACCAACATTTGTTAATTGTATATCCAGCAATGCTCTGATTAATTATAGGGATGAGATTAGTACATTTTCTCAAAAAATATATTAATAACTCAAAGCACTTGAAAAAATTGTTTTAACTTTTTCAAATGAAACAAAATTGTGTATATGTTTTTTTTTTTTTTACTTGATCTTGAATTTTGTAATGCCCAGTCTTGAATATGTGTATGAAGGTGGTTTGTACTGAAAAACACCATTGTAGGATGAACAGTAACAGTATGACATGCATGTTTAGTTATGGGGTAATTATTGGACACGGCGGGGATAATTGGTGGACATGCTATGGGGTAATTATTGGACTGCAGCCCTACATACGCCTATTTATTCAGATTTTGAGAGTGAAGACATGGATGAAATTGAATTACAGGACTCGACTGATATTTCTTTTGGTGAGTCTGATGATGAAACCAGTGTACTAGCACAATATGGGAAACATACACCACGAAGTGTTCGACAACTGAAACTTCCCATTCAGAGTGTGCGTGAACATATTGAAGAAGATGGTATATATGGTGTGTACGACGATACAAGTTACTATTATGGAAAAGTACAAATAGTGTTATGAAGACGAAGAAGAAACCTCAGTCAAATTACTTAGCGTTGAAATGAGTTCAGTTAGTTGTAGTTTAGTGACAGACAGCACCTCAATATGCTTAAATTTACTTGTTACAGTTTGTGTGATTAAAAAACACAATTTGTGCAATATTTGTACTTGAACAAAGCAGAAATTATTAGAAGGATGCCCGAAAAATTAAAAGTTTTGCTCATTTTTGCTAGATTTTACTGTTATACATTTTTTACAGCAGTCATTTGGTATTCAATAATTACCTCGCACACAGCACCTATAGTACACACCATTGTCCAGCATTTACCCCCTGTAGCTCATCTCTGTACTGTGCAGAACAGATTGAAAACTACTGTCCAATATTTATCCCGCTGTGTCCAACAATTACCCCACAGGCGGGGCAATTTTTGGACACAGTTTTATTTTATTTTTCTACTCCTGAAAGGAATTAGTAAATTTCAACAATGGTACCCGACAGATCCCAGTCAACACACTAACGTTGCCACAACGTTGTATGCATGTTGTATTTATGATGAATGTTGTATGTAGGGAAACAACGTTGTGATAACGTTGCACCAACGTTACAAAAAAAAACATTCCACTGAATGTGCTTTAGTTTGGAGGGTCACCACCATGAGCGCCACAATCGTCAGTTCGGAGTGTTTTGTTTAATCTGAATTTGTGTGTGCACTGTCCACCAAAGCTTATATTTCCTACAGCGTACACTAGATGGCAGTGCGACTCAAATGCAAAACAAAGATAAGTCTTAGTAACACAAATAAAGATAACTTCGATTGTAATTAGTAAAAAAATGTGTTTTATTATCCTTCGAAAGATGTGTGAATATTGAAGTTGTAAGGAAAATCAGAAAATGAAATGTGGTGAATACAAGTGAAACTCCCATGATATTTTTTTTTTTTATCCCAGACTATATAATCAGGAGCTTAGTAGTACAAAAAGAAACTGATTGAAATTGGTTAATTCCTCCACACTAACTATTGCCTATTTTGGTGGAGCAGGAAAAGTTTTTATAAACTGCAGAGTGCAAAGAGAAACTGTGACGCATATGTAAAAATGCCTTGGCAAGATTGCTAATAGTAATAGCTTACCATGCATTGTTGTTATATTCGTAAATTACACAGGCAGCAAGGTAATGTTGCAAATAAGTTGTGGCAACGTTAACCCCTTACATACCTAACATTGCTACATAATGTTCAGTATAATATTGCCACAACGTTGTCAATCTACATTGCAGCAACGTTGACACGATGTTCACAACGTTGTATCAACATACACTGAACATTGTAACAACGTTAGATATGTTAGGGGCTAACGTTGCCACAACGTTTTGGTAACATTACCTTGTTGACTGGGACATGGCCGTAGGCAGGAAAAGATTTCGGGGGGGGGGTTCACTCATAATTGTTCCCATGCGCATCGCAAGAAATTTGAATAATAGAAATAATAACAATAATTATTATTAATTAATAATAATTAAAATTTCATTATAAATAACTAATTGATACAAACGTATTATTATTATTATTATTATTATTATTGCTGTCCTTACATCCTTGAGGAGACTTTTCTACTCTATCCATCAGAAGTGTGAATATGCAGCACAACTCTTTATATTATTATTATTTTTGTACGTTTCATGCAGTGTGTACTGAGATGCACAGTTATTATATTTTGTTATTAAGTTTTAGGTACCTCAAGAAAAAGCTTTAAAAGTAAGAGAAATTTTAGTCATAAAGTTTATGTTGTTTGACCATTCACATAAAACTTAATTTTTGGATTTTTGAAAACTGTGGAACCAGTTATTCTTTGGATTAAATGGTAAAACATAACATGGTGCCTGTATTGTAACCTCAATTTTTCGATCTAACTTCATTTTTCTTTGGTTATTCTGTTCGAATACTAACTGGACATTATTTTCGTTATTAACAATAAAACTAAAAAACGTTCTGCTATTTTGTAACTTGCAATAAACGATGTCAATTCGGGGTGAGGTGATTCTATGGACCAGTTCGATCCCACTTTCCGACGCTCATATTGTTCCTATATTTACCAAACAACATTATATACAACCACTACACACTATACAAGTATGTCCTTTATAGGACCGCATATAGGTTAAATGTATGTACCATATCGACCGCTGGGTGAAGAGTAGTGAATGTAATGCGCTACGAAGCTGGATATCCTAGGTTTGAACTCTTATAAAGGGGTTTTTAAACCCTTATCAAACAGGGAATTTAAAAGTTGGAACGGGAATTTTGGGACAATCACAAGGGAACTTTCAGTCTGATATAGGAACAGCACTGGAAAGAGGACAACAGAAGTGAAAATGAAGGGGTCGCGGGTGGGCTGCGATTCTGAGAATTAAACCAGTTTCGCTCAAATTGAAGAATTCAAAATGTTTGAAAATTCTAGCTCGATCATTTCAGAATTGTCTTGCTGTTGTATTTTTGTGAAACTGCAAATAATTTTTTGAAAATGTGTCAATTTTTTTTTCTAAGCTTCCATTAATCCAATATACCAGAAGTTTCGGGGTGGTTTGAACCCTAAAAAACCCCCCTCTAAATACGGCCATGGACTGGGATATATCAAATAGTCATTACCAAAGAAAATACTGGCTAGAAAAGTACATAAATGTGGGAGCTGTGGTAAAAGTTTGATTTTTGTCCAATATTTACCCTGGGTCATCCTATTTCTCCACATGTGAGAATTTTAAGTGTCTAACATACTTAATCCGTTATAACACTTACGTGAATGATGTTATAACGATAACATACCAAACCGTGCCACTTAAGGTATATTTATTCTAAGTTGGAGACTATTTTATTGTTGAATTCAGTGTGTTGAGAATATTGATAATAGAATCACCTGTATTGAGCGTGCGTTACAACAAACCCTCGTTAAATACTTGTACAATTTGTACTTTGCATTACACTCTCGGAAAATCAGTTTTACAGTAGAAAAATTAAGATACAGGAAAAAATTCTACTTATAAACAATTCAAATACAATTTTGTATAATTTGCAGGATTTCCATTCTTTTTGCGAAGATTTTACCTGCCAGCAGTGCAATTATGACTTCCCCATCTTGCAATATTGGAAATTACTGATGTACATTAAATAGCTTATAACTATGGCAGTACATATATACTCATAGCAAAATTCCTGTCTTATCAATACAGACATGTCTACACTACCTACCTAATGTGCAAAACGCATGTCTTCAGTCACTCGATTCCCTTTTCCTGTTGTGGATAACCTAACATAATCTGATTGAAACATCCGAGTATTTTTATATTGCAGAGTAGGCAACACTATCGAGCATTCTTGGCCAAGTGAAACTCGACCGACAACATTATTGGAAATCCGAGTTGGCCAGCCTCGGTGAGAACTCTCAACCTCTAGCCCTTGACCCTCGTTGTACACCCCCCCCCCTTTTACAACTTCTCACGCCACCACACGCATTTCTAGCGAAAGACTACTTTCTCGCGGGTTTTCAACCAAGAGGGAGTATTGAACCCTCTGTCCGAAACAAAGATCTTGAAAATACGCACTTTGGGAAGCATTTTTAGAAGATAATGAACAGTACCGTCGCGAGAGGCGGTCGAATGGGCCAGTATGGAAAATTGATATAGTTCATTTTATTACAGAAAGGACCATACAGAACGCCTGTGTTTATGGCAGTAGATTAAAGAAATACATTTAAATTTAATAAATTTAACATTCCTGCAGAGTAACTTAATACAATATGAGTAGGCTAGACTCGAAAATGCAGAGATCAGGCCAGAAACTGATGTTTTCATTCAATTATGAGAGAAGTCACACAAACTGCGCAACTAAAATTTTCCCTTAATTTTCAAATATTTTTCGTGAATGAATTTAAAGCTACAAAAATTATGATATTGGCTATGTATTTCAATTTCAACACAATAGTGGTTTCAAAGCTGCAAAAAAAACTAAAGAAAACGGTTTTGTCACATATTGGACCAATTGTTGTACAGTGTCTCTCAAAAGTTTTAGGACAACGACATTTTAAACTAGGCAACCCAATTTACACAAGCCGTTGGTGGGTTGCGTGCAGATTTAGGCTCAAATTCAGGGTTGCCACATGCACAATAGATATTTATAAAATACGCGAAAGAAATATAAACAAGTATTATTGTATAAAATTATTAAAAATATCACTATTATATCGCAAATGACAAAATTCTTTCTGAAAGAAAAAAATAGGTTTTCTAGTATTTCATCGCTGATGAGTCTACAGTAAGGAAAAGAGGTGAGAGGAAACGAAAGGTTACAAAGGAGAGGAGAAAGAGAAAGCGAAAGGAGAAGAGGAAAAGTAGAGGAGAGAAGAAAGATAGGATAGACGAGGAGAGGAGATGTAGTGAGGAGAATGGAAAAAGATTCGAGGGGAGATGAGGAAAAAAGAACAAAGAAGAGAAAAGAGGAGGAAAACGAGAGGAGAGGAGGAGACGAGAAGAGGGAAGTGGAGAGTAGAGTAAAGGAGAGAAAAAGAGAAGAACGAACAAAGAGAGAATAGTGCAGTGGAGTCGGAAATCTAAGACAGGAAAGGAGATAAGAGGAGTGGAGAAGAGTGGGATGGAGATAAGATGCGAGAAAAGTAGGGAAGGCGATATGAGATAAAAGCAGAACGGAAAGAGGGGAGAGAAGACGGAGAAGGAACTGGAGAGAAGAGGTAGTTGCAGAAAATATCGTCTGAGCGTCAAGAATGGATGCATTGGTCAAATTATCGACATGAAACATTCAAAAACATTTTGAAATATATTGGAGAATATATTAGATCGGTGCAAAATACCTTTTGGCTGAGTTCAGAGCAAATTAAAATCTTCCATGTAAGATCTTTGATTTTACCTGCGATTACACCACTAAAAAAATGAACGTAATTTTTAATATTTATAAGAATTATTTAATTTTTCTCCACTTTTCGGTTCGTTGAAATGGAGATTTTGTAATTCAATATTTCCCTTCCCCCCATCGTTAACTCCAAACTGAATCATTCCGTTTCACACGGCGTGGACAATGAGCACAATGGGATATGTCTAAAACTTACGAAAATATTCTGCCACCGGAAGGGTTTGAACCTACGACCATAACATTGACAATCCTGAACGGTATCCACTACCCTACAAGCTTCAGCTCCTTAAACCAGCTAGAAGAACCACTACACCACGCCTTTAACTTCGAATGAAACAACATTTATTTTAAAGTATTCTGTCCCTCCAATATTGTAAATGTCGTTTGGTATACGTGTAGTTGAACTTTTACTTTAATTTTGATTTGCTTTCTTGTAGTATAACCGATATCTTCGAGAAATAATTTTCGAAGTGATTAAAAACGAGAATATTGGTAGTTGTGAAAATGCGAGTTATATCTTCTAACTTATTATTGTGATTAGACATTACGTACTAATGGAAAATATCTAGAGGCTTGAACATTACATGACGATGTTCTTTTCCTGTGATACTGTAACAGACAAAATGCTTGTTTACTGATGCAAGTCTTGTGTCCAGAACAGTCTTATGAAATGTATTTGCTGTTGCGTAAGATAACACGAAATAATTACACCGTGTGCGAACTACCAATTCTGTGCAACGTTATACGTAAACAGTAAACAGGCGGAAAATTTTATTCATAAAATCACTTCACATTTGACAGTGTTAGTCAAGAGAGACTCGTGGGACACTGTGTTAAGGTGCTGGACTAAATCCATCTAATTTTTCTTCCTCGAAGAACAACAATTTCTAAGGAAGAGCAACTTGATGATCTTTCTTGTTTCTTTTAAATGCTTACACTTTCCTTTAATTGGGTTAAAAATAAATAACAATATTGCTTGCATTTCTGTCATTGGCGTAGACCAGAGAGAGAGACAGATAGACAGACAGATATTACAAAATAGTTCAAATAGTGCGAGCGCCATTAAAAAGTCATGATAATTCTATGTTGCGTACTTAGAATTATTCATACAATAAAGAACATGTCTAATTGTGAGTTAACAAAAAAAAAACAATAATAAAGAGACATTTTCGCATCACGATTGCAGTTCGAAAAAGTCAGGACAGGGATTGAAAGTAACGCACTGTCCTGACTAAATCGGTGAATCGGACGTCTGGTAGCCTTGCATCAATGATTATAAAACTAAAACCACCCAATATTGCAGCTGGAAGACTTTTGCGCAAGAAACAGATTCATTTATACAAGAGCAAAATTGAAGTTTTTACACATCCTTGCATCCTTGCATTGAACTCAAGTGGGAAAAGGGGTAAAATTAGCATGTCCTGAATTGCCACACATATAAATAGTTATTTCATTAATATTTGTCAATGTCTTTGAAGCAGTACACAATTATCGTTAGAGTATTATAATTCATGATCTTATATATAAAAATATCCCGTTGAACTGTGTCAATTCATTTATTTGTTTATTTTTTTATATAAATTCCATATGCAGACCAATGTAGCCACTATATACTGCTATTACAAATAATGTTACCATGCTCTTGTTTAATGGAAAGGATTCTTTTTTAAGGAACATCTAGTATGGAGGATCGAACGTGGGACCGTAATGCTTTCAAAACTCTAACCAATACACTACGCCCTTTGTTTTCTTGGAGCTACTGTTTCTAATTATTCTGTCGCCTCAATATTGTAAACGTTATCTGCAAAAAAGAAGTTAAATACTCAGATATAGCTCTGTACTTCTAGAATTACTTTATACACATGCATTTGAAATTTAACTCTGAATTTCTTTCTTCGTATTAGTATATCTAAGCTTGTGAATATATTTTATTTGTAATTTTATAACGGTTTCATGAACATCTACGAAATAGTTCCTTATAACTTGGAATATGGTGAATAGATATGAAATGTCTTAAAATTAATTTTCGACCACTAGATTTTGGCAAGGGAATTATGTGTGATCCGTTTCCAGTTATTCATTGCTTAAACAAACGTTTTAAAACTATGTGGAATTTTCATTCTGGGATAAGTTTCTTTACTTGCTACATGTATGCGAACTACACTCTGTCCCACTTATCTCTGAAGCAGGTGAACGAAAACAAGTATCTGAGCAGCGATGAACACGTGAGAGGAATGGGATTGCGTGGAGGGAGGAAAGCCACTGCAGTTACCAGCCTGCCCAGCAGCGTGCACTGATTCACTCTGTCCACTCGATCCCTTCTCCTCTCTCTCCACTTCTCTTCCGCTAGACGCGGCTTTGCTCCAGAGATGCTGGGACAGGGTACAGTTAATTGTTTCTCAAAAGGTATCATCTATGTCTGTATGCCACACATTTAATTCTTACTCACATGGAAAAAAAATGTCAATTTGTATTCAGGGGTAGTTTCACAAACTATTTTGGCCTTGATGAGAAGTTTAGTGTAAGTAGGCACTTTGTTTATAATTTTGAAATTGAGGTCGTCTAAAGTTGAAATCCTCATATTTAGGGCTTGAACTCGTCACCTAAGAGGTTGAAGATCGTCCTCTACTTTGTGCGTGACCTTCTTTATTTTTCTATTCATTATTCATCCTCATCGTCGCGATTAGCCAAAGGTAAAATAAGAAAAGTCCTCCTCCGTGACCTCCGACGGCATGGATTCGAGTCCGCCTATGCTCACTCTCTAGGTTCTCGGCCTGTGTATGGGACCGGTAGCAACCCACCATCGTGAAGAAATTGGGGAGCTACGAGTGAGTAGCGTAACCCGGTCTCGGAAATCTCCTATGGTGCATGTTCCTGGGTAAACAAAAAATAATCGATCAGACAATTCGATTATCGAAGGCGATAAAATAACCTCCGGTTGACCAAGTTGCCAATATAAATAAATGGAATACAGATTGTCTTCGAGCTTACATTGTTAAAAAGGAGCGGATACACTTATTACTATCCCAATAATAATTCAATACGGTTTTTTGTTTGTCAGGAATTATCACTTCAACTATTGCATGTTGAGCTGGTGCCTACCTAGCCGCCTCTGATGAAATCTACCATTCTTCAGATTCTCTTTAAAATTCGAACCTGGTCACTTGTAACGTGCTGGGTGCAGACACTGTGCATGGACGCAGTGTTTTGCGATAAGAAGCGGCCTTGAATAGCGTGAGTGACTCACTTTGATCGCGAGCAAGCTAGACTACCAAGCTTGTCTGCCTTTGAAAACCAAGTCATTTTTTTTTCACGGTTTCCGAACGCGATTGCTATTGTAGAAGTATATATTCTCTCAAACGAGCAAGAAAGGAAATTCGACCAATGTTCTCCCGTCGTTTAAAACCAAATATTATCTATTAAACGAAAAGTTCACGATTGTCAATAAACGGTTTAACCTATCTGAGCATAAGGTGAATGTAAATACTAAATTTAATAGAAAGGTTCTCCAAAATTTCTCTTCCACTGTCTACGTAAGGTCAGTACCCATGGGAGGGGCCATGTGGGCCATACTTCCCCCTCGAACCCTAAAATATTTAAATGTGAACATATAAATAAATAAGTACGAAAATAACATCTTCGATTTTTGAAATGTGTAAAAATTTCAATTTTGCTTTTGTATAAATGAATCTGTTTCTTGCGCAAAAGTCTTCCAGCTGCAATATTGGGTGGTTTTAGTTTTATAATCATTGATGCAAGGCTACCAGACGTCCGATTCACCGATTTAGTCAGGACAGTGCGTTACTTTCAATCCCTGTCCTGACTTTTTCGAACTGCAATCGTGATGCGAAAATGTCTCTTTATTATTGTTTTTTTTTTGTTAACTCACAATTAGACATGTTCTTTATTGTATGAATAATTCTAAGTACGCAACATAGAATTATCATGACTTTTTAATGGCGCTCGCACTATTTGAACTATTTTGTAATATCTGTCTGTCTATCTGTCTCTCTCTCTGGTCTACGCCAATGACAGAAATGCAAGCAATATTGTTATTTATTTTTAACCCAATTTAAGGAAAGTGTAAGCATTTAAAAGAAACAAGAAAGATCATCAAGTTGCTCTTCCTTAGAAATTGTTGTTCTTCGAGGAAGAAAAATTAGATGGATTTAGTCCAGCACCTTAACACAGTGTCCCACGAGTCTCTCTTGACTAACACTGTCAAATGTGAAGTGAGTTTATGAATAAAATTTTCCGCCTGTTTACTGTTTACGTATAACGTTGCACAGAATTGGTAGTTCGCACACGGTGTAATTATTTCGTGTTATCTTACGCAACAGCAAATACATTTCATAAGACTGTTCTGGACACAAGACTTGCATCAGTAAACAAGCATTTTGTCTGTTACAGTATCACAGGAAAAGAACATCGTCATGTAATGTTCAAGCCTCTAGATATTTTCCATTAGTACGTAATGTCTAATCACAATAATAAGTTAGAAGAAATAACTCGCATTTTCACAACTACCAATATTCTCGTTTTTAATCACTTCGAAAATTATTTCTCGAAGATATCGGTTATACTACAAGAAAGCAAATCAAAATTAAAGTAAAAGTTCAACTACACGTATACCAAACGACATTTACAATATTGGAGGGACAGAATACTTTAAAAAAAATGTTGTTTCATTCGAAGTTAAAGGCGTGGTGTAGTGGTTCTTCTAGCTGGTTTAAGGAGCTGAAGCTTTTAGGGTAGTGGATACCGTTCAGGATTGTCAATGTTATGGTCGTAGGTTCAAACCCTTCCGGTGGCAGAATATTTTCGTAAGTTTTAGACATATCCCATTGTGCTCATTGTCCACGCCGTGTGAAACGGAATGATTCAGTTTGGAGTTAACGATGGGGGGAAGGGAAATATTGAATTACAAAATCTCCATTTCAACGAACCGAAAAGTGGAGAAAAATTAAATAATTCTTATAAATATTAAAAATTACGTTCATTTTTTTAGTGGTGTAATCGCAGGTAAAATCAAAGATCTTACATGGAAGATTTTAATTTGCTCTGAACTCAGCCAAAAGGTATTTTGCACCGATCTAATATATTCTCCAATATATTTCAAAATGTTTTTGAATGTTTCATGTCGATAATTTGACCAATGCATCCATTCTTGACGCTCAGACGATATTTTCTGCAACTACCTCTTCTCTCCAGTTCCTTCTCCGTCTTCTCTCCCCTCTTTCCGTTCTGCTTTTATCTCATATCGCCTTCCCTACTTTTCTCGCATCTTATCTCCATCCCACTCTTCTCCACTCCTCTTATCTCCTTTCCTGTCTTAGATTTCCGACTCCACTGCACTATTCTCTCTTTGTTCGTTCTTCTCTTTTTCTCTCCTTTACTCTACTCTCCACTTCCCTCTTCTCGTCTCCTCCTCTCCTCTCGTTTTCCTCCTCTTTTCTCTTCTTTGTTCTTTTTTCCTCATCTCCCCTCGAATCTTTTTCCATTCTCCTCACTACATCTCCTCTCCTCGTCTATCCTATCTTTCTTCTCTCCTCTACTTTTCCTCTTCTCCTTTCGCTTTCTCTTTCTCCTCTCCTTTGTAACCTTTCGTTTCCTCTCACCTCTTTTCCTTACTGTAGACTCATCAGCGATGAAATACTAGAAAACCTATTTTTTTCTTTCAGAAAGAATTTTGTCATTTGCGATATAATAGTGATATTTTTAATAATTTTATACAATAATACATGTTTATATTTCTTTCGCGTATTTTATAAATATCTATTGTGCATGTGGCAACCCTGAAATTGAGCCTAACTCTGCACGCAACCCACCAACGGCTTGTGTAAATTGGGTTGCCTAGTTTAAAATGTCGTTGTCCAAAAACTTTTGAGAGACACTGTACCAAGTAGAATAGTCTACCGAGTATTGTTATTAGTTTATAATAATTGATATTAGTGATTGTCTATATTACTACTATTAACACAATCGGCCCTGTACACGTGGCCGAGCGAGTTAAATGTTCGACTTTGGATCTCACCGCAAAAGTTCAAGGGTTCGAATACCAGACTGGGCATGGACGTTCTTTGCGAGTGTCCATTCAACATTTTGATCCAGTCGTCACTCATACTCATTGCCGCGATTCGCCATAAGTGGAAGAAAATAACAAAAATACAAATTCTACTAACACCAGGTGAAGGTGGCCAAAGTTGGATTCCTAATTAATTTATGGCCGTGTGCACGAACGAAGTTCAAATTTCAAACTCGGATCGGGAAATTCTCACTGGAAAATTCCATTGCACGAAGACGGTTCAACACTTGACCGCGACCTATGAACATCAAAACGAGTTTATCTTCTGATCGGCCATTCGCCACCGTTTTGGTGTCTGATCCTGGTTCACGATACTGACGCTTCGGCTGCAGGCAGTTGTTTTTGAATATAAAAAGAGCGGAAAGTGATATCGAGGGCGTGCAAACGATAGAGACACAGATTGTGCTGATAATTCGAGAACTGTGTAAACTAAAAACTGCCACAATAATGATAATAATTTGTGGTTCTATGGTGCAAAGTCGTAATGTTTCTAAATACTCTACTTTCTATCCCAGAACACAAAGCATATATAAATGTCATATATTACGTGCAAGTGCAAGGTAAATTAGAACAGAGCAATGTTACGATATTGCTACATGGTGTTGTAAATATGATTGTATAAATTTGCGAAAATACATGTTACTGACTATTTGCACGACACGACAATATAAATATATAAGAATTAAGAAACTTAACACAGTACAGTAATAAATATTAAATAATAATAATAATATATCTTTATTGAGCGGGCGAGATTCAGCGTACGTACGCTGTTCTCTCAAAATCGAATGCATTTCGTAAGGCATTAAAGTCCCGTAGAAGAAGGTTCCATGCTTTCTCCTTAGCCTTTTGTGCTGTGCCGTCAGTTCTTTTTTAATATTTTTTTTACACTCTACTACATCCTTGTACACGTTGAGAACGAGAAGGTTGATTAGTACATCTCTCAAATTCAGAGAAGTTTGCAGCCCGAATTATTTTCTTCTCCTACATGTTGATACTTTAACACATCAAACTACTCTGTGGGGTTCTTGATTGTCATTTGTTTCAGCCAACCAATCAGGTATAGCCTTACAAATTAATCTCTGATCAGTTGAACGGAATCTCGTTGGTGCAATGTAAATCTTTAAACCAAGTTCATTTAGAGTGGATTAAAATTGATCTCGTTCATCTGAACTTCGAAATAATCGGCGTTGGTGCACGCGGTCATTAGTTTATTTTACTTCGCTTATCTGCCGCTTTTGGCTAATCGTGAAGATGAGGATGAGTAATATTGGATGGATAATATTTTTGTCTAAAATCTGAACATCACGCCCTTCTATCCATGCTGCCATCAGCTGACAGTAGTGATGCAACGCACCTGTGTATCCATTGCTTTCTCTTCTCGATATGCTCTTCGAAACAACAAAAGAACAATTGACATATCAGATAAATGACGCAAGGAAGGTGATTGTTCCGTACATGTCAATCATCAGGAACAAATTGTCTGTTTACTTTCTAGCTTGGCGTGAACTGAATAAATAGCATTCCTGCACCCAGAGCCTCCAATACAATGGAAAAGTTGTTCAATAACTCATGGACACAAGAACGAAATATCACACAACCATATCCAAAGGCGTAGCCTATATTTTTCTTTCGAAAGTTTCGGATGTGAAACAATTCAGAAGGCGTAACACTTTGTGAATACTTTCTTGTATTTTGGACTATTTTGTGTCACTTTTGTATCCCTCTAGTTTAATCGTGACGATGTGGATAAACGAGGAATTGATAAAAAGATGAACACAAACGCCCATAGCTTACCCATGATTTGATTACAAGACAACAACGTTAGCCACTACCCCATCAACATCAAGACACCGGTACGATTAGCTTCACAGTAAGTTAAGAAAGTTGAAAGACACGAATATGCTCGCCAGCTTTGTCAGCGCTAAGAAATCAGAGGTCCCAGGTTCGAACCCTCCTTAAGACATTGTGTTTTCCCCAATCTTGCATTTCATCACCATCGTCACGGTCAATCGAAAGGCCGATAAGTGACGTAATTATCAACACTTGAAAGTCCGCGATGATGTTCTTGTAATATTCTCAATGTTACGATATATGGTCTAGACCATCGTTTCTCAATCTATGGGGAGAGACCCACTGCTGGGTCCCGAGGCGTCGTTTGGTGGATCGCGAAGTCGGACTCGAAAATGTATTATTCACTGCGTCTTAAAAACATTTTACATTTAAATTACTAAGATATATTGTTTTAACAATTTAAATTCAACCCGTGCTGTACGTAGTCTAAACTCTTCTGTTAGTCTCGTTGTACCACTGTTTTTTACCGGCATCTCTCAGTTTCAGCATGTGGGTTTAGTTAGATGTTAGACTGGAGTAAATTAGTCTTTTATATTACATATTTACTTTTCTAGAATCAAGTATGTGAAATTTGTTTGAGCAAGCGTAAAAGATGGCTTCTTAAACTACTCGATGTTAGTAGAAATATGATTACAAATTGGATGCACACCCCTACAAGCAATTCTGCCGGCGCCCATGCTTATGGGTCCCATGAAGTGTAATATCCTTCAAGGTGGGTCCCGGACTGAAAAAGGCTGAGAACCACTGGTCTAGATGATATATCGCGATATTGAAAAAAATATCGACCAGGCGTTATCAACTAAACGATATATCGTCACGATATTTTGACGATATATATCGTGTCGGCGATATATCGTCACGATATTTTAGCGATATATATCGTGTCGGCGATATATTGTCACGATATTTTAACAATATATATCGTGTTGGCGATATATCGTCACGATATATTGGTGATATATATCGTCGAGACGATATATCACCGATATCACGATACGGAAAAAATATTGTATCGTCTATGACGATATTTTCTTGACAATATATCGCGATAACAAATTTCCGATATAGTCCATCCCTACTTACAAGCCTAAATAGGCAGATATTTGTACAGATTGCACCACTGAAAGGATGGCATGTTAAAGAGATCCAAGGGAAAATCCGTTCGTGACTTGCTAAATGTCTCCAGCGAAGGCATTTCAATGTCTTGGGCGCTTACGTGCTTCGATTTCGTTCAGAGACTTCGCAATAAAAATGTTCCTTTCGACGTCACCTCGCCTCTCACTAGGATGGGCACATTAAACTAATACTTTGTAGGGCGAGTGCGAAAGGAAAGGACAAACCCAAATAGCAGTTTGAACCAAGACATTACCTTGTTCGACTCGTAACCATTCGGAAAGACACTAGCTAATTGTTTCACCAAAACAAGCCTTTTCCCTATTCCCAGAAATTGATAGATGACACTCATCGCCGCTGTTAGGAAGCTGAAATCCCTGGTCGAACTTTAGTCTCTGCAAGATTCCGATACAGTGATCGGGTCCAACGTGTTAGCGTTTGTGAACTTGGCTTGTATTTATTAACTCTAAATAGGTGGTCAGAAAAAAAAAGTACGTATGAAATGAAAGTACACGAAATGACAAACATTTCACATGTTGTTAAA
This sequence comes from Lepisma saccharinum, assembly GCF_977018435.1. Lineage (NCBI taxonomy): Eukaryota > Metazoa > Arthropoda > Insecta > Zygentoma > Lepismatidae > Lepisma > Lepisma saccharinum. The sequence goes on from NC_139229.1 coordinate 141,625,393, forward strand.
CCAATAAACTGGGTTGTCATGTGTATTATATATTCTTACAATACTCAAGCAAGATAACAGACTCTCCAATCATACTGAGCGGGACGTCGTTATCAAGAAATACAGCCACGATTCCTCCAGATACGTAATGTATTACTGGTTAAGGAATAAGGGAAAAATCATACTTATCTTTCCCTTCTCGTTTTTATGTGAATCTTTTCTGTATTTTCTGTATGTTCTAAATCTTGTTGGCTATTCTTTCAAGCTATGTCTTCTTTTTGCAGTCTTAGTATCTCTTGCTTCGACCTTACTCCCTCTCTTCTTGATTTATGTTTGTGGTTTTTCCCTTTTCTGTCTCATTTTGTTCTCTCTCTCTATCTCTCATTTCTTTCATTCTCTACCTTTCTCTCTGTCCGTATCTTGTTTCTCTATCTCCCTTTCATTTTATGTGCTTCTATCATATCTCTTATTTTCCATCACCCTAAAACATCTCTCTCCGTTCACATGTACACAAAACAATAAACTTCCATCATTTAAGAGAGTTCGTTCTAAGTCCACATTTATGCATAGATAGGCTAATTGGGACTGGACCCCAGTGTAAAATGGGATCCAAATCACTATGTGCCTCCACCTGGTCTCGAACTCGGGACATCTCATTTAAGGACAGCGCTTTAATTTCGAACTACCTTTGGAAAATTAGCTGGTTAAACAAGTTTGCGACGAACCACTTCTAAAAAATAACAGCATTCTTTAAACGCCACACCTGATATGGTTGTCTCAGTTTAGAGTAATCTCATGGAATTAGGTTAGCTGTGAGTTTACCAACAGAGATTTCACCTCACAGTTCATACCAAGACCAAAATTACAATCGCGCTTAATAACGAATCCACAATAACCCAAATCAATCACACAGCACAGACACATACAGACTGACAGAATATCCGACTCTTCAAAATGTACTCAAGAGCAGAATGGTCATTATAAAAGAAGAGAAAGGAGAAACAAAGCACTGCTCACAGACTATTCCCAACGTAACCTTGGGCGCAAGTTAGTCCATTCGGCAACCTCGTTCAATGTACAAGGGGAAGGAATATTTATCAAACTTTACTTTCTAGCGTGCATCCGAAATTACCTCGAGTGTTTGCGGTCAGCTAAAGTTTCAATTTGCCCATCTTCAACTGACAGTAAAGTATCATCACTCATCAGAACCTGCCTTCTGGCGAACTAAGAGCACAAAACGGCAAATGGCCGTGTGCTATACTTTCGTTCTGATTCTTCTGACACTTCTTGACAACTCTCCTGCTTATGAGCTCTGATGTTCAGAACATCCATCACTTTCTTGCATTCGCGTGCTTACTTTCCCTATGTGAATTGCATCTTTGGAAAGTTATTTTTAAAAAGTAACCGAATTACCGTAACTATTTTAAAAGTGACGGAAAAGTAACGGTAAGTTACTTTTGCAGTTACTTTATTCTTGATAAGACAAAACTCTAAGAATGGGTTGCATTATATGAACTGTTTTTCTTCGCTGATAACCATCTAAAATCACAACGTTCATTATTCCATAGGCTACCGAACCAATTCAACATCATCACGAACCTAGATACGATATATTCAGTATATTCAGTTCATATTCGTCTTTTATCACCAACTTAGAAAAAATTGTACATAAGTAATGGATTGTGAAAATAATCTGTTTACCTTGGTACTGTTCTGGCTTGTTTATTTTTGTTTATTTTATTTTATCTTATTTTGTGTGTTTTTTAACACTAGTCTACTGTTTTACTGTTGTTTCTTTCCAGTTTGAAATGGCTTCTGCTGTACAGGAAGTAAATAAATAAAAATCACTAATTTTCATTAAAGTATAATGAACCTAATTTGAAAATTAAATGAAAAATCCAAACTTGAAAAAATTACATCACACAAAACATAACAAATGTATAAATGAAGGTTATAATTCTATTTTTTTTTTTAGAAGCCATAATTCTGCTCATTACTGTTCAAACATACAGGAAAGAAAGTAAGTGTAAAAGAAACGCTAATTTCGTTACCCATTGCCTGAAAACAGAAACCGAGTTACAAGTTACTCGTTACTTCCAAATACTGGTGAACAGTCCACGTTATCGCATATCTCCTGGGCTACATGGTTCGCAACACGAAGAAACCAAAACATCCCCAACATTTATCTAGGCCTCAAATTAACTCTCTCTACATAGGGTTTCCATAAAAGTGAAGAGGAGTTGGCAACATACAGTTGCAGTCCAAGGAAACGGGTTGGTAAGGTGTTACCTTCGATCCTGGACCAAATTTACTAAAAGTCAGATACGTATAAAAGTTTGTACGGCATAGCACGTAAGTTACAACACTTCTTACAAAAACTCTGGTCATCCGGATCTTTACCGAGTTATAATGTTCCATGTATTCAATGTTCATCTGATGGGGAGGGGGTATAAACCCGTTCAACCTTTCATGGACACGATTCTAACCTTCAGCTGTACACAGAATCCAAAATGTGTCAATTGACACAAATATGTGTAGTTGTTTCGACTCCGATAACACATAAAAATGCATTAACTTTTAATGATGCACGTATGGTGCATCAAAATTATGCAGACAAATGCGTCAAAAGCTATTACTAGCAGGAACTGGTACACTAAAAAGCATCGATTCAGCGGATTAGACTTATTTAAAAGAAAACCGAATTACACGTTTAATCGTGTCGATTTATGCATAAAAAAATGCATCAACTTTGATTTGATTCATTTCAAACTGTTTGTGTGTAAAACTGAGCAAAATTTCTCTTCAAGTGTGACGTTGTGGGACTTACCTTCTTGGGTGAACATGGCTTTTATGGCTTAATTTGGTTTATTTTACTTCGCTTTTCTGCCACGTTTGGCTAGTCGCGAAGATGAGGATGAGTGAAATTTAAATTGATGAAGGGACATTCACAAACAACAACTATCTTCAGGCCGGGGTTCAAACCCAGGACCCTTGGTGGCGTAGCCTGATTTGCTAACCACTCCGCCAGGAAGGTGGGCTATGATTTTGATTTGATTTATTTCACTTCGCTTTTTGTACCACTTTTGGCTAATTTACGAAGATGGGGATGAATGATGGTATGATGAATGGACACTCACAAAAGTCCATGCCCAGGCCGGGATCCGAACCCGGGACGCCAAGGCGTAGCGCGATGTGCTAACCACTCAGCCAGGGGGCCGGTTTGAGGTGGGCTATGGTTTTTGTGGATCTCTCCCCCGTGCCCCCTCCCATAAAAGATATACTTAGGGGAGAAGATAATATTTAATCACTTTTAAACATCATTATAAGTTTCACATTTCCTCGCGGTAAATACCTTAAATGCAAACCAATCTTCATTTCTTTTAGTGATCATAGTTTGTATACAAAGACTATACGTACAACTTATCTTACTAGTGAATATTCCATTCCATTTGCGTTCCAAACTGTATAAACAAAAATTACGTGAGGATCAAGTTAATCTGTGATTACGGCGTTCCTAAGGCCGCGTAAACACAGGGACGGAATTTGTGGAAATTACAGTTTGCTGAAAAGAGGCTTTCACTGTTCTAGACTCAATCATCATCTTTTTCCTCTTGTCTGCAAGGTCCCTGGTCTTGGAAATCAGATCATGAACTACCACAGGATCAGCTCATTTGTGCCGTTCACGAAGGAGCAGTTACGTGATTGTTATTTGTAGTGCAAGGACTATTTTTCTGTGCCGAGGAGCTTCAGATCGATTTGATCAGGCAGAATGTCGTTCAACCACAAAAACTAATTTTGGTTAGCTCGTCCAAGGTTCTGCTGAACAAATTTATCATCCTCTGCACACGCTTCTCTGAACTGTGCTTTTGGGAGATCTTTGGATGAAGGATGGTATTGAGACGAAACTGGGTTGAGTCTCGGTCTCGTTTTCAGCGTTCTTGTTCTTGGTCTCGTCTCGTCTCTATTTATAATCAAATCATCGATTCCGTTCTCGTCTCGATTTTTAAATTTTATTGCTGGTTTATATTAGTTCGTTTTTTCTGCCACTTTTGGCTTATCGCGAAGATGAGGATGAATGATGATAGGATTAAATTGATGAAAGGACACTCACAAAGAAAACCCAGGCTAGGATTCAAACCCAGGACCCCTGGATTTGTAGTGCGCTGTGCTAACCACTAGGCCACAGAAGTAGACGTTCTCGTCTCTCTCGAACTTTCATAGCGTATAGAGAGGCCATTTAAAGCAAACTACTTTTGTTAAAGAGTTTTTTTTTCTTTCTGTTTGACACTTCATTGCGACGCTTCGAGATCCTCAAAACCTGAATCTAACCTGAATAGAGTCAATCACGAAGCAAAGAAAGACACACAATTCTCACAAATGGATCGACTTTGCAATTACCATAAACAAAATATATACGACTTCTCTACAATAATCAGGTTGTGTACGATTGCTATACCTGAAGAAGTCGCTTAGTAAAGTAAATTTGTTTCAGGTAAAGTCTTCGAATATCATTCAAAATGTTCGAACCAAACCGAGAGTCTAGGTCAGTAAGTGTCGGTCTCGTCAAGTCACCGAGACCCTGGTCTCGTTTTCGTCTCGATAGTTACAAGGCCGTTTCGGTACTACAACTAATTTTACCTATACATATCATTAAATTGTCATTACACTTGACCCTTCAAGAAAAGCAAACCGAGCATCACGTGAAAGCAAATTCGTTACATGCAGCTGAGTTCCATTATATGAATATGCTTTTATAGCAGCAGATAGCTAATTGAATTTATTGAAAGTTATTCAAAGTTGAGATATGAATTGGACTCTAAGTTCACGGTAGACACGTTTGTAAATAAAACACTTCTTAAGTTAAAGATTTTTGTCGTAAATTTTATTTTCTCTCATTTACTTTCCATTTAAAGAAAAGCCTCTTTCTCTGCGCTATCCTTGACATTACATGCCCACATCAAGTATTCATAAATCACTTTCTTCTCAAACAGAAAGAAAACACTGCAGTTTTTACTAAACATCAGCTGTTAAACAAAAGAAATTGAAAATCAAGAAGAGATAAAATTAGTATTTTCTCATCTAAATACCCCTTTTGCATCATAGTCTGTAAACTATTTCGCCTTCCCGACAAGAACTCATTCTACAATCTATTGAGTCAATCGGAGAGCTAATTGGAAGACGCGTCAGCAACGGTACCTAAAGCTGATTGGGAGCTTCATGCACTTGTACGTTCTGGTGTTAAATGTTTTGGCGGGAAATGTAATAAAATTTGAGCAATACATTGAAAATGCTCCTATGTAAATTTGACGCATCAGTTTATTGTAACATGTGGCCCTACAATTGTGTGAAAATACGACAATCATAAATTGACCCCAAAAATATTTTCAACTCTAATCACTATCGTTTTGCCCTATAAGTGCGTTCTTGAATGGCTCTGCTCGACTTTGAGCCCTCGTGAATGAACACCTTTTTCTAAAAATGTATTTCATTTCTAGAAATACCCCGATGCAACCCATTCCAATTTGTGACAAAGGAAACATGTTTAGAAATTCCAAATAGAATTATGAAGACTCGTTTTAGTGTAAATTGCTTTTAGTTCTGTTCAAGTAGTTTCATACAGGGACAGATTTGAGGATGGCAGGCGAGGCAAGTGTCCCTGTCTCAAAGAAAATTAGAGAAATACTTATCAAAAACTTCTATATTTCTAGAATGTGCTAAAACGAACAATGTACCTAATTTTTTTTTAGAAATATATCCATCATTTGAAATATTTGCTTTCTCCTCTTGTTTGGATTCTTGATACGGTAAACCCGTTGACTGTTCAATAATTTGTACCCACACACAAATTTTCGAGCCGTCGCCAAAAAAAAGTTAGCACGACCCTCATTGTCTCAGTCACTTTTGCCTCTTGGCTAATCGCGACGATGAGGTTGACTGATGATGAAACTAATCATGAAGAGGCACTCACAAGGAACACCGAGGCCGGGATTTGAACACGGGTCTCCTTAGACTTATTGAGACATAAGAGTAGCTGCATAGTTATGAACAGCTACATTTATGTATACCTTTTGTGTCGTTTAACGTACTTGTAAACTATAAAGGTGAACGGTGATTATAAATCGAGACGAGGTTGAAACGAGACAAGCATTGGCAACTCGATACGAGACCCAGACAGCGCATACTCATCTACTTCTCCACATGGTTTTCCCCATGGGGAATCTGATCGAACCCTGTTGCTATTACACACATCACCTTCCCCATAATTTTATAAATTTTCCCCAAAATATCAAACCGACTCGATCTGTCCTGAATATAACATGGAGTTCTCCAAGTGGATTCGGCCCTATAAAGGAGGACTTATGAGAGGTCAGGACGACACGGCTCGGCACAGCCCAGATCTGCATTTATAAATTGCTTAAAGGAAATAAACTGGAAGTAAACCATGAGCGCTCTGTTCGGTTCAGTACACTTCGTTTCAGTTCGCGAAACAGCCGAAGTGCCTCCTCAAGAATTATAACCCCTTATCGACGTTCGTCCCCAACGATCAGTTAGTTACTTGCTTTGAACAGCCAGTAAAATCTTGACCACGCTTCGCAACCACTGCCATAAATTCCTCTTCTGATGAACTCCTTCCATTGCGACTGTGAGCTAGTTCGGTGCCGATGGTGGGCACTCCTTCTGGGGTGCATGTATAAGGGAGATAGGGGTTTATCCATTGGGCAGGCGTTTATCCATAATTTTCCGTCTGGGGCTGTAAATGTCAAAATGGCCATAAATTGGGATTTGCGAGTAATTTTGGGGATGTTTTGGGAAGTATTGGGGGAATAGGGGTGTTGGGTGAGTGGATCAATCACTGTCATAGGAAATCCACTGGGAGAAGCAGATGAGATAGGCGTTACGTGCCATAGCCCCTTAAGGGTATGAGGCACTTTTCCACACGTTTCACATTTATTTCCATTCTGTCGAAATACTCATTTGGAAAGAAAAGAGAACAACGAGTTCCAGGTTGTAGATTTCATCTCAAATTGCTGTTGTAAGCAGGGGTCCGATTAAAAGTTAATAAAAAAAAGAAGTATAAGTACTAGATAAAGCTTAATAAAATGTCACTAATGTGCTTCAACTCCCATAACTCCTTATATTTTCACTAAACAGAGCAATGTTTTATAATTTTTCGTAACATCCACTTCCTTTTAGGCTTGGCCTCACCGCTGGAGGAGTTGTAACGTCGTCGACTTGTAATCAAGAGGTCCCGGGATTGATACCCGGCAGAAACCCGCGATTGATACTTTAAAAAATTGAAGTTCCAGTCCCGACTAGCCTGTCTGAGCATAAAGCGTACTTAAAAACAAAAAACTCAAACTTTTAAACCTTACTTCTTCCCCATTACGTGCTTTTTGCGGTCATATTAAGCAACTTGTTTCTATAGTGCTTTGAAAAATAACACTTTCCTAAGCAGCCATGTTGTACCTCCCTCAGTTCGGTTCCTCAAGCTTGGTAAGGGAAACTGTACCCGTTTAAATCTAATTTATCATATTTTCTTTGGAACGGGATAACCTTTGGGGATGAAAAGTCTGACGCAGGTCCAGCAAAATCCCAGGCCGATTCCGGAAGGGAATAAAGCACACAACGTCGGTATAACAGTGAAAGTGTTGGTCTCGTGACGATCATCAACCTCCATTGTCCACGATTGCAACTCCCAGAGGCAAAGGGACGAAAGTCCGCATGGAAATTCATATCTCTCGACGGACCTTCGTCTCTCAACGCGTTCTCCGACACGACGCGGTTGGAGCATTCTAGCTATAAAACCTTGCCCCTTGACCTAGATCTGCCACAGCGTGTGGACCCGGCGTAACAGCCAAGTGCTTCGCTGCTCAGACCAAGACACGACCGCCAGCGAGCTGGCACGTTTTCACCTGCTCAGATATCTCGACTCCTTGAGGGGGGGAATTCCCTACCGACAGCACGAAGCATTGAATGTTGGACCTAGGAGGTATCGCGTTACAGTGTCTCGTGCATTGATCAGTTTTCGATTTTGACGAACTAGTGGACCGGTTACCGTTCCAACCGACAGTCGGAATCTCCTGAGTTGGTACTGACTGACAAGTGTGGATCATGAACTGGTGGTGGTGGTCGCTGGTTGTGGTGGTGTCCACGGTTCGGGGACAAACCCCTACACCCACAAGATCGGTTCCAGGAGCTTTCGCACAGGCGCCAAGGGTGAGTACTTGCGTAGAGTGCTGACAGAGAATAATTGTTACGTTTTCAAAATAACCTGACTGGAACAGGTCTGGAAGTTCACATAGCACTTATGCCAACGAGTCATGACGCTGATTCTTATCTCTTCTTTCTGCAAACCTTAATCTATAATTAACTGGAGCGTTCATCAGGCCATGATCATAATTTGTTTCGGTTCTTTGAGCTGAAAATTTTCAGCAAAAGTTCACGTTGTAGGCTACTTCTTTTACATTTTGACTTTTCTGATTTCAGAAAACAGTTGCCACGACATTAAATCACCCAACACACCTAGCAAGTTTGTTTATCTTCTGGTCTTCCATCAGAATATGACATTAATGTTACAATTGTGCCATCTTGGTAGCTTTTATTATTGATGGTTTCAGTGTAAATAGCCTATGGTCAGCATCTGGAATTCTTTCAATAAGCAAAGTGGGGTGTGACAATAATGATGGTCCCTCACAGAGTTACAGTTGCTGGTGCTGTCCACATGACTACAACATGAAAATACGGAGAACGAAGGTTTGATTTATTGGTTGATTTGGTTTATCCTATTTACCTTTTCTGCCACTTTTGGCTAATCACGAAGATATTATCGAATTGGTGAAGAGACGCTCCCAAAGAACACCCATTCCAAGCCGGGATTATAACCCGAGTGAACAAAATATGTAACTAGTAATCATCACCATCATTAGAAATGTACGTTTGAGAATAAAACAGTTCTTCTGAAGACAGGGTGGATCTTCCATATTTGTTTACTTAAATGTTAAAGGTTCCTCAACTGGAATGCTTTCTAATCTTTCCTATTAATAATAGTCACTCCTGTGACGCAATTTGTATTGTTGTTGTCCGACTCTACACTTTTCTTTCTTTTCCATTGGTATTTTCTCACATTTATAATTCACCGAACATCCATTTCCGGCCATTTGTACGTAGCAAGTTTAATAGAATCGAGAAAGTTCCGAGCCAAACTGGGAAGTTGGATGTGTATTCGAATGTCATTTAAGTTTTAATACAAATTTTCTTCGGTTTGCCTTTCTCTTTTGGATTGAGGGTGGTGGGTAATTTTTCGGGAGTTGCTGTCCTTTCTCATTTCACACACCAGCTTATTGAAAACAACGTAAACGCTTAGCTCTTACGTTGATATGGCAGTAATACAACATTAAGTAACGATAATAATGAATAAAGTTATATTTTCGTTAAATTTAGTTGATAAATTTTTAAAATGCCACCAATTAAAGTTCTTTTAAAGTTCAATGTATGCTCAGAGTTCAATGTGGACTTGACCTACAGTTCAACTGTGCCATATTCCTCCTCTGGAAATTCCTTGATTGCAAGGCAGCAGCGTTAGCCACTACGCTACCGGGAAGTTCGCTTTTTAATAAATTTGCAATTGCAAGGCTTTTAAGAACTTTCACTCCGGCTTATGAGGGGGGGAGAGGGGTATTATCGAAAAGTTCCTGGAAGGTTCAGGGAGTTCGCACTCTTTTCAAAATGAGTAACAAAGCCTCAGCTTTTCCATCACGTATGCACACATTCAGATGAGTGGGTGCTTCGCTAAGGTTCGACACAATTGCCCCGTAATTATGATTTGCGAGTTCGGTCCTTGACGTGGGTCATGTGTACAGATACGGACCAATGTATGTTGTTACGGTACCATTGACTTAATGGAATCATTACAACCCAGACTGTACAGTCGTGCCCCAAACTACAGCCATTACAGAAATGAAAGAAATGGGTTAACTACGGCGAGTCCTTGAACAAGAGCAGTACAATTCTGTTTGTTTAAAACGCATAGAATATGATAGAAAATAGTATACTTTGGGTGTATGCAATTCCTCTGATAGCAAAGTGGTATTAACGCCTTGTAATGAAAGGATAAAAGTTCGATTACAGTGGTTCAAACCTTACTATGTGAGAACCTAATCAGACAACCTTTTAAACATTATACAAACGAACTATTGATAACGTACCGGTAAGAAATTGCTACTTTCAGCAATGAATGAGAATTCATTACAAACATTACTTACACTATTTATTAAGGTCACAAGCTCTGCCGTCTCGGTAATGTGTTTCTCGCAGCGTATAAAAGCTATGTGGGTGGAAGACGTTTGTAAGCTTTGGAGCGTGACGAGTTCACAACCTGAATTTTCTGGAGTAATTCCAACAGCTGGAAAATTCTCGCACAAGCACATTGCCACCGAACTCTCCATAACCGTCAAACATTCAAGCATGCTAACTTATAAATGCTCATTCTTTGAAGGAAAAGTTGCTCCGAAATCCGCCACTAACGTGCAAACTGTTTCGCGTTATGAGTGGCAATGTGCGAAAATATATGAACATACAGAAAGCGTGGTTGTGAAAGTTTGAAAGGTTTATTTTACATTTATTCGAGACAAAAGTACGCATACATATCGTGCTATTACATGTTCTTTTCCAAAAGTTCGTTCAAGGAGTAGACGTAACAATGAGTTTTCTCAGCATTTGCAAAGAGAGTCACACAAAAACACTATTTTCTGTGTTAGAATAAACAGCTTTACGCTTTTATAACATTAGTCGTAAAAGAAATGTGGAACAATCGCTTCCACAATTCTTTCTTTCCCTTTTGTATACGTTTAACTATTTACGTTTAACATTTGGTCTAGTTCTTATTTAAACTTCTGGAGGGTTTAAATATCCTGCTTTAGTCCTATAATATTGCTGTTGCGTGTAAACCAAGACCAGATAAACATATGATATTTTTATGGCATTTTGATGAAGGATAAACCTGAAGCAAAATGGAATCGGGAAAAATATTGTATTATATAATAATAAACCTATTTATCGTTGAGTGAAATAACAGATACCAATTATTATAGATCCTCTAATTGCAACTTTTGTAGTTAAAGACTTTATAATAATTCGAAACTTCAGTAAAACACTTCTGCATATTTTGATTACTCTGGGCTTGGTCAGAAAGTAACGTCGCATTTCTGATATTTTTTTAAAATAAAAGGGGCATTAAAGGCCAAAAGAGTAGTCAACATTTAATCAAAGTTTCATTCTATACCTCGTGCAATTATTTTCTTGTTAATCTGTGTAAACTTAAATTTTTATTGTTTTGCAAACTTGAAGCTTACAAAATGTACACAGTTAATCAGCATTTACGTTCAAACATATAATACTGCATTACTTTAAAAGCAATTGACAGTATCACACGAGGTGCTCAACCTGGAATTGTTTTTGTGACTTAATTTTCAAGAGATTCTAAAGTCAAGTTGAAAAAAGATAAGTGAATGCAAATTAAATTATCAGCCAATGTTTTCATTAATAAACTCAGAAAACTGATTTTTATCTGCTCTCTCTGCGCTGCAGAAGCCATAAATATATGTCAGACACCTCAGATAATACAGATAGAAGCTTAAGAGAATAAGCGGCTATATTACAGAGTCCCGCCCTGAAATGTTTAGGCTTCAGGTTGACCAACAGTGAAAGTTTAGACATTTCCGGTCTGATTATAAAAGTCTGCGAGTAAAATTAAGATTCCATATCTTGAAATTACTGCCTACCTGCTTGTTTCCTTCGTAAATTGTGTTAGATATTGGGAGGAAAGCGAGCATTGTACCTAGGTATTGAATAATGCAGGTAGATTCGCGCCATTTTTTCGCTTCAATGATGCTGCGATTACACAATGATTCGGCATTGGATTCAGTGACCTACTAATTTACAATTGGCGCCAATGTTGTCTTTTTATGTTACGATTTGCTTCAGTACGGAATATTAGCTTGATTTACAGTTGGGAAACAGCGTGGATATATCTCGAAATGATGGCTTGATTCCAGTGACCCAGTCAGGTAAAATATTTGTATCATCATGTTCCGTATGTCGGGCGTTTATAGCAGTGGTTCTCAACCTTTTCAGTCTGGGACCCTCCTTCAAGGATATTACATGGGCGACGGCAGAATAACTTGTAGGGATGTGCACCCAGTTTATAATCATTTCTTTGCTATCATCGAGTACTTTAAGAAGCCCTCTTTTACGCTTGTAAAAGTAAATATGTAACTTGAAAGACTAATTTACTCCAGTCTAGCATCTAACTAAACACACATGCTGAAATTAAAAACTACATTTTTTTTACTCATCTAATGTGCGATGGTAGACCGCGAATAACAGATTCCTATGTAGAGTTTAGACTACGTACAAGACGGTTGAATTTAAATTTTTAAAGCAATATATCTTAGTAATTTAAATGTAATAGGTTTTTAAGACACAGCAAACAAATTTTCGAACCCGACTTCGCGACCCAACGAACTCCCCCTCGGGACCCAGGAGTGGGTCGCGCCCCATAGATTGAGAAACGATGGTCTATAGTAAGAGGCCATGAGGGGGAGTCCCCCGCAATAATTTAGAAAAGCGCCTAAAATGGGCATGTTTGTTGTAGTCCTGATAGTCTTGTAATGGAATACTAATTCTTAAAACTGTGCATATAATGTGGCTAATATTTTACAATCGACAAGTGTTTGTTTACTGCATTTCAAGTGCTGGTAAAAAAAGAGGGAGTCTGACTTTAATGTGGTTATCACGCTATGATACTGTACCAGAGCTTCGAATCCTGTGTGTGTGTGTGTGTGTGTGTGTGTGTAGATGGTGTGTGTGTCCCATTCTCTACTTCATCAGTTCAGCATTCATCCTCATCGGCACGTTTAATCTAGAAAGTTCTAGAATTACAAAATCGAAATGCCATTCGCACACTTTATTAAGTAAAACGTAGGAAAGAAAAGAAAAATAAACTGTATAAACCCTATCCTATAGTGCTACAGCCCAATATTGGGCCAAGGCTTACCTACCGACTGGTCGCCTCCCTCCCACGCTGCTTCATACTGTGACTTTTGGAGCTGGCCGTTGTAGGACTTCGCGACCGGATTACGGATTATGCTCACTCACTCGGAGCTCCCCAATTTCCTCACGATGGTGGGTTGCCACCGGCCCTATACACAGGCCGAAAATTCCCGTAGACTGAACCCGGGATCGAACCTATGCCGTCCCGCAACCGCCGTCCAAAGCAAAGTGCCTTAGACCGCACGGCCACGGAGGAGGACGAAAAGAAAACTGGTTGGGATAAATATAAAGTAAAGTTATCCCCTGTGCATTGCTACATGCTATGGAGGACCTGGGAGGTGTGAAGGTAGGACCGCACACATACATGATCCCGGCCATTTTTGGAGGTGGTGTGATAAGCAGCACGATCCGGTCGCCTTCACCTCCCTAGGGTTTATTAGAGGTTGGATGAACACCAGACCGCTCCCAGTTGAAATTACCCACCCCGGGAATGGAACTCGGGTCTCCTGCGCGACAGTCAAGCGCCCTACAGACTGGACAACTGCGGCTCTGTTGGGTTAAAGGCATGAAAGAACATTTGAATGCAAGAAAAATATAACATCCAGTTTCAGCTCAGATTTATGTGCTAGTGGCTGCCTTAAAGGAGGCATGAGCCCACTCAAATGCCGTTGAAACAAAACAAAAGTTATTCTTTAAGCCCTCTACCCCCACATAGGGTAAACTGGATTTCATTCGTGTTGAGACAAATTTCCATCGAATAAACTTATACTTCCGGTAATGAAATCGTAAATACGACACTGAATCACGAAGTATGTATTTGAACTCAAGTGACGGCACAAAGAAAAATTACATTTAATACATAGAATTCAAAATTGCAATTGGAATTAATAAATTACAATTAATAAAACTTTGAAAATTAGTGTTAAAAGAGCATTGATTTACCTACTGTTCTTCTTTATTTGGGAGGCGGTAAGGAGATACTCCCTCCCTCCTTTGGCGTCGTCACTGTTCGAACCACGTGAGAGGGCTCGCCACAGGACCATTTAGCCACCGTGCATTAAATGAGAGGCACAAACTTTTCGAAAGGAGATAACGAAAAAAAGAAGGCGAAGAAACATTACCCAACATTCGTGGACAGTAATACAAATCACTACTAATGTTTCGGGAGCCCCGTTTCGCAAAACGACTCTCCTTAATGAATGCATCCCACGTTAATTCTGGAAGCTCGTGCTGCATTTTGTAAACAATAAGTACAACAATGATACGTTGCAAAACTGAGCCTCCAATTTTCCAATAGGCCCGATCGACCGCACAGGTGGTGATTACAAAAAAGTGAACTGCGATGAAGGAAAGAGAAATGTGGGAACGAAACCAATGCTGATCCGAAGCAGCCGACTCGCTCGCTTTCGTGCCTGAGAAAGAAATGTTCCCTTTCCAGTCTTCTTCGTGCCAGTTCATTCACTTTCCGAGGATTCAGTTTCGACGTTTTCTTTTTCCTCTTCTTTTTATAGCGTGTAAGCTTTAAAGTGAGCTGGAAGCTGTAAAACTGCCAAGGCCGTAGCAAAACAATATCAACATCTCAGACAAATAAGACTGAATTCAAGACGCGTCTTGAAGGATTGGGCATCAAGTCCACTGTTTAAACATTCGGCTACCAACCTTGAAAAATCAATTAATGTGAATATATCCCCATTATATAACATAACAAGGATGCTTGCAGGATTTTTTCTAGGGGTTGAGGGCGGCAGCAGTGCTCAAAGTGGGAAAACGTGTAGCGATGCTTTCCCCCCCAGTTAAGAAAATTCTCATAAAGCATGGCCACCACTTAGATTATTTACATAGGCACTTAATCTGTTATCTTTCACGGCACCCCGCATCCATGTTTTTACAGTATATTTTCATCATTCGAAACCTTTCCAGCAAGTGCCCTCGCCCCCCGGCCTCCTCTACGGGCGCCCTTGTACCATAACAATATTTACAATAATATTGGCGATAATATTACATGAGGTGTAGTTTTCCCAATACTTTCATGAGCCAAATTTGTTTGCATGTACGTATGTATAAGACAAACTTTCATTCAATGCTAGCCTTTATTTCCCTACAGTTTAAATATCCATATGTAATACACATAATATTAGCATGAAATGTATTGAAAGCTTATTCAAAGTGTAATGAAATTTTTATTTAAGAATAGAAAGAACACGTAAAAAAAAGTTTATTTTTTGACATAATTTCTGGACACACCATGTAAATACGGTAAATATAGCATAATTCCTTCGGTCAGGCTTTTTTTTTTTGTCAATCATCCATATTTCAAATGTAACTAGTGTAATTTCTAGTTTTTCATGTTTCCGCGTCATCGAAGATATTTATTTTACCGCATTTGCCTCGCGGAGACTTCCTCATGGTGGAATCCATAAATTGCGAACTACGTTGTACTCACAGATATAGAGGTATAGAAAACGAATTTGTGTGCCGTTCAAAATGTCTTCAGTAACGATATGTCATCCCCACCCTCGCAGTCATGAGTCACGACTCGCCCTTCCTCACATATCTTCCGGAAGGTGATGATGAGGTCTGCCCTCTGTTTGGTGAACACCTCTGGTTCAGACAAATTCCTTGAGCTTGTAGAACGAGTGTTAGGATATAACTTGAGCTACAGTCTGATGATAAAAAATAATATGTACTTCAGAAGAGGTGGGGAAGGGAGCGGAATGAGTGCAATTTTGAGACCGTGATAACTGTCATAAATTTCAAGCTTTGAATTGAAATTCTCGTATCAGCTAAATGTTTCAGAAGACTGGTATGGTATTATCGTTTGAGCAAAATAAGTCACCACGTTTCGAAATGGCGTATTTTATAACCTACTGTGACATAATTTTGGAAAACGTTGAAGGGAAGAATTTTATAAAATATGAAATGTAAGGCATGGCGAATGGGTAGCTATGTCCAGTGCGTTCGTTTTGACTCTGGGTCGAGATAGCGCATGACATGATGTGACATGGTGCAGATACCGGTATTTTTGTCCCGTAACGTCTCGCTTATTTAAGCACATATCTTTAGCAATTATATTTATATTGCATAACGAGTACTAACCTGTGTTATAAGAGTTGTTCAAAGTTGTTCACGTGCTATCTCGGCTCAGAGCCAAAACGAATTCACTGTATAAGCTTGATTAACCTCTGCCAGCTTCTCGTCTGTTGATTGATTTGTTTTATTTTACTTCGCTCCTTGTGCCACCTTTGGCTAATTTGCGAAGATGGGGATGAGTGATGATATGATGAAATTGATGAATGGATACTCACAAACATCCATGACCAGGCCAGGATCGAACCCGGGACCCCTGGCGTCGTAGCGCGATGTGCTAACCACTCCGCCACGGGGGCTGGCTAGCTTCTCGTCTGTGTTTAACCCTTTCTATTTACATAATCTAAGAAATGATAAACCTAACTACTTCAGTTAGTAACTAACAGTTACTTATTATGTAGGAACAACATTTATGAGAAGAAATACAACCACGCGTTTTCTTTGTTAACAACTGTGAAATTTCCTTACTACTATTATTCTGACTGCCAGGATCATACCAGGATTACGAGAAATAGGCTATCTGTACGATTCGTACATATATTTCATCGTAACTTGTGTTCTCTTCTATTTTAATTTACATCAAAAAAAAAATAATGAAATACTCATCCTGGTATAGTTACATATTTCAGTGTAACGTAAAATACACACGACAAGCGTCACCAATAAATGAAAAAAACCTATCACGAACGCTTCGATCCGGAACGTGATATGAGCTTATCAAGATGAAACTTTTGTCAATGCCCTGTGATTTCTTTTTAGCTTAGAACACACCGAGCTTCAATTAAAAAGCTTCTTCATTGGTTATTTTCCACGATTAGTGAAGTTTCCAGTTTAACCGATGATAACGTCTCTGAGAAGTATGATATTAAATACTTTCCCGTCATGATAGCGTTATGAAAGATCAACCAAGATAGAGGGAAAGTAAGCCTATACATACAACGACGACAGCGCCAGAGTGTGGGTTATATTCAACTTCCTGTTTCTCCTAGAGGTCTCTACTGTGCACACAGTTAAGAGCATTTGTGGAATGCATTTTTTTCCTGGATAGTATTTTAGTACGAATATAAATGTTTTTATTCGTTATTTGATTAACATTTTCAGAAAAGTAGCAAATTAAAATTATGAGATTAAATTTATTTGATTTGAGCTTTAAAATTCAAGCAGTGGAAGTATGAGTACTGTAAGAAAGTAGAATAAAATGTTTAACTTAACGTACTTTGACTTCATACATTTGGAAGGGGTACCTTTACTTTTCCAACTTCCAAAAACATGGAATGGAACTGTATTCCACTTGAACCTATTTCGCATCAAAATATATCGTTGGCAGAAACCAGATAGAAACCTTGCGGTGGTGTCAATCACCTTAATTTTTTTCTTTACTTCAAGTTTTCCCAAGGTGAAAGGTTACCCATCAACAGATTACTATTTCAGGTCAGGTCGATTACATTTTCTGTAACTGTGCCATCTGAGTGGTATGGTGTGGAGAGTGGAGAGGGTATATAAAATACCAAGATTGATTGAATTATGTTGTTTTACGTCGTTTTTCTGCCACTTTCGGCTAATCACGACGATGAGGATGAGTGATATGATGCAATTGATGAATTGACACTCACAAAGAACACCCATGCAAAGGCAGGGATTCGAATCAAGGACCCCTGGCGTTGTAGCGCGCTGTGCTAATCACTCCGCCAAGAAAGGTGCTGCTTTTTTACGACGCATATGTAGAGATCCGTTTAAGTAGAAGAAGATTTGCAACAGTGCAAAGTTAAATGACTTTGTTGAGAGAAAGTGTGGAACTGGTAAAGAGAAAACAATTGAGAATTTTTTGGATTACGTTTAGTGAGTAGTGCATGGGAAAAAACAAGGAATTCCGGTGTGCTTCTCGACAAGTACTGGGTGTTCCAAAAGTATTGCAACAGCAATCACGCATTTCGCAACCATGATAGATTTGGTAAAAGAAAGAACAAATATTATGCAATGACATTTGATCTTAGGTTTATCAAATCCATCAACTAGTATAAAAATTATAGTGTTCAGTAGAAGCTAAAACACACATTTACTAAAAGAAACAGTTGAATATCTGAAAGAAATTAGCGAATGATTGATTGATTTAGTTTATTTTACTTCGCGTTCTGTGCCTCTTGGCTAATTTGCGAAGATGGGGATGAGTGATGAAATTGATGAATGGACATTCACAAACAATCAAGCCCGAGCGGGATTCGAACCCGGGACACTTTGCGTCGCAGCGCGATGTGCTAACAACTCGGCCACAGGGTCCGGCGAAATTAGCGAATGACTTCAAACAAACGTATTCACAAGGAATAACATTAAGAGATCGGTCTAGATTGTCAAATGAAGTAGAAAACATTTGGGCTTCAAAGTAGTGTATTTCGGGGGAGACGCACATTTTATTCAAACTTTCTCTCGTGATCTGGAGGCTAAAAAACCTTCCACAATGATCCATGATGAGTTATGTACTAATAATTAGTTAAATATAATACCGAACCTACATTTTTTTGCAAATATGCTATACGAAAATATGAACTGTCATATTACTAGTGAGTCAAGCGTACAATGTGATCGTGTCTTACCCTTATCCATCTATTACCTAAAAATGCCTCATTGTCCTCCATTTCCTCAAAATATGCAACAACATTGGCACATTCAAGAAATAACTATTACATAGCGCTTCAACTCTTTCAAATGTTCCTGCCATAATTTACTCTATAGTCGAAAAAAATCACTACCCATTCTGAGATAAAATCGTACGCGATTTAGACACGCTTGCAAATCAATAACATTTGCATCATGAATCTTCATGATTGAAAGAACAAACTCTTTATTAACAATTTAATACCTAACGTAATACGTAACATCCAAAGTATCCTATACGAAACCTGTTTATGCAGACGAAAGATATAGACATTGTTGCCTTTTGTCTAAAGACCCGTAGAACAAAAAACAGACAACTTTATTTATTTTCCTTTGTGTAGTTTCCTTGTTTTACAACAACAACATGAGTTTTAAAAGCTTGGATGGTCTTTGACAAAAGACGGTGACGGGTCACTGCAGATCTCGCGCCCCCCATGTTCCTTTTCACTGCCGTTTGACAAGCGGCCATGAAGCTGAAATTAAATGAGCCATAATCTCTTTCTTGCACAATCAGCAAGCGCTGTCAAATAAACAAGATTAATTTTACGACAACACGTTTTGTTATTCGTCAGTTTACTGCTGCATTCCATATTTTGCAGTCGTTTTTGTCACTTTCTTTCTACTTCTTACGTTCTAGATAATACATAAGGAAATATTTTATAGGAAAGCTGAAATATTTCTAAGATGACGACCTCGTTTAGGTATGGGCATGTAAGAGTAAAACTGCATTGTCAGAATTTTCCAGAGAACTGCATGTGTGCCCTTGGCGTTTATGTATTACGTTTGATGGGAAGAGTTTTTAGTTTAAGTGTACTTGCTCAGATAGGCTGGGGACTGGACTTATAGTTTAAAGTGGTATAAGCCGGACCCTGTGGCCGAATCCCGCTCGGGCTTGGTTGTTTGTGAATGTCCATTCGTCAATTTCATCACTTCATCACTCATCCCCATCTTCGCAAATTAGCCAAGAGGCACAAAACGCGAAGTAAAATAAACGAAATCAATCAATCAATCATTAAAGTGGTATACGAACCACTATGGGCCTCCACAGGGCATCGAACCCGGAACCCCTTAAGTGTAACGGGAAGAAAAGGTGCATGAATACACTGGGCTAATTCAGAAAAAAATTAACGTTTTGGTGTAAAACCCAATCGGCGAATGATGTGTCCTAAATATTTATGATACAGAAACTACATACCTTACTCTATTTTCTACATATTCGCCATATTCATTCAAGCACTTATCATAGCGTGACACCAGATTGTTGATACAGTCATTGAACTCAAAGACGCCGTGACAACATGATTCAATACATTGGCAGCAACCAAGTAGAATGACTGTATCAATAACTGGTATCACGCTATGATAAGTGCTTGAACGGATATAGCGAATATGTGGAAAATAGAGTAAGATATGTAGTTTGTGTACCATAAATTTTTTGGACACATCATTTGTCATTTGTGTTTTACACCAAAATGTTCCTTCTTTTTTTAGATGACCCTCGTATATTCCAGAATTGGGGAAGTTACTCAAAAAATGTAGTGGGCTACTTTGAAAGCAACACACTATAATAGTTTGTCACACATAAAGACACTCGGTGGACAAACGAGTTGGGAGGTCGACTCGCGAACTCACTCATCATAGAAGACTCAAATTCCGAGTCTCGGACTGGGCGTGAGGGTTCATCAATTTAATCTTATCATAATTCATTTTCAAAGTCGCGATTGGATAAATAGTGTCAGAAAAGAGCTTCCAAATAAGAAAATATGAAAACTCGTGTTTCGGGTGTAAATTCTTGGAGGTTAGCTTGTAAAAGCATTCAGTTTTCAAAAATGAATATTGTAACGATGAGAATAGAATCTCGTGTAAGCCAGTTGCAAGGTGACTGCGCGTGACTTGAACTTGACTGATAGTGACATGAAAGTTTTGTTTTCTTCGAGATAGTAATTTAATAGTTGTCTGATGGTCCCGTCGGTATAGGACATCTGGCTGCCACGTGAGAGGGCCAGGTTCGTATCCAGGAATGGATGATCTAAGGTGGGAATTGATCCAATCACTGCAAAGTGGCTTTGGATCTCTTCCAGCCGCTAATCAATGGATACCTAGGGGTAAGGCAAAGTGAGCGCGTTGTTTACATCATCATCTCGACAGTGGCAAAGTTAGACAATGTGCATTCAGGGCACGAACAAAGGAGCTAGTTATTATATTTTACCTTCAGCAACAAGCTGCCCGATTCCAGTTTCCTTACAACGTGAGGGAAACTTAGTGAAGGGATCTTCAACGTAGTGAATATTCTATTTTTTCTAACATTTAGCATTTGTAGAGATAGGTTTGGTCAACGAGGTTTCAAAGAGGCACGAACTTTTCGGGTACCCTGTGAACATATTCCGAAGAAGATTTAAAATACATTGTATTTTCCCTTCATTTCTAGGGCCTCCCGATGGCGTAGTTGTAATGCCATGTGATCAACGGGTCCCTGATTCGATCACTGGTGGAGGCAAATAGAAATTATTTCGCAACCATTCGCTTTTTTCTACCATCATTGACATGAACTCAAGTCTTCGAAATTGCAATCCATAACCTGCAACTTTTCTTTAAAAATCCAAATCCATGGGAAATGAATTAACCAGTTATAAATTTAGAAAATTAGCCCAAGTCAAGTTGCGATTGTTATTTTTCGAAAAAATTACAGTTACTAATATAAATAGCGGTGTTAACTCAGTTACAGAAAAAAATTAGCGCGTTACTCCCAGTCTGTCCGTGAGTCACATCACTTCTTACCATCAAGAAATGCATTTTAACATACGCATTGAAAAACGAATGTAAAGTTATATGAATGTTAGTGAAACTTCAATGGATACTTACGTCCGTGGTCAAATACCGTATGGAAGAAGCAGCGCGCTAAGAAAGTTTCACAAGAAACTGGTCATAGTAAATATTACCCGACAAGCCTGAACAAACCCTTGCCTATTTATAGCGTATATATTTTAAAGATTGTATAATTCTTCCCATTTGTACTTCCCCTTTGATAATCATGTCCTTAATATGCTTTATAATAGAACATTTCCTACCCAACACTTAATGTGTAACATTTATGACATTCCCACACGTACCACTGCTTTTCGGGCACCTTGTACTACCAAAACCTTCGTTCTCATAAATAGCTTTCTTCGATCACGTAAACATTACGTTAGGACTAGATTTTTTTGCCAAGTTAAATAGAGCTATTACATGAAAACATTATGTAATAACTTCACGATAGAAAAGCTATTCGCATTAAATTATGACCAGATATTCACCGCTGTCGTTCATAATAAAAATCACATTAACAATGTTCTATTTACATAATTCGAGCTTCTACTTAAATTATACGGTCCAAGTAGAAGAAACTGTCAAGATTCAGCTTGAAATAGTTCGCCGGAAAAATGCTTTTTATTCTCTCTTCGTTGCGCTACTCCTGATCTCTGCTCTCTTCGAACTGCTTTAACAGTTTGCAATTAAATTCTCCTGCGGAACAGAGACAGCCAACGGCAGTCATATTTCACAGTCTGCCAACCGAAACAGAGAACTAGGTTGAATTTTGTACGTCTTTCTTGTCGCTCGAAGCGCCGCTCTGTGGCGAGTTCGAAACTCTCCTGAACCTTTGATTTCGGTTTCTCAAGCAGTTTAGACTTGGCTATCTTTAGGGAGAAAATTATGATAGCGGTGAATGTGCTCGTGTCATTCAAAGAGTAATTAATGTTATGGTTTGGATCATTAAAAAAAAATCACTGTTTTAAATCACTTTAAAGAAATAATTTATAGAACAAAGTACATAAGGATTTGGACTCACATTTATTATTTTCATAATTTTGAAGAGGACAGAAAAGACAAGAGTGTCATACAGCATTTGAATTAAATACAGAATATATAATTTAAGTTTACGGAACGCTTAAATCAGGAAGAACATGAATACCGGTTGAATGATGGAATTTTAGTCCTAGTTATTAAAACTACTCTTAAAACAAACTCAAATAGCCCCAAAAGAATAACTCGTTTAACGTTTTGACATTGTTTAATTAGAAAAACGCATACGTCTTGAAAACTAAAACAAATATTCTAAAAATAGATACTCCTAATTTTTAGGATAAGTACTCGGAAACTAAACTATACTGAACTAACATTCTGTTGCCTTTAATTTCTTGATGCTTTAAAAATTTATTTGCAACTTTCATAATCTTGTTGACCAGTTTCAATTTTCTCTTTGGTTCATTCTTATTGTTTCTCTATTTGTACAGCTTTCAGTTTCCCAGTTAATCTTAAAATTTCTATTTTGTTGAAGTATCTTTCCGGAGACTGCGTTTATGTGTTTATCATCCCCCTCCCTATAACACAAAATTTTTGTTCGTCAGCAGTCCACAATTCGCAGGTGGAGGCACATAGTGATTCGGACACCACTTAAACTTTAGGTCCATTCCCGATTAGCCTATAAAAGTGAATTTAAAAAAATCTCAAAGTCATCCATTATTTCTCCAGAGTTTTGAATTTTCGTTCATTTGTTTCTTCACCTGCTGAATGTTACGGTATTCGTCGAAATGAAGACAATACACCTTGTTTTTCGTCGCCTTGAAGTCCGCATTATCTCCCCCATTCATTTCCTAATCATGTTAGCCAGAATTCCCGCCTCTTTCGAATGTCCCACGATCTGGTCTACTTTCTCCCTTTTGCGCGCTCGGTGTGGGAGCCGCTTGTTTGGGTACTTCCTTCGGGACATGCTACTTCCTGAGAACCAAAGGTATCACCTGTAATTAACAGAAAGAACTTTCTCCCCTCGTACATTCTTCGGTTGATACCTGTTACGTAACCCCCTCCTTCTGTTACAATGACTCAAACTGCAGCAACAGCGTCGATTAACCGGCGAGGAACGAGGCAAAATCACAAAAGCGCCATCTGCGTGTTGGAGTGCAGCGACGAAAAGGGATAACTTAATACGATTCATCGCGAGCTCGTAAAATGCTGCAACTGACAACTGTGACGAGTTTAATGACTCCCGGATTTGTCTCGTAATGATTCATTATTTACGTGGAAAAAATGGTGCTACCTAACGTTCCTTAAAAGATTACATTTATCATTAATCAGCAGCTCCTCCTATTACTGACGGCTGCTTCAATTGATAAGCATGGATGGAAAACCTTAGGCAATTAATTGGCTGCACAAAAGTCTATAAACGAAACGTTCGGTCAGATGAGTGGCCAGAAATTTTTGTAGGTGAGGTCAGGCCGTTGACATAAAACTCAGGAGCTATAATAATAATAATAAAATAATAATTAATATAAATTCTAAATAACAAACTATTACTTTATTGCCAATTTATTTATTATTATTACTATATTCAGACTTCTACTCGATCCACCACGTGTGCTTATCTAGCACGACCATTTTTTTTTATTTTTTTACATTTGAAATGTATCACTTATCCTTATTTTGATGCTTACTTTTGCACACCTCATCCAGGAAATATTTGCCAAAAAAAAGTTTATATTGTGTGAATTGTCACATAAAAATATAATTTTTTTGCAACTATTATTCTTTGGATTAAATGGAATAATATAAAAAAACAACACGAAATTGTGAAGTGATTCCTGCATTTTAAGCTTAATTTTTCGATCTAAAGCAATTTTTCTTTGGGTTATCCTGCTAAAATACTAATTAACTGAACCCCTCTCAACTTTTGTCTCGCTTTGCCTATCGTAGAAGCCTCAATAAGCGATGTTGCTTTGATTATTCTTAAGTAGCTACTATACTTTGTACTTGTGAACAGGCGGATTAACAAATAATGCGTATTTGTGATCTCCACGTGTTTTAAAGTGTAGATAGCTTATGTATAGTGAATGCTTAAGTTTCATACATAGATCTGGCACGTACAACACTTATTGGTGGGACAATTTCTGTATTATTCATACATTGACATTTACTTATTTATTAACTTCACTAAAAAGAAAATATCCACTTACAGAAGTTTATTGATTGGTTTAGGTTATCTTACGTCGCTTTTCTGACACTTATTGGCTAACCGTGATTTGGGGGCTAGTGATATAATGAAATTGATGAAGGGTCACTCACAATGAGTACCCATTACAAGGCCGGGATACGAACCCGGGAAAAGCCGGCCCCGTGGCGGAGTGGTTAGCACATCGCGCTACAACGCCAGGAGTCCCGGGTTCGAATCCTGGCCTGGGCATGAATGTTTGTGTCTATTCATGAATTTCATCATATCATCACTCATCCCCATCTTCGCAAATTAGCCAAAAGTGGCACAAGAAAGCGAAGTAAAATAAATCAAATCAAACCAAACCAAACGAACCCGAGAAAGTGATAGCTAATCATTCCTCTTTTGTTTTTAAAATAAATCCTAAGCGGTAGTTTCCTCTGCCATTGTCTTAGTCTGTTTTTACATATCTCAGTTTTAGTCAATTCTCAGTTTTCTCATTAGGACAAACACAAAGGTCCATGTCTTAACCGGGATTTTCTTTTTTACTAAAAAGTAGAACTCCTAAGCTGTAGTTTTCCCCCGTCATTTACTTTCTCTATTTTTACATATATGTCAGTTATTACTCAATTTTCCATTTCTTTTAACATTGTTTACAAATACAAACATCCTGTCTTAACCGGAATTCGAACCCGGGACCTCTGGCGTGGCAGCACATTGTGCTAACCACTCCGCCACGGAGGTCGGCTCCAACATGTAACGGAATATAATGATAATAGTCATGTATATGCATGCCTGGTGAATGGGGGCGAGGGGGCGTTGGTCTACCCTTCTAAAGAAATAAATAAAAGGTCGGAGTGTAGTAAAGTATAGCATTGGCTAGTAAAACGAAGTCAGTATCTTTGACAAGTCACTATTTTCATGTCTGCAGAAGTACTAAATATTTTTAGCGCAAGTCGATACTGGAAAAATGTATCACTATTTTAAGATATAAACAGCTGTAAAGGCTCATGCTACAAACAAACTCTATTCCATTCTGCAAACGCGGCCCTGAAAAACTATGGTTTCGGCATCCACCTTCGGTTAGGTTAATTTTTTTATTTACCCTCTCTCGTTTGACGTTGATTGTATTAGCGTTAACGCTTTCCCTGCAGAGAAAGCCTTATGTTTGCCTCCCACAAAGCCTCTCCTGTTTTCCCTTTTTTCAAGTACATCCCAGATGGGTCTCTGAACCCAATAAGGACGACCTTGAATAGCCTTGAAGGAGGTTATGGGTACATGCGGATCAAAGAAATGCCGCTAAGCAGGAAAGGAGATATCGATTTTTTAAGGGTCTCATTTCTTGAGGAAAGCGTGAAATACCGGATTGGGCTAGGTGGAAAAGTTTATCCTCTAAGGGATTCATTATTCTACTTTCATCCGGGACGTGAACCAGCAAGATTATTACAAGGTTCTTTGAAGACTGTTTGCTTAAATTTCCAATGTGTCGTTTAGAGTCTAATAATGTCATAATTTAAGCAGAATAGTCCTCATTTGTGTACTTATTGCTTTAGTGTGTCTCCATGTTTTCCATTCACTCAAGGGTCTAGTCTAGATGATACATTCTGATACTTACATTCTGAAAGTCATAAAATGGGGGCCTCCCCGATGGCGCAATGGTAGCGTGGTCGTCTTGTAATAACATATCGATTCCTGGTGCAGACACATATTGGTTCGGATCCAACTATAAACTGTAGGTCCAATCCCGATTAGCCTTACTGTGCATAAAGTGGACTTGAAACACCAAATCCATCAATCAATCATATTTTTTTTATATATATTTGTATCATTATACAAATTACATTTAACACCCTAATCTCCATTCGTCCCCCGATCATATAGTTGCTTTTCCTGGCCGAACGCCGTACCGTCAAGGTTTTCATATCTGCGAATAAAAACTAATAAGTTTTCGCGTTCACGAAAGAAAAAAATGTATTTAGATTGATTGAGAATAAACGAACTTGTTTCGAGTTCGTAGCCGTAAGTTTGTATGCATACGTGTATGTAAAAAACGCGAAATATAATTTTTATGTCAGTTTACCAATAAATATTACTATCTAAATTGTTCTGGAATTCTGGAATGTATTCGTTCTGAGAACAGCATATCAATACTGTAAAGTTATACAGTATACGGGATATTGATCTTGACGTCATTGTATATTACTCATATTCTGAAACAAGTTATGTTAGCATTCGAATCATTTTGGACGGCTGGTTTTAAATAATAATGTGGCATTTGATTCTCTAGCTTCCGTTTGTGTTTCTTTCTTTTTTTCTGTTTTTTACATTGGAATGTATAATGCTAATTCAATCAACAGTGTGTTTTCTTAAAACCACAGTTTGCAAGGAGGTTATTAGCAATACCTTAACTGCAATGAACATTTCCCAGAGTTATACTAGTTCGCACACCGCTGTTAAAAAAAACTGCTATAGGGGAGATTCGAACTTGGGCGTTTTCGTGTGCGAGCAGTAATGTTTTATATGTGTATCACTAATTTATGAAAAGTGTCCGAGATAGTGATAGCTATACATATAAAACGCTAACTCCTCACATCACTTTCAATAGACATCTCCAATCCTGCTTTGTGTCTCGAGCCGGCATTAAATGCTAAATCAGCAAACACCAGCCAACTCCCCGGTGACGAGAGGTCGCCGGGACAGTCAGAAGTTAGTGGCCGAGAGAGTCGGAAGCGAGTAGCCTTAGTGTGTGCACCGTAGAGTGGGCCCGCGCGAAGATTTGGGCCGTGTTAGACGCCCTCCGCGGGAACATCGACAGGTACAGTGATGACAACTGGTCCTTCTATTATCAGTGCGTAATTATCTTTTAATCCGGTTCGAGCGTGAACTTCCCCCTCGTCACGTGAATCCTAAATAAATATTCAATTCTTTATCTATTTGACAATAATTTTCTTGCCAGGGCGCTTGTTTCCTTTTACAATTTTTTCCCACCTTAGCTATACGTAAGAAAGATAATGAATAAGAGCTGTTACGTCATTTAAACCGTCTTTTTACCTTGTATGTAATAAAAATATAATATGAATTAATTTGAATATTTTCATTAATACTAATATTAATTATTATTTTTAATTAATTTAATATCGTTATAATTATTTAAATTTAAATATTATTATTATTTTGAAACACTTGGTTCGGAAGCCCCTCGAAATACATCTAGACAGGTGCCTGATCAGAATGTGTGGGTTTCTGAATCTTTATCACACCCAGGGTTGTTAAAGCTCCTGGAATTGTAAATAAATTCAATTCCCGTTCGGGAGAGAAAATCAGCAAATGTAAATGGGTTCTAGACCGTAATGAACTTTTTTCTTTTTAAAGTATTTCAATTCTGTCCAGGAACCTTCTTTCCGGGTTAATTTAAATACAGTCCAGGAACCTTATTTCAATGTAACAATACGCAACTTGTGCGGGAATAAGATTCCGTTCCTGCAGCGGAACCCATTAGAATAATTAATTAACAACCCTGCCCCTTCCACAAATACACCCTGTGTTCGGGGACTACTGAGAGATAAGTTACAAATACACCACCATCTGCCATGCCTTATTCAGAAATCGACCCATACCTCCGTATCCTTCTACGCTAGCTACCCGCCACCAATGCTGAATCAGGATTATTAATGCCCCTTTCCCTTAGTGTCACGGAAAATTCAAACTACAGAATGATGCCGCACACCATTCATACAGCCTGAAGAAACACGCCACGTTATTAACTTTGCCGTTGTCATTAGCAAGATGTCCTCCATTATGAGTGGTCCTACGGCGAAAGTGTCAAGAACAAGCGAAAGCCCAATCCAAGCGCACATCGAATTTCTACGTCAAGAAAGAAAAAAACACACGCGATGTAAATAAACGCATATATCCGCACGTATATTGCAGAGCGTTGGCACGCATACTAAAAAAAGAAAAAGCTTCGTCGACTGACCTGAAAACGAAATAATCAACTCAAAATTTGTATGACACATTTCGATTCAATCTGCTTCCAACACATGCTATAACTGTATTAATTTCAGATTCTAAAGAATTGAAATTATAAAAGATTTATTTAGAGTTGTGTTTCGTAACCATGTATTTGTCCAGCACAAACTGAGTTATTTCAATACATTAATGGGAAACAAAAATGTTTTAGATTAGTAGTAATTGCACAATGTAAGTGGCCTCCCCGATGGCGTATTGGTAGCGTCGCCGCCTTGTATTCAAGGGGTCCCGGGTTCGATACCCGGTGGAGGCACAAGTGGTTCGGATCCCACTTTAAACTGTAGGTCCAGTCCCGATTAGCCTTGCTGTGCATAAAGTGGACTTAAAACACCAACTCAACAACAACAACACAATGTAAGAAATTTATTCTACGTGGATATTTACAGTAAAGGCTATATTAACATCTAGCGTGAGAAGCTAAAAATATAATTACAAACTGAAGGCAACTGAAATTATTGTATAATTGTTTTCTCTTTGTCACAAATCAGCACAATCAGCCCTCTTGGATTTGATTTAACACAACGTAGTTCAATGCTCTGATGATTGAGAGAGAAGTTTATCAAACCATCACTTGCATAAGAAATAACGTGCTAAGATATTGTCAGACAAGTGTATTTTCCAGTGCAGAGCGGTAGTCAGTATCTTTTGTCACACAATAGATTTTATGAGACTAGCAAACATAGAAATAATTTTTTTACAATACCAACTCTTAATGTCATCTGACACTTTTTGTGTTTGACTTGAAACAGAGTTGGTCATTTTGCCGGTTTATTGACTGATTGACTGATATTGTTTATTTTACTTAGCTTCTCTGCCACTTTTGGCTAATCGCAAAGATGAGGATGAACAATGATATGTTGAAATTGATGAAGAAACATTCAAAGAACACCCATGCCCGTTTTTTTCGAAAACATCCAACCCATGTGGGCTTTTCGTTGTTTTTTCAGAGAAACTCAAAACTGGGTAAAATTGGGTTTTATGTTTTTTTCAGGTTAGTATACTTAAAAATATGTATTTTTAAAAATGAAATGTCAATTTTTTCCTGTCATAAGGTATTTGATTATCGAATTCGTATTGATTTAGTTGACTGAGTCAAAAACTATTTAATATGGCTTAATTCATCAAAAACTGTCCCATCACTACCTGAACTGATAGCGCTTACATTTCTGTCAACATAATTAAAGGATTAATCTAAAATATTCTGTTCTAAAATATTTTACAAAGAGTGTGATCCTATAAGCTTCCTTGATGGTGTAATGGTTAAATTTGTTGCATTGCAATCACGGGCTGGATTCCCTGAGGAGGCACATTTCAACTTTAAACTGTATGCCCAATCTCAATTAGTCAATATAACATAGAGTGGATTTTATTTGTACAAGAAGGAGGGAAGGGGTTATTAATGGAAATGAAATTATGGATATAATTTTTGAATCCATAAAGCAATATCATGCACATAATTACCTATTGTCAGTAATATACCTCTAGGTTAATCACACGGATGAGATTAATAATGAATGAGTCGATAAAATACACGAAGGGTACATAGATCTATTTGTTGTCCAGGATTTGAACCCAGGACTCTGGCATCGTAGCTCTACAATCTAACAATTGCACCACAGAGGGTAGCACAAAATATGTTACAATGTAATTTTTTATCAGTTAGATTTTTTAAATCCGCCGCAACGATACTCAAGGGGCCCTCTCCCTAATTTGAGCATCTTCTCTAGTGATCAGTTTGCTCTTTACCTCACCAGAAAACAGCGCCTTTTTTAAAGAAGTATATCTGTGGTCAAATAAAGTACAATGTTTTTCCAAAATGCAGCACATTTTAATAAATATTTATAGAATTTTCCACTGTGTGTTTCAATTCATGAAACAAATTGTGAATGCAGTGTTCGGCCTATGTTGAAACGGATTCTACTACAGCTACAATACATTTTGTCTCGTTTATTGTATTTCATTATAAGCCATCAAAGGCCGTTACAACCAAAAACACATAGCTATTTCTCATATTTCAGATTGAGAAGTAGTTTTCTGAGGTGGGCCTGTTTCAGGGAAAGAAAATTGCTCGACTTGCCCCTGCCAGGTAAAACTCATGCAGACATAACATAACCGTGGACGTTTTGCAATTTCGTACAAAATATCCTTCAATGCACTCGAGGACAAACCAGTTTTTGGTCAGTTGAGCATTTAGTTTACTGCGGTAATTAAGAACTGTATCACCTTTATCTCGAAGACCGGGCTGTAACGAAAAATGCAGTTAACATTCTTCATGTTTTTCTTCGCGTGTTTTCATTCTCAGCTTTCCGAGGCAAAAGTTTTTTTCGCGAATTAATGCAAGTATCGTGGACAACGGGACAAAGCATTCATATTTTGGTGATGTTCCAAGAAAGTTACTTGTGTTACTTAACGCAATGTCAATAAATGAATGTCCCCTATAAAATCTATAACCAGGGAGCAAACAGGTGGTACAATTTCTCAATTGCGGTCTCGCCAAACAGCCTCCTCGATGGCAAAAGACTAAAAACTACGAACATTAAACATTGAGGAAATGTAATTCCAAGATACACAAAACTTGGCACATAAGTTGTTACCAACAATATTAAGCATCACATAAGAAAAAATCCAAAAATTTCAACCAATTTAGAAAATGTCGAAAGTTTTATGTTTTCGAGGGTATAAAGGTATTGAAAAATAAGAAGTGAACTCCATAAGACAAAAATATTATTTGTATCTTTTTTTTATTTTCAATACTACATTTGTAGCATTTTGCATTATTGTAAAATAATCCTTCCATTCTCCCCCTCCCAACCTGAACCCTTCATATAGCTCGATTTTGTATCTTTCTATATTTCTAAGTTCTAGTGTTATCTCCTTTTCTCTGTTTATACTATCCATAATTAGAAGACAACAGATCTTGAACGAATGGCATAATCAGTAACTATCAGATTATTCTAAGATAGTAAAACTTATATTTTAGAGTTCGTTATTTGATCTAGCAACATAATTATACTAATTTGTTTCTTTAGTACAACATATTCTGGACGCTGAGTTTTCCCCTTTATTTATAATTAAGGGGGCAGGCCCGTACCCAGGATTGTCTTGAGGGAGGGGCCAGATGCGTGTATATATACACAATGGCGGCTATTTGGGGGACCTGGGGCAGTTACCCCCGACTTTTTTCCTACTTTTGGCCCCGTACTATGGCCTCTTAATGGTTGTCTACCAAGAGAAAATAACTGTCCTTGCCCCCTTCTCTTCGTCACTTTTGGCACCCAATCGTCGATACTGGTCAGAAGTATTCGGATAGTTCTGAATCTCGCAAATTAAAAATGTTTTTAAATTTATTTTATTTTGTTATCCCAGAACCATTGAACAGCCACGATAATTCTATGTTTAGAAAATAATATATTTATAAATTAAATTATACACATAAGCAATTATTATTACAATAAAATATTATAAATGTCATTCACCCATAGCCCACTACGAAGGATCGTAGCGGTTATGGTTAACCGGGAAAAAAAAGGAGCGAGACATTTTCACCTGGTAGTCAGTAGCGGCGACCGGGTGCCAAAACTGGGGGTAAGGACAATTTGCTTTCTTTTAGTAGACAAGTTTGAGTTTGAGTTTTTGTTCTAGGTCCACTTTTATGCACAGACAGACTAATTGGGATTGGACCTACAGTTTAAAGTGGGATCCGAATCACTATGTGCCTCCACCGTGTCTGAATAGACAAGGCTTAGCATTAAGAGGCCATAGTACAGGAGCAAAAGTGAATATAGTGGGGGAGGCAAACGCATCCCCACGCCCCTCCATTCGCCGCCACTGCTGGTAACCTTGCATCAATGGTTATAAAACTAAAACTAACCAATATCGCAGACTGCAGACTTCTGGAGACTGCCTATCTACACAATAAACACATTCATTTATGCAAGAACAAAATTCAAATTTGTGCAAGTTTGAAAATTCGTCAGGTTATTTTCGTAGCTTTTTATAGGTTCACATCTAAAAATTTCATGGCTAGAGGGGGCTCCCCTGGGTACGGGCCTGGAACAGAGGGTCAAGTCTGGCCAGTATGAAGAATGACGAATTATGATATAGCCCTGGCCACAGGGTGATGTGTTAATAAATGTTAATGTTGCAGTTTAAGATATGTGCAACTACGTACACATCGGTGCTTCCACAATGAACGAAATCGAAAATCTGCACCTTTCCATATGGAGAAAGCTTTGCGCTGACCAGGTTCTATTATAATATAATTATTATTCCCATTGAGCCACGATTGACTCATCGCTCGTAATCCTTTCACTGTTACTGAATGTCGTACATAACAGAAGCCGGAATCAGGTGCCTTATTGTTAGCCATTGTTGGCTGTTCACTGGAGCATGTACACAAAGTGTCCATTCCCGTCATTGTGACGCAGGCCTCAATTCCAGAAGCGACCGAGTGAGCGGATCACAAGTGATACTAAGTCAACTTCGAGATTCCATCATCTGCCAGGAAGTAGACGAAAATGCTTTCACTTGTTTTGTGCAACAATCATCGGTGAAAGGGATGACAACATGTTGCCTCCGCTGTTATCTCGTCTTCCAGAAAGAAAAACTGACGAGAATATATTCTTCTTCTCGCTTCTAATGAAGTCTTACGTAAAAAAAAGTTTAACAACTGGGTGCCTTTCCACGTCGAAAGCAAAAAACAATGAAGAGGTGATTGCCATCTAATTTCCTCATACAGTGCTAAAAAGAACTTACTGGTGCTGCCAGTATTAAAATCATTATTTGAGTTTAAAGTTTAATGGTTCCAATGGCAAAATTCTGTGAGAACTAATTTATTTTACTACATAGTAGCGCTTTTCTAATAATTTTAAAAGCTATAAGAAAAGAAAATATCAAATGACATAATCGAGCAATTCCTTATCGGAAAACAAAGTGCAAAGCAAAGATACTAAGACAACACGCACATTCTAGTCGTGATATTCTCCGTCTTCTCATGTCACCCTACCAACATCAGACATTTGTATTTATTTATTGACTTTCTTTCGTGGATAGGTTTTTAAAAACTGAGGAAGTTTTGAAGTAGGTCATTGGGTGAATAATGGTTACATATGTCAGAATCCCTCTAGATAATTACTATGTATAATGCTACTAACTTCAAGTTTGACTCAACTAATATTGAGAAAAACTTGTGAGCTTGTTACCACTGCTCACAACATATAATGGTAACACTGTTAAGCCTAGTTTCCATCTTATTAAAACAATCAAATGCTGACCAAGGCAAAATGTATAGTAGAAAGAAATTATGCACAAAATCGTAACGTTTCAACCCTCTAACAGGGTCTTCTTTAGAAAATTATTGTGAATCTTTGTCTGAAGAAGACCCTGTTAGAGGGTGAAAACCTTATGTTTTAGTGTATAATTTTTTTTCTACAATAAATTTTGCCTTGGGCAGCATTTGATTGTTTCATTTTCACAACATACAGTTCCTCAATAGTTTTTTTTCTAAGCTAGAATAAACTTTGCGAGTCTGCAACTCAGAATTTGACATCTGTATTATAGAAATTATAGTAATAGTAATTGATCTGTCCCTCTTCCCTAAACAGGGATGCCATCACTCAAGACCACCCCTAAAATCGTTCATCATAATCGAGAATATCGCGTGGATCCCATTTTAAACTGTGGGTTCAGTCCCGATTAGCCTTAGAGTGCACAAAGTGTACTTAAAACACCAAATCAATCAATCAATTAATCGAGAATATCGCTTGTCTTGTAATGCAGCATTAGTATAAAAACTTCATATTCATCTCATTAAAGCGCCAAACACACATCATAGCAACAAATTATTGCGAGCGAAGCGAGCAAGAAAATTTTTGCATCCATTTCTTTGCAGACTTTGAAGAATATTAATTTAATGGGGTGTCAATACTTTCTTAAGATCCCGAGATATTTAGTCTTTTCCTTTTCCAGCTTTTCCTTTGGCACATTCGGGGTCGAAAACGTGTGGATGCCTTATCGCTAAATACAGTCTCCAAAATGTAATGTTCGAACTCTCTCTCCACTACAGAAATCCCTTCACAATCTAAGATTTAACACTTTATCAAGAGCTTTCTATCTCCCCCTTTAAATTTCATACTCAATCCTACCATCAAAATTTCCATGCCAATTTTAGACTTGCTGTTAATATTGAAGAGTGGATATTGCCTCCTCCAAAAAATTAATTCTCAGTCTCCACACCAGAATTTCCGCAACAGTCTAAGACAATAGTAATACACAAGAATCGGATACCCCTTCAATTTAATGCTCAATCCCCCCTCTAACTAAAGCACTCGCCATAATCTAAGACCTAGAGTTGGATACTATTCCCCCCAAGTTTAATTCAGAATCCCTCTTAGAACCCACGTGTCAATTAAGGCCTAATATGTACGAGTTCGATATCCTCTCCCCGCTTTCGATAATGCCCTAAATACTTTCATTTCTTCATCTAATGGATTAAATATGGTGCATTTAAGGTGTAAAGGTTTTACATATATTTTGGAAAATATATAAATGTTGAATTTTATATTATTTGAAGGGAAAAAATCCCCCAAAAAATCTCGATGGCGCTCTCGATGGCGCATCCTGCGCCATAAAACCCCCCTGTGGGCACCCCTGACATTTTATGCACATTATTTTGAGTAATAGTGTACACAAATCAACTTTGTAATGTCATTCAAAGCCGTATGTTCCCAATATAATCCTTGCCTTCTAAACAGTTCAGAGGAAATTAATAACCATCGATTATGAAACAAATGCTAATATTTTCATTACTTGGTAAGTCTTTCGGGGGGTCCGAACCCCTGGACTCCCCTAAATACATCCATCGTGTCCTTCAAACACCTTTAATTCCAATATAATCCTTGTCTTCCAATAAGTTCAGAGGAAATATTAAACAACAAATGCTAAACGAGGTTATATTCATTATTTAATTTTCATACTTAAGTTTTTGGGTGGGGGTCCGGACCCCCTAAATACGTCCTTCGTGTCCCTCAAATCCCTATAATCCCAATATAATACTTATCTTCCAATAAGTACAGAGGAAATTATACAACAAATGCTAAACGAGGTTATTTTCATTATTTAATTTTCGTACTTAATAAGTCTTTCGGGTGGAGGGGTCTGGACCCCCTGGACCCCCTAAATACTTCCTTGCTGGGGGGGGGGGTGTAAGATTGACAAACTATGTGTGATTGTGGACGCATGCGTATACACATATAATAACAAATAAGAAAAAAAATACCGTAGATTCAAAAATATTTTCCACTAACAATACGGGTACAAAAGTAAGTGTAACAATAAGTTCTCTGTAAGGATGGGGGCTTTGTTGATTCATTTCTTTGGATGAAATCATTTTTATACTCAGCAGTGAGCATTCTATTCTAATGAACACACACTTTCGAAATGTAATTTCATTAAAATTATTTACTAAACAAATACAGTTGCTTCAGAGAAAGAAGGCTTGCCAATTTCCCATTTAAACCTGTTTAAAGTATAAATTGTTAACCAGACATTTAGGGGTCAAAAATATAAGCTAACTCTCCCTTGAGGTATTTGGAGGGCAAAAAATACCTTCTCCCATTCGGCGCCTATCCAATGAATACCATAAATTATGACAGAAGGCAACATGTTTCCTTACATTACAATGGAAAAATTGTGTACCAGGGGGAAAAAAAGAAGGAAAATTGATTGGTCAATTTTCCGATGCAACTTGGATTCATAACACAAGCAGCCACATATCCCTACCAACAAACCAAGTTTAATAAGCACTTTGTGCAAATTTGCAAAATAAACGTGTTGATCAGGTGGCGAAGTGTCACAGAGTATTGTATTCAATGTGCTACAGTTCCATGGCCCCTTTGTTCCTGCTTAGTTGCA
This sequence comes from Lepisma saccharinum, assembly GCF_977018435.1. Classification (NCBI taxonomy): domain Eukaryota; kingdom Metazoa; phylum Arthropoda; class Insecta; order Zygentoma; family Lepismatidae; genus Lepisma; species Lepisma saccharinum. The sequence continues at coordinate 141,662,066 of NC_139229.1, forward strand.
CTTCCCTCTGCGTTGAAGTTGAATACGGAAGTTTGAAACAATGCTACTTTCTACTTCGGCAAAAATTCCGTGAGAATCTGTTACTGAAGCTCTCGTACTTCGCACAACTCGCATTCTGTGCTACCAACAAGGAAAGGGCAATAATTGCAACACCGAAGTGCCACTAGGATTTGTTCTCGAGGTTGCATGCTTGTGATCAGTAGCCTACAACTCCATTAGTAGCGAAGGAGTTGCCATCTAGTGGTTGGAGCATCGTCAACGAGTCGTTCGCGAGGATTGAGTTCACAATGATTCGTTCGTGTAGCACATTTACGTTTATTCATTTGTTGGTTATTCATATTTATTCATTTACATGCTCCACTTTGTCGAAAAAATCTTACATACTTGATGTTGTTGAGGCTTTGTGAAAACATGCAGAAAATTTTTCCAAAAAATGGTTTATGAGTGGCATCTGAAGGCTTGCACCACTACATGTAGGTCTAGGACAAATTAGCTCTTTCACGAATTATAATACATAAGATGTATCATATTGCATGCTTGTTTATTCTAAGAGATTGTCTGGACATAAACGACCTTGTACACTTTGAAATGTACTCAGAATGTAAATTACATGTTTCAAATAGTTCAGTGACACAAGGGTTGCGTGTATACGCAGATGCGTGACAACCTCGACACACACATAGAGCAAATACAGTTTTAAAAGGACATTAATCCCGTGAGATTGCAATATTTGGAGACCTGCGAAGTACTCTTTCCTCTCCTTTATTGAATGTTTTGGAGGATTCCAACGTTTTGTGAAAACATGAATTGTTTCCACCCAATGGTGGATGATAAAACTTAATTCTCAAGTTCACTCTTTCTAAACGAGAACTCTTGCGTTTCATTAAGTGTATACGTATTTGAAGAAGAGGGGGGTTCTCATGAATTAGTATACCAGAGCATGATAATCCAAGATACTTGGCAATATTCCTATTTCAATACCGATTCCAAACTAGAGTCAACAAAATTAACTAAGGTCATTTCGATAGAAATTCGAGCTTGCTAGAACCAAATAATTTGCCTATCCTGCAAATTAACTTTAGATTGTGAGGCCCTCCCGGATGCCAATGTAGCCTTGTAATCAAGTGGTCCCGGGTTCGATCCCCGGTGGAGGTACATAGTGGTTCGGATCCCAGATTAAACTGCAGATCCATTCCCAATTAGCCTATATGCGCATAAAAGAACTGATAAAGCAAAGTATGCCTAACTTAAACTTCAGATTGTTACTGGAGACCACCAGACCACAGTTTGACCAGACTTCATACCAACGAACGATCTATGCTTCATTTTGAGGATGGGTAAAAAGCAGCAATTGTACTAAGCACTTCATCTCATATGTATCAAGGGTCCACACTGAACATGTTCGATACTTTAATTTCCGACTTATGTTATTTCGTAGCAGCTACTACATTTAAAGAGCTATTCTATTTTACACTATTCTAAACAGAGAGAATCTCAATGGGCACAATACCGAAACAAAATTCCATACGGATTTCACCCATTAGATATCCTCACATCACATATCCATCAGTGAAAACGAGACAAACTTAATTTGAACGTGAACGTGAAATTTAGTTCATATCTGGGTTAGGCGTTATTTATAAATTGACTTATTCGAGTTCGTTTATGTATAATTTTCGACACGTCTTGTTCTTCAAGAGCAAGGAAAAATGGCGGGAAAGATTGAAGAGTCTTCCTCAGATTTTGTTACTGGTGCTATCTTTACAATTCTCTACGATAATGAAGAGAGAGAATGAGCGTGAAGATATAAATGGTTGAAGGTTCGAATCCATTACTCCGCTGCAACTCTTGTCTGCTTTAATAATAATAATAATAATAATAATAATAATAATAATAATAAAAGAATAAAATTGTTGGAAAATGCAGATAGTATCATCAATTTAATTTCTTCCTTGTTCTTGTAATCTCTGAGAAACATTTCTCTTGATTCTCAAGCCGTTATGTTACCTTTCTCGAAGTTTCATTTTATCTTTAAAAATCCTGAATTCTTCACTTTATTTCCTACCGTCGACACAATCTCGTCTTGTATTACTATTTTGTAATTATCCCATTTTTACCATTTATACCTTACTGCGGTATTCGTTATATCATGATTCCAATCGATTGGGTTGGTGTTTTCAGTCCACTTAATGCACAATAAGGCTAATCGGGGACTGGACCTACAGTTCAAAGTGAGATCCGAACCACTATGTGCCTCTACCGGATATCGAACCCGGGGCTCCTTGATAATACCACTGCGCCATCGGGGAGGCCCGTCATGGTTCCAACCATCTGCGTGTCTATTATCATTCACAGATTCACATTTTCCGCCAGGTTAAGTCTCAACCAACATGTACAGCAGTCAGCTCACTTGAAGATCCCCAAACGAGGAAATACGGGGTGTGGAGAGTAAAGGGGAAAGACTGGTGCATTTGGAGATTTTAGGGGTAACAGAAAGTCTTCAGCTGCGGTCTGTGTCCCTTTGGAAGTGCGTAGGAGTTGATTTGCGTCAACAACACAGAGGGTGTGTTTGCGGCAACAGGTTGCTGCTTTTTTCAGTGTCCAGAATACTTTTGTCTTGCTTGTCCTGTGCATTAGTGCATTATATAGACTGTATTTCAAAGAATTTAAAAAAATAATATACGGCAACGACTTTGGGGTTACCAGATGACAAGCTTTAAAACAGAGGACAGTTTAAGATTGCAAAAAGTTAACTTTCGACGAAGATGCAGCCCTTCGAACACATGTTACGTGCTTGCTGGTGTTTTGGTGAGCTTATAAATCACACACCCCTGTAAAACAATTTTACACCGTTTCCGTACAACTAATAATAGGCCCCATATAGGCAAATGTCTCAATATTATAATATTTATTCACTATGCCCGTAATATTATACGGTTCTGAAAGTTAGTCTCTTATGTCCACCAATCCCAACCCAACTACTCTACAGAAGTTACGCCCTCCATTACCAACTCAGTTAACTAAAAGCATTAGATCCTATCATTGTTAGTGGAGAAGTCGCCAATAAAATAATTTTGTAAAATTACCAAAAATATTATGAAGTAAGAAAAACAAATTTTAGACAATATTCTACATATACGGTACATACCCCAATGGTTTTTCTCCATTTCCTTATAGAGAAAGGATTTTCTCTTGCTCCACTTGTTAATCACTGCTGATTTCTAACAAAAACATCCACGAAAAGTATCCACTCCATTTTTACAGGTTGAAGTACTGCCAAATAACTCAAATATGGTCCGAATTGCACATTTAAATTCGAAATTAGAGTGATTTATTAAGTGTTTTTTTGTGATTTTGTATTTTTTTCCGTGATGTTTTTATTTATTGGAAAATTTAACTGACGTCAAGCAGTTGTGAAGAAAAAATACAAAGTTTAGTATCTCAAGTCCCGCACCGTGGCCGTGCGGTCTAAAGCTTGACTCCTACCGAGAGGCTGGAGGTGCGGCAACAAGACGGAACGGTTTCGCTTCCGGCGTCCCAGTGAGCGATAACCTGTAAGATAACTTACAGACTTCTAGCCGGAAATTCCGTGATTCGGATCCACGCGTTTCCAGTAGTGGGAATTACACCATTTGATTTGAATAGAAGTGCCTTCCCGATGGCGCAGTGGTAGCGTCGTCTCCTTGTAATCAACGGGTCTCGGGTTTGACAGCCGGTGGAGCGACATAGTGGTTCGGATCCCACTTTAAAACTGTAGGTCCAGTCCCGATTAGCCTTCCTGTGCATAAAGTGGACTTAAAACACCAACTCAATCAATAAAATTTCAAAAGAAGCAGACAACAGAAGTTATGTTGCCGGATATGTCCGTGTTTCGCCGCGTCTCAGTGGGCGTCATGTTTTGGGCTCCGGCTAAGGGACTCGTGCGGGCTAGAGTCTCCAGGGGGAAAGCGTTACAACTGTTTTCAACTTTTTAAAAGATTTCGGCCACCCACCATCGTGAGAAAATTGGGGAGCTACGAATGAGTAGCATAACCTGGTCATGGAAATCTAACACAGCGACTGGGAGTTCGTCGTGCTGACCACCCGGGTGATCGACCACCTCTGGTGGGAGTGAGGGTAGCAGTCTGTAGGCAGGCACTGGTTCACACAGGTGGTTGTGCTACGGGCTATTATTAGATTCTCAGCAATGAGTAACTTTGTTTAGCCAGTCTAATTAACAACATAAATGTCTAGTTATTGTTGCTATTTTTACTCGAATTCGACGAATTTCTTTCTAGCCCTCTTCCGGCTCACAGATGAAGTAGTGGTAACCACGTCGGTTTGTAATCAGAGTCTGGACCAATTCCGATTATCATATTCCAGAATAAAGTGGACTTTTGAAACGTCAAATCTAACTTTGAAGAAAAGACACACACAGGGAGAGCACAACAGGGACCAATTACAAGAGGATGACGTTACCACTAAGTCTCAAGGAGACATTTTAAATAAAATAACTGCAATATAAGGAGATATTTGCTACTCTTACTCGTCTGATGATACTTTGTTCTCCCTTTGCACAGCTCACATGTTAACCAAAAATATGCAACGTCAACTCCCCAACCAGCAACCAACCAGATAAGTGTAGCGCTCGGTACTCCTTGGGATATGGAGAGTCCCCAAGGCCTGACAGTGTGCGAAGATACAAGGTGTGATAAGAGAACGAACGCGACTTCGTCTGCCAGGCTAATGAGCTCAAGAAATAATTGTTGTGTGATTAGGTTTTACACCACCAATGAAAATGCCCTCCACTACCCAGCTCATTCAAGCCAGTTTATTGTATATTAATTTAATGTTTCTTAGTGAAAAAATATACATCCATGAACATATTCAGACAATGAAACACAGCAGGATCATGTGTCACACAGTCCCAAAGAACTTCCGCCCACCCAGGTTGACACATGTCATAACTTAGAAAGGAATTCCAATGAATAAGTCCCACTCCTTACAATTACCACGCCCACCAATCCCTGCCCAGTTAACCACTTTCAGTGAACCCTGTTTTACATCTAATTACAGGTAGAATTACACCCGTCTGTGTAATTGCTATTTCCAAGTTGTATATAAAAATAAACTTTACATACTTCCCCTACCTTCTGGAAAAATATTTTAATACATTGAAGTTCTAATATTCTGTCACTTTTAATTTAGAAATTTAATAGTATGAGGGTACACGCTCCCGTAATTATGTCCGCCAATCCCAACCCAACTAACTACACAAGTTACGCCCTCCATTATCAACCCAGTTATCCTATCATTGTTAGTGGAGAAGTCGCCAATAAAATAATTTTGTAAAATCACCTAACATAAGTAGTGGGAAGAACATTGTCAGATAATATTCTACATATAAAGTACATACCCAAATGTTTTTCTCCATTCTCTTACGGAAAAAATGTCATGCTTATACTTGTTAACACAATTTTCATTTGTGAAAAAAAAGAAAGTACCTCCTCAATTCTACAACTTGAAACACTGACAAAAAAACACCAATGTTGCTTATATTGGTAAATTTTACTGACATTTGAAAGCAGTTGTCAACAAATAATTAAAACTTGAGTATCTCAGAAATGAATAGCATTGCTAAGCCAGTCTAATTCACAACGTAAGTGTATAGTTATTGTTGTTATTTTTACACGAATCCCTTTAATTTCTTTGTAGCCTTCTTCCGGCTGTGTTTGACCTTGTGTTGCTTGGAGAAGTGGTAACGTCGTTTGTTTTTATTCAATTGGTCGGTATTGATAACTGTTGGACACACACAGTTGTTCGGATCCCACTGTAATTTTACGTCCAGTTCAGATTAACCTATTTGAGAATAAGGTGGACTTAAAAAATCAAATCCAGCTTTGAAGGCAAGAGACATAGAGGGAGAACATAAAGTAACCACAAAGTAATTGTAGCAGACTCTGAGCGGGGTGATGTGTCACCTAAGATCGGACCCAGATTTTGAGGATTGCTAGGCTAACTGTTAGACAAGTTTCTGTGTGAGGTGGTTGTTATTTTTATAATATTGCTTATATTTTGATAATATTTCAAATTGCTCGCATTTTTCACATTTTTACCCTTTTCGAGGCATTTTTCCACAGTTGATATAGTTTTGAAAATGGAGGTCTGAAGATGAAAAAAACTAATTTATTGAAAAGTTAGCGTTAAATTAACCCAACTATTGCAAGTCTGGGTATCTGCCTTTTTGTATTTCTCTCACACATTCATTGTCATTAAAAGTAATATTAAACTCATTTTGAGCATGAATACTAGCATTTTTAACATTATTTTCATTTCTAAACTCTCCCAATTTACCCGTTATGAACTAGACCTATTTTAAATCTCAAGATACAGTGCTCAAAAAAAGTTTTGCATATTATGATTACATGCGGTTTGAGTCGCGATATCCCCAAAAGGTATACAATGTGCATTATGTGAGCAATGTCCGAGACAGAAACCGACATAATGCCCCAAGTGAGTTCGATATTCAGCAGATAGAGGGCAGAATTTGCCACATGATCCCTGAGCAGATTTGAAAGGAGCCCGATGATAGGTATGTACGTGTCTTATCCGAACTTGTGAGTTGGAAACTGTACAGAGAGCGGGTGGAAAACGAAGGGCAACATGCCTCGAGCAACCATTTCTGCTACAGACCGGATTCGAATTGTAACGCTGCTGCAAGAGGGATATGGCCAAGTAGACGTCGCTGCCCGTGTTGGAGTGAGCCAAGGTGATGTCTCTGGAGTGTAGAAGAAGTTCAGAGAGACACAACCAGTTTCTAATCGACCAAGGACAGAGCGGCCACCCAAAACAACACGCAGGGAAGATCGGTACGTGGTGATTTCGGCACGTCGTAGACCCACTGCAACATCTACCAGTTTGTGCCAAGATCTGCGGAGGGCCTCAGGAGCGAATGTTTCCAATCAGACAGTGCGGAATCGACTTCATGAGGAAGGATTGACGTCAAGAAGACTCATACATAAGGTTCCTCTTAATCCGCATCATAAGAGAGACCGTGTAAGGTGGACAACAATGCACACTGAATGGAGTCAGGAACAGTGGGAGCACACGCTCTTTACAGACGAGGTCACCATCAGTTTGCACCCCTTAAGCAAAAGCATAAGGGTTTGGAGACGATCAGATGAGATATTGAACGAGCCCTTCATCCAGGAACGTCACCAGCAGCTCCATCATGTTTTGGGGTGGAATCATGTTTGGTCGACGTACACCCCTAATTCCTCTCCAGTGCCACATGACTGGTCTGATGTACAGAAACGCTATTCTCGAACCCGTTGTAGCAGGTTTCTCTACAACTGTGGGGGATGACTTCACGCTGGTAGATGATAACGCTCGACCACATCGAGTCAGAGTCGTTCAAGAGTTCCTTGATGTGCATGGCATTCGACACATGGTGTGGCCGGCGATTTCACCAGCCAGGAACTGTGTGGAACATGCATGGGCAAACCTGAAGCGAGCAATTGTCAGCCGCGAAAATCCTCCTGTGAACAAGGTGTAATTGCGGGAGGCTGCCATTCAGGAGTGGGACAGTCTTCCTCAGGAGAAGTTGAATGCTCTTATCCTTAGCATGCTCCGTCGTGTTCAAGCATGCATACGTGCTCGAAGTGGCTATATACGGTACAGAACTCCCATCTGTTGATCACAAGCATGCCTGAGAGCCGTAGGTACACGGTATTGCACTGCCTTTGTTTTGTGTTTCGCATCCCATATTTTCAAACATGTGCTTGTGGTGTGGTTCTGGTATAACTTTGTTTCTTCTGCATGGCTGCACAGTTTTCTTTCTGTTTATATGACTCCCCTGTACTCTTAAATATGATCCATGTATCTAGTACAATAAAATGATCACAAACCCTGAATATGCAAAACTTTTTTTGAGCACTGTAGCATTCTCATGATGAACATAATTTAACTATTCGCGATTCAAATTATCCGATATGCCATCTGGTGAGATTTGTGGGAACTACTGTATGTATGTATGTATGACGATGATAGGACACTTTGCTGCGTTGTTCAAAACAAGGTTGATTGATTGATTTGGTGTTTTAAGTCCACTTTATGCACAGTTAGGCTAATCGGGACTGGACCTACAGTTTAAAGTGGAATCCGAACCACTATGTGCCTCCACCGGGTATCGAACCCGGGACCCCTTGATTACAAGGCGAGGACGCTACCACTGCGCCATTGGGGAGGCCGCTTCAAAACAAGGGGAAGGTGCTAGAGGATAACCTCTATTATTCAGTTTCTAGCTGTAAATCGTTTTGTGGTTCAGAATAGATGAAAAATGTTCAAGCGTTTCTACCCCAGGAATCAACAAAGTACAATTTGTAAATAAATCAGAGAAAACAAAATTGATTGACAGAAGACTGGGATGGGAGAGATACTGAAATGTTACAAGGAAATTGCGAAGAATGCACGAGTCTGTTCACTTCATTTTTCGCAAGAAGATCATGTAGGCAAGGAAACAGTGGCGCCAACTTGTACCTCTTTCGGCTATCGAACCTGGCTTTCCTTGATTACAAGGCGATGGCAATACTACTACATCAAGACGAGTTAAATTAGAAACGTATGAAATTATGACTAACTTTTAACTCTTTGAGAGGCGGTGGTTACCTGTACAAACAACATTTTTAAACAGTAGCTGTTGTTTTCTAGCCCGGTGATTAGTGTTGCTGGCCACACATAAAACTCTTGGTCTAGCATTAAAAAAAAAACGATAACTATAGTGAATGTTTTTTTTTTTTTTATATATATAATAAAAAGCCTCTAAATAACTGATCGGTATCCTACGTTTAATAAATATTTCAAGTGCAATTCATTGCAAAATATTCTACCCAGTCTGGCTTTCAAAAAGTTAAGATATTAAATCACACAAATAGAGTATATCTCTCATTTAGTTCAACTTCTTTAGTTTTTAATATTAGCCATGTAAGTTAATGGCGAACGCAGCTGATCTTCCTTTCGCGACATTTTCACTTTCTTCTCCAACAGTGAAGACATTTAACACGTGCAAAAAAGAGACTCTTAATTAAGTACAACACAAGAACGATTAAGATGAATCTGGCAAAACGAACTCTACCGTGTAATTCCAGTCTCGTATTCCACTCGCAACACAACTTTCACTGTCACTCGATGTGGTTGTAGATAAAAAGAAAAACTTGTTCCCGACAATTTTACGTCTACAAACCCGTTGGCACACATACCATATTAACGGGAAGCCGCGTAACATGCAGATTCAACAAAACAGCTCAACGAACCTGCAAGAATATTTGATTATACACACTCAATGAAAGCGTTTTGCTCATCGCCGTGCAAGAAGAAGGAAAGGAAGCCTGAGTGGTCTGTGAAGGGAGCAGAGCGCTGTACAAAAGTGACAAGAGTAGGTAGGATTAAATGAGTCCGACGGGTCACGATTGAGCTGTTCTGCCTGCACGGGAGATTGTTCGTGCGTTGCTTTGAGAATCTTCAGTGGTGATAGGAAGCTACTCTCTTGCCCTAACCTAGTGAGTGGGAGGAAAGTTTTGAGTAAAAGCTCTTATGGAAGAGTTGCTCAAGTTTCTCAAGAGGCGCTTTCGTTTGCTGACTTGTGTTCTAAGTAAAAGTCAAGCAGGCCCATCCTTTAGTACGCACATTTATGGATTGAGGCTAGGCGATGAAGGTGGACACAGGAGGATGAGTAATGAAAGGAACGATAGTCGAAATAGAAAGGAGAGTGGGAAGCAGGAACTCAATAAAGGATCCCTCTAATAAAGATTATCACTATACTGCAGTACTCGAAGTGGAAATTCCTAGGTGGTGCGAGTTTGGCCGAGTTTGGGATATGTGGAAGATGCTTGTGTGGATCAATACGGAGTAGGTGGTTGATGTTTATGCAAATTATCCTAGCTGGAGGATAGCATCCGCCGCACTAGGACCTCCCCTCCCCCATATACACACACACACACACACTTCGATCACTGCTATACTGATAGTAAGTGTAGCTCTGCTCTTCAATAGGTTTACAAATATTAAAGATAATTATTTTAAGTGCAATAATCTCTTTGTAGATAAAAATCTGTAGAGCTTTTTGGGATGTGTGAACACTTCATTTCTCATCGGTTTTGGAGTGAAGGAACATTTCCATGATTATTTTATGAACCGAATAACTTTTCCCCCTCGTTCCTTTATTTCTGAATGATACTTGTACTGAACCCGGAAGATTCAATACTCTGAAGACTTTCCTCGGACTGCTCTAACTTTCATTCGTATCTTTAGTACATAGATGATGTTATGTATGCTTTTTGGAAGATTTCCATCAAACTGACAGAATAAACATTTCCCCGGGGTAGGCGAGCGACTTTCATGTTAGACATTTTGGATGTCTTCCACCCAACTATTAGTTGCCCTTTACTGCAGTTATGGATAACATGCCAGCTCATTTTCAAATGGTATGGTATGTTACCAATATTAATTAGAATTAAACTGAAACTTGAACAGTCTGAAAATCAGCCGACTGGGACAATGGGTCACTGACCACACGGCACCTGAAGGAAATAAAGGCCGAATCACACGGAACTGGATTTCCCGTAGGAATACCTAGTTGGCGCTGAACTGACTACCTGAGTGGAAATCAAGCTGGCAGCTTGACTGGTTTTGACGACTAGGCCATGTTATTGCAACTGGCTTTCCTCGACTGGATTCTATGGAACAGCCAATCAGAACTAAGTTTGGCCATGTGAAGATAATCTGTGAGTTTGCTAAAGGAAAGTTTTTTGTATGTGGTTTCAGAGTGTTGGTTGTTTTTGTTCGCTTCTCGATAAAGGAAAAAGTAACAGGGATGATGTGCATTCGTGTTCAGTTCATTAATATTTTGCTATTTATGCAAAGCTATGAAATTTGTACGTGGCAAATATGATTAGCCGATAATGAAAATCCTTATTATTGCAAGTGTATTAAATGTTTGATATATTTAGTTGAACACAATTCTTTTTAATGAATGAATCCTGCGAATCTCACGCATGAATTTGCATACCAGAGTTCGTTTAAAAGTAGTACGCATTTATTGCCATATTTTATTTCGAGTCAATTTTTAGTCCATACTTCTCTTTTTTTAATTTTTAATAACAGCAGTATTTGTCCTACAACGTTCTTCAAATTACTCGTCCATCCTTTTAGATTGTCTGCTCTGAGTAATGTCTTATGGGTATAAAAGTATACTGACAAGTACGGTAACAAGTAACGTTTGAGGCGAAAACCAGCAGATGGGTAGCCAGTCCAGTGCCAACTAGGACATTCCTACTGGAAATCCAGTTCCGTATGATTCGGTCTTAAGTGTCTTGTAAAGCCATGACTCTCAAAGAGCTGGGTTCGATTCCCTTGCTTTCATCCACATGATTGCCACAGCGTCACAACTTGATTTGGTTTATTTTACTTCGCTTTTCTGTCACTTCGGCTAATCGCGAAGTTTGGAATAAATTATGCTAATGATGAAATTGATGAAGGGACACTTACAAAGAGCACCCAGGCTGGGATTCGAACCCGGGTCGACTGGCGTCGTAGCGCGATGTGCTACCCACTCCGCCACGGGGCCGCGCAGTGTCACAACCAATTAAACCAACAGTTTAATGTTTCTCGAGAAGTTCAAGTCGGTAAAATTCAACGGCCTTTCTTTGAAATCGCCTCAAGACCTGTGTTTTATGGGAATCCTTCACTCCCAGATGTGAACTTATGGTGAAAGTGCCGGCCGGAGCTGTCCAGCAAAGGCGTGTTGATCTTTAGCAGCAGTTTCCTCGCCACTTATTCCGCCACGAGCAATAAAAAACCAATAGCTTCAGCAAGGGAAAGCGAACTTCCATTGAGCGAACCTGGGACGGCCGACAAGGTCATTGAATGTTTGTGTAACGGTCAGGCTTTTACATAAAGCTTCCCCAAACACTTAATTTGTATTCCTCAGTGTGGATTATATTTATCTAAGAGCCGAGTAAGCGATCGGCAAATCATTTTCATAACCACTCTTGAAAGATAAAAAAAAATCCTTTAAGAGCGTTGGTGCTTTTGATGTTACGATTTCTGGCGAAAGTAATGCCATGCTTAGCTTTCAGTGAGAAGGGGAAAAGGCCTGAGTCAGTAGATTTAGATACAAAAAAAAAAGTGAAGTGCAGTGAAAGTGAGGATGTTATTGTTGAAGGACCTAGAGTACGTGATTGCAAGAAAGTGTGGTAATGTACCGGTAGTTTATTACTCGCTAAAAAGCCTTAGGCCAAAGATTCCAGGACCGCTGGCCAGTTTCTAATCTTCCTTCCTGTCTCAGAAGCGTAGTGTTGTTGGGGAAAAAAATGAATTGGACACTTTCAACAATATATCACTCAACAACTTCCCACCATCACAAGGATTGTCTTTTTGACAACTGATGCATTATTCAATCTCTAACCACACACTTTTCTATCATTACATCTTTCCTTATTCTCCCATTGTGTTTTTATAAAAATGTATTACTAGTCAATTTAATTTAAGTAGCATCACATGCTTTATTTTTCTATTTTATATCGGTTTCCTATAATCGCGACCATGAAGGATGAATGATGTTCGTATTTATTTCATTCAGCGTCGCATTAGGGTCAGTTTTGGTTAATCGTGATGATTAATGGTGATTATATGAATTGGGTAAGCGGATCAACACACAAATCCCACAGAAGCATATACTGCCTTTGGGTCTAGACGTCAGAGCCAAGAAGATGAATGATGAACTGAAGAAATGGGTGATGTGATGATGCCTGATTTATTGACAATTCCTAATATCTTTTGTCGATAAAGTGCAAACCCTCTGCTTCTGTCAGCCTAACAGTTTATGATAAACTTTCTCTGTATCCAACTGTATGCAGTCGTGTGTTCAACAAATTCATTATAATTTCCTACATTTGATGTTATTTTGTTTTCTACAGCAACAGTGGTCCAAAGAGGAGCGAGCGGGGTTATAATTTCCACAAATTCCCTCATGGACTTGTCACTGACCACCACGTTTCCTCTTACTTCCATTTAAATACTACTACTACTAATAATAATAAAATAGAGGCCTCGTCAAAATTTGAAAGGTTGACTAGTTGGCTTCACTGTCTAACGTTGAACTGAATGCTGTGTTCGATTCTTGCCTACCCCAATATAAAAAGCTGTGCGTACTAAGATAACTTAGGTTCTACGTGAAAGTGAATATCACTTCAAATTTTGACCCAACTATACTGCTCCTTGCCTCAAAGTGAAAACAAGAAAAACAAAGAGTGCGGACTCCCAACTGTGCCAAATCAGGACATTTCCAGATTGCCATTTGCCGTCTTTCAAATCACTAACAGCTTAATGGGCCGAATTTGGACTTTGGGTCAACGCTTTCATTTGCCGCAACGAATCCGTAAACACTTCGAATCGAGGGCATAGGGTCGGCCTAGCCTCTCATTACAGCCAGTTTCTAACCTGAGGAGAATTCTCAGTCGATTATTTTTTACCACCTTCCAAAATCGCACGCATACCCGAGAGCCACAAATACATCCATCACGATCAGAGCAAAATAATGTTATGGTGTTTCATATGAATTGAAAAACCTATATTCTAAAATTAGCATGTGAGATAAACAAAGGCCTTAAGAAAACGTCAAAATATAATCAGAATGGGATATACATAGACATAATTTTTATGCATAAAGCAAGGGGCCTTGGGCTTGAATTACAAATAAGGCATTCGGTCATATATTTCATCAATTCATTATCCATTCTTTTAACCAAGAGTGCAAAAATTAGATTATTATGTGAGGTCTCAATATAAACTTCACGACTAAAATTTCCCCTTTCTTTCAAGTTGTGTAAAAGTTAATAATAATAGCTATGTGTTTCAGTATATTAACTGTATGAAAGTGAAAAATAAATAGAAGCAGATGTGCCGGATATCCACACATCTGGTGCATTGAGTAAAAGCGATACACAAGGGTACAAAAATAATAAATTTGAAATTTAAATAAATTCACAAGACAATAGTTTATTATTAATTTATATTAATTATTTTATTGATGTACTTATTTCTGTTATAAAATTTTATTTGAACGACCATACTCCTCCTACCAAAATTTCTAGCGACGGCTATGCCTACAGAGGAAGAAAAGCAACGACAAAATAACCACAATACAATGCTTCTACTTACAAGAAACTTGTAACCAGAGCAACAAAACGAAAGTAACGGTTACATTTTTAGTAAATGCCTTAGTATCGCGTTACCGAAATCATATAAATAATCGTACATGTCTCAGAAACCACTTAATTAGAAGTTTAAAATGTTGAGAACATGTGTGTGTGTGTGTGTGTGTGTGTGTGTGTGTGTGTGTTGTAGGGTCGAAATTTCTTGTCGTCTATATTATATGGACCAGTAACACGTTACTCGTACTTTTTTTTAGTAAAGTAAGAGTAACATGTTATTTGTGCAAAAAAAAGTGTATAGCGCTCCTTCTCTTTAGTGTATTCTGCTCGAGATATTAACTTGTATTTTGCTTTATGATCATATATATTCTTCTCCTGAGCCTCTATTATATATGACAATGCTATAATAAACTGGTTCCATATTTCGATTGATAAATTGGAATAATTCGCATCACCTCTGATCATACGGTGTGCTCGGAAAATCAAGCCGTACCTAATATCCGATTTTATATTTCTAGGAATGAATGTTGAATGAACATTTGAAATTTCTACACTTTATATTCAGCTCCGTACGCTAACCCAGTGATTTATTCATCAACACCTTTCAAAATTTTAATAACACTCCTTAAAATTGTTCGAAAAACCACGATTCATGGTAATTTTGGCACTACACCCTTTGGCACTTACACCTTCTTCCCAGATGAAAAATTCTGGATAAACCCTTGCAGGTGTCAATTACAAAGAACGTCGACGTTTTTAAACATGAAACCTTACCTTTTTTTTACTTCTGGTACAGGAAGGCAGACAAAAAAGGGTTAAATTAGTAATTTTCCAGTGATTATCTTCCAATTCGAGACACTTTCTGTCAGAGAATCATTATGAGCTCGTAGACACCCACGCCTTGCCCAAAGGAACCACACTGAAAGCACCTAAAGAGAGACAGGTATTCATAGGAGCTGTTGCTAATGCGTTTGCGCAAGAGACCCGCCCCGCGGCGAATTATTCCAGGAATTATAAACATTTTTGCGCAAGGGGAATGGCGGAACTTTTACTTTTCGAGATCTCGTTTTCAACAAACGAAATACAAAACAGAATCTCTCAGAAAAAAAGGTCGCACGATATTCATCTTATATTTGACCTTGTTCCTCGAGTATTTGACACGCGCTCTCAACTCCCTCTCGTGAACTGTTCGAGATTTTTTAAAAACTGGACCGTCGTTATCACTTTCGCATGAGAACTACACCACGCGTGTGTAAACATGTTTGCGTCTCCGTTTGACCACATAAAGGAACAACTCTCCTGTTCAAGTGTGAGAAACAGCATGTCACATGCAACTTAATGTAATGAGGATTCTCCCAAGGGAATGGTAATGGAGCTAATTGTAACAATGCGTGGTGCTTGACGTGAATAGCATGTCAAGTGGGCACAGCAAAACCTTGACCAGCAGCTTCCAAATGTCGTCTTCGTGATGTGAAGCAATGTGCTTGTATTTCGGACTAACAACACATGCTTGTGATATTGTAAATAGAAACCACATTGCAACTCAAATATAATTCTAGATATTGTTCCACATTTGATTTTGATTTCAGTCTCAATGCCCTTGTGCTCGCAGATCAATTATTAGTGCCAACAATGTAATTATAACAAAGCCAGAGGGGCCAATTAGACGAAAAAGAATTTTCTGTACAAAAAAAAAATGAGGTTGTAAGCTCAGAAGAGTCAAGAAACGCCACACTGTCATAACTTGTATTCCTAAAAAAAAAGATAAAAAACGAGAAAGTCATGTGTGCATGTTACATCATAAGAAACACTCGCTGCTCTCTTTTCGGCTCCAGAAAGGAGTGCAAGGAAATCGACGAAGCGATGGCAAGCCTCTCACTGTCCGCTGATGGGCCCCATCAAGATATTTATATGCAGGTGAATCAATCGCGTGTTCGAAAGTTTCATTGGTTGACGTCGATTTTGTCTTATGTTTTCAATTAACAAGAATCCAAAGTTTTGTGCGTGTTCAGATTCAAAATGAAAATAAACTGTCGCATATGTGGGTATGATATAATACCTATAAAATGATTTAATTAATTGTTCTAATAAGAAGTAAGAGTCAAAGATAAATGTGATTCTTTAATTAGGAGACAACTTCAGTTTATGGTAAGTTACAACGTGGAGTTATACGTTCCTTATGTGTGTGTGTGTAATAGGCGCACATCATTGATCAGTTTCGTATTTGCTTGAACTACTTTCATTGGAGTCTTTCCTGCGTCACAACATGGTGATACTTTATACAAGAATTTGAAACGTGCAAAAATCCCATTTCCGATATCCATATGAACACTTATTTCTGAACCTAAAACTACGATTGTGTAGATCTTGTATAGATTTGCCCGGAAACATAACTTTACAATATAAATATGTTCATACCCCCCAGAATAAACGATACCAAAATAAACCACAAAATCTCACTATATCATAGAAAGGTCTATAATCCTGAAAACGTGACAATGGAGAATATAATTTTTGGAGAAAAGTAAATAGCAAGATCAAAGACAATAAAACCAGTACTCAGCATCTTTGGCTAGAAACCGCTTATTGGTGGTGTGAGCCAATAAAAGAAGAAGAGATGCCTGAAGGGTGCTTAATGATCCACGCTGTATTACAGATACCAGCTTTTCATGTATTGAAGGGGAGGGTGATTAACACTTTTCTTGAACGCAACATTGATAACTTTCTACTGTTATTCATGTGTTCTAGACCTCGATTTGATTTATTTTACTTCGCTTTTCTGCCAATTTTTGGCTAATTGCGAAGATGAAGATGAGTGTGATGAAATCGACGAAGGAACACTCACAAAAACCCATGTCGGGATTCGAACCCGGGACCCCTGGTGTCGTTGCGTCAGGATCTCGAAATAGTACAAGAATATTTCGTGGAGGATCTTGTGCTGATATGCACCATAATTTTGGAACTTAAACTGTGCATTTTGAAATTTAAGAAATTCAAGTGCATGCTTGAGTTCTTATAATCCATGGCTCAACAGCTCTCGAAAGGCCTTTGCCTATCTCCCTCCCACAATCCTACCTAGAGGTGTGGAGATCTTCAACAGGTAATGGGGTGACGTGGGGTCAGCACGTCGAACCCCCAGCCGTTATAGAAGATATCCGTGACAGGGTTACGCTAGTCACTCGTAGCCCCCAATTTCCTCACAATCGTGGGTTGCCACCGGTTCAATACACAGAGACTGAATGGAGTTCTTATATATTTCATAAATTCTCAGACTTCCACTCGACGTTATTTCTCGTCAACCAATGTCCGTTCACTACCAGTGATTGACGGACCTGTCTGTATCCAGACGTCATTGGCACACGTTATAACCAGCGGAAGCGCTTTGGCCTTCACTGAATAACAGGATGCTAAGAGCGAAAGTCCTTTTTTTCTTTAATGGAAATGAAGCAGGAGAACTAGACCTTTGTGTTGTTGAAGAAGTTCTGGGGCGTTCACTTTCACTTATTCAGCGACTGGTCACTTCCGAAAGACTGATCTTCATTTGTTTTATTTTCGTTCTTCCGTGTTGCTCTTTCTGGTTAAAAAGAGTCTCCCACAACGAGCATCTCGTGTGGTTTTCCTGCAACGGCGAGCGGTTGTCTCTGGCCATTTGCTTAATCTGAAGAGGCTGTAACTCGACCACCGGAAGATCAAATAAATTACCCTGCAGTTTCTGATCCCGCGGAGAAAGTTTCGTAGAGAAATGCAAACTTCTTCGCGTGTTTTTCGCGCTCTCTCACGATGTGTCGTATGCCATATAAGGATCACGCTTGTCAAAGTAATTTCATCCCTTCTTTTTTCTTTTCTTTTTCTTCTGAGCCACATAAACACAAGATACACCAGTGAAGCCTAAAAATCTGAACTCGTCCTTCGCACGAAAGATTCCAGGTTTGATTCTTTACGTGGAACCAGGATCGGAGGGCACTTCATGATCTACTGTCACGTGAACATAAAGTAGGGCAGGATAGAGAAAATTAAAGAGGCGAGATTGCACAATTGAATAAGTCTTAAGAAACAGAAAATGACCAACAGTAGCAACTAGTAATAGGAACAATATAAGTCAAGTTCTAATCTAAGAGGTAATATTTGTGAGAGCTAACAGGGGAATGAAGAAAGAAAAGAGCACCCAAAGAAGATTCAAACATGATTTGAAATAAATAAATTTCCAAAACAAAGAACAATCGTTAAAAATAGGGCTGACTGAATGACATTAGAAGTAGGCCTATAATGAAAAAACAACAACATTGAATCAGAATACTGCTGTTACGTGGACGATACGTGAGTCTTGTTAAAGATGAAAAATGATCTTACGTGTGTTCGGGAATGCATATTCGATGACTCATAAAAGAGAGCAAATAAATGTCAAAGCAGAATAAGAATGAATCGAATGAAAAGTGTCGAAGATCAGTCCAAAGAAGGCCGTATAAAACAGCAGAAAGTAAAGATGTTGTAATAGTACCTTCGATGGGGGACAGGGTCGTTTCCTCTAATTTCCATCCCATCGTAATCTCACCACCATGTCGCGACGTCAAATAAACCATACAAGATCAAATGGGATATCTCTTCCAAAATAACCTTTTCTTGTGCACGATCCTCATTTATGTATTTATTTATTTCGAACACACAGGCACATGCCCAATTACAGTGTTCACAGAGTAAACAAGAAAATAATACAAAATACAAAAATAATATTACATCAAGTGAGAAATGTGACATTTCAATCTACAACATACTTATAAACATGATTGATTTCATATATTGCTTGATTTGATAGAGTTTATGTAATATTTGTATACAAGTTATACAGAGGTAATCAGCTTATATACATGTAACTAGTAGTAGTGTAAGAGAGATATTGAGTAATAAGTTGCACATATAAGAGACACAATGATAAATATACGACAGTGAAATTGAAACAATATTTTATATTATATAAGGTTAAACAAAAATATAGATAATGTCTAATTTAGGGTGAGATTATGAACATAACAATCTTAATTGTGTCCTGTTTGTATAGGCTACAGTGTTTAAAAAATATCTGAAAAGATTGATACTAGGGTTATAACTAGACACTGAGTTGAACAACTTGCACATTCTCCTCAGGGGTTCCATTTCAACCATGTTGGTTCTTCCATGCGAGATTTTTAAAGAGATTATTTCTGGGTCTTAAAATAGCGTTTGGAACATAAAAGTTTAATTGTGAGAGTAGAGCTGGAGAATCTATTTTTCCGTTGACAAGTTTGGATAAGAAAGTCAGTTGATGCATTTGCCCTCTTTTTTCAAGCGACGGAACACTCAACATTTCACGCAACGTGTTACCCGAGCTGTGGTGGTGTCATTACATGACAACGCATGTAATATTTGTTTCAATATTTCAAAGTACTGAAGTAGTATAAAGGGAGAAACAACAATCATCAAAAGAGTTTCCGCAAGTCAACAATTGCCCTTCCACAATGAGGCATCTAATGCCACTGCTCACTGAAGATGCAATTGTGCATAAATTACGTGTTTCCTAATAACATCCCTGCTACAAAACGCAATGACCTCGCCTCTTCAGAACCTTAGATGTCTTCATGGTCGTAAAAGAGTCATAAACGTCGAGCACAAACAAGCTTCCAAAAAATATGTCCGTGTCTGTTAACGAGCATCACTGATACAACGATACCTGCCTTCTGTGCAACTGCTGCCGAGACAAAATAGCTTCAGGCGAGATGATTTTGGACGAAGTTGCGTTCTTTTGCTGGATTCCGTGCAGTAATGTTCACACGGTATTTCTAAATCGACCAAAGCATGCAATTTTAGCGCCAAAATTTCGATACAAAACCTGAAAACAATTTTCCCACGGTTTGGAAAAAGATCAGGAGATAATTCCCTAATTGCTGGCTTTGTTTGTTGCTTTTGTGCAAGGTATTGTGTAACGCTACGTTTACTTTGTGCATAAAGTTGTTGAGGAGAGCTTTACCAACACCAGTTGTTAACAAGATAGACGTTCGTGTACATGGGGAAAACGTGTAGCAAGAAAGCCTTCGTTGCGTGGCTTCCGTGCTTGCTTGGGATAGGTCACGAGTAAACATAGCCTTGAAAGTAACAAGTTGGCAATCTCGGCGTACAGGAGACAAGCTATATTTTAAATTAAAGTGCACCATCTCCTGCTTTATGAAGATTTAAGTCTAAACGCACGGTCATGAAATTAGGCGGGTAGGAGAAGTTCGCGCTGTTTCCAGGTCGGAGTACTACCCCGTATGCCTTGGGCCTGTAACGAAGCTCTGTATCGAATGGGACTCGAAAGTGCCCCGGCGAAAGTTCGGTCTGACGCTTGAACTAGGCAACGCAGCCCGGTTGACGTTGCCACACAGTGCGCAGGAACCAGCGACTTTTGTCCCGCCCTCGCTTTGCTTTTCTCATATGTGGCACCAGCACAATTCTGCCCAGCCACCTATTTTCATGCTCATGCGTTTAGTTTGCCTCTGCTATGGCAACAGAAAATCAAAGTGGACAATGCCAACGAACTCACAAATAGGGGGAGGATGATCTTATATACAATATGGTGTCGTCGTACAACTTTTCTCAATAACGTTTTGCTTGTTGGCGAATCAAGACATCACCGAGAAAAGTTGTTCCTCTTGATATCTTCTATGCGCTGTGAAAGTTTTTCCATGTTAGACCTATACCTGTTAACATAAATTGTGTGTGTACATGCGCGTATGTGTGAATAATGACGATGAAAATTAATTTACGTTTAGGCCCAGGCAGGAGGTGTTCTATGTAGAAATGCCTCGACCAGGACTCGAACCCGGGTTTCTGGGGTCGAAAGTCAATGTAACTAACTATGGCATGATCACGCGTTATCCAAAACGCGTACAAGTCACTTGAGTTCCTTGCACGTATCAATGGGATATTAGTTACGAGCGAAGGTAAATATTTCGATATGTCGAACTTCATATGGTTACATAACTGTTACGTAAATTCTCTAGAGAGGGCACCGGCGATTTGTTCGGCATCTGTCTTGCCTCTTACCGAATTACAAATGCTGGTCAGTGCATGTTCTATCATACATCAAAGATAATGACTAATGAACGTGATCGGTACGGTGTCATTTCAGCAGGAGGTAAACTGTGTTTTACCAGTTGGTTCTATCCTCTCTTGCTAGCGATGTCGCTGATTCCAGGCGACACCGAGAAATATCTGTGAAATTGAGACGAGACCGAGACTTAGTGTTCGAGACTCTGTCATGATCGAGGCTGGTATGATATTCGAAAGAAAAGAAAGCAATTACCTAATACAAATCTTCTCTGTGACTTCTTCAAAGCGATATCTACTCGATTATTTATGTGTGCCATACATTCTGTTTACAGTAATTACAACGTAAATCTATTAGTGACAATTGTGATCCCATGCTGGGTGGTTAAATACATATTCAGGATAAAATTCCGTTCAAGGACTCATGGAGCAGATATCCCTTCTGAAGTTGTTTGCCTTGATGAGCTCTGCACCCCGTGAAAGTTTGTGCGGTGACAGATTATATTTTATGTGGTTTATAGGCCTTCTGTATATATATCTACCAAGTTTCCTCTCGACACCATTCAGCGATGTCCACGGGAAGGGTTATTTTCTTTAAAAAAATATTAAATGATATATACAGGCGGAAGGGAGGAATCAGTATATTTTCCTTAGTAATTAATTCTTTAGTTGTAGCTAAAGAATTAGGAAAAGTGACTTGGAACAATAGTTCCAAGTCACTTTTGCTACTAGGTGCACCATATTTTATCCGTTAGATGAAAGAAAAAGAAGAATTTAAGGGGGGGATGCAGGTCAAGTAAAGTGTTCAGTAAAGCTAGAAAAAAAGTAACTTTCAGTAACAGGATAGTAAAAGACATGCTATCGTAATTACCGCATTTGCCGACCTTTATAATAATATATTTTTTAGGAAAAGCTTTATCACTGAATTTATAATTAATTTACACTATTTCAAATATAAAGTAATATGCTTTCAACAAATAAATTACCTAATCTAACTAGGAAAGAATACATTTTAATTTTCTTCGTCACACACCGCAAGGAAGCAAGAAAGAAATCGTCTAATTCAGAACAGAGAAATTTCCAGAAATGAAGGTAATCAAGAACCGGGTATCGGCGTATGAGACGCACCCTGTTTTTCAAACCTATTTTTGAAAATGGAAAAAAGTGCGTCTTATACGCCGGGAAATACAGTAAATACTTTATGGGGATTATGGCATGATCTGGAGGACGCGCCATTGGTCTTGGGGGGGGGGGGGCTGACACCATCCCTACCTTACTTCTATTGGTATTTCTCTTGTCACAAGGGCATTCAGATTTTTTTTCTGTGCGCGGGAAGAAGTATTTTGAACTCCATTAGGAGTAGGAAAGTGAAGCGCAATAATATATTGCCCTATTTTGTTCACGAAAAATAAGACTAGTGGAAGGTTCTGACACCCCATAAACCCCCCCCCCCCACACACACACACACACACACAAAACACTTTCGATGTGCTCATGTCTATTTTCCTTCGTTTACCTTTATTTACATTTATTTTAGTGACAGGAAATGTAAGAATGAGCTTTCATTTGTGATAATGTTGCAGTTTTCTCAGGAATGATATACTTCAGCAAACGAATTTGTTTATATGTTTCTCCGAGTCTCGCAGCATCCCCGATCCTGGACCAAAACAATATCTTGCAGACGCGCGTGGTCAACCGGGCGTGCGAAAGAAAAGGCGAGAAACCTACTCCAGTTTCTCAGAGAAAGCAGAAGTTACATAAAACACGCTGGTCCGCTTTGCACGCAGAACATGTACGCACTGCATGGGGGACCTCCTCTGCGTAACCGTTCAGAAACAACAGACGCATTCCTGTGCGTTATCGGTCTTTATCTCGAGGAGACAGCAAAGCGATCGAAACACATGTATCCCCACATTAGTCATCCCAGCTTCGAGTAAGGCGAAATTAAGAAATTTACCGTTTGGAAGCTGTGGAAGCCAGTAGAAGAAATACTCTAAAGCGATACCTGTCACATTGCAGCCATAAATTGTAAAGTACAGTACAGATCTAATCGTATCGTTGCAAACGTTTGGTTTTACAAGAAACGCTTCGATTTTTAACTATACAAAAATATTCTTAAAGAATCACAGGAAAGGATCCTAGAAGTACCCGGGTCCGGTGTCCCATTCTACACCCTCGATTTCGGAAGTGGAGGAACAAACATTTGGAGCGCGGAAACTAGTATTTACGAATGTACAGCCGATTGAAGTTGAGATATTGTAGTTTGAAATTGTTGAGTCCAAATTTTCCACCGATTCCGGTCTCCGTCCCTGGGGTAATTGACCTACCGCCCCCTACCGCTACCGCGGCCCCGCCTTTATCTATAGAATCCATTTTTAAAGGCAAGTTAGAAATTTGCCGGAGTCACCTGCCCCCAACACTATTTCTCACTGTTTTCCGCATTGACACATGAAGATACCAAAAATTAAGGCTAAAATTTAACCTAAGAAGGTAACTTACCTCTTTTTACCAAGGCCAGGCACTGAATTGCGGGTCGAAGTTAAATTTCAAAGTCCAAAAATGAAGTAACTCCTATGTTGAAAGTCCTTGTTGTCCTTTTCCACAGAATACCACCCTCCACTCCCGTCCCCTATTTTAACTTTGCTTTTCTGTGTTTTTAGGTCAACCACGGCGATCATTTGGTTTATTTTGATTTTTAACTTTATTTCGCTTTTCTGCAACTTTTGGCGAAGATGATGAGATGAAACTGGTGAATGAACAATCACAAACACACAAGCACCAACGGGGATTATAGGCCACTGGCTATGAGTCAAGACGCCAGAGCCTCGTTAGACTTTGATATGCAGTTTAGCGTGTGCTACGTGGAAGTAAAGTTGATTGATTGATTTTGTCCACTTTATGTACAAAATCGAGACTGGACCTACAGTTTAACGTAGGATCAGAACCACTATGTTCTTCCACCGGGTATCGAACCCTGGATTCCTTGATTACAAGGCGATGACGTTACCACTACACCATCGGGAAGGCCCAGAAGTGAGGTTGACATTTTGGTGGCTTCCAAAAGGGTCCTCCTTATATCTTAATCAGGATGGTAGAGTAGATACATGAAATAAGGTCTCGCATATTCAGCATAGAAGGGAAATAACTAATAGAATTTCACTCACGTCAAGTGCAATTGTTTACATTCACTCCTTCTTTACTGTGAACGAACAATAGGAACTACCAGAGATATAAACAAAAAAATCATGAACTGATAGATAGATCCACAAAACAAATGCTCAACAGTTGATACAAAGCGACTTGTCGACTATCTCCGAAACTAACAAATAGCAAACAGTTTTGGTGGCAGTTGCAGAAGGTGTTAAGCTGTAGACTCTCTCTCCACCGAATGTTCTGGGTTCGAAACGTGGGCACGAATGTTCCCTTGCGAGTATCTCGTCACCGATTTCATCTGTTCATCAATCGTCCTTATCATTGCAATGAGCCAAAATGGTCGAAAAGCGATGTAAAATAAGAAAAGTCTCCTCAATAGTGGAAATGTCGCCATTTAATCGAGGGGTCGTGGATTTGATTCCCAGGGGATGTACATTTCACAGGGTCATCCGACTTTAAACTGTAGGTCCAATCCCAATTAGCCTTTCTAAGCATAAAGTGGACTTACACTTGTCCAAACAAAAAAAATGCAAAATAAGAAAAATACATGAAATACGACAAAAAACAAAGACCAATTTTTCAAAACTGAAGACCTAGCCAATGAGCCAATGGTAGTTTAACATAAATTGGGATAGAATAGAAGAAACCATAAGTGTACTGATTCATCTAGTTTCAAGCAATTCAACTGTGGCTCATGGAGGGAAACTTTCGAACGTTCCGAGACTCGTATACATGGGCATGAAGAAGGAAGTGGTACTACACGATAACCTTGGTTCATTATGTAGCTGTGGGATGTGGTGACGGGCCAACCCGCAGATAACAAAAAAAGGAAAGGAAAATGACGAACCGAAGAAAATGAACCGGAACGAAAGAAGGATGTCCACATTAAAGTGAAAGTCCAAGAGGATGCAGGAAAAAGGAATCAAAGGATGAACCAAAGTCTTTCCGCAAAGTATCTAACGAAGGCGCACCCCTTGCTGAGTCCCAAAGACAAAGACAATCGGCTGAAACATAAAAGAGTTTTCTTGAATGCGCGCCCTTTCTCTTTGGCTCGAGAGCAGACGGTTCAAGGCGTAAAAAGAGCATTAAAATCCCAAATTCCTTCATTACGATTCAGCAAGTGGTGGAACCAATAAGGCAGAACGGACAGGACTGTTCCTGGTAGTCGTACATAAACATGAGAAGTTTTGCAGACAGGAACTTCTTGCTTGATTTACTTGTCTTGTAACTTTCAGCTCCCTGTAATGCACCTACGCCCGGTCAGAATGCCCGCCAATGCCATCGCTTTCCTACCCTTTGACCTCATAGCAGTTTCCATATCCTCCTGTCTGTCTCTGCCTTTGATTTCCTCTACGTTCTATTACAATGCTGAAGGCACAACGTCTCCTCGGTTCATATGTGGATCTACGTGAAGGGCAATAGGAGCGATCGTCCTCACAATTGCTAATGTTATCGACATAATATAATGTCCAATATTTTTAAAGACTCAAAAGTTCTGTCTGATCACCAAGTTTGACAGGAGAATATTGTTTAAGCCCACTTGATGCTCATGATAGGATAATCGGAACTGGGCATACACTTTAAATTTGGTCCAAAGCGCTGTGCAATATTCCTCCAAAGGGAATCGAACCTAAGACTCCCTTGAGGTAATGGGTTTTTGTTTCCTTTGTTAATCACTTTACTCATCCTATCTAATTGTTCAGTTGTTCCCAGTGAGGTGAGGTACCCGAGTTAAATTCGCGCCTCCCAACTGTAACTTCTGGATCCGTATGCCTCAGTTCCCTGTTTTACTTGCTCACTTATTAATCCCTATTCTCTTCCATAATCTTTCATCATCATTTCCTCCTTTTCAGACTCTTCTTAAACATGTACTTGCCATTTCTTTGTTCCATACAACCAACCCGTACAACTATACTGTTTGAGGTTGTAATCATACTCCACAGGTTCCTTTAATTCTACTCTTCACGTCTCCTGGTACCCACAAAGTTTGTGCTCCCCCGTAGTATCTGCATAGACGTATGGTCTCCTCAGGTTCGTTTGTTCATTTTTCCGTGGCATTTGTGGCGTTCACGAAGGTTTTGGGCACAGCATATAAGTATATCTGTAACTTAACCCCTTTGTGGTTTCCTTTTAAAAAATGCCTGTCTTAGTTAGATCTGGATTTCGTTTTGGTTTGGTTTTTATGCCACATTTAGCTAATCATGAGGATGAGTGATGATATGATGTAATTGATGAAGGAACACTCACAAAGAACGCCCAGGCCCGGTGCGATTGCGCCTTAACCAATGGAATGGTCCGTTGTCTTGTTGGAACCACGGCGTCGAATATGCCTCTCATCTGGAGTTCAGGAAACAATCATTTGTCACAAACAAGCAATGACGTAAGTCGTCTGATTTGCTGAGTGATCGAGAAAAACACGGTCCAAACATATGATCCTCTGTCATTCACTTCACACGAGGTGGGTTACATTCGATTTGTTGACTTAAATGGGAATTCTCCTTGGACCAAAGATAAACATTCCGGTCGTGGAAACTTCAATAAATATTGTGCATTCAATATTGGATCGAATAATTCAGTGCTATTTCTAAAAAGGATCAATATTTTTTATTCTGATGGCAGATGACTACGGACGTTTCATCCACCCTCTTCATAATCACAACGAATGCTGAATTGCGTAAATTGTTGATAGATCAATACATACAATTAAATCGGTATGTACAATAGAATATCAGTAACTTAAGGTGATTGTAATGGTATCCAAGGTGTACCTTCTCATGAAACACCTGTGGACGGCAAATTTTAATAAAACGAATCGACATGTTTCCCAGAGGCTTCCAACTCCATGCGGACAAAAATAACTCTTCCTCACTTCTACTAATAGTACAGTAAGAACAATGGAAAAATTTTCACCTACACCAATCGCGGAAACCGGTTGGTTATAGGTCAATCACTAGCTTTCATTGATGAAAAGTGGAACATTGTTGAGTGCAAGGTCACGATCAGACATGAACTCTCTCTGTCTGGAAGTGTGAACTGCAATTATACTTATTTCGTGAGTAACTTCCAACTTGACCCTTACATTCAGAATCTTGCTGATGTTTTCATCCCAAATCAAGATCATTCGAAGAGTCTGCAATTGGGAAGAAATTACAGTTCTCTTTCGAATGAGTGTTGCATGTAAGAAATGTGTAACATTGAACATTAAAGGGAAAGGAGGTAGGAAAGACAATGAAGAAGAAATGCTGAGAAAGATAGAATGACGGGAACAAAAGGTAAAGTATAAAAACAGACATGAACATGAAGGCTAGAAAATGATAAAAACAACAAACGGTCAAACTGATGCTGACAACAAGAGGAGGAAAAGAATGGAAGCAGTGAATGTAAATGGATTGTTGAAAATAATAAATTATTGAAAATAAGACAATATCAGAATGACCTTGAAGCTAAAGAAAAGAATAGAAGTTGTTAAAAAAGGAACGCAAAATTTAGGAAACTAAAAAATCAAAACGAGTTGAATATGATAGAGAAAGGTAACTCAGAACCTTTGTAGAAAGACAATAAAAATAAATTAGGGAAGGAGTAAGAGCAATGGAAATGTTGCAAAGAACTGAAGATAATAATGGCGGTAGCAAGGTTAAAACCCGCCATCTCCAGAATGATGAGAGCATTTTAATCATAATCAGTGAACAATAGCGGAGGCACAAGTTTTACAAGATGAGAATTTATTTATTATTATAAGTCAAATCAACCGTATAACTTGATCAACCTCACACGTATACTGTTAAAGACACGAATTGTGGAAGAAACCGAACTAATTTGTTTAATCCTTGCAATAAAATGAAGTGTCGATCGTCTGATTATGCGAACAAATTACGTTATAAATGAAAATAGGAAAACAAAACAGACAAAGCCTTTCACGGAGAAAAGGAATTATCAACATTCCCAACATCAGTTGTAAACGATACGTGCGTTCAAAAAGCCATTCCTTGAGAACCTCCCGCTGAACGGGAAACTGATCCGAGAAGAACTGTTCATTAAAAAATCATAAAATCGACTCCGATCTCACGCACCTCTCTAAAATAAAGAAGAAAGTAAATAATCACGAATTCGCAGAAAGTTTATGACCGTACACAAGAGGCATGTCTTGAATTGAACCCGCAGTTCTTCTTGCCAGAGAATTCACCTGGAGTGGCTGAAGGAACACACGAGAAAACGTGGCCAGCAGGCGGCGCAGGTTTGAGCCTCGGATGCTGCAGAATTCTAACCAGAGTTCCGGGTTCGATTCACAGCGAATGAATAAGTTTCCAGGAGTAGAAACAATATTAATAAAAATGAGCAAGTTATCACGAACGTGTATTACGTACAATGGTAGGGGAGCAACTGCTCAAGAATTAAGAATAGTGTCCCATTTCGCATGGGTTCGAATCTAGTGACTTCTCTTACATATATGAACGTTCTTATGACCTGGCGACATACATATATACGCACGTACTCGTGAGCTTTTACAGGTAAATGTAAGCATTTAAGAGAACATGCTGTTTTTTACATCAAAGTGTAAGCGCATGCTTACCACTGATGTCCATTCGCCGAGAACGTAGACTCTCTGTGTTTGAACAGGTTCTAGGTTCATACAAGCCGCATTCTCTCTCTCTCTCTCTCTCTCTCTCTCTCTCTCTCTCTCTCTCTCTCTCTCTTTCTTTCTCAATCTACCTTGCGAACAGATCGAAACAAATCCTTGTCACTGCTCAACACAGAGACCGCCTACAGAAGCTGTGTATGGAGTAGCTACACCAGAAGACAGCCCGATATTTCTGAGTTTAAGCACAGATAGGCTAATCGGGACTGGACCTACAGTTTTAAATGGGATTCAGGGTGCGAAATCCTGGGGGGGGGACGGAGAATTTCCTCCCGCCAACAATTTTAGCTTCACAAATCCCCCCACCAAAAATTTCCTGGGGGGTTGTTATAACAAAATATAAGCAATTTGTTTTGACTTCAAACATCGAAAACGCACACAATGTAGTGTGGGCGTGAGTGCTGAATGCTATCTTCCTCCCTCTCTCTCTCACTTTCAAGAGATAATTAACATATCTACACCAATAACAATATTCGCACAATAAAAGTAAAAGAAGAATACAAGGGAAATATAACTATGAAATCTAAAGGTAAAGGTAAAGTGTTCCCCTGTGCATAGCACCACGCCATGAAGGCGTATAGGGGGTGTGGGGGTAACGCCCCACACTTTCTTGATCCGGTCGTGAGTGGGGGTGATGTGATCAGCATCACGCCCCTAACCGCCTTTACCCCCAGAGTTTCCCCCAGGTACCCATGTTATTCGACGCTGGTGGGCGCCGGGGCCGCTTCCACAGTTAGAAAAGTTCCCGGATTTGAACCGGCCGGGGATCGAACCCGGGACCTTTAGCATGGTAGTCAGACGCGTTACCGACTGAGTTTATATTAATAGAAAGCACAAACTGAACGAAAACTTAACCATGATAATACGGTGGTGCTCCACGCGATACCCCTGTCTTGCAGCAATGACCCTGTAGCGGAGTTTCCATTGGAGGAGACTGCGTTGAAGAACACATTGGTCCAAACGGTCATATTCCTCCTGACAAGCTTTCCAAAGACCCTCGATTGTGCGGGGCCGTCTGCTTCCCAAGGCTCGTTTCAACAACGGAAACCCACAAAAATCCATGGAAGAGGCATCGGGGAATTTCACAGGGATGTCTGTAAAGGGGATTGCATGAATGCCCATTTCACGTGCCATCCGATCCATGTATGCCTGCGTGGACTTTGCCGTATGACTGGAAGCCTTGTCCTGGTGGATAACAACACGAGATGTGTCGCTGCCATAAAGAGAAGGAATATCATGTCTGTAAAGTGGCTCCAAAATATTCGTCTGGTAATAGGCTGCATTTATTTTAGCATTTTTTCCACTCTGCGCAGTGGAAGTTTGCCGTTATGGCAGTAACCACCAACAACCATGAACCCGCGTGGAAAACTTTCAGCACATTCACGTACCCACTCAGATCGACCTCTTGCATCACGTGGACAATAGTAGATTACCCTTTTTTTTACCACAACCCGACAGATACACACATGCTTCATCCAGGGACACCACATACTTCCAGCGGTCCCCTGCCAGATGGCGTTCGTAGAGCTTCCGACTGTTGGTCTTCCTCTCCTGGACATGTGAGGCACGCAACTTATGAACTTGAGCCTTGTGCTTGGGCTATGATGCGATTTACAGTTGCAGGAAAACATTGCACTGCCTGTGCAATCACTCTTTGCATTGCAGGGTTTTCACATCGCACCAAGGATCTCACTTTCCGCACAATATCGGAGGAACGCTTGGGCTTCCGATATGTCCGAGGCCCACTTTGACTGGTTCCAGCAACAGGTACAGTGTAAGCTTTATGGCGATTCAACACTGTATTGATGCCCTTCTTTGACACATGGAATGCTTTCATGTGGCACTGTTTAATTATCTGGCTATAACTATAACCAACGTCGGAAAGGGAAAATATGTACCCCTCCCAAAAGACTGGAATTTTTGGTGCCTAATAAACACTCACTCACGCACCAACCATCGTCTTTGCAAGTCAACACACAGTACTTTCGTCCTACTCGCTCCGGCTGCTCTGTGCTGTGCCTATGTGCTGCTCCCTGGTGATCGAAATCGTTACCATCAACGTGAAACAACCTTCTGTACATACATACATATATATGTATTCGTGTGCGTGTGTGCGTGTGTGTGTGTGTTAAGATCTTCCTCCCCCACCAGTCTTCAATGATTTCGCACCCTGGTGGGATCCGAACCTTTATGTATGCCTCCACCGGGTATCGAACCCGGGATACCCTAATTACGAGAGTCAGAGTGTTGCAAGTGCTAGGAGGAATCGCCAACCGAGTGCATAAGGAATAAAAAGGAAAGAGAAGCTCACAGATGAAACTGAAGCTTCATTGAGTGCCCTCCCGAAAACGACATTGCATTACCACTTGACCGTGTTTGACAATCATCTATGTTCGAGAACCGCAGGCCCACGAACAATGCCTCACCTGTCCTCTTCCCCTTTCAATGAGTCCTTTCTCCCGGACGTGGAAGAAGCTCAGTAGGGAAATAGAAGAAAGAACGCCATTGTTTATTTCCTATCGGTGCGCAACGCTCGCGGAATTTCAATTGTGCCCATCCTTCAGGAGAGTCCTTCCTCCTTTTTTTTATTGTCGAGGAAAATTACTTCATTTCTAGACATGCGATACTGCAATTGACGGCGGATGAGATGATGCTTGTTCAACGCCCGAGGTTCCGCACGCGACTTGATTTGGAAAGGTTCTTGTGTCGTGGCAAAAAATGATACGTATGGTGACCCCGATTGCATAAGGTGCACTACACTAACCTGTACAATACTGGGCTGCAAAGTATTGAAATACATTGCCACAAACCATGTGTTTCCCATTCACCAGTATACCATGTAGAAACCAAGATAAAGATTGCCTTCTAAAAAATCGAATCTTGAATGAGCTTCGAAACTTGTCGAGACGAAACCGAGAAGGAGGTAGATATCTCTAGAACCGAGAAAAGTGTCCGAAATTTTGGTATGGTCTCCGAAAATGTACCTAATATGTTTACAGACATTACAAAGTCAATCCTCTAGCGGCAACTGCGAGCCTGTGCTGTGCAGTTGCATACATTCAGGATAAAATTAAGTTTTTCTGTGGTTTTAGCGTCAAAACGAGACGTCCAACAGGAAAACGTTATTAAGGGAAGTTGTTTGTTTTAACGATCCCTACAAGATTTGAAGGTTCATGCGGTTCCACGCAGCGTATTGTTTATGACATATAATTCGAGTTTCAAGACGAGAATGGTATGAATGTTTACAACAAGAGACTGAGACTGTGCAAAGTCTCGTCTCGTCCCTGTATCATCATCATAACTTGGCTAAGTCGCTTTTTCATCTAAGTTAATCACGACCATGAGGATGAGTGGTGCATTGATGAAAGAACAAACGACGAACAATCGATGAAATGTCCCTTGCTCAGGATTCGAATCTACAACTTACGACTTGGACATTCAGATGCCGTATGTAAAAATTTAGTCACCAAAATTTGATTCAGTATTACCTAATAAATAAAATGTCGACTGCAATGTTTGTGTGAGTGTGCATTGTATAGAGCCACACGATAATGTACTCCGAATTTATGAATAATATTTTTCGACACTAGTAGTCTTGAAAGATGAACATTTTGATCAACAAACTGCTTGAAAACCTACTGAAAACCATACACAATACCCATTTACTGTCCAGAACTAGGGACAGAAATTGATTGGTAGTATGACGCAGAGTCTCCTAGGTTCGAATTCAGACTTCTTTTTACATTTTCTTCTCTCTAGCAAGTCACCATTTGCCTCGCCTTGCAATTAATCAACACAGTTATAAAGAGACGAGAAACCATTGAAAATATAATACAATGAATACAAATTGATTAAGAAATATAAATGCAATTTACCATGCACAATTGTGCAACATCAAATATTCGCCCTATCTCACATTTAAGAAAGGAATACAGTACTCAATCGTATTTTTAAGAGTAAGAATTGTTTAGTTTCTAAAAGTGGCGATAAAAAAGCTCAAGTCCTCAGCCAAAAAATCTCAGTTGCATTTTGCGACAGTTTATTTCGATCACTGCTAGAACCCTCTAGCGCGCTTGTAGCAAGCGCAGTAAGGGCATATTCTTAGTTTCCATGCAACGTCATTATTCTTAGGCCATGGACAGCAAAAGGATATGAGCATCACAATCGCAAATATGTATTGAACATGTCGAAAATTGACAGTTTAGACGTAGTATTACAAGTGTGCGTTGATAAGGCGTAATATGATGATGATATCATGTGAATGCGATGCCGATATTATGTCCGAATCTATGACCTACCAATGATGACGTTGCATATAAACAATTTGGACGTAGTATTCCAAGTGTGCGTTGATAAAGCGTAATATGATGATGATATTATGTGAATGCGATGCCGAAATTATGTCCGAATCTATGACCTACCAATGATGACGTTGCATATAAACAGTTTGGACGTAGTATTCCAAGTGTGCGTTGATAAAGCGTAATATGATGATGATATCATGTGAATGCGATGCCGAAATTGTGTCCGAATCTATGACCTACCAATGATGACGTTGCATCTACCTTGCTTTACGAAAACACTGCTTTAAGAAAAAAAACTGGCTAGGCTAATCACCTCGACCTGTGAACAGATGACTCTGACTTGGAAACTTCAGCAGTTAACAAGAAAGTTCCAACAGCAAACGGGAAAGGTTACGTGTAACTTCACAAGATGACACATTGGAGACCCTAGACTTAGAACGTGAGATATAGTACATTCATCCCAACTTCGCCAACCATTCTGAACGAAAATTTGCCAAGTTGAATTTCGCGCCTCCTCTAGCAGACGACTCTTGGTCATTCTGATGCCACTAGCTCTAAAATTATTGTAGAGCGAGAGCGAAACTGAGCGGGGCGCTAGCCACGAGATATGCGCTAGCCTCGAGAAAAATGCCTTCTGAGCTTATGATAGTGTTGAATGATGCCATAAAAATAATAAACTATATAAAATCACGACATCTTAAAATCAAGCTCTTCAAACTAATGTGTGAAGATATGGGAAGCCACCATCAGTTCCTCCTGCTGCACACTGAAGTAAGGTGGTTGTCTCGGGGAAAGTGTTGACAGGGTGTATACAGTAATATCTGCTGGATGATCATCTAATTCTAATTATGCATTAAGTGATGACACGTTTAATGGAACGGCGTGCAGAGGTAGCAGCATTTTTGATGGACCACATCGCTCTATTGACGACGGTTTTAAATGATGAAGATTGGGTGTGTAAACTGGACTTATTTGGCCGACATTTTTAACAAAATGAATCTATCATTGCAAGGAAAAACTGCCACAGTTTTTGGTGCAAACGCTGTCACGTACCTGCATGGATGAAATTAATTGTAAATAGTTGAAGAAGTGAATAACAGTTGGCACCACGAGGTAGATATGGAAATTGTGTTTATTAGAGGACTAATATAAGAAGAAATTGAACTAAAACCAAATGTATATATTGCAAAGGGATAATTGATGTTTGATTGATTATAACAGAACAACAATGTGTTACGGAAAAGGTGCAAGAATGAAATGATCGCCATAATAATCACGCATGTTTGCGTCAGGAGAGTTAAGAAGTTGGGAAACGATGTTTGATTTGTGTCTTTACCTTCTGATAGAAAGGAAGTTTTATCAGAGCTTTTGGTTGTTTTTCCCTTGGTGGCGGCAGCCCCAGAGCACTATCGAGTTGCGCATATTGGATTGCGGCACCGAGCGCGTGAGCTGGACGCGATCCTCAATTATCTCTTTTTGGTTGTATTAGTTAGTCGGTGGCGCAGTAGTCCTAAATAGCGACCCGAAGGAGGGGTAAATAGACAGTTGGACCAATG
Source organism: Lepisma saccharinum (assembly GCF_977018435.1). Lineage (NCBI taxonomy): Eukaryota > Metazoa > Arthropoda > Insecta > Zygentoma > Lepismatidae > Lepisma > Lepisma saccharinum. Next base: position 141,696,963 of record NC_139229.1, read on the forward strand.
CCGAAGAAACGCGGGAAGCGGGCTGGTCGGAAAACCCGTGAAGCTGTGCTGAAACAACGAAGGAAGGAAGGTGGAGAAATTATACAACCGCCAGTTTGGGTTCCTGACCCATTAGGTCTGAAGCATGATTTGGCTAAGGAAGAAAACAAGTTCAAATCAACGAAGCTAGATCTTTCAGATATTTCCAAGGATATCTGTGAGAACAATCCGGTAGGAAGATATCGATTGCTTCCCTCTTACAAAAGGCTTCTTGAATGAAAATAACATCAAGGTTCAAGAAAAAATACAGAAAAATATTAAACTCAGCGGAATACGAAGTCACCATAGATTTGACATCTCACAGCGAACTAAAAATCGCGTTTCAAAACCAAAGTCTACCGGAGTTTTGGGTGCATTTACAAGATGAATTCAAAATCTTGTCTGAGAAAGTAAAATTAGTATTGCTGCCTTTCTCAACTACATATCCCTGTGAAGCGGGATTCTCCGCTTAAACAGCTACCAAAACAAAATACAGAAGCCCCTCAAAACTCAAAGTTTTTAAAATATAATTTCATTGCATGGACATTGAACAATTGTTTAGATATCTCTTTACTTTACATATCAGTCATTTATAATAAGAACAGACTCATTACAAATATATAGATAACGGCGAATTTGTTCCACAATACACACATTTCTCTTAAATACGCGAAGAACAGTTCTAACGATCTATTATTTTCTCAGTACTAGAAAGATCAGCTTAGCTAATAATCGAAAAATAATCATTGCTGAGAGAATGACAAATAAAAAATATATATTGCAGTAAAGAATTAACTAACATCAGATAATGATAAACAAATTAAAGAACATAACTTTTAGCCACAAAAGGATACCTTTATACCAATCCCAGAGGTCCCACTGGGCATTGTCTCTCGCCTTGTTATACAGTATAGCTCACGTATCATTTCCAATCTAATCTGCACGATGTTGACTCCACCCAAACAGCTACCACGAATGCATCTCAAATCTTATTGACAATTGGCCTTGCTCTATTTTCTTTAAAAGAATGCAACCTGAAGAGTTAAAACAAAAAAAATTGATTAGCGGTAAACGTAGTAACCTGAATAAAATACAGATGAAACAGTCACAAACTCAAAAGCGAAACATACATACTGTAAATATAGTACGATTAATAACTTAGGGCACGTTTATATATTGGTGATAATGATTACACTTTTTATTTTCCTAATAAAGTTTCATATCTATAAGAGCATGCCCTTGGCAATATACCCTCGGGATCGACTTTTTTCCACACATCGTAACACTGTAGTGAACCAGCATTTAATTTATTTTTTTTTAAATATGAGTTCTCTCAAACAAATATTCACAGTATGTCCAGAAGGGTATAAATTAGCTAATACTTTTTGATGCGAAAGTAACCTTGCACAAATCGTATATATTAAATTGGAAATACAGAAGGTCGTTCGGGATCTCTGAGGACAATGTTGGAAGGGTGATAAGTTCATGAAAACCCATGTCGCCACCAGCGATCATGCCCAATTGGAAAACCAGCATTCCACGCTATAGCCCGACAACGTAATTTCCATTGCAACAGACTTTTCTGAAGAGTTATCATGCCCAACTTTTCCCACTCCTCCTGACAGGCTTTCCAGAGGCCATTGAGAGTGCGTGGACGTCTCTTTCCTAAGGCCCGTTTTAGGAGTCCAAATGCACAAAAGTCCATGGGTGACCCATCTGGCGCCTTGACCGGAATGTCGCTGTAAGGAATTGCACGGATGCCAGTTTCCACCTCCATTCTCTGCAAGAACAGACGAGTCGAACGGGAGGTATGGCTGGATGCTTTATCTTGGTGCACCCAGACCTGGTTTTTGGCCCCCCCATACAGTGCCGGGATATCTGTGTTATAAATGGGTGTTAAAACCTCATCCTGATAGTACGTGGAGTTCACCTTCACGTTATTAGCTACACGGCGAATTGCTAGCTTGCCATTATAGCAGTATCCAGCGATGATCATGAAACCCCGTGGAAAACTTTCCTGGCATTCTCGATACAATGTTTGATAATTGTTTTTGTCGCGAGGGCGGTAGTAAATCGAGCGGGGTTTGTGACAGTCACTAAGGTAGACATATGCTTCGTCTAATGTCACCACATTTTTCCATCTCTCCCCTGCAAGATAGGTCTCATAGAGCTTTCTAGCGTTCGTGCGACGTTCCGCAATGTGACGAGGCAACAGCTTGGCAACTCGCCGCTTATGCCGCATTTCTACTTGCAGGTCCTTCTTGATTATGGTGTTCACTGTTGACACAGACATTCCCAACTTACGTGCGATACTCCTTTGGAGGGCAGGGTTACCACCTGACACAAGGGCCTTCACTTTTCTCACTATGTCCGGTGTACGACTCGTAGCTGCTCGTGGATTTGCCTGTTTCTTCCCCTGTGGAATTAGGCCCAGTCGGCCTTTACCTTTTTTGTTCAATACCGCACCGATCCCGTTCTTCGATATCACAAAACCACGCTTCTTGCACATTCCTTTGATTGCCGAATAGCTATATTTAGCATCGGAAAGGGCTGTTATGTAGCCCTCCCAGTATGGTTCAATTTTCTTCGGCATCGTTGTAGGTAAATGGCACAACACTCTGCACACGCGTTCTCGGTACTGACGTGACTCAGCAAGCACCGTTTGGACGGACTGACGTTGATAACAGCGCCGCCAGCGGCTTTCAAAATCGTCACCAGAGATCCCGAACAACCTTCTGTATATATCTCGCTGAGAAACAGTTTATTTACACTGATATCTTATTCTAAGTCGAAAATTCGACATTGCACAAACCAAGATTTATGTAATAAGCTTTCAATACAACCTACGTGAACGTTTCAGTTGACAGCCGCACAATTCGAGATCTCACTTGAAACCTAAGTGAGCACAGCGCCTTTTAATCAAGGTGTCCCGGGTCCGATACCGGGTGGATGCACATAGAAGTTCGGATCCTAGTTTAGCTGTAGGTCCAGTAAGCCTTTCTGTGCATAGAGTGGACTTAAAAACTCGAACTCAAATCCTGTTGATGTGACAACTATTTAATGAATGCTCACACTATAGATCAAAATGTTAGGCGCGTCTAGTCGATGTTACCATGAAGGAATGGACTGTCCATTATACAGTAGGAGTTCACTATTGTTTTCGTTGTAAAACTTGATATGCTTTTCTTGCTCTTAGGGGAGAGTAACCTGCCTTGGCTCGACCTCTTACTTGTTTTCGTTACTTCCCCAGGCAAATAAGATGCATTAGACTTTAAAAACTAACAATACGGTTCAATCGAATTAATGACATTGCATGTTCTTTACCATGAATATTAGGGGGGAAACTCAGTTCTTATATCTTTGAATGATAGCCGAGACGTTCAGTTTAGAAATATATAACAAGACTATTTATAAAATATATACAAGGAATTACATAAGAAATAACCCCCACATAAAAAAATGACTTGATCCTCTTTAATTGAAACACTGATATATATACTCGTATATATATATATATATATATATATATATATATACGTATAAGAGAGGTTCGTACGCTGGCCTAGACCAGCAGTACTAGTTCAAAAATGTATCAAGCTTGTCATTTGCATACATAACATGTTTCTCTAATTCCCTTCCCTTGTTGTTTATAATGAAAATTGCCACGTAAAAAGAGACTATACTTGCTGAAATTACAACTAACTATGCGCTATTCTTGAAATTCTATAGTAAAAAAAAACTTAGGTGATTATTTTTCATTCTGTCACTGTCCCTTTAATTCCAGATTAAACAAGAACCGGACAACCTGACAGTGTCGAATCTACAATTTTAAACTAATGATTTCGCGCAACAAGGTACTTAGCTGTTCACCAACGGATAGAGTTATACTTGAAAATAAACGCGTCCCTTAATCCCCTCGGATACGACGTTTCTCTAAGAAAAATAACAATGTCCACCGAAAACTAAGCGTTGGCTTATCACCAAACGAATAATAAAATAAAAAAAGTAATTAAAAAATGTGTGGACTTATCTATGTATTTAGATGAAAGCAAATGGTTGATCCATGACCTCTAGCCATATGACTAGCCCAGCCACTCTACCGGCACCGAGAGAACCTTCCAAGGTCTCCCCTATTGCCTAAAAACTCGCAAGAAAATGCCAACCCCGTTGTTCAGTCGTGTCCCTTTATATAGGCGATTCAAAAACAAACCAGTAACCTGGAATTTTCCAACCTCACAGGCTCGAATTGAAGGTACAAGTATTTGAAACTAACCGCCTTCTGCAAGCTAGCTTTCACCGACACGTAGGCCTGCCCTACAACAGGTTACATTGCAAATTGCATAAAAAAGTATAACTGTCACTAAAATAAAAAAGTAATATTGAATATACACAAAAAGAAATAAAAAAAGGATCATGTAGTGATTCTATCATTACAAACTTAATGTCATTGGCCGATCTTTCTGTGCCACACTGACGTTACATTAACTGTAGATGCCTGTAGGAAGCGGTTTGCGAAGCCTACAGAAACAGCAATAAAACCAGAACACAGCCATTAAATAAATGTCACAACATCCTCCATAATATATGCTTTTTCAGTCCCTTCCAGAGCAAGAGAACCGTCCATTTGTCCTCCGTTGTTGTATGTATATATGATTTTGCCATTTCGTCGTGACTGGTCACAATGTAACGACCACTGTCAACAACCGGTGCGAGACCTTCAGTGGCAATTTCCTTCCTGGCAGCCAAGGCCTAGTTCGCCACACCGCTCGTCTTCGCAGGCACGCCTTTACTTTCACTCCGGCTGCCGTCGCTGGCGCTCCATGTTTCCACATCTTTACACTGCTAGCGGCTACTCTGTGTCATATGCTACCTTTGCATTCTAGCTCATGCGAGAGCAATAATGTTTTGCCAGTGCTTCGGTTCTTAACGCCTGCCACAGATATCCGAGTTGTTGACCCACTTCTTATATGCCAGCTCAAACTTCTTCCTGGACACAAGATAGCATAAGATACACATAGAGTTCATAAAGTCCATATCTGTATATTTTGTATTTTTGTTAATTGCATCGCTTTTCCGTCAATTTTGGCTAATCGCAACGATTAGGATGACTGATGACATGATTAAATTGATGAAAGGACACCCACAAAGAACACCCACGTTCAGATCGGTATTCGAACCCAAGATCCCTGATATCAATATTTTAAAATACTTTCTAAATAAAAAAAATGCATTATCCTTTATATAACTATAACATATGGATTGTAATTTTTAATTTCTTACCAGAATTTATGTGATTCTACCTCCAATTGCATAAAAATTCAATTTTCCATGTATATTGAATGGGATATCTACGATAAACAAACAAATAAAAGAGTAACGTAATAGTTAGGCACTTAAATGGAAGGAAAAATTGCCATATCGTACACTACTATATATACGTTTTCCTTACGTTTTTCACAATCAATTTCAATTTATTTTAGGCCATATTCGTATCTGTCTAATGAAAAGCATGCCTATTACGAATTGGCACAAAACAATGATGATGCCGAAGAGTACTATCAATTATGTCGTGGATATTACCATTTCACCAGCAAGTCTTCTTTTATGTTGTAATTGGTGTTACTCTTTCGAGTTGTACTGATTTTACAATTATTATTTGTCATTTACAGGCATGGCAGTATATTTGGTACTATTTATACTCAATTTTTATTAGTAAATTTTAATTTCATGCAGTCTATTTTGCTTGGTAGTCTCATAAAATTACAAATATTTATACACACGTGTCACATGTGTTTTCATGAAACTAACTACTTGAATCTTTTTACTTGCAGTTTCCCTTTCCTCCACAAGCGCTCATCGATCCCCGGTTACAGAGAACGACGAGACAGGACCAGCAGCAGCAGCTGCTAGCAGCCAGACAGCAGAGAACGCCTCAGCAGGAACAGTTTCGTCAGAGGCAATTCCAGGAGGAGTTGCAAAGGCAGTTCCAGCAGCAGCTACTTCAGAGGCAACAACTGCTGAAGCAGCTGGATTTGGACTTTCCGACATCCACCACCGGCAATGCTATTAGTTCAACTCCAAGAACAACGAACCAGTCACCTCCGGTCTTCGTGTCCAGCACAAGCGGTCTCCAACTCCTTCAGATCCCGATAAAGAATCTGCAAGCGGCAGGTTCAAATCTGTCTCCAAGTCAGCTTGTTACAAAACCTCCCTCATCCCCTTCAACGACGCCAGCAACCCTATTGGATCAGCTCACGCACGGCGTTGTTCCTCCTGGAGCGGACATCGAAGTGATCCGGCCTAGTGCGGACGGAGGGTTGGAGGTAAATCACCAAGGACTCCCGCCAAACTTACCCAAGCAGGTAACCTTCGTTATCCTAGAGGAGCAGCCGGATGGATCGTACAAGGTTCAAGGAGTCCGTGGAAGCAACAACGAACCACCACCTACCAATGAGGTGGACAATATAATCAAGAAACTCCAGGAAGGGAAGATCAAACTTCCTCCACCGTCTTCGACTAAACCACCCAGAGACACACCTCTGCAAAGATATTCAACAACCAATTCCATCACGCCTTCGGCGGCGAGCACAGTGCCGCATTCCCTATTCCCGTCAACAACTCCAAAACCAACCGTGTTCCCTACCCAGTACACCCCAACCAAATCGTCTGCGTTTTCTAATAATATACCTCCCTCGTTTTCTCCACCACAATTTATACGTCCGCAGTTTTCCACTGCTCGTCCTCCGACGCAATTCCCGCCTAGCACGAGACCCACACCTCCAACATTTTCCTCTCAGCCACCCAAAGCACAACCTTCACCAACGAACCTGTTTCAAGATCCGAACCCTTCACAAAAACCGCAGTTCCAGCAACCTCAGACGCCAACTCGTTCAACGCCGCAGAATACTTTCCTGAATCCACAATCGCAGCAAGAGTCACAGAGGAACCCACAGTTTCCAACTCAGAACTTCTTCCCTTCGTCAACTCCTAATCCCGTAACACAGACTCCACAGTTTCCTCAGCAAACGAACAATCCACAATTTGCATCCCCGTCCCCGCCGCAAATCCAGAACCAGTTTCTGCACCAACCCAATGCAAATCAAAACCTGTTTCCATCCCCATCGCCCCAGAGTCCCAATCGGTTCCCTCAATCGCCATCAGTTTCTCCAAGTCAAAACTTTCCAACAAATCTCCCCACCTCGCCTTCCTTCCCGCAGAACCACAGACCAGCCCCTCAATTCCCAACAGCCGGCGACAACACCCTAGGAAATCAGTTCCCCTTAACACCTACCCAAAATACAGAAACGCGCTTCCCATCTGCAAACCAAATCAACGGAAACCACTTCCCAACCTCTCCTAGTCAGGTGCAATCGAACCAGCAGTTAACCTCTCCATCCCAGAACAATGACAGATTCCCAACATCCGCGAACCAGATTGCAGGGAATCAGTTCCCGACGTCTCCAAGCCAACCTCAACAAAATCCATTCCAGTCGACGCAACCTCAACGACTTCCCAACCAAAGTCCAACATCTCCCGGACAGAACTTCGGAAACCATCTCCCGACAGGTCCGAACCAGACGCCACAATTTCCGAGCACGAATCAAAATCCATCGCCACAGCCTCAATTGGGTAACACTGGCAACCAGTTCCCCCCAAATCAATTTCCCACACCCACATCATCTTCAGCCGCTCCTCGTCGCCCCATATCGTCAATCCCCAAATACTCCCAACCAGATCCAACGTTCTCATCGCCGAATCAGAGAGACAGCACTGATTTCACGGGCCAAAGAGAACAAGGCTCTCCTTCCAGGGCACCCACCACAAAAGCATTCCCACAGTTCCAAAGGCCGCGGCCAACGTTTTCCGCCCAAGATGGCTTTGCAAATAAACCAACAACTCCCGTTGAAGACAAAAACTCTCTCACTTCTATCCTGAGGAGTGAGGGTCTCAACTCCATGGCCAAATACTTAGAACAGTCTGGACTCGATAAAATACTCAACGATACTGGTAAGTCTACTCTACATGCTCCTTACACTATGCATAGGTATAATACATGAACGACGATTACAGACTGCAAAGTACTTGAGAGCATAGGTTTTAAAATTCTATTAATACATATGTATTCGTACGTGCCTTTCGTAGCATCGTACAGTGAAAGGTGAAGAACTACATTTCGATTCCAACCGTGAACAAAATAGATCTGTGCATAAAAATCGAATGCCTTTCTATTGACAAATTCTCAACCTACGTTCTCACATTGCTATTGGTTTCTCATTTGACTATTCTCATATTCCTTACTTTATCTCAATTTCTTGGTGTGTCATTGCTTCATGCAGTCTTTGATAATTTTTTTAGGTACCTCAAAAAGTAATTTGGTGCTCAATGAAAAATCTTTCAAAAGTCACATTTTATTATCATTGTACCTCACAGAAAAACGTTCACTGTATATTTTCTTCTTTTGCTTCAAGTTTTCTCTTAAGGAAATCAAATTGAGTTTGATCGCCTTTGCTTTTTGAAACGAAAATTTGTCATTGTACAGTCATGGACACTTCTGGGTTGTAACAATCCCATTGAAAGTTAATGGGAATGTTACAACCCAGAAGTGTCCATGACTGTATCTGAACTGACATCAAAGACTATTAGATTTCAAGGTGAGAAAACTGTTTTAGATCCAACTTTTCAGTTCTTGACAGTTCTGTTGTTTGTTATCTTCCTGCCAGGTCCATACACTGTCTTCGCGCCAACAGATGAAGCTTTTGAGCAGCTGATGAAGATGCTGGGAGGGGCTGAAAGAGCAAATCAAAAATTTCGAGCAAATCCAAGGCTCCTGAGTGGGGTGAGTACATTCTCAGGATATGATGCATTGAAATAAAATTTTCCAATTCAAGTGTAATAAACCTTGTAAACTTATTGCAAGGAAATGGGTACTGTAAAGTTAATGCAGGAAATTTTTTGAAAGATCCATAGTATTTATGTGCGGATTTTACATGGAAAACCGGGTCATTTCCATTCATTAAGATCTCAAAGAACTCTTTACTGCTTTAGTATGTCTTGTTTTCCACACCACATTATCAATACGAATTAAGAGCCAGATACGCTTTCTCACTCTTGCATCTCTCTTTCCACATGAAGATGACCACACGAAGTTCAACGACCAATATCTAGAATTTGCAAATCTTGAGTCATCTGCCTGAATGCACTACACGGTGCCATGTACGAAAACGTTTACCGCCATATGGGCTATCTGCAGACCTGTTTGTACAGAAATTAGAATTTATTTACTGTTTTTGCAGAAACGATCCTTACAAATGTAAATATGAGTAGAAATACTGTGCACTCGAGGAGAGAAATGCAATTTGAGGAAACGACAGGCTAGCGAGTAAAATAAAACGTGACTAATTCGATAAGAATAGAATAACTACAGCCATGTCTTTTTTTAAAATTTTACGGGAGAAAGAACGCTATTTGGAGCATATACTGTATTTATGCATCTGTTGAGGTATATTTCCGATATGCTTCTCATTAGCTGCAAATATTTCTAGTAAGTTAGCAAGTAGGTTTACTGGTGTCTACCTTGTTTACATAACAGTTCCATGTATTCATTCACTTCGCAGGCGACACTATTTCATCTCTCAAGGTATATACTACACTTGAAATAGGAAATCGCATGTCTTCCTTGCTCATAACGAAATGTATGTGCATTACCAATTAACAGAAAGCATTCATAAAATAGAGTACTTGATAGGTTAAGCGATATTACCCAAGGTAACTATGTTTGGTTCGAAGTATTTTAGGTTCAAGGTGGCCGATCAATGGTGAAAATACACCAGTTTTCGGCCTGTTAACTAGAGCTCTATGGTTCAAAATCACAAGTAGTCGTCGACTATGAGTCATACACATGCCAACAACATATATATGTGTGTATATGTACAATATATTCACCAACACCACCTCCGACTGCAAAAGTGGAGATTCTACCATTGTACAGCGTGTCCATAAATATACTGTCATACTTTAAAGTGGTATTACGTCGCTTTGGATAATCGTATTTAAATGAAATTAGTGACATTTGAAAGAAAAACTCAAATATTTTATTTTACAACTCATAGACATTGAAAGTGGCCCCCACGAGTGGCCCTGCAGACATCAAGGCGATATTCCCATTCATGCCACAGACGCTCCAACATATCCACAGGGATGGACTGGATTACAGAAGTGATGCGAATTTGCAGTTCTTGCAGGTTTTGAGGCAATGGGGGTACATAGACACAATCTTTTATCTAACCATATAAAAGAAAGTCGCAGACCGACAAGTCAGGTGACCTCGGCGGCCAATTGTACTAGAAGACATTGTCATCATTTCCGGCACGTCCAATCTATCTTCCTGGAAGCCGCTCATTCAGATGTTTCCGAACATGTAAATGCCAGTGAGGAGGTGCTCCATCTTGTTGAAAAATAAATTAATTGCCTTCATTTTCTTCCAATTGTGAAAATAACCATTCAGTGAGCATGTCAAGATAAGCTGGACCTTTCACAGTGGCCTCTCGAAAGAAAAATGGGCCATAGACTTGACGTTTCGATACAGCACAAAAGACATTCACTTTAGGGGAGTCTCTTTCAACTTCCAAAATTGCATGTGGATTCTCACTCCCCCAAATCCTTACATTATGTCTGTTCACTTTTCCACCAACGTGGAATGTTGCCTCATCACTGAAAATTATTTTTCCTGACAAATTTACGTTATCCTCCATTAGTAACATAAAATGTTCAGAGAAATCTAACCATTTTACAGAGTCATCAGGTTTCAACTTGTGCACTAATTGCAGTTTGTAGGGGTGAAACTTTAGTCGCGTACGTAGGATCTTAGATACGGTAGATTTAGGGATGTTCAACTGCTGACTAGCTCTACGTACAGACTTCTTAGGACTACGAACAAATGCCTCCCGCACTTGTTCCACAATTCCCGCATTCCCCCTGAATGGCCTTTCCTTTGATGACATATGCAGCCACGATCCACAAAATCCTGGTACCACTTCAAAATTGACGTGTGTGAAGGAGCCTGATTTTGAAACCTTCGCCTATAAGCACGCTGAACCTTCACCAAACTCTGCGTGGAATGATAAAACACACCAACACGTTCACCAAACTCTGCGTGTAATGATATTCCAAAACACACCAACTACGTTCTTAAATCTTCTGTAATAACAACACAATTTTAAAGGAAAACATTCACATGTAACCTGCCTGCCTGCTAAATATCCAACAATGAACCCGCATCGTCCATTATTGTCAGGAGTGAATTTATTTCAGTTTCTATGTTTGATCTCGTCATTGTTGTCCATTGCTGATATTAGTATCCATTGTTGACATGCACTAAAATATTTGAGTTTTTCTTTCAAATGTCACCAATTTAATTTAAATACGATTATCCAAAGCGACGTAATACCACTTTAAAGTATGACAGTATATTTATGGACACGGTGTACATCTATCTGAACACGCATAGTTTTCAACCTGTAGCCGAAAGCTGATGTGCAAAAACCAACGTAAAATAACTGAGGAAAGTTGATGTGCTATTTTGTGTACGGTCTGAAACCCTAGATGACGTACGGGAACCAAAAGAGAATGGAGAAAGAAAGTTGCAAAGACAACAGAAAAAAACTGTAAACACAAATTCTTCTTCTCTTTGGTCATCCGTGTTAAGGGTTACCCAAGCTGGAGAACGTGATCTGGAAAGCTAACCAAAGAGAACACATTGTTCGCACACCGAATACGATCTGGCTCCAGTGATGCCTTCTGTGGTCAATGCATATAAAAATGCACTTACCACAAGCCGAGCCAATCAAGCGTAATGGCCTTGGCCATAAAGAGTTTCGAGCCAGCAGCACGAGTCGAGAAAGAAAGGTCGATACATTGGACGATGTTCTAGTTGCCTCTTTTCCACACTATTAGCGCTGCATGTATACACGATTGAGGCTATCCCTGATGTCAATAGTTTGTTTGTTACTTTCTCGTCTAGGAATGGAGAAGCATTGGGACCGACACTCAACAAGTGCAGGATGTTATTAACCTAAAAGCACGTATGCCACTCCAAGAATTACTCAATGTGCAGTTCAGTGCAGGGTAAACAAGCCAGGCATGTGTATGACTGAGTTCTAATCTTGTGTACATGGACCGAACCGAATGTCTGTATAGTCTAGATAGGCTATATTTTGTTTCCCCCACATCGAAGCCTATTTTCTATTACAGATAGACAACCGCGAAAGTCAACCACACGAATATTCACTTAAAACAAGCAAACAAGAAGCTAGACAAATAAATGCTGTTTTAGACCAAAAATGAATCTTCATTACATTTAGGAGTATATTAAATATCTCTCATCTATTTTTTTCTGCCAGCGTCTTTGATCTGAATGCCTTAGAATAAACTCTAAACAAAGTTTTCAGAAATTCGAACATCGTATGGATGTTTTAGGAAAATAGAAAACAGGAAAAAGGCCCTTCGACATCTAAGGTCGTCGCTATGGAATATGGCCTAGGTCTAAATTTTGCCCTCACACAATAGTAAGGTTCGTAAAGTATAACTGTCAATGGTGTTTGGACGAGAAGCGGGGGTCCAAGGGGCAGGGGGGGAGTTGTGTGGGTCATAATATCCATCCCGCTTTTGGCCCAGTATTCCTAAAAAAAAAACGTCAAAGGCAGGAAAATGTGGCAAAATGAGGACCGACTACTAAAGAAAATACAGGTCTCTTCCACTGTCTGTGAGGAATCTTTTAGTATATTCTTACTTTTTTAATATATTGTGTTTGTCTTGTGCAGATCCTTTTGCAACCTTGCACTTTTAATTTTCCCAATGGGCTTTTTACACCTCTTGTTTTAAATTTTTAAGTAAGAATTTTACATAAGGGGATATTTCCCTGTATACACTGAAGGGTGCAAAATAGCCTAACGTGCCGAAGTACCCAAAAATGTTTCAATCATTCAATCGAAAATCCTGGTCCCGCCACTGGGTGTAAATTCTGTTTTAAGATAGTTGAACGGTACATTCAGAGCCAAAATAATCATACATTTGGGTTCTATGAGAAATTTTGGTGGATGTTTGGGAAAATTTTGAGGATCTTAAGGGGGGGGGGGGTGTTGACAAATCACTGACAACAAGTGCGCTACTACATAAATAAAAAAGGGGGAGAAGGTGAATATGACACTAAAAGTCCCAAGGTCTCCAAAGTACAGATTAAAAGATAATGCCAATTTGGCTCGAAAGAATGTGGCAAGAAAATTAAAAGTGTTCCATAAGGAGGCACGTGGAAAGACTCAGTTTCTAAGGCAATGAACTGTGAGTATGAGAATTCTGAGTAACTAGCGGCTTAACAAGCGTCTAATTCACCATTTCCACGTAACTGTTTCCCCAATTAACAACTTTTCCAGGTTAATTACTGCCATTAGCAACGCCTTAACAATCTTCACTAAAACATCTTTCCTTCTGTAATTAAGCGTTTGTCAACAACGGTGGATCTGACTCATTCTTTCTGTATCTTTCTTGGAAGGAGCCAGACATTTGCTTCGTGGTTTAAAAAGCAATAAAAACAAATCAGTAATGTAATGTCTGTAAATGAAGTATCCAACTGCAAATATTAAATATTCTCAACACAAAATAGTTCGAAAGAGATAATTCACTTTTTTTAGCAGTTACTTAGCATATCGAATTCTTTCCGGAAAAGGTAGGCAGAAATCATTGATTATTTTTAATCATTGATTAAAATAAGCTACGAAGTTAAAGATATTTTTCTGGTTTGAAACCTAAATAAGACACGGATTATCGTTTGTGTAGTTCATCTTCATGAGACTTCATCATCCATCCTCATTGTAGCAATTAACTTTAAAAGTAGACACACTATGAAAATAAGCAGTACAACTATTTCCTGGGAAGGTTAAACATAGACTATTATTTACAGCACTATCAATTTGACCCCAAAATCAGTTTTAAACAATGGACCTAAAAACTTATGAATAAACATATTTGTCGGGTAGGTTAGGTTACACTATTATATACCGTAATAACACCTATGAATTATAATAAAATAATCAACGTATGCACTGCATCGTGCGATGGAAACACATGGGGGGTGAGAGCGCACACATTCTCGATCCAGGCCTTAGTGGAGATGTGATCAACACCACGCTCCTGCGATCCCCAGGTACCTATTGATTAAAGGGTAGTTGAACCCCGTGACTATTTTATACAGGGAGATTGTCATAAAAATTCGCACCTGAAATCATATATTTCTGGCTCCCGTGCGGCAGTTAGGCTTCTACCGACTGGACAATCATGGACGCCTGATGTAAGAATATTTGAATCAACATAAACCTCGGCGCAAGTCAAGGGGAAAAAATAGTTACTCGAAGGAAACTTGTTTGGAAACCTGATGGTATGGGTTCCATAGGAAAGCTAAGATGCAGGATGGAGGCAAAGAATAATGTTTGAGTTGGTTAAAACGGGAATTAGCTATATGACGAAAATTGGAGTGGTTTCGCTCAGTAAAGATATGAACGCTTGATTGTTTTGTTGTTAAATAGACTTCATGCTCAGATAGTCTAATCGGGACTGGGCCTAAGTTTAACGTGGGATACGAACTACTGTACAATGTCCTTCCACCAGAGAACAAACCAGGAACAACTTGATTACAAGGTGACATCATCGACTCGGTGGCCGAGCGTGTTAAGTGGTAGACTCGCAATCTCGCCACCTAAGTTTGCGGATTCAAATTCTTTCATCTTCATCGTCGTCACAACTAGCCAAAAGTAGAAGAAAAGCGACGCTAAATAACAAATACAATTACAATACAAAGTGACAGTTACGGCAATGAACCTTCGAATTTAGGGATGCCGAGTTTGTAAGGTAATGATTGATTGATTTGGTTTATTTTACTTCGCTTTTTTTGCCATTTATGGCTAATTGCGAAGATGACGATTGTATGATGAAGGAACACTCACAAAGATCACCAATGTCCGGGACGGGATTAGAAACCGAGACCCTAGGCGTAGTTGCGCTCTGTGCTAACCACTCCACTACGGAGGTCGGCTTGTAAGCTAATGCGGTAAGCCGATTAATACTCATTAATTCACAGAAGCAGCGTCTACTAGATGCTCAGTGTGTTTTCTTATGTATTTGAGCGGTACAATCAAAACACAAACCTGGCTAAAGATCCTACCACTGATACTAATTACTTTTTTCCCTCCTCCTTTTCGTATCGTCGGTTCACCATCTACGAAGCGCCACCTACAGATAACACGAGTTGCAAGCGTCACGTTCTGAAAACTGTTGGAAAGCAACCGTCGCTGCTTTAAAAAAACAGAAAGAAGAAAAACAACACAAGGTACTCCGCGATTTACAGATTCAAGAAAGGTGGTGAAAGGAAATAAAAAACTGTCCAAAAAAATGGTCCGAATCATGTTGCCGTAGCTTACCAGTTTGTGCCGTCATGACGTAAGATTTTTTTCTTGTTATTGTGTTCTGTTAGGAAAACAATTTTCTGTTATTCCCATTGCACTGTGTTGACTGAAACTTAGAAATTACGTTCTTAGTGATTCTGCAATAGTATTGTACAGTAGTATACACTCGAAAGGTTACTAAAATTGTATCAACTGCCCTGTTCAAATTGTTTTTCTAATATGCAAGAGGAATTGATGTCATCAGCAGCTTATAAGATTCTAATATACAAGAAACTAGGCTTGATATTCGACCAACATATTAAGAAATTCAAAATCGAGACGGTTACATCAGATATTTTGCAAATTCGTTCCAGACTCAGGTTAAAGGCCCATTCGACTATTTGCTGTTGTCTCATTTAATACAGCGCCTCACAAACAAAGGAAGATTATTGGTTGCCTAAATCATGTGCGTACAACTAATGAATCACAACCATCTATACAGAATTAAAACTTTGGGGCGGGGGTGATTTCCGTTATAGCTACGTATATCGCAAAGATACTAATATTATTTATTACAATTAACCATAGGTTACATTTCTTTAGAAATATTTTGAATGTGAACATTTTTATACACTATGTTAATTCTATTGCCCGTGACAATATTAATTTTAATTCAACATTATGCTTCAGTTAGACTTTCATTTTTAAACTGTACAAATTATTTATTGTGCCTTTTTACTTAAGGTTAATTATTGCATTGACATGAGTTTTGAGTTTGTTTTTAAGTCCACTTTATGTACACTCGCCTCAATTAGTATTCCGGCAGTTTGTTTCTTTATACAGCATATTTGCAGAAGATACAATTCAAAATACAAGTGTATCAATATACGCTGTATAAAACACAACTTATTACTAATTTCGTTGACCCTGTACAGAAATGCTAATCGGGACAACCTACAGTATAAAGGGGGAGTACGAACCACTATGTGCCTCCACCGGGAACTGATATGTTGACGTACATGCCCGTATTTAATTAATTGCATAATAAAATTATAAGAAATGGTTGGTATTCACAATAAAACAAATGCTACTTCAAACAACATGCAATTTTATGAATTAGATAACATTACTACAATTGAAGAACTCGGGGAATTATACCCCGAATCTGGAATCTGAGAGAGTAAATATAAATTTAGAAGCAAACTTGTTACAAATTAGGTCCTTTGCAAAAATGTACTCAGGGTCTACAGAAAATAGGGAATAAATCGCTATGGAAGGTAAGGACGTTTGGGGGGGCAGGGGGTAAGGACCCTCCCCCCACGAAATACATACCAATTACATTAATTAAATATTGAAAATATACGTTGTTTAACATTTTTCATACAATCGAATGATACTTATTTCCACTGAAGTTATTTGAAGGTGTAAATATTTAGTTTTTATAATTGCTTTATTTAACACTAATTTGTGTGTGTCTGTCTAAAGCTAACGTAGTATAACAACTCCTTTGTTGCGTAATTATTTTATTGGGAGACTCGAGACAAAATTATTCTACCCGACTGGCAAGGACATATTTAAAAGCGAGGCCCAAAGGTCCGGATCCCCTCCCCTCCAAGCCTTACCAAATACTAAAATTAGATCATGAAAATATACTTGTTTAGTATTTGCTGTATAGTTGAGGTTATTTATTTCCACAGAATTTTAAATGACGGCACCAAGGATATTAATCTGAAACTTTAATTTTCGTTAAATGGATCTAAAATTCGTTTTTGTCATTTAATAAATATTACTTTTTTTATCTATTTGGAACTGATATGTTTGTCAGGACAGTTGCTTTCATGCAAAATTTAAGCGATCTTAACTATAAGTACGCTAGATAATGAATACATGCTTTTATATACGTATATATTTTTATACCGTATTTTTACCTATTCATAAATAATAGCAATACGATATTAATTTTTGTATTTTAATTATTATTATTCTAATTTAATATAATTATACGAATTATTGTAATTTAAATGTTAATACTATTATAATTATTATTTCTGAGACACTTGGTTTGGAATCCCCCCCGAAATAAATTTCTAAATAAGTGCCTAATGGAAAGTATACATTTTCAAAATTCTTTCAAAAAATTGTGATGTTCAACTCTGCGGTCTTGCTCTTTTGATAATATAATACAAAATATTTACCTACTCAATGGGGAGGGCTCCTCGATGGCATAGTGGTAAGTCGTCGTCTTGTAATCAAGGTGTCCCGGATTCGATACCCGGCGGAGGCACATGGCACAGTGGTTCGGATCCCACATTACACAGTAGGTCCAGTCCCGGTTAGTATTTCTGTGCATAAAGTGGACTTAAAACAATCAATGGGGAATGGGGGTTTGGACCTTTGAACTATCTCCTTAGATACGAGCATGTGATGGTTTTAAATATGGGAGAGTGAAGCACTGCAATGGAGTTCACAGACACGGCACTGCTTCCCCTTGGGACAGGTCGGCTGCCTGCCTTATCTCCACAATCGTGTCAAGGTCGCTCCTTCTTGCAAACTGGACCGCGACACGCAGAACAACTACATCTGCATCTCATCTCGCGAGAAAATCTGAACAAACTTTAAGATCCCACGATTCTCCTCCAGTTGTTATAACGGGCTATAAAGGTTACGGGTTTGTGGGATCGCTCATATATGTGTAACAAATGGCTGCACATCGTAAAATTATGCATACAAGATCTACAATCAGTATTCCCACAGAAATCAATGGTAAGTAGATATTGTGTCAGTTGGTTTACGTTGGCCATTGCAAAGGATATTTCCAACAGCAAATTGACAGCAGAATAAAAATTCAAACTAAGGGCTTCTGGTGTTAACATTAAACCGAGATTTGTTTAACACTGCATCTTTTTTACAACCAACTATGCAAATAGGAAATTGACTTCCCTATCTTTCATTTTCCACTTCTTCAAAAATGGAAATATGTCTTCGGGACTACTGAGTAAGGATGTCCTTTGAGTTCTGGATACCATATTTTCATATTTGTTGTGTATCGAAAAGTAACGATATACCAAAAAACGGTATTATCAACATACTGAAATGTCCACTATAATGAATATATCAAAGTACTATACATCAATGCAGGCACGTAACCAGGGGGAGGCCCCCACCGCCGAAATTCTAACATATTTGTTAAGGTTTTTATTAAATCATTCAAATGCTGACCAAGGCAAAATTTATTGTAAAAAAAATATATACTCTAAAAACGTAACGTCTCCACCCTCTAACAGACAAAGATCCACAATAAATTGATGTAAAGATCCAACCATCATCTTCGCAGTACAGGGTCCGTACACAAAAGAAGTGGTGCCTTCATGTTGTTCTGTGTATGGACCCTGTACTGCGAGTGTATAGCGCAACAAATATTTCAACCTAGGCCGCTAGAGAGCCTTATTTAGCAACTGAATGTGTTCCTATATTATGGTGGAGGTAATGTTACCGTCTCGTCTTGCAGTTGCTCCTGCATCATGTGATTCCCGGAGCCTTTCCCATAGGGACCCTACAGAACGAGATGACTGGAGTGAGTCTTGCTGGGACCCAGCTTCGAGTCAACCTCTACGAGAGAGAGGAACAACCATGGAAAGACGTAAGTACAAAATATTAACCACTTTGTCATGGCACTAAGTAGTGTAGTATTTGAAAAATATCCAGAGCGGAGTGAAGGGGACTTCCAGTACCTTCTCTCGAAGCATCACATGTCCATCCTCCAAACGCCAAAACTTAGAAACCTGAGGAAGAATGCAGGAACAGAAGGAAAAGATTGCCCCTCGTCCTCCTCGAAGTACTCCCCAGCCTCAGCTGTGATAAACTCAGGTCAATTCTGGACAGGACTGGTTTGATTCGATTTGAGTTAAGCGTCGCTTCTCCTGTCTTGTATTTGTATTTCTTACGTCGCTTTTCTGCCACTTTTGGACTGATCGTGACGAAGAGGATGAGACACGATTCGATGAAACTGATGAAAGGACACTCATACATGCAGAGACCGGGGCTCGAACCCGGGAACTTCGAAGTCTACCACTTCACACGTTTGGCCATCGAGCCTACAATTTCCTGTCTTGCACTCAAAACTTTTGTAAGGATTGTTCACAATGTAAGCAACGTCCACCATATTTTCATTCTCTCTCCATAGCTCGTGGTGACAATTCTGCTGACCAAGAATGTTTTTCAGTTTGCACAAAAAAAAAATCGCAGAAATTGCCTTCGTATAGGTGTGGGAACCAGCACTTTCCATTTCCCAGACAATGCAGTTTTCACTCTCACACCGCATGTTGACATTCTCTTTTGCTTTATGAAGTCTTGAGGAAAAGAATTTTCCCCCCTCTTTCGGTTCGGAATCATCCATAGCCGCATCGCGCTATTGTGCTACGATTTGGGGATTTATAAAGAACCACTAAGTGGGACAGGCAACACTGTACACAACGAGGAAGAACTGCAAAATTAAATCCATTCTTCACACTAAAAAGAAATCCATTACACTGCAGCGTGATAAAACCACACAGACAATTCTAGGCTCCCTTCTTTTCTTCCATTTTTTCCTGCAATCTTTGACGTAAAGGAAAGAAGCGTGCGGTAAGAAGACAAGACTTACTTCATATTCATTTTTTTCTTCATTCGAACTGGTGCTAACTGAGAAAGCGTGAAAAATTATGAATCATTCCGCACTTTCGTTCGGTTCTTCGTGCAGGCCAGTGAACAGCATTAGAATCTATGCACGCCAGTATTGTTTGAACTCAAATCTTCAGTGAAAGAAAATGAATTGCGGACGGGTGTAATCTGTCAAGCAGATATTGTTAAAAAGCTCTTCGAATGTCTTTTTTTAAACAGTTCTCCTGCTGTTTCATTAATGTAACAGGAAGAGGGCTATGAATTAAAGTACCAGTAGAAAGTTTGGAATCTCTGTCATGAATAAAATATTTAAAAGCAGCTGAAGTTGCTGGCGAAAGTTGTCTTTCAGTGGTGTACATAGTCTTTCTTTCGAGCGAAGAAAAGATCTACGTAAATGATTTACAGTAGCCTGCCTATCTGTAGTTTTCTCTCTCTGTGTGTTATTTAAACCTTGTAAAACATGGTTGGATCAAGGGAGTTTTCAGACCGAAGTGACAAGTAATAGGCAATATTTTTGTCACTTGGAAACGAACCTTCAGAAAATAATGCAATCAAATAAGAAATAGGTGCGATAGGTTCAATCACGTGGCTAGGTTGATCAATTTGGGGGCTGAAATGTAAGAATGAACATTTTTTTTTTTTACCGTAGAGGTCTATATCTCTCTCTAGATATATAGAGATACAGCTTTGTTGGTAAGGAAGATTATTTTCTCCTATAACCCACAACAATGTCAATTTTCTCGATTTGGTACAAACGACTGCAAAATTCGACCGTTTTACAGGAACATCTGAGACGGATATAGACTCGTGAAATTCATGACCATTGTTTGAGGAGTCAAATTCATTAACTTAATGTTGTCGAGAGCAACAAAAGAAATTCTAGACAAACTTAAGAAATCCATGTATTATTATCTGTAATAATAGATTGCAGTCCTGATTTCGGCCACTAAAAACAAATGTCATTCGTTCTTAGATTTGTAATTTGTCTGAAGATAAATGTTGCGACTTCAGACTGTCGTGCATTCTTCACCGCGAATAGTATTTAAAGAAAAATATACGTCGATTTATTGAAGTTAAACATAAAAAGACTGTATGTTGCACATGAAATCAAACAAAGTTACGAACAGAGACTGTCTCTGCTATCTCGCCCGACGCTTCTAATTTTTGTTGTTGTTGCTTGCTACATTAAAGGCCAAGATAACAATGGTTTATTCTACATAAAATAACATTTTCACAATTGACACGACGGAACAATAACTGAGAAGTATAGAGGAAATTCTTGGATGTTTGTGCATCCACTGAAAAATATATTTCCTATAGTCTCTTGGCGGCCTTGGGTGGACTGGTTTCAGATTGAAATAAGTACATGAATCAGGAGTATGACAACTGCCCGAATATGTAAATGTACGTAATGGCGTTCAAGCTAGGGATATCATGTGCATGGTTTACACCAGATCGAATTCGACGCCTTTTATTGCAAGGCGACCGCGTTGACCACCACTATCGGGGAGGCCCGAGTCTTTTTTAGCATCTAATTGTGCACTTGAAGAATGACGACGTGGGATAACAAATTTTATACACATTTTTGATCGGATCTCTTAAAAATAAACTCAGTTGTGTGTGTAAAACTGAATATTTGATGGCACTGAATAAAACAGAGATGCCACGTACTCAAATGGTTAGCGCTCTATCTTTGGTGCGAGAGGTCCCAGGTTCGACACCTGGAGGAAGCTCCTAAATTTCTGTGGCGACTCAGCATCTTCAGGGTAATTGGGGAACTATCAGAGTAGCCACTCTAAGACCATGATAAAATTCAAGCATAATTCCCGGTTTTCAAGGCGAACTTTCCAAGAATTCAAGGATAAAAGCAGGTGTTTTCTCAATTTGAACTTTACGTATTACCACCTTTCACCACCAGCACACAAGCGGCTCTGGAGCTCACCCAACGCCAAATCAATGGGTACTGGGGGGAGTAAAGGTGGCCGGAGCGTGATGCTGATCACATCACCTTCAAAATGGCCGAGATCGAGAATGTGTGGAGCTCTAACCCCACATCCCCTACATGTGCCTCATGGTACGGTGCATATGCACGGGAAACTTTAGCATTTTTTGCCACCACCCCACCAACACACATAAATATATTAACAATATAAAGGGTGTGCGAGATTCCAATGTATCTAAAAATTCTAATTCAATTAACGTACAATTTAAAATATTTAATTGAAGGTGCAGAGTTTACATTTGCCGTACTCATTTCACATACTCAGGCTCAAAATGCATCTACAAACACAAGTCACAAATGCTACGAGATATACTAATCTACGAAAAACTGTTAAATGTATAAGACTTTCAAACTCAAATTTAACTAATCAACTTCAAGATATCTTATCTTACAATAATCTTCCGTCTGTCTGATTAATTGTTATGGAAAGGACACTAACAAAGTAAACGGATTGAGATATAATTATGTTTTATTTTCCACGCAGCTTTCATTTCCTTCAACGATACAAATAGAGAGCGCTAAACTGTTAAAAACTTGCCTCAGGGCATTTATAAATATGTGTAAATTCAATGGGATTTGGATTAATAAAAGTTGCCATTTTTCACGTCTACGGAGAAAAATTCATGCAGAATTCCCTGATAATTCCCGGTGAGTAGCCACTCTGGCTATTTGAAAGCAATTAGGTACCGAAACACGGTCTCGAATCTAGACGGGACTAACGTACTGGCCACACGTCACCAAATGAAAAAAAACAACACCTGGCAGTTCTTGGAACTCAAAAGAGCTCTTGCGCCATGGAGTTTAATTTTAATTTAACAGACTAATTTTAGTTTTTTTAAAAGCAGCTAAACATGGCATTTTTGCACAGTCCGATGATGCTTCCCTTCAACCCACTTTTTCAGATCCCCCCCCCCCTCCTCGAATGGATTCCCAATGCATGAGTGCAACGTGCTACTAGTTCGGATCCTGGTCAGCCATGGCTATATCATGTTCGTGCCATCACTATTTCCTTCCTCATCGTCGCAATTTACCCAAGAGGTAGAACAGTGACGTGAAATAATCAAATTAGAAAATACCGTCTCGAAGTTGTAGGAGCCGATAGATTTCCGCCCCGCCAGTAGACAAATAACAGCAAATATTCGGCAAGTAATTTGTTTCTATGCATTTTTTTAAAAAATAAAACTTTGTATGGACACACATTGATCCAAAAATCATGTGAAAATTCTAACAGTATTAAACCTAAGAAAAACGTAAATTTACTACCAGCAACGACATTATGAGATAAGTGGTACTACATAAAAGCATCCATTACTTCGCTACAACGTATCACCGCGAGCTTAGAGAGAAAAATAAGTTCACAAATAACAATTTTCACAATGAATATGTTTCCACTTTCTCGCGGGTGTACAAAGGGTCACCGGCACCCGTAAGTTCCAACTCAGTCAATCCAAATATTGTCTCATTTCTTACATTTTTGAATGACCTCTCGCCTACCCCATCGCGGTTGGTTAGCATAATGGTGCAAATATACGACGTTAAACCAGCCAGCCGAAAATCTGGCATTTGAGCCTCGGTCCACTGAGGTCGTTAAAAAGAATTCCATACAGTTGTGAAAAGATGTTCACTCGTGCATCGTAATTAAATACTTGTTGTTGTTCTTGACAACAACAAGTCTTGGTGATTTTCTCTCTCATAACAGCAAAGGATACGACCAGTGTTGATCTACACTACTATTAACGAACAACTCAAACTTACCTCCCGCTCCCGGTCTCATGTAGCCCAACTTCATTTCTGCTTATCACAGAAACGTCAAAGTGACACAGCTGACTAGCCACTGCACCCTCTAGCGGTGATAACATTGAACAGTGTTGCTATGTCACAGGAAAAATTTTCCCCTAACGCAAGGATACTTAGCTTGAATATTTCGCTGAAGAGAAAATATATTTTATAATAAATCTTAATGTGCAAATGAAATGTTAAAAGGTCTTCATTACTTAAGAGAAAATAAACAAAAACCTACTGTAGAACTGATTTCTTTTTTAAAAAATATTTTCTCTTTCCCCATAAAGATGGCGCTTATAGACATGAATATTTTAATGAAAATATCAGTGGCGTACACAGATGGATTCGTGGGTGTCAAACCCTTTCTTTAAGACTCAACTTTCCTTTATAAATAAATAGAAATATGGAGCTGTATGGAAACACAAAAATACGAAATTTCTTGGCCCATCATTTTATATATTATTATCTCTTTTTTAATCTGTTGCTTGGTGACCAAGCAACTCGTAAGAATTCCGATGTTGACCCAGCATTGTGAGGACAATTCTGGAGCTGCTTGAAACAAAGTAGGGGCACCGGTCTCAAAAGCCAGAAAACAGGGACGATGAAACTTGATGTGCGTCCTCCAAGGAAAGCAACTTTTTAGGCATTTGCTCTCAAAAGGCTGTTGCGGGGCACACCTAGCTTGTAACAAACGCTAAAACTAAATGTTAAGAACTCTAGACCTGGCCCTTGTAACCTAACTACATATGAATTTAGACCTAAGTGGAATTGCTAGGTTAGGAGGGCCGTCTTAGTATTTAGTTTGGGCGTTTGTTGAGAGCTGGGTATGCCTCACAACAGCTCGTTGTGCAACAGAGTTTAGTTTTTAGTTTAGAATATAGATGAATGGTGAAGTTTTCAGGAGATCGCAGGTTCAAACCCTGTCATTAGTAACGTTTTCCAGTGGGTTTCCCTCTTACCTCATTTAAATACTACAACAGTTGTACTGCCTCTACGAAACTCTACAAGTTGCATTATAATTGTGTATCGCGAGCCATTGTCCCCTGCCATGAATGAGAAGAAATTTGAACAAATTAGGATTGTGTAAGTAATAGCTTTATTGAGACTGACAAAAAAAATGGACCAAATACGTCTTCCTTTGTCCTCAAGTCCTGCGAATTAACTTTTGTAAATGCAATGCATGGAAATTTTTGGACTGCTTAGGTCTGATAGGGCTCTCTTCAATAGCATACTGATTATATGTGAATAATATTTATGTACCCGATAATTGTTCAGTTCTCACATTTGATTTTGAATTGCAGATTGTAACAATCAATGGTGCAGAAATTCAGAAGTCTGACATCATAATTCCACAGGGAATAGCTCATGGAATGGACAAGGTTCTCTTTCCCTTGCCAGTTGGAAACCTCATTCAAACACTGCAATCTGATAGAGGGCATAGGTTTACAAAATTCATTCGAGCTGTAAGAAGAGCAGGTTTGGCAGATAGGCTTTCAGGTAAGGAAATTAAGAACTGGTAACATTTTTTGTTTATTCTCCAAGATTGTTGGCTGCACCCGACTTCAAGAGTCAGCTTTCGAAATACTGAAGTAGTTACTCATAGTAGAGGGAGTTAAAAATCACAATTATGTATGTACGTACAGACATATATTTTGTAGCTCTGCCTTTAAAGCACTGACTCTAGTGTCGAATATGTAGTCCTCATGGTGAGGAAAATTCAATTGTTTCAGGACATGAGGAGGGGCTGCTGGGGTATGTGGCATCGTTAAAGCTAGAAGTGGGTGTGTGAGGGAGTATTACTGTAAAATTCGTTATTAATATTTTTATTATGTGGAAATACAGAAATTTCTGAGTCAAGGATAAATTCTGGCTAATTGAACTATAATTTGTAATACTTCAAATATCATGTACACAGGGGAGACAAAATCTTTACGTAAAGGTTTCTTCTGCACTACTAATATGTTACATAACGATCCGGGAAAAGTCCTGAAGAAATAAACTCTTTCAGGTTTGCATCTCATTTGCATTAGGTTCAGTTCTAACAATGAGCATCGTCAGCATGGATTGGGGCTTGCTTGTTGCTACACACGCCACTAGCTACGAAATTTGGAAGAAGACTGATAGTTTCTGAGGGTAAAACCAACTCGGTCTCTTTCAGTATACACCCCTACTTAAGTTCTGTTTAAAAAAAATAATGAAACCTGACCAAGTTATGACAATTAATAGTGGCAACGTTTACCATTTCAGGATCAAAGACGTACACAGTCTTTGCACCTACAAACAGAGCATTCTCGGAATTCACAGACCAACAGTTGGAGAGGCTTTTAAACAACAGGGAACAGCTGCAGTCCATGGTTCTGAAGCACGTTCTGCCAGGAAGCCTCTTCAGTTCCGGTATGAAATACTACCAAATAAAGGACAGCATGGGAGGAGAGAAGCTAAGGCTATTCCGAAGCAAAGGTAAGAACATATAGAACTTATTAAGGTACCAGAGCTACAGCCACAGATTTCTCACCTGGGGCGACAATAGATTTTAGTGCCACTGCACAAAATTTGGCACTTTTGATGCCTGTCCTTCGCTTGTGATAATCTTTACTCTCCTAACTTTTACTTCATTTTAATATCATGTGCAAACAATTTACCAACACAGTGGCATATTCCGAATAATTTGACCAGGTTTACCGCAAAAAAATCTTATATATTATATATATATTTTTATATATTAATTAGATATAATAGAATCCAAACACCAATGCAATTTCCATAAATATGAAAAACTTGGTTTACCGACAGAATACTTTTTCTACTTCTTAATGCAGCTGCAGTATATATGTAAGTGGTGTCAGGTGGCGTGCAAGAAGGTGCCTGCACATACCTTGTATTCAGGTCAGCACTCCCTTCCACACACCCCGTTTTCATCTCAACAGTAGGGCTTCCCCTATGTTGTAGTGGTGATGTTCTTGCAATCAAGGAGTCCCAGGTTTGATACCCGGTGCAGGAACAGTGGTTCATATCGCACTTTGAACCGTAGGTCCAGTCCCAATTAGCCTATACATGCATAAAGAGGACTTAAAACAAAAATTCAAATTAAAGAATTCATTTGAACAGTAATAGTAACAAAAATAAGAAATGAATATACGTGGAAGCAAGCAGGTTCACTATATGTAGTGCACATATGCAATAAAATGATCTGCTCCTGCAATTTTGGTGTTAGAGTCCAACACAGATATTTCTGCCGTGCGATGCGCGACACAACTCAAGAAGCAGTGTTGCTAATGGAGCAGATAGAAAAATCGCAGCAGTGCGCCGATGCACAGCTGTTACGTACAACAAGAAAATTAGAGAATTCAGGTCTATCTAACGTTGCGTTTTAAACGTCATGCATTATACCAGGACTAGGATTAATATGTACTAACAAGTGGCTTTGTATGTAGCTACATACATATGGACTAAAAATTCGCAAAATATGAACTAACACATACGTAAAATTACCAAAAATGCTGCAAAGAAGACTTCTTCATACGATTCCTTATTTGAGTGATTTCAAACAAAATAAAAAAAAATATTATTTTTCATTGCATTAATGCACTGGTGCGTAATAACTGTTCACTCCCAAAACCCGTATACACTGGTACGGAACTGCAACCGCAGATAATAACATGCCAACGTGTTAAACCGCGACAATTGGACCACAACACTCCTCCTCAAGCAGTATTATTATTTCCTCTCTGTGATCGGCGACAGTCGGTTGCCTTTGTTGTACATTTACAAACGATGCCGGCTTCCACAACAATAACAAGTACATATACTGCCACTAGACGATAAGCTGCGCGGCTTTTTCTTTTGCTATGAACCAGGGCAGGCGCTAGTCATTTTGCCTCCCTGGGCGGTGGTGGCAGATGCCGCTCCATTTCGACCCCCCCCCCCCGTCATTACGCAGCAACGGGAAATTGAAAATCAATATATTCCTAAGTAAAACATCAAAATATAAAATAAATAATGAGACTTCTTATGCTATTTCAATACTATTAAGCGCAAAATAATATCTCGCTCGACCACAGTTTTCAATAGGCTTATTTTTTCTTCTCTTCAAATTTTGCCGCCCTGGGCGGTGGCACGGTTCGCCCTCCTCTTCCGCCGGCCCTGCTATGAACTTTGTCACCCATCAAAGCAAGGCAATTTTAACACAGAAAACAATATGCATCGCATTAAGCAGCAAAAATGACACCCTCCTCTATGCAATTTCTACAAGAACACGTGCCGGAGCCAAGAGTTGAAATGCTGTTGGAGCCACATAATTTATTCATTTTGAAAAATTCCAAAATTATGAAATATGAACAATTTGTGAATTACACCTGTTGAAATATGTAAAATTAAGTATATTTTCCTTAAATATGTAAAAGTTAGTATTTATTAAAGTTAGAAATATGGAAAAATATTGACAATAAAATGTACCTGAAATCACTACAAACATTACTATTCGCAAAGATATCACAAAATTTCAGCGATATTTCGTCAAACTAAAAGTATGTATTTACCTATAAATCCTAGCCCTGATTATAACCAGTAGATAACATTGAACACAGATATGTGTTCGGTAAATTGTCTACAGTTCAGAAGCACTCGCACACAACGTCAAACTAGTCAAATACTTAGTATAAAGTAAAAATATGGTGCTTCCAATCCAACAAAATTCACCGTCACTTTACCTGCCTTTCCCCTTCCGTGACAGAAATAGTGCTTCATTATTACAGTTGGCAACACTAGTTACTAGCTAGCCAATGAACATGCACTGCATAAGAAGCAACCACTACGCCGTGCTATATTCCCACATTACCGTCCCTGCCGAACGGTGTGAACCGCGAGTTGGAGCGCTATTCAATTGTTTTCAATTATGTTTGCGCGAGTGTGTCCAGGAATGGAATGACAATATGGCAACAATAGCGAAGGTTGACGAGCAGGGTAGAACACGTGATGCTACGAGAGACGGAGACGAAACGAAAATTGGTATCTACGCAACGGCAAAGATATGTGTGTTGTACTCTAATAGACATGTCTGAAATGTAATCCAGTCTCCATTAGTTTCTATGTAATAAAACTATTGCCTTTTACTTAATATTATTTTTCAAAACACAATTGAATGTGCCATTTTTCTGTTTTATACAGTTCGATTTTATCCATTGCACATCTTTATGCACTATATATTTTTGTAGTCTTTCAGAATGTTGTTGAGAGAGCATATCTTGTCTTCAGGTGTAAAATCGGTTTTGTATGAACCAGATTATGGCAGAGCATATGCGCGATTCCACTTAATATACACTTATGCCTGCTTATAAATAATTTATGCAAAAAAATCATAATTATTACTTGGTGTATAAGAAATGGCACTCAAAAAGTAGAAAATATCTATGAGAAACACTCAGTACACAGTGTTGGAACAACTTTTGTTTGCTTCTATCATACTTTTTCTATTTTTGACTTGACTTCAACAGGATAATGAGAAATAAGTCGATAAATGTTTCTTTCATGTAAATTTCAAAAAGGAAAGATAGCTAAGTTGTTGTTATCTTGATATATTTTATTTTGAAATGAATGACAACTCATATCATGTGTATGAGTTTATCAGACTTTTATTATGGGGATGTCAGAACGATTTTAGGTAAGGTAATGGTAAATTTAGTATCAAAATTAGCAGGGGGAGGGAGGTTGTCAACATCATGGATGGATTTGCTTATTTTCTTTTTGATAATATTTTAGTTACTGTGTGTTTGTGTAACTTTCTCTTCCTAGAATGAAGTGCATTTTTGGAAACCAATCTCCAATTCATGCTGACAGTTTATTTATAAGCTTTTCCTTAACATACACTTTCTGCTAAATTTTTTTATCATCGTTTTACTGATAATCACAAATAACTATGGTGTTTCTACATTACAGATCAGGTGAAGGTGAATTCTGCCAGTGTTGTGTCTTCAAACATACCAGCTACAAATGGCGTCATACATGTCTTGGACTCACTAGCATAATTTAAACATTCTATAATAAGAATGTGATGATCGTGTGAGCAACAACAAGCCTGTACAAATGTACTATAGGTGCTATCGTAAAGGCACATGCAGTTTCTTCATGAGCATGCGTTTGCCTTTGTTGTGCATCCTGCACTTCAAATTTTAAGAAAAGTGTGTTGCTGCGCAACTACAACATATATAATATCCTCTGGAAGTGTGAATGCCTTTGGATACTTCAATTTGTACTATTATATTAAATGTAAAACAATTCAGACACAATCAACTCAAAGTAAGAAAGAAAAATGTTTTAAAAAGATCAGCGTAACCCATTCACATCTTTACTCTTAATTTTAGATGCATGCCTCTTGTCTCTCAATTTCAGGATTTGAATCTTTTCACACTATAATAGAAATTTATACCTGGAGAAATTACTGTAAAAAGTAATGTATTAAAAGTTACTTTACTTTTCTTCAGAAATTGATGTGATGCCAATACGATACCATTACATAAATGCAACATAGATCTTTAACAAGATATAGTTCAAGACAATGATTAACACACAGACTTGAATGCAGAAATCCTTTGGTCCGAGATCCTAAAAGGATACTAAATTTTAGTGCGCAGGTTTGTTAACTTCACAACTAACAGGTTGCCTGGTTTCCTTGTTAGTCCTTTAAGCATGGTGGCTAAAAAATTGTGCAATGGATGTTAGTGATGTGAATGGGGTAGTCAGTCAGCTTGCAATGTAACAGAAACAGTACTTTGAAGTGGTATGTGTGTGTGTACAAGGTTAATTTATTTACAATACAGAAATTAAAGAACAACAGAATAACAGAAAATATTAATAGCGTAGTTGACCAATTATGTATAAAAGCTAAAACAAAGTTAGGTTAACTGTAAAATAAGTGCCGTTGATTTATATGAGTTGTAGCTATGAAAGCCAGTATTTTATATTCCACTTCAACCTGCTGATTTAGAAAAATTGTATATTTAGGTCATTAATGTTTGTCACATCTTCCTTAGAAATTATGCTCTCAAGATCATGCAAGTCATAAAAAATAAATAAAAAAGCAACAAATTATTATAAAAAATGAAAGGAATAGCATATACCTCATTTCCCCACAATATTTGTAATAATTCAATGATTGAACTGTAACATGAGATACAATGAAGTTTGAATTTTCAATGATAAAGTCATGTTGCACTTGCAAATTTGTAATTATCTCAATTTTTCTACAATTAATTTTGTGAGTGTACAAGTAAGGTTTGCTGAAACATGTGTACATATATTTAACATTCAAAATAAATTTAACATTTGCAACAACTAATAAACTCTTTCCTAGTTATATGGGCTACAAGTAATTTTTATCAGCACTACGTAGCTTAACACTTTTCACAGGTTGGCAATTTTAAAATTAATTGTAGTAAAAAAAATCATGTCCTGAGATTTATTTCTCTGTTCGACAAATTAAAAATTAAAAATAGAATTGTGAAGAATATGAAATCAAATAAAGTTTATTGAAAGTAACTTAAAGCAATTCTCTTCTAAATGTATGTATAGTGAAGTTGAAATATTTACACACCACTGGAACTTCATTCAGTACAAAAGCAATGTCCTTTTAGGTATGGCATTTTGTGCAATTAAAAATAAAAATATTGGAAAACAAATCAATGAATGACTGAGTGAGAACTTTTATCTTGAGAAGAAATTATTATATGAATGAAATTTCAATAATGCACCATCATATCTACAATCTATCATTTCTTAGAGACTTGGTGATATGCAATTTACTAATGAAATCATTGAGTTTACAAACAAATGAGGAAGTTCAACAGAAATATGAAGTGTTCCAAGACATACTGTACTGTACTTTTTTATTTGTCAATGTTCAAATTGATTGTGTTTCTGCATCATTAAGAAGTTGCAAGATAACCCTATGTAAAAATTAATAATATGAGTTGTTTCATATTATGGTATACAGTTTTTGTAAATAAAGATTGAAATATTATACCTGTGTTTAACTACTTGGAACGAACAAATAATTTATAATCAGAGTTTCCTAGTTGGAAATTGACAAAAAATTGACAAAAGAACCTGAGCATCATCCGTCAAATTGTGGTATAATTTTGCAATGAATGGGATGAAAAGAGGTCAAGAATATTTTCTGTAGTGCTCTAGTGCAGTCAAATGTATTAAACCTTGTCGCAGATCTATCAATATCAGTTAGAATGATTTCATTTCTTTGACATTATAATTACATTCAATTGATCAATAATTTGTGAATATCATCAGTTGTTTCAGAATTGCAGTAATCAGGGACAGCCACACATAAGGAAGATAAGGCTGGCTCACTGTCATCTGCAACCACAAGTGTACAAACATTACACTGGCAACTATATACAGTGGTGTCAATTAAGGGGAGGCGGGGAACAGTTGCCTCCCACTTTTTGCCGCCCCTGCACTACAGCTTTTAATGGTAAGCCTTGTCTACCAAGAAAAAGTGAACTATATGTCCCACCTTTCAGGATTGACACCCAATCACTTATGACAAGTGAGGAGCAAAGGATAACATCACTTGAATGGGGAAAAATAAAGTTTCAGGACTGAGAAAATAACAGAATTTCGTTACTTGCAAGATGACCAGACACATGTATTGACTTTACTCTTGTGTGTGTCCATTTTAATTACAATGATGTCTACATCATGTAGTGTCTTTAAAATACATGTTTTATATGAATCTTTGTATTTAATTATTGTCTGGTTAGAAAAGTTTTAAAGCACTATTGTTCATTCTGCATTAAAATTTCTTGGCATAATAACGTAATTTTCACACAAGTTAAAACTAAAAAATAGTAAAAATAAAGAAATTTGTGAGCAATGAATATCGAGATGCTAGATATGGTTCGATAGAAATATGCATAGAGATTGAGAAACAAATAATAGAATACGTTAAACAGCGGTTCCCAAACTTTTTCGTTTCACGGCACCCTTAGTGTTTCAAGATTTTTCCGTGGTGCCCAAGTCAGAGTCTAACACTTACAACGCTCAGTTAGTGTGATTAGGTTGCTTGCCTTAAGTTAAAAAATAAAAACATATTCCAAATTCAGAAACATTTTATATGTAAAAAGTACTAAATAAGCACATATTTGGAACAATCACATCATTTCAGTGAAAATATTGGAACATTTCGCCGTGCCCCTGTAAGCCAGTCATGGCGGACCAGAGTGCAGCGGTGCACAATTTGGGACCACTGCGTTAAAATATACTGTAGGAAGAAATTTAAGCAAAAAAAAAAAAAAATGAAATTTGATCATGGTAGTAGCCATGTAGCAATTCCTCTCTTGTTCACATCTTACCCTCATACAAATGGGGTTCCTCTTTTCATAGTTCTTTGAAACCCTTGGGAACAGTTTCAATTACTCACAATTACCACACGAGCAAAATACGTAAATCGTCCATTACCCAAAACACTAGGTTAAAGAAGCATAGTCATGAATCGAAATTCGTTTGCATACTATATGGAAGTAATGCGAATATGTTTTTATTAATTTGTTCGTCTTTTTTCCTTTTTTAGATATTCTTTTAATCATATCATATATAATGATTTGGGCTCCCACTTCAGAAAAAGTGCACTTTGGCTGTAGATATTGCAATACTTCTAGCCACAGAAGTGGTAACTCGATCACAAGTCTTATGTTTCAAGTTTTAAGTCATCATCATCCCTCGCCGTTTCCTGCCTCTGGCTGGGTCGGCATAGAAGTCAAGCCTCTCCATTTTTTCCTGGTCTTCCACCACTCTTCTCTTTCCACGGTGTTCCAATTTTGTCCTCTTCTCCTAACACTCTCCACTACATGCTCTATCCACAGAGATCTTGGTCTCCCCCTTGGCATTATTCCTACTCCTTGTGCATTGTAAGCTCTTATTGGTAGTCTTTCTGCATCCATCCTCTTCATGTGTCTGAACCATCTTATCTTTGCCTAATCTATCCTGTCCTGAAGCTTCACCACATCCACTGACTGTCGGATCTCCTCATTCTTTATTCTTTCCCTTCTAGTCTTCCCCAACATACTCTTTCAAAATTTCATCTCCACTTCCTGCATCTATCTTTTGTCTCTCTCTGTCATTATCCAAGACTCTGCTCCATATGTAATTATTGGCACATAGTATGTGTTATATATTACCTTCTTGCATTTCATAGGTACATCCCTGTTCCATATTAATCTTCGAATACTTTGATATAGTTCACCACCCATTTGTCCTCTTCTGTTTACCTCCTCATCTATTCTTCCACTTCTCTCAATTATGCTTCCTAGATATTTGGTGCTCTCCACTATCCTCAACTCTTCCGTGTCCATCTATATTCTTGGTTCATTTCTGGCTCTGTTTCTTGTTATTAGCACCTCGATCTTTTCTGCACTGAATTTCATTCCTGCTTTTCTGATTTCCTCATTCCAACTATCAAGCTGTCTCTGTACTACTTCTTCCCTGTTCCCCCATATTACTAAGTCATCAGCAAACAACAGGGCCTTCATCTCTCTCTCTCCATTGCCTTGTAATCAAGGGGTCCCGGGTTCGATACTCGGTGGAGGCACAAGTGGTTCGGATCCCACTTTAAACTGTAGGTCCAGTCCCGATTAGCCTTACTGTGCATAAAGTGGACTTAAAACTCCAACTCAAACCAATCTCTTCCTCTCCTATCTTCATCTCCAACTCTTTGTTAATTGCATCCATCGTAATTATAAAGAGCAGTGGGGAAAAAGCACTTTCCTGTTTTAGTCCATTACTTATACTGAACCACTGCGTTCTTCACACAGCTCTGGTTGGCCTTGTATGTGCTCTACACACTATCTCTTCCTCAACTCCTTTCTCTCTTAGAGCCTTCCAAATCTTTGTTCTGTCCATGCTATTCTACTTCTAGGAATGCCATAATCAAATCATTTCCATACTCATAGCACCTTTCCTGCATTTGCCTTATGGTGAAAATAAGATCTACTGTTGATCTGCCTCTTCTAAATCCCTACTGTTCCTCTCTGTTACTTCCCTATTATTTTCTTTAATATTTTCTCATACACCTTTGCTGAGTGGCACATACGTGTAATTCCTCTGTAGTATTTATATTCCTTTCTGTCACCCTTCTTGAATATGGGAACTATTAGTCCCTTTGTCCAATCTCTTGGCCCTTCTCTCTCTTGGCACACTGTTTTCAACACACTGTACCACCACTGCACACCAATCACTCTTGCTCCTAGTATCATTTCCACTGACACTTCATCTACTCCAGGTGCTTTACCTCTCTTCAGAGTTTCTCCACTTCATTCCATGTGAGATTCACTTTTTCCTTCCTGTTTTCTTTCTCCATTTCATCTTCATTTCCTTTTTTCACAATCAGCAATTTCTCGAAATGATTTCTCCACATTCTCCTTTTATTTCTTTATCCTGTTCTACAACATTTCCTTTCATCTCTTAGCTTACAGCTGTCTCCTCTTTCTCTTACTAATCCATACAATGCTTTCTTGTTCCCATCTACATCTTCTTCTAGCACTTTCGCCCATTCTTCCATCCACTTTCTTTTTTCTCCTTTACTACTGTTCTTACCTCTTCTTTTCCATGTACTATTTTCGTGCATTTTGTGATTTAACTTTAAACCATTTTCTAAATGCATCGTTTTTGTTTTTCACTGCCTCTCTAGTTCTTTAATTCCACCATGGTGTTTCTTTCCTTCCTTGCTTGTCCTTCTGCATATCTTTTCGGCTGCCTCTACTAATTCAGTTTTAAATCTTGTTCATTCTGTTTCTACTCCTTTGGGTTCATTTCTTGGCACTTTTGTTTGCAATTTTTCTTGATATTTCTCTGTTATTATCTTATCCTTCAATTTCCACACTCTTATCCTGCTCTCTTGTTCGTCCCTTCTATATTTTACTTTCAATCTCCTACTAGTAGCGTGTGGTCACTGTCCAAGTTCACACTG
Source organism: Lepisma saccharinum (assembly GCF_977018435.1). Classification (NCBI taxonomy): domain Eukaryota; kingdom Metazoa; phylum Arthropoda; class Insecta; order Zygentoma; family Lepismatidae; genus Lepisma; species Lepisma saccharinum. The sequence continues at coordinate 141,732,829 of NC_139229.1, forward strand.
GTATTACTTTAATGTTGTTCATTATCTTCTTTTCTTCCTTGTTTACTAATATATAATCAATCTATTACAGACTTTTGTTCATTATTCCAGCTGTATCTTGTAATCTTATGGCTGTCATATTCTTAAACCAGCTAAACAAGTTTAAATTAAGGAATAAAATTATAAATAATAGGTATTATCTGTCACCGTATTTTGTTACGATTTTCGCTACCTTAATTGGTAAACTAATGTAAATTCAAAGACAGCGAAACTTCTCACACAATGACAATTTGTGAGCCTTTATAACTTTATATTATTTTGCTATGTATTTCACACACATTTTGTTTCTTGATGTTGTCTATTGCTGTACAAGCTTAATGATAATAAAATACTTTCATTTTTATTTTTTCCAATATCGACAATATTCCAAAGAATAATATGCATGGAGTCAAGACAAGAATACATTTTTATTGATGCATAAATAGTGACTGCTGCAGTAGAGGACAGGTATAAAGATGTGGTGAGCTGCACCGGTCTGCTGTCAAAGTTCATGTCAGAAGTGCATAGGATATGTATCTTTAATTTCTGTGCCTATCAGTGTGTAAACTACATGCCTGGTGTATACTTTCCTGACTATGTGTTATTCTATATGATTGATGTGTTTGTCACATCGAACAGTTTTTTTTTAAATTTTATTTTATTTTTAAAGAACAGTGTCTGGTGCTGCTGGGTCAGACACTGCATCCTACACCACCTTGTTATCAAGGGGGGCAGAGTATTGTTTGTGTTTGCCTGATACTTTGGGAACAGAGTTTTCATAAGTTGGGGAAAATATACACAGCGGCAAATTAACCCATAACAAACATGGCATGGTCCCTGGGACTTGTGTCCTAGAACAACGCTCTCATTTTTGGAAGCAATAACACTCACTTCCCTCTCCTTTTCAATAGCCTCATATCTTGGAATATCCCGTGACCTCCAAGTGCCACTTCACTCGCTGCATTTCAGAGCAATAGACACTTGTGGGGCTCTTGGACTACGCAATGCCCTCTGCATAAGTCCTTCCATGTGGAACCTGGTGTGAGAATCCAAATTGACAATCAGTCTTTAGTAGAAATATCCTTGCCACACTTGAACTTGGAAGCGGAAGTGTATTATCAGATATGGAGTGATAAAAGTAATAATGAAGCACTTATTTCCACTGACTATAAAACATGCTCTGAACAGAATGAAAGTGATGAAGATTACAATTTTATTGAAAGCGAGATGCAGACTAGTTAACGAAGTGATGAAACCAGAGGCATTTGCCTGAGTCAGTTGCAAACAAAGACAGTGCATTCATGCTGCATGTGCAAAATACTTATTTACATAGGCTGCAGCTGAAAATTCTGCAAGGAGTGCGCAGATCACTCTGATCATTGAGCTTTTCCCCTCTCATTTTGGCATTGTGGAGAAATTTATGTGATTTTGTTTTCTTTGGGTAAGTGCATGTATGTTCTGTGATAATTTAACAACTAAAGCATTTTTTGTATTTTACAGTCCTACGACATGTATTTATAGAGGCATTTACGAATATGCCACAGATGATTGTAGTGTTAGATAAACTGAGTAATAAAAACTGCAATAATGGAACTAACTCTCTAGCCTTCTTAAATCCGAAGGTTTGTGGCTATCCTGAGCAAGATCTATCCACTCTTTTCCATCCCTACCAAATTCCTTCGGTCAATCTGCATGCACTCACAGAGGCAACACTGTATTCAGTCAGAGCATCATGCAAGTGACAAGCGACACATACAGCTTGTCATGTCGCTTCAGTTCGAAAGACTGCGTTTATTTCTGAACATTGCTTCCCAAAAGATGTGTTGCGTATCGCTTCAGTCTGAAAGTTCAATAAGTGAGTGATATTTTTCATTACTGCTATAATTCTTATAAGAACTTCTGTGCACTGTGAAAATGGATTGCTTTCTTAAAATTCTAAGCTTGCAGCCAGGAGCAACAAAAACTATTGTTCTAAATGTGTATTGTGAACAAAAAAAAAAAATATCCAGAACTGCAACTCTTAGCTCATTACACAAAGGAAGGTATTTCCTGCTCTTACCATTGATAAATATCTTTCTATAATAAAAGCTTTATAAAATGTTTCTAGGGAGTTAAATACACATGAACTTTTATAAAGACAAATAATAAATTTTATTAAAAGTGTAGTCCGCAATATTCTTCGAACGGTTTACAATATTTTCTCTAACAATTTTTTTTCACAAAAAACAGGGGTCTGAGTCAGTGTATTATGCATTGCATTTGTAATCTAGAGTATTAATACAACAAAAAAATAATAACCTTGAATAAATTGAAAAATGGGAAGTAACAGAGTTTCGAAATAGTATGAAAAAATACTAGATATTAGTTCACTACTCTTTGCATGATACCCTTCATTAGACGTAATCAACGCTGGTATGGATTTCCAAGGAAACTACTATATTCCAAGGAAATTAGTGTTTGCAACTGTTTATTTTTAATAAATTAATGTAAGGATATTATTGATAGCAGTGATGTCGACACTTGGGGTAGCGATCAGTGGTGTTCTCAAGGGAGGTTGGTGTGTGTCATACCCCTCCCCCCTGCCTTCAGGGCCCAGTATTCCTAAAAAACAATGTCCATCACAGGAAAAGATTGCAAAATGATTGATGAGTACTAAAAAGAAGAACACGTAACCCCACCCCCATTCGAAAATAATAAACGATTTGATTTGACTACTAAACCAGAGATCCTGGGTTCGAATCTCTGCTTGGCCATGGGTACCCTTCATAAATTTTATCGTATCTTCGCGATTAGCCAAAAGTGGCGAAAAAACTAAGTAAAATGAAATAAAATCATTGATTGCTTGATTTGGTTTATTTTTGTTACTTAGCGTCGCTTTTTTGTCACATTTGGTTAATTGCGTAGATGATACGATAAAATTAATGAAGGGACAAACACAAAGAACATCCATGCCCAAGTCAGGGTTCGAACCTGGAACTCCTGGTGTCTTAGCACGCTGTGATAACCACTCCCCACGGTTGGTTGATTTGGTGTTTTAAGTCCACTTTATGCACAGAAACAAAACTGGTAACAAAACACTTTTTTGTAGTTTCTTCAATAACATTAATTTGGCTTTGAGTTCAGATATACATTTTTCATTCCAAATTATTGCATTATTCACTGCAGAGTACAACACACAGGAACAAGAATGCGCGCTCATCACTGGTTCATCATATCACTCATCCTCATTTTCGCAATAACCAAATGTGCAGAAAAGCGAAGTAAAATAAACCAAACCAACAATATGAACTCTTGCCCAAATAAATACATCCTCATTTATGACTGTTAGAGGCCAACATATTAGTATATTTAAATTAACACTACTAAAACTAGTGAGAGCCTGAGCACATAATTGTAATTTAATCATTATACCTAGGTATATTCCATATTTGGAAAAAAAAAGCAAGCCTAACATTATTTTCTCAACATAACACGTTCCCATTTCATAAACAAAACATCCCATATTATACATACATATTGTACGTGTAAAAGTTTGTGTAAATTACAGAGAACATAAGTACTGCAGAAAATTTACCCGCGAGTTCTTTAAGAGGATATATAAAGGAATCAAAGGGAAACCAATCCCCTATCTGTCCTATAGAAGATAGACTGGTGGACCTGAAAGCACGGGCTTTGAACCATTGAAGTGGGGGGCGAGGGGGCAAGGGAGGTAGAGGCAGAAATCTTCCATTTTCCTTTGGGCGGCTGTTTCTACCTGGAACTGGTGAGGCGGAGGAAGAGCGAGCTAGGCCAACTTTGCCCGCAGATCGCACCGAGGGACGAGAAGCACATGAAAAAAATGTTGCATATGAACTGCCTTTAACAAGAGAAAAAAATATTGCGATTTGAAAATAATTAGAAATGCGAGATTTATTGATCTCTCTCTACTAGACTAGCTACTCCTTAGTGCACATCACTGGTTGATAGAACCTTTTTAGTACAGTAGAATTGTCCTGTCAAATACAAAAATAAGAGTAAAAAAATTTCAGATTTAGTTCTAAAAATTTTAACAACAGTAGTATCAAAAATTCTTAGTGCCAAACAATAGACCCTTTTAATTGACATTAATGGGTTTTTAATTCATTTCGAGGGGTGACGCTATTGTTATTTAATCTAGCGCCACGTGTCGTGGGGGGAGGAGGAGATGAGTCATCGATGACTCATGCACACGTGTGAGTTTGAAATTAATGGTTTTCCATTAGTGCACAAAAGACACTATTATGTATTCCGTTTTCGGCCTAAGCTAACACTATTGTTGTATTTTATTAATGCGTTTCTGCCGGATATGAGTCATGGGTGCTTTATGCACACGTGGGAACTTGGAATTAATGGTTTCTCCATTAAGGTACAAAAGACACTATTATGGAGTTTGTTTTCGGACTATTCTAACACTATTTTGTATTTTATTAATGCGTTTCTGCCGGATATGAGTCATGGGTGCTTTATACAGACGTGGGAACTTGGAATTAATGGTTTTTCCATTAATGTACAAAATACATTTTCGGTCTATTCTAAGGCGTCACGTCCAGCCATTTTGGCGTCGGTGGTGAGTCATATTTGGTATAATTAAGGATCCGGATTTACCCGTATTCAACCGGTGCCGACGCGTTCGATCGGAGGTAGAAGGTATTATAACACATGTTCGCTTTAAAGGCGAAGAAATTGAACGATGTATCCTATATGAAAACGAAGTATGCGAGCAGAATCCATGTTATTAATATTAACCTGTTACGGAAGAACCTGTTATGAGTTTGCATTCATCGGCACCCCCAAACCGCGCGCGTTCATGGACACGGGAGGGGGAAGAAAGGTTCTCTATTGTTACGGCCCCCATCGCTTGGTCTTCTTCCGAAGTTGAATGGAAGTCAAGTGTCGCCAAATTTTTACACACGAGTATTGATTTTCTTTGAGGTTCCAATTTTATTTGGTGGAAGTAATCTACGCGGTATTTCTGCCGCCTTTCGTAACATTGCAAAGACTATTTAACCAAATCCGTAAGGAATTTGGCTGAACTAGGAACATTCAGTTCCAGTATCTACAAGTTAAAGTGGATGGCATCCACTATTTGCCCTTATTTCGGGGTTGCGAACCACAGTCCATTTGATTATTGCCTTATAAACATCAGGATTCACGTAAAATTGACCAGATGTTTTTACTGTTAGAGACAATATTTCGCATTTTTTGTGTATTTTTACTCAGAAAACGCTATTTGAACGATTCAAGCAAGAGTTCGCATGGGAATTTAGACACACAAACTGTGTTTCTTCAACTTTAGCTGAAATTTAAGTTTATTTTTTTTACTCTAATATCACAATTTCTTCTATTCAGGCAACATTTTTTATTAAATTTTGGACTCACAAAGACATTTTTCAACTTTTAACTTGCTATTTTAAAAGTTTATTTCCATTTTTTACTCTAATATCACAATTTCATCTATTCTTGCAGAAGTGTTTATTGCAATTTTGACTTGCAAAGATAATTTTTTCAACTTCTTTTATTATTTTTTCTATTTATTGCCTTTTGTATCTTATATTTTTAATTCTTAACTTTGAGTTTTGTTCTTTATTTAAAAAATTTCTCTAATCACTAAGGAAGAAGTACTTTTAAGTAAAACTGTACCCACAAAGTTTATTATTACTATTATTATTAGTATTATTATTATTATTGTTGTTGTTTTTGTTTTGATGTAGTTGTTGAATCTTGTTGTTGTTGTTAGGGTTTATTGACTTCCACTACGATATTTTTGGTTTGCTTCGTAGGAAAGTTTGTTTATTTTAGAGTTTCCTCGGTATTTTCTTACTGTTAGGGTAGGTAAAGTTTCCTAAATATATGAGTAGGGTTCCATATATTCTTGTTCTTGCATGTTTTTCATATGATGTGATCACCACAACTCTCCAAGTGCTTTTACTGCATGTTTCCATTTTTATTGAGGCTTAGTGATTCCTAGAGCCACTTTATGCATGAGAGAAAGCTTGAAAATTTTGATCTCAGATAGCCGTCAACCTTATGTCAGAGTATTTTCGAGTATATTTTAGTCTTATTATGGCCCACTAGAATATCATGGCTTGCTTATTTTTTAAGTATGTTGCGCAGTTATTGTATTTTTGCTTTTGCTTTCTAGATAAACTGTATGAAATGTTTAATATTTGTACTTTTTTGCACTTATAAGAGGCCAAACTTTTACTGTAACTAAAATTATTATGTCTCTAAGCACTGAAACCCCTTTACCAAGAGTACTATAACTGAATGTTTATTAATATTGTTTCTTTCATCCCTTAAATATAACAATTTAACAATATAATGACAAATCACAGGACAAGTCGATGTTAGCAGATGACTACGTGGCTCTTAAGTCCACCTGCCAAACTTTTCTTACCATGCTATTTACCTTTATAGTCTTTTATTCGGGTACGTTTCAAGTACTATTGACTTTTTGAGTGTTTGATTAATACCAGGGGTTATTTGTATCTGTTATGCTGTATTATTCGAGGCTTCTATTTTTTATTCTACATTCACTATATGTCCCTGAGAACTAAATTCCACTGACTGAAGCTTAAAGCTTAGGCTCTACAGCATGTTGAATGGTTAAGCACTGGTCAATATGAATTTTACAGAGGCTAGTAGGAGGCATAGGAACACACGCCAGAGCCTTATTAGCGTGCAAGAAGCACTTTCAGGGAGTACTACGAGGAAACGAAGTTGATTTTTTGAGGGCTTTACCAGTTACACAGCCAATATTTGCTATTTCAAGTAACTACATGTACCAGAACATTTTACAGCCCAACACTAACTAGACTTCAATTTATACTTTATTAGGTGCTAAATGTAGCAAGAACACTGATTGTACATACTTTCCCGTAAAACTCCCCATAAATGTGAAGAATTTTTTTGCAAAAGCTGTAGTGCTTTTGTCGACCCTACCCACAAATGTTATATTCTCCCAGTCAAAGTAGATCCACCACACTCTGGTAAATGCACATACATTCTCTTTTATACACACGCACGCCACACACACACACACACACACACACACACACACACACACATACGTGCATATGCTACCTTGTGGGGACTCTGTTAGTGCACATACACTGTGGGGACCGGGGGAAATTACAGTCGTAGTCTGATGTGTTTGTTGAAAATATGTGACAAATAACACAGTAAAACTATAAACTCCTGAAAATTAAAAGTAACCTACATTGTGAGCAAATTATACAAGAAAAACGTTTCCTATCCTTGTGGGGACACCAGTACCCACAAGGCCTGTGAAATCAGGTGGCCTCGGGTCCCCACAACGTTCATTAGATATATGAAAATTTACACATACACTCCATACACACGATTGATTCTGTACAGACGCTGTGGGGACCGATGTGTAAATAAGTTTGAAAATGCTACCCTGTTGGTACTTGACAATAAAAGAGAGGAAATACTTTTAGTCTGTGTCGATTTTTGCAGTTTTTGTCGTTTATGATATTTTTCATAAACAAAATCGTAAATACTTGTCTTGCAGAGAATAAATCACTGGAAAAGAGAAACAGATGTTACATGAAATAGGAGAGATCTGACGGACACAAGAGCACTGGTAAAATTATTTTGGATGTAAATAAGTGGCTGACAAATAAAGTTAGCAAAATAATTATAATAACGAGTGTTGTGCTATTTTATGAAGAAATGCAAACTTCTCTGTTTTAAAATGAAGACAAAAAGTAAAAAGCTACATAGCAAGTGGATTACAAATAATAATAATGATGATAATAATAATATTAACTATAATAATAATAATAATAATAATAATAATAATAATAATACCATGTGATATGATGTGGGAATCATGCAGAGGGATATAGGTTTCGAAATCGATTCAATAAAGTTCTGAGTTCGATTATTTTCTTCCAGTGTCACTTCATCAATTTTATCTAATCGTCACGATTAGCCAAAAAAGCCAGAAAAAAACGATGCAAAATGTGATATATGTGCAAAGTATCTTTCATTGTTCTCACAAACTATTTGTGTTTAATTTATATACATTTCGAATCATGCTTTGCTTTAAGTTAAATGTTAATTTGTATCTGAAGTCAATTAAACATTACAATGCTGACCAAGGCATGAAACAAGGCTCAACAGTGTTACTAAATTAAATTAGTCAATAATTTAAAAAGTGCTTTTACAAGGGATATAAATTCTGATAGAAAAGTGAGTAGTGTCCCTACAACGTTGTTATCTTCCATTGAAGAAATATATAGTGCGCTCAAGGGTATACAAGCGCTTAGAAATTTTCCAAGGAGAAGCGGGAGGGGTGTATCATGGGCAAAGTCAATATATTTTTCAAGGAAGCTAAAATGTAAATTTACACGTCATGAAAATACTAACAGTAACTGTTACTAATATTATTGATTTATGTACATTTCTAATTTATGATAATATATTATTCTTTAATGCATTATTTACATCTCACAAATTCAATCAATTTACTTTATGTGCTAGCATGCTTTGAAATAAGGAAGTCATGGCTTCAATTCGCGATAGAAATTCGATATACGTTTAAGAAACTTTTCGATCCACAAGCTTACCTTTTTGTTGTTGAAGTGTATTGTGTGCTCACAAGGTATATTACTGCCGATACAAATTGAGTAGTGTCCCCACAAGGATGATATCTTCTGTTGTAGAAATGTATGATGTCCTAACAAGGTTTATTACTTCTGATGCAAAGTGAGTAGTGTCCCCACAAGGTTACTATCGTCTGTTGAAGAAGTGTATGATGTCCTCACAAGGGTTATTACTTCTGATGCAAAGTGAGTAGTGTCCCCACAAGGACACTTATGTTGAAGAAGTGTATGATGTCCCCACAAGGTGTATTACTTCTGATGCAAAGTGAGTAGTGTCCCCACAAGGTTACTATCTTCTGTTGAAGAAGTGTATGATGTCCTCACAAGGTTTATTACTTCTGATGCAAAGTGAGTAGTGTCCCCACAAGGTTACTATCTTCTGTTGAAGAAGTGTATGATGTCCTCGCAAGGTTTATTACTTCTGATGCAAAGTGAGTAGTGTCCCCACAAGGTTACTATCTTCTGTTGAAGAAGTGTATGATGTCCCTACAAGGTTTATTACTTCTGGTGCACAAGTGAGTAGCGGCCTCACAATGTTGTTATCTTATGTTGAGGAAGTGTATGATGACCTCAAAAAATATAGGGGGCTTAAAAATTTTCCAAGGAAGGAGGGGCGACATAACGCATGGGTAAAATCAATATTTTAGTCAAGGAAGCTAAAATGTAACACCATTAAGCCTTGTTTCCATGATTATGAAAAACGAAATATGCTGACCAAGGCAGTAATTTATTTTATTAAAAACATAAACTAAACGTAACGTTTCAACCTTCTAGCAAGGTCTTCTTCAGACTCTGTATCAAGTACAAAAGACCTTGCTAGAAGGTTGAAACGTTACGTTTAGTTTATGTTTTTAATAAAATAAATTACTGCCTTGGTCAGCATATTTAGTTTTTCTAAAATGTAACTTTACATATCAAAATAATAGTAATTGTAACATTTAGTGCATATAACTTATTTATGATTAAATTATTGATTTAGTTTATTTTACTTCGCTTTTGTGCCAGTTTCGGCTAATTGCGAAGATGGAGATGAGTGATGATATGATAATATATTATTGTTGCATGCATTATTTACTTCTCACACATTTAATCAATTTACAGCAAGCGGAGAACAAGTCTTTGCGCAAGTGGTGACGCTAGACGGTCACCAATGAATAGGCGAGAGGAAATGGCCTTGCAAAAAGAGGGAACACCGATTGCAGTTACCAATCTTCACAGCAGCGTGTACTGCTTCGATCTAACCACTCGATTTCCCCCTTTCTGACGCTAGGCGCAGTTTTGCTCCACTTCCATCATGTGATGTCCTTTGGGGCTTCTCCTACGATAATCAAAAAATATTTTAACCAATTGCATCAAATGTGAATCTGATTCTTAACAAAATAATAAATAAAATACACTTGATGCCTTCTGGTGCATCAATAGATATGATGCATTTAGTTTTCTGTGAGTAGCCTTTTTCACAATGGCCTCCCCCAAGGCGCAGTGGTAGCGTCGTCGCCTTGTAATCAAGGGGTCCCAGGTTCGATACCTGTAAACTGTAGGTCCACTCCAAATTTGCTCTACTGTGCATAAAGTGGACTTAAAACACCAACTCCATCAATCAATCAATTTTTCACATATATACTGGCTTCAAGATTCCACTATGTCAGTGTTATATCTAAGGAGGAAGCCACTGTGAATTCATTATGGCGGGGAAACAAATATGTTTTTCTTTTTTTGTCGCTTTGAAACATTCCATCCACTGCAACTGCTTACTCATGATATCCGATTAACTGTAAACATGTTGAAGGGAAAGAACGGCGCCACATATCATGGAGGAAGAAGAAGGAAGTGCAGGCACAGTGAATGATCCAGTGGATCATAATGATTTTTTTTTAATGCGAGTGTTATTTTTGTCTTCGGTGCGTCCTTTCGGCGGTACGAACGTTCAAAAGAGTCCGGTTTTATGACATTGCTCTCTGTGGTAAAACCATGCGTGCTAGGGGTGCAAGGAACACATATTCAGACCAAAGTAACGTCATCAAAACACGAAGCCTTCGGTTGGCAGAACCGACATTTCAACTGATTCAAGTACTGTTCGACGATATATCGTCCAGACGATATATCGCGATGTTGAGAAACTATCGTCCAGGCGATATTAACTAGACGATATATCGTCACGATATTTTTGCGATATATATTGTGCAGAGAGAGACGATATATCACCCATATCACGGTACGGAAATAATATCGTATCGTATCGTCTGCTACGATATTTTCTTGACTATATATCGCGATATCAAATTCCCGATATTGTACATCCCTAGATTCAAGTCCAATTTATGCACAGATGTTAATCAGCCCCCCTATGCGTCGGATACGATGTTTGTTTATTAAAGTTTACCTATTCTGGTTATTTCACGTCATTCGAAGTTGAGGTTTAGTTATAATGATGAGGATGACTGACGAACTCAGGAACATGGTGATCGAACCTGGGACCTCTGACATACTACCAGTCGCATAATGATTTTTAAACTTATCAAGGAAAACGTCCGGTAACCCAACGGAAATCAGACTTCAGTTTGCGGGATCAAGAAGTCTTGTCTCGGGAATCTTCGAGAAATGATTAACTTACTTTCGGGATTTCGAATAGGTCAGGAATTTAAAATGATCGCGAAATAAGAATTCTGGATATACTTAATTATCGGAAAGGAAATCTTCTAGTCATTTTCACGTTCAGAAGACACAATGGGCTCTTATGGGCAATGCTTTTCTTATGGGAAATATGAGCGCGCTGTTGTGAAATTTCTGGATTTACAAATTTAGCTTAAGTAAAATCGGTACCCGCAGTTTTGCAGGAAATTTTGTACAGAATACGATGGTGAACACAAAAAACTGGTAACTTGCTTACATAATTTTAGATAAATTAAAAACGCAAATTTTCCTTGAAAACACAATTTTTACATTGTTTTCATTCCTAACGTTGAAACATGCCGTAAAATTGAAGCATTCATTATTAACAAAATTGACACTGTTTTTTAATTGTCATAGGTGGTGGTGGTACTCAGAATTTATCAATACTTTAAAGCATATTCGCATTACAAAATATTCAAATGAAGTATGTGGAGATTTTTTATATTCGTGCAGTAGAAAATGTCGTCGCTGGCCATTTTTTGTTCTGTAATTCCAAGTAAAAACTTCCAGCGACAAAGTTGTGGAGAAAATAATGAAATTATTTTTTATAACCACTCAAAGGTTCCCAGAAATATTACTTCCATGCATTTGGAGTTTCTTTTTAACCCGAACCGCGCGCGAAGTAAGGAGACGTTGTCTGGCCATCTTGAGCCGACTCACCGCAGCATTCCGGCTATCACCACCAAGTTTTCGAGTTGTTATTTTATTTCCATTCAGTAAAAATATGAACTTCATGCAGTTTGTTATAATAGAATTGAAATTACTTAAATTTAATAATTGACAATTATTTCCAATGCTGCTGTTGTGAGCAACATTAGTGCTGTCGCAAATACACGTTGTTTTCGTTTACATTACTGTCGACATTAATACTGAAATTAAGATCACCTTTCAGTTTCCAACGTACACATAAATTCATAGACACCATATTAACCTTTGAAAGTCTTTCCAACACGTGACAAAATATGGGTCTTCAAGATAGAAATATGACATGCCTTGCTTGAGTCATTCACGTCTTATCAGTTCACGTGGGCCATAACTTATTTGTTTGTTTGGGTTGCAGCTTGAATTTAACCCGTGTGCCAGGTTCCCCTTACTTGAGTGAGAAATCTACTTTGGTCTGTTTAGACTTTTTCCCTCTCCCAAAAAAGTGTTTTCAGTTGTGTGAGCTCTCAGTGATTTTTACTTTTTTAAGTGATTTCTGAAGTGTCATATTCGTGCATTACACTCGCATGTGTAGTGATCGCAATGGATCATAGTAAAAAGGGTAACTGTAACGTTCACAGTATAATATTAATATTAATAATTACATATAATTATCATTATATATACAAAATTTGTAACACCTTCATTGTGAAGGAAGGTCATCATTTCCCGGCGACATGAGCTAGCCCTGTATTGGCAACACTATGCGGTTTCTCCATAAGCGCCGTGGTGTCTTCTGAACGTGAAAACGACTCTAGAAATGGCATCAAAATACCGAAAATAATTTATTTGGGGACAAAATGTGCGTGGAACTCAATAATTTCAGTAGTGTTAGGAAATTCTGAACATTACCTATCGATAAAATTTTCTGAACTAGTCGGGAAATACGTGAAATTTTCTGTCCTGAAGATCGGGATAGTTTTATATACCGTATCGATCCCGTCCCGGATCCATAAACTCCGATCACTCACACCCATTAAGTAAAAGAAACAGTGGGAAAAAAGAATAAAGTATCCAAAAGAAATTGTGCAAACTGAGGCATAAGGTTTTTGATTGATTGATTGGGTGTTTTAAGTTAACTTTATGCACAGTAAGGCTAATCGGGACTGGACCTACAGTTTAAAGTGGGATCCGAACCACTATGTGCCTCCACCGGGTATCGAACCCAGGACCCCTTAATTACAAGGAGACGACGCTACCACTGCGCCATCGGGGAGGTCTGAGGCATAAGGAAAAGAAACGAAACATTGCTTTCTTCCAGTAAGCATTAATTTAGTTTTATCTAACTTGTAGACCTATTTCATTTGATGATTTTTGGTCTTTCCATTAATTTACAGTGAACGAAAATATTCTCTAAATAATTTGAAAAATGTAAATAGCTTGGTCGTCTTCTGTGGCGGAGAAGTAAGTGTAGCGCCAGAATTCCTGGATTCGAATCTTTGTCAAGGCATAATGTGTTTTTGTCTTTCCATCTATTTCACAATTTTATCCTTGTCGTCGCGATTAGCTAAATTGGCAGAAAAGCGACGTAAAAATACAGATGGAATTAGTTTGATCTTTTCTCAAACAGCACATTTGCAAGGGTCATCCAGGATTGACCGACCAAGACTACAAGTCCTACAAGGACAAAACTACGTGAGTTTTTTAAAGGAATCTCCATGAGCATACAGGCATAGCTGCTATCACTGTGTCAGTTCCGTGAGTTCTTTGGCGTTGAAGACACTAGACTGCTGCCATAGCCACTGCAGGATATCTTGATATCTTTTGTCAGTGCTTCATCTGTCTAAAATTTCTTCCCTCTCATATTATCTTTAAGCGGCTCAAATAAATCTGATATTCACTAAGAGTTAGCCCGGAGTGTAAGAACATGAAGCAAAACCCTTTCGGAAAGTTATTGCTGTCAAATTGACCATGTGGGGATGTTATGGTGAAGGATAACATTTGCAGACAACATCAACGTCTTTTTTATGCAAATGTCATTACACGGCACCCTTCATCAACGTGCAGGAAAACTGGGCATATTTCATGACCCTTTCCCCAAAAATTCACATAAGGAACACCTTGCATATCCCAGTCCGACAAATGTGTCCACGCGGTTCATTCGTGAGAAACTGGCGTTCTTCGCCAAGCTGTTGAGATCATTCGTACACTCTTGCCCATTCTCCGGCAGTTTTGTCGTTCTCCTATTTATCATTGCACATTACACTATACCGAGAGTCACTGGTAGATGAATTTGCTTAGTTTGATTTATTGATTTGTTGTTTTAAGTCCACTTTATGAACAGAAAGGCTAATCGGGACTGGAGCTACAGTTTAATGTGGGATCCAAACCACTGTGCCATGTGCCTTCACCGGATATCGAACCCGGGACTTGATTACGAGGCGACAACGTTACCACTACGCCACCGGGGAGACCCTGAATTTGCTTAGTGTCTCGTAGAGCCGCTAACTAGTCAACCGACAGTTTCTCACAAAAACGCGGCGCAGAAAATGGAAAAACTGTAGCAGAGGGAAGTTTATAATCGCATAACGTTGATCCCCGTAACTAGCAACAGTCACCTGAAAAAAGAATCATCTGAATCGTCGCCACGAGTACTGTTGGCTAAATGTAAGATGTTAGGGAGGAGAGCTCTCGTTTTATGACATCTGTAGAGGAAATTGCAATTTAGTCTCATAATATGTGATTTTTTGTCAATTTTAGACATCTTGGGGACGGGGTCGTCCCGTCGAACTCATACCTCCTTTAAAAACAAAATTATTCATCGTGCAAGAAATTTCGGATCTCGGTATTTAAAATTTAAAACTGGGTAGTCCCTGGTGAACTTTTTGAGTGACATTTTTTCATATTTTTGCACGTAAACGTTGTGTTTTTCTTCGCAGCAACCAAAGAAATACAAGGTAACCAAAAAAAGTTCTTGCTGTTCTAGAGCAGTGATAAACAAAGAGCAATACAGTGGACGGTATGTACCTTTAGGTTTCGAGTAATCTCCATCAGCATCCAACACCTTTTGCCAAAGTTCCTGCAGCTGCACAATACCCTGGTGATAAAACTCGGCGGGCTTGGATGCAAAGAAATCCGTAAGTGCGTTCCGTAGGTCTCCCTCATTTGCGAAGGATCTACCACGGAGATGGTTGTCGAGGGAATGAAACAGGTGGTAATCTGTTGGTGCAAGGTCCGGTGAATATGGTGGATGGCACAGTGTCTTCCAGCCAAGTTGCTGAAGGGTTTTTCTGGTCCTCTTTGCCACATGTGGTTTGGCATTGTCGTGCAGGAACAGCTCACCCTTGCGATTCACCAATGCCAGCTCCTTCTTCCGCAATGCACGGTGCACCCTTTGCAACTGCTGAGAGTAGAGTTCAGCAGTGATGGTCTGACCGGGTGGAAGGAACTCGTAATGTATCACTTGCCGACAATTCCACCATACAGAGAGCATGACTTTTCGTGGGTGCAGAGGTGGTCTTGAGGTGTGAGGAACAGTGTCACGTGGCGACAACCAATGTCTGGTATGCTTGGGAGTGTCATAGAGGACCCACTTTCCGTCACCAGTGACCAGCGGAAGTGAAGAAGGGCAACTACGCCCCTTTATTTCAAATTTTGTACAAATAAAAATACATTTCGTATTTTTCTTGCTCGCAATACCTAATTTTCTTACAGTCTAATCAAGTTCAGAACCGTAGGTAGCTAGAGGGGCGGCGGGAGTCAACCATAGGAGCCAAACGATACAAATGAAAAAAAAATGTAAAAGAGAATCTATATTATTTTCAGTTTTCACAATTTTGTTTCTAAAAATTTTCTTGCTCACTTCGCTCGCCATAAGAATTAAATTCGTTATGCATTCTCTGTCGTTCAAAAATGCAGTTTGTGAGCTTGTTTTTCATTATTAGCTAATGAAATTGAACGTGTTGAAAAAATATTTCAAATAGTTTGATCCAACACTATTGCTTGGCCGCCGACTTCTAACCCCCCTTATTGCGTGAATAATAATGTGTTTGGTACTACTACTATTAATAATAATAAAATTGCAATACTAATTACAATCGTGTTATTGTTATTATTATTATTGATACGTTTATCCTAGTGGTTGCATCCCAAACAAAAATTCGTGGTTGCGCCTCTGACTGAAATATTCTTAAATATGTTAAAACTTTTGTTAAAATCAGAAATGCAAAATACGAATCTTTAAATATAACCCATATTATTTTTAATGAGCTTTTATTTCTTTCCTTACTCCAAAATTCGCGCTCGTATTGGGAAAGGGGGGGGGAGGGGGCAGTGAAGCACTAGACCTAGCTGAGATGTCTGGGAACACCTAATATCATTTGAATAGTGAAATTGTTGCGTGGACAAGGTGTGTCTTGAAAGACATCAGACTCAGTGGTCTCTGATATTTGAGTTTTTGTTTTTTTAAGTCCACTTTATGCACACATAGGCTAATCGGGACTTGACCGACAATTTTAAGTGGTATCAGAAGTTTTGGTTGCCTCCTTCGACTACCGAACTCGGAACCGCTTCATTACAAGGCCACGTCATTACCACTACGCCATCGGATTGACCCTAGTCTCTGATATACACATTGTGAAGAAATACAAAAAGACACTGAACTGTTTCTAAAATAAATGATAATGTTTATGAAAAGGAAGCAAGTCGAATCCAGTTTATATTTAAATAGTGGACTCAAGTCTGAACTTAGCAACAACGCCACGGTATATTCAATTCAATTAAATTTTATGATTTGTAAAACAACGACAACAATAATGATAATAATAATAAAATGTCAAGGTATTTTTTTATGACTGAAGGGTATGATATGAAATATTACCCTGCCCCCAAGTGCTCGAAGTGAAAATCCTTGCCCAGTTGGGGAAAAGATATGGGAATGCTTGTAGTTGTATGGATCAATTTTGAGAAAATGCGGTAGGTGATGGAATGCCTATGCAAATTATCCTTGTCGTGGATGCTTTGTTAGAATTTTCTTAACTGGGGGATATCATTACTGTGGCATAAGAAGAAAATATCGAAGGACGTATGTAAAATGTCGGTGCTTGGCGGAGGGTAACCGTGGGTAAGGCGCCAGAATATCGAGCTGCGGAGCTGGTTATATTTTTCATAATTGACAATGTAATTGTTTTTGGAAAAAAGAAACTCGTTGGATGCATTTCGAATATTAAATATCTGAATTCAAAAACATCTGAAACACTTGAACGTGGATCGATCTCAGAAAGAAACCCATTGGAACAGAGGCGCAACCACGAATTTTTGTTTGGGGGGCAAGTACCAGGATAAACGTACCATAATAATAATAATAATAATGCTAATAATAATTATGTTAATAATGTTATTATTTTAACATTATTATTATTGACTTTGCCTTATTTTACTTCGCTTATTGTGCCACTTTTGGCTAATTTGCCAAGATGGGGATGAGTGATGATTGGATGAAATTGATGAATGGACACTCACAAACATCCATGCCCAAGCCGGAATTCGAACCCGGGACCAACATTATTATTATTGTTATTAGTAGTAGTAGTAATATCAAAGACATTATTACCCTCGTAAATTATTCAAGAAGGGGGTAGAAGTTGGTGCTAAAGCATTTGTGTTCGAACAAACGATTTGAATTATTTTTCAACACGTTCAATTTCACATTAAAAATGGAAAACAAGTACACAAACCATTTTTCAAAGACAGAAAATGCTTGATAAATGCATTCCAAATATAATTATTTTTTACATTAACATGTATGACTTTCGTGCACGATATATGTTTCACATATCGTTGGTGAAGGGACGAAGTGGCGTATCTTGATTTTTATGATTTTTCAGGAGATAGATTTAAAGTTTTTCGTTAAACATAATACCGTCGTGTTCATTTGATATTTATTATATCAATTGAAAATTTTGTACAATAAGTGTATGATTGTTGTTATATCTGGGAAAAAAGTTACATTTTGAACATATTTTCATTTCTGCTGGAAGAAAAATGCTGGAATGTGCTTGAATCACTTACGTCCCTTCGCCTTTTCTTTCCAAAGATTGTGATTAAAGTTACGCCCTCCTTAATTTTTTTTTTAAAAAATAATCTTTTTGGTATGTAGAGATACATTTATTAATTTTCCCGTTAATATAAAGTATTTCATAATAGTTGTATTGATTTTATTCCTTTATTTAAAAATGATCCATACATTCACGTCTATTTATCCATTTCTGTTGAAAATAGTAGTTAAAAGAAGTGAATAAAATACAGAAATTTAATAATGGTTTATCTTTAATGCAATTCAAGATATAGTAACACTTCAGTACAAAGATAATATGAATTCTGGTTGTACTTGTAACTAAGAATAACTATGGGACTCTAAAGGCTCGTACAATAGCATATATTTAATATTTTGTTTATATGATATTCAGTGTGGAAGATTTTTGTAGAAATACACAAACTCAGGTTCGCTCACTACAGGTGTATCTCCTTCACATAAAGACATCAAATCTGCATACATCTGTAGTGAAATCCTTGGTGGATGCGAGTGAAGACACTTTGGAGTTTTGGTGAATATAACTTTCCTTTGCAGCGAGATACTTCAATGAACCACATTTAAATGGCTGTCCTTGAAATAAATTTTATCTGGTTGATCCTTGATCACCATTAGTTCTCGTATGTCTGTCCAGTCAATTCCTTCACCATTATCATCCTTCCTTACAGATAGGATCCTCACATTTTATGCGACATCTCGGAAATCTAATCTCAGTGTATGGTTTATCAGATCGTGCAAGTCTAAAAATTGGTAGCAGCTGAGCTGGAATGAATACATTTCCAGTTGATTTTAGTGCCTTCATTCTGTCCGTGGTACTATTCAAAGAAATTTAAATTGATGACACTGATATGCTGAGCCATAGTAACAGTGTAGAGCATCATGGCTGCAACTATTGAGTTTTTATTTTGCCCTGTACAACCATCAGCGAACAAGTAAACATCTTCAACCTGTTTTACATCCAATTGATGAAGAAAATTGTTTAGGCAAGTGGAGATTTTCGCATGCACCTCTGTGGTTCACTCCTTCGTGCCAAACAAAACAATGACATTCCCTTGTCTTCAGATCATAGACTGTAATATTATATGTGCATAATCGTCTTATATAAAATAACTTTATTTCATTTGAAATGGGAAAATAAATGACTTGCTGAAAATGAAACACTGAAGCAACAGTCTTGCATTGAAAGTCCGATGTGTCTTTAGCTTCCATTTTCTTCTTTCTTACAGCATCCTTCTCGGCGATATGTTTTTGATGCTTATCAGCTAGTTCGCTTTTCTTCGACTCATCTCCTTCCAGAAAGTTGCTACACAGACCGTATGTATCCTTTTTCGGTCAATGAAAAGAAAAGGCCATGCTTTTGAATATCTTTCTGTATGTCTGATAAGTTGGTAAAGGGGTGATGTTCTCTTTATGATCCTCAATAAACATTCTATACATTTTGCTTTTTGGCAGATCCGAATGAAGACATTGTCTTTGTGTATCTTTCCTGCAGTAGTGAGATTCGACTCTTGGGGCCGGACCCTGTGGTCGAGTGGTTAACACATCGTGCTGCGACGCCAAGGGTCCCGGGTTCGAATCCCGCTCGGGCTTGGTTGTTTGTGAATGTCCATTCATCAATTTCATCACTCTTCCCCATCTTCGCAAATTAGCCAAGAGGCGCAAAACGCGAAGTAAAATAAACTAAATCAATCAATCAATCAATCGACTCTTGGGAATCTCTTTATGAGTTCTATTATTATTTTCTCTATTATTTTGTCCCTTTCCAGTAGGGTCTGAAGTTTTCCTCCTATTTCAATTTCTCAATGACACCTGAGCATCTTCTTTTGGCTAGATCAGTTCGCATTGTTTTCTCTGGTGTTAAAAGTGTGTTTATAAACAATGATTTGTTTTTGATCTTCGAGATTCTTCATTTTGCGTAGTTTTGTGTTTAACGTCTGAAACCTTTACATATGTGTTGACGAATTCTCGTTGAAGCTGAAGGTCGCCACTTGCATAAAAGTCCTTAAAAATTTCAAGTCTTTCCGCATCTGTGATTTTTACCAAACTTTTCACATTTTCCATCACATTTTACTTTCAGATTTCTCCCTGGAACTAACTTTTTTGTGTATGGACTAACGTAGGATTCACCCTTGTTTCATAAATCTTATATAAATTTATATAATCTTTCGTAAATCGTATATCTTGTTTCCCGATATAGGCTAAGCTTACGCCAGTACGCACCTTCATTTCTTAGCAGCCACTGAAGCAACTTCTCAGATTTTTTTATGCAGAAAATTTCAAGATACGCCAATTGCAGGGTGCTTAAATCTCCGGAACCAGTGGGAATTCAGCTTCGAAATTTTGACAGGTAACAGAGGAGGTAGTCATAACTCAAAAACGCAATTTTTCGAGTTACAACACTTCGCGCCTTCACCGACGATATATGCAACATGGAACAACGTGGACACTAAATTGTGTGCATATTCAAAGTTTATTTAATACATATTATATACAACTTATATTATTTAAATCCATTAGGCAACAAATTCATCCATCTCACAATAAACCAACAGCAAAAATTACATAAATTGTCTCTCAAATGTGCACGCTCCCTTTCCTCGAAACAATTGTTCATGCATTTAAAACAAAATCAATTAAGACAAGTCTTATTTCTCTGTCTCTTTAATACAATTTTCACTTGTACTCCTAAGTATTTGAATTTGGAAACTGGTTCAAACGAGTTGTTATCAATAATTAGATTTTGATTATTACCTAACACTTGGTTTCGGCCTGTAAGCATATATTTAGTTTATTATATTAAAGAGGAAATAAAAAGTAGGCTTAATTCAGGAAATGCATGTTACTTCTCTCTTCATAAACTTTTGTCTTCTCGTTTAATATCTAAGAAACTAAAAGTTAAAATATACAAAACAATAATTTTGCCTGTACTATTATATGGGTGTGAAACTTGGTCCTTACATTGAAAGAGGAACATAAATTGAGAGTATTTGAAAATAAGATCCTTAGGAAAATATTTGGTCCTAAAAGGGACGAGGAGGCAGGTGAGTGGAGACGGTTACATAATTTAGAAGTACATAATTTGTATTCATTTCCAGATATTATTAGAATAATTAAATCAACAAGACTTAGGTGGGCAGGACACGTGGCACGAATGGAAGAGGAAAGAGGAGTTTACAGGATTCTTGTTGGGAAACCTGATGGTAAGAGACCTGTAGGAAGGGCAAGACGAAGATGGAGGGACAACGTCGAGATAGACCTAAAGGAAATCGGTAGGGATGGAAAAGAGTATATAGATCTTGCTCAAGATAGGGACAGATGGAAGGCCTGTGTTGCTGCAGCCATGAATCTTCGGGTTTAAGAAGGCTACAGAGTTAGTTAGTTAGTTATTTTACTTATTTCTCTGTCTGATAATTAACAATGCATTACAGAGAACAATGACATATTGCGAGCAAAGCGAGCAAGAAAATTTTTGGATCCAATTTTTTTGCAGGCTGAAATCAATATTGATTTAATAGGGCTCAAACAATTTCACGGGACGCCAATGCATTATCTCTTACAACTTTTGTGCCTTCCCGACTCAAAAATATATACAGTTGGGAAAATGCGAATGGTCCAATAAATAAGTTTATTATGGTGTTCACTTCATGTATATTTTACTTGTGAATATTATCTATATTACAGACAAGTTCACATATTATCATTCAATAAAAAGCTTTGTTGTCCTTTGCCGGAACACTGATTTCGTGAATAGGTTTACAAAAATCAGAGTAAATAATAAGTTGAATGGAATTAATTTAAACTTTTCTTTCAACTTCCTTAACTTTAACTTTGGAAAGCGAAAGGAATTTCCAAATCTTTTGAAACAAAAAATGTTATCTAATGCCCACTTGTATGCTTAAGCAGCCAGTAGGCTTAAAGGGCAATAAGGGAGGAGCAAAATTTTGCAGAATATGATCAAGATTAGAACAGGATTATGGGCCTGAGGGCTGCAGCTTCTGACCTTCACAGGGATGATGTATCAAATTGCTTTGAAAATGTGCCACATAATGAAAAGAAATAGATACTTGAAATGTGGCAAAAATATAGAAATATAATTAACTGTCTGCCATAACTTGGCCAAAAAGTTGTAACTGAAACTGAGTGTAGAAGGGGTGGAGTGGAGTTGCTTGATGTTTTCAACTCCGGGCTTCCGGCCTGGGTATGATTAAGGTGATCTGTTAAACAAATAAAAACCTCTTCTTCGCGTTGCTTCCTCCAGCAACACACAAAGTTTTTTAGTTAGGTCTATATTGAAATACTAAGACAGAGGTATTTTGATATGTCCCTTTCATCATTACGATTTTATATACTTGTCATCTTCTAATTTCGATATCGTATCCAAAATAGATAATAATAATTTTATATTCATTCTACTAATAAGAAGCAATCACAAAAAAAGATTTTGATAAAACAGCTCTGTAGGTTTGAAAAATAGCTGCAGAATTATTCCCTTGATGAGTTAGCAACCGTATGTAGAAATCTAGTTGTCGTTTTAAGTCCACTTTATGCACAGATAGGCAATCGGGACTGGACCTACAGTTTACAGCGGGGTCCGAACCACTATGTGACTCCACCGGTTATTGAACCCGAGACCCCTTGATCACAAGGCGACGACTCTACCACTATGCCATCAGGGAGGCAAAAAATCTTCTTACAGATACATTTTCCCTATCAGTTACGTAATCATGTGATTTTTCTTGTGGTTAACTAACATAGAATAGGGACAAAATTTTAGAACTTTGTGCTTCATAACATAACACATACAATTTTATTTATTTACTTACTTATTACATTTCGATTATATTTTTCCAAAATGTCCTTCTTTAGCTTAGGTAAATATTATGCAGAATGAACTAAGAATTTGATTTATACCGGGTTCTCGCTTTTTTTTAAATGTTGCTAAGAAGACATTATTCATACTTATGTCAAACGCTGAGCTGTATTGGGCGCTCGGAATGCACACGTGATGTAGAGACACCCTTATACAGATCGGATTGATTTTAGTTATTATGTATTAGTTTTAATCTGCGAATTAATTAATGTTTAAACGATATTTTTCATTTTATTGCAAGAGCTTTTACAATTCATTATTTTCAGTAAGGGGTTTGCCCCCGTATTATGTGAGGGACTCGATTAGTCATTTAGAAATAAATAAATAACAGTCTGCGTGTGAAACAAAACAAGGTGGCGAACACACTATGTTTGCATTTCTCAGTTCGTCCATTTAATCAACATGTCGTAAGTGCATCTTGCGATTCACGATTATTGGTACTGCACGACACTCGAAACACGACGGGGACATTTTAGAATAAAGTGTCTTGAATTTCAGTCCGCATATGTTGGAAATTCTTTGTCTTGGCCAGTTTGTAAATACTTCTTATAGGCATAGGTGTGCACACGGAGGTGACAAAGGTACCTGGCTACCCCAAATGTCTTCTAAAAAATAAAGAAAATATGTTCAACTACCATTAAAATAATGAAAATAATATCAGTGGTAAAAAAATAAGGAATTTCGTTTCATTTGAGATGACCAGCTCTCTCTCTCTCTCTCTCTCTCTCTCTCTCCCTCTCCACAAAACAATGTGATATTCCTTTACTATAGTAATCAGTAATCACGTAGTAAATAAATTATTTTTCCCTTGATAAATCGCAGAGCCCCTTCACATATCGGACCGTAAATATTATTTTCCCGAGGACCGACTTGTTTCTTAATGCAACCTTCTAACATTTCCAATAAGACTTTCATGAATGCTCTCTCACTTCTCATTCAATGACAAGTGTATCAATTTTCAGATTTTTGCTTACATCTGAATTCTACGGTTTAAAATGATATGTAACACATGGCATTAACCAGGTACAGCAATATATTTTATGAAGTAGGTAAATGTGCATTAGAAAACATGGTAAAACTGAACCTACAGATGTACTTCGTGAGAGTAATTCAGCTGATAGTACCTGTAGAGATATAACCTTGTATTTATAATTTTCAATTGTTTACTTTCATTATTAAAACATCGACACGGTGATAGTAAAACCTGTGCTAAAGTGATAACAAATGCTCATTCTATAATGTTAAATTTTCATGTTGATATACTTAACAGTTTCTGTGAAAATAACATGAAGTTATGACTATAGGCTAGCCATGTCCAGATAGGTAACTGAAACTTCCGTTAAGGGACCCCCAAATAAATTATTCTGCGCGCACCTATGCTTACAACATCGCAAGTATAATTATTCTTTTGTATTTTGCCAGATAAGACTCCCAAGTTGTTGTTTTCAATTCAAGTGGCAATCTTGTTACGCGTCCCTGGAAGTTACGTCAGAGCGATCGGTTGGTGAGTTGGGTTGTATTCGTCCAGTCATGGACACTTCTGGGTTGTAATGATTGCATTGAAAGTTAATGAGATTGTTATAACCCAGAAGTGTCCGTGATTGTACTTACAGGTTAGATTTTCAGCGCTCATAGATCAGAAACTAAGCACTTTCGAGGTTATGAGAATGAGGAAAAGTTTGTTGTTTTTTTATATATCTACCAGCATCCAACCGCTGTTGAAGTTGCTTTAGGACACCCTGTATATGTTGGAGGGGGGGGGGGTACGGGCATGAGTTCATGGAACACTCATATACGGTCTTAGATTTATACTGCCCACCCTAATTTATGAATATACAGCTTCTGCCCACCCGGTTGAAAATTTCTGGCGCCGCCCCTGCTCCTCGATGGTATAATGATAACATCGTTACCTTGATACCAGCTGGAGGCACATGGCACAGTGGTTCGGATCCCACTTTAAACTGCAGGTTCAGTCCCGATAAGCATTTCTGTGCGTAAAATGGACTTAAATCCACAACCCAATCAATCAATTTTACAACTTATTTTCCTTCAAGTCGTTCGGCGCACAGGGCAGACTCCCGCCGCCCCCTAGCTACGGTACTGAAGACTAAGAAAAGCAGGTAATGTGAGCGAAGCGATGAAGAAAATTTTGCGAAAAGTATTTTTATTTGCATAAAATTTCAAGTTGTGAGCGGTAATTGCAGGTACACTTGGCCGTCAATGTTTGCCCCCCTTGCCCCCCCAAGAACTCATTTCCGTCCAAGGTTGGGGCAATGCCTCTCCTGCCCCTCCCCCTTGTGGTCGCGCCACTGCAACGGAATAAAAGTGGCGACACGCGAGGTGCGTTCGCGCTAAATCTTTCGTTGCTGGGTCACTTGATGTCGACAAATAAACTCAAGGTCAACAGATTTAGGGTCGCGTGGGTGTGCAGGGAAACGTGTAAGCTGCTTACGTGTCACCTATGATGTAAGCGCTCTCATTTTGATAGGAGTTTTTGGGATTGATTAAGTCAGGGGAAATGTTTTCCTTACGCTAACCTGATGTGAGGGTAGGAAGTATCAACTAGGAATGAAGTTAATGGCAAGCAGAAACACACCTGTTGTGTGTGTTTACGTAGAGGTCGATTTGGTTGATTTGATGTTTTAAGTCCACTTTAAACACAGTAAGGCTAATCGGGATTAAACCTACAGTTTAAAACTATGATCTGCACCACTGTATGCCTCCACCGGGTATCGAACCAGGGACTTCTTGATTACAAGGGAACAACCCTACCACTGCGCCATCGGGGAAGCCGAATTAAATATTATCATGAGGATTCATAACATACCCAACTTACAGACCCTATTTCCAAGATGTCTCAACTACAGCAGACAACTGCAGCATGAATATTTGGTTTGCCCCACTGGTGTACGCAGGGTAGGTGTTGGGGGAGATGATGGTGCTGTAGCTCCACAATTACCTATGAATTTTTGAGAAAATTTTTAATTCTGAAATTTTGAGAAAATTATTTTTTTCAAATGAAAGCAGTAAAAACTCTGGAAAGGGCAAAATGATAAAAGCAAACTCCCCTTAAAACGACCCCCCGATATTTGTCTTTGAACAACTTTAAAAAGGAAGGCAAGAAAATAATATTTATGAAATATTTTATATCCCGTCTTCTCCCAGAACAAAGTGAAGCAGCTATGTAATATCTACCTTTACAATTCCGGCCGGCTCCGAAAAGAAAAATCATGGGTATGCAAGTGGTGTGCCCAGTTAGATTTTTCTATCTTATCATTAAGTTGTGGGCTTTTTAACATCTATTTCCCGACCAAAAACACTGCATGCACATAATTTATTTTCTGACATTTCAAATTATCTAAGAAATCAATATGCTAGCTTTCTGCGTGTCGAAAATATACATTTTAAGATATAACTATCGACCACTTGACAGGCTATTGCATCCAAATTAAAATCAGTTACTATATTTATCAAAATAATATTGGGGGGATTTGATGATCGAATCTAGTTATGAATTTTGGCCTATTATCCTTATGCTTGCTGCCTTGAAATTCTTGATTTGGGGGACTGCGTTCAGGGCCTTGAGGGGGATGGGCATTTCTGGTGTAGGGAATCATAGTCCCTCTTTGGCCCAGTAAAAAGAATGTCTAAAGCAGGAAAAGGTGGGGCTAACGAAAGTCCTTGGTATGTCACTATATGTAGAGTTCGTTAGAGTTTTATTTTTAAACCCACTTTATGCACATAAAAGCTTTTCGGGACTGTGGACTTGCAGTTTAAAGTGGAATCCGAACAACTTGTACCTCCACTTTGCATTAAACCCGGAGACCTTTGATTACAAAGAGATGGCATTACCACTACGCTACTCATCAAAGAAAGAAAAACTGAAACTCCATCACAACTTTTCAAGACAGGAACTGTTCCATTTGGAACATAGAAGGGGAGGAGAAAGGTCTGTTCCTCTTTCTGATAGGGAAGGAAGTGTGATAATTTACATTGACATTTCTTAACATTTTGATGTTTTCCCCTCAAAAATAGGACGAGGCCCCAATGATTTTTTATTTCCATGTGTGAGTACATACAGCGTAAGTCAAAAAATGATGTTCCAGATTTCAGTGTCTATTTATTTCATTGTAATGATACGTAAATGACTGATATTACACACACAGATTGAAAAACGCAAAATGTTTTTCCTGGGTTATTATAAATGTTCTCTGTGTGATCCACGTGTTACACGACACACATCTAGTCTATAATCAAGTTCCTGCCACAACTTTTCCTAGCATGTCAGGGTCCACGTCGGCTATGGCTGCAGTGATGCGCTCACGCAATTCCACCAATGTTGTAGCATTTTCTAATTGACTTGCAGAAGGCGGTTCAACCACAAATCTTGTTCGGAAATGCCGCTGAACGAGAATACAGAACACTAGTAGTGTAATTGGATTGTTTCTACTCCGTACTTAGTAGGTATCCTCTTTTTTTACTAATTGAATATCACTTTTTGACATATTTTGACAATTTTTTGTCGATGTTTTAGCGTTTAGCGATGTTTTTAGTACAATTTTCACTATACTCATTTTTCCCCCACTCGTACTTAGTAGGTATCCTCTTTTTTTACTAATTGAATATCACTTTTTGACATATTTTGACAATTTTTTGTCGATGTTTTAGCGTTTAGCAATGTTTTTAGTACAATTTTCACTATACTCATTTTTTTCCCCCACTTGTACTTGGTAGGTATATTATGATCTTACGTGATACAACTTAACCTATCCTTTTTTTACGATTATTTAATTTTTTTTACGATCCTAAGTGATATAACTTAACCTATCATTTTTTTTTATTTATGCACTGTTTGAACGTCATCATTTGAGGATCATATTTTGTAGGTATTTTTTTTTATCAATCGAATATAAGTTTTTGACATATTTTGACAATTTTTTGTCGATGTTATAGCGTTTAGCGATGTTTTAGTACAAATTTTCACTGCACTCATTTTTTCCATTTATACTTGGTAGGTATATCACGATCTTACGTGATACAACTTAACCTATCTTTTTTTTTTACGATTTTTTTAATTTTTTTTACGATCCTAAGTGATATAACTTAACCTATCATTTTTTTATTTACGCACCGAACTAACCTACAAGGGACTCTGTTTGTTTTAATATTTCAGTATTATAAGGTTTTCACAAATTTTATATAACCTAAAATGTGTTGGATGTTGATTTTTAGTATGTGGCAATTTTTTATGAATTTTAAAACTGCTCCGTGACCCTCTCGTTCTTCACGTCGTAGGCGAAGGACTTCTCCGCAATCAGGATGACACTGCATAGGGTATCCTCGGGCAAGGCATCGTGGAACTCGCAGACGACCTTGATGTTGGTTCGATCGTTGACCACAACCTTCTTCCTCTTAGATGTGTTGATGACGGTCATGGGTCTCCGGGCTTTGAATTCGCTGGGCGTGTAGTACATGTCCACGCTTCCCTCGGTCACGCGTTTGTAAGCCGAAAACGCTTCGTAAAGTTTGAGGTAATCGTCTTTGGTCACGTCGAGGTTGTAATTCTCGCGCGGGAACACTTCGTTACGTCCATTCTTCAGATAAACGTTCTTGATTTTGCAGTCGTCGAACTTGCTGGAATCTTTCTCCTGATTGTTATCGCGCCCGGTCTGAAAAAGCACCACGACGAAATCTGGCATGTCGAACTGTATGTTGTTGAACTGCGTCGTCACGTCGAATTCCATGTGACTTCCCGACGCCATCTTCTGCACGCACTGGTAACCGTGAAAGTGAATCAACACCTGCGGACTTTTCAAGATCTCCGCTTTGTACTTGAGGGCGTAGTTCGTTTCGTATTCCACCACCGGCATTCTCAATTCCATGCTCCGGATGACGCATTTCGCCGCTTCGGGTAAAGTGTTGGCTATCGACGTGGTGCCGTCCGGACCCAAAGTAGCGTATCGCATCAGTGCGTCGTTGTCGTTGGCCGCTCTTCGAAACGTGACCCTCAGTCCTCCCTTCCACATGATCTCCTTGTAGTCCGAGAAGAAACCAGGCAGCAGACGCATGGGAAAGAGCACCGTGTGACTTTTCGTCGATATTTTGGTCCCGGCTTCGAATCCCCCGGCCTGGTAGTACGCTGCGTCCGTTTTGGATAATTTCAACGTTCCCACTGCCGTCGACGTGATGCCTGGATAATCTATTCTGTTGATGACGGTGTTGTGTTTCCTCACCTCCACCTGCGAGAACAGGTGAGGCACGAAGTTGTCCACGAGTATCAAGTTTGCTGCTGCGGGAAACGCGTCTCCGCTTTCCTTCTTCACCACGTCGAATTGAAGGTAGAGGTCTGCTCTGTGAGGATGAATAAACCCATCGCCTACGTCCACGTCGTATTCGATCTCCCTGTTCGCCTCGTTGAGATTGGCGAACGTGCGACGGTTGGGAGGGAAAGATTGCAATTCGTAACTTTCGATTTGCTCCATTTTACATGTATGGTTATTTATTATACGTTGATCTCCACGATGGCAGTAGTTGTTGCACCTGCGAAATCCACCACGTCTCCTTTCTCGTTCGTCACCACCAACTCTATGTCGTCTATGCGGTTGCGACATACTGGAAAATAGATCGGCGAAGAGGGCGTGTAGATGATCGGTTCCATGAACTCGGAACTTGGTTTGAAAGTGGCTATGATTCCCGTCTGCTTGTGACTTCCTAACAATCCGTCCGAGGATTTCGTGATCATACCTTCCGCCACGTTGCAGTGTACGTTCAGAGTCTCTATGGCCAAAAATTTAGGAATGTTGGTTGCTACGTGCTTGATGCCAGCTTCGAGTTTTGTGTTGTTCTCGAAACCTAAAAGTTCTCCCATGGTGCCCAGGTCCACGGTCTCCGTCGCGGATAGGATTTCCACTCTGTGCGTGACCGAATTTTGAGAAAGGTACGCGCCTTTGGGTAATTGAGCTTGCAAAGTGGAAAGATTGTATTGGCCTGGCGTGACGACGATGTGTTCGCTTCCGACGCTAATTTTGTTGTTGTGCTGGGTGACGTTAGGTATGAGGTACATGCTGTAGAATGCACGCAGAGCCACGGATTTAGGATAGACGATGTCGTCGTGCAGCGTGAGTTTCAAGATTGAAGATTCGCTCGTGAGATGGAACACGCCCATCCTAGTGATGCTGTTTGAGGTTCCACAATGCTTTCTGGAAATCTTCGACCGTAGGGTTATTTATTTTAGAGAGAAACGCGAGCACGGAGAGGCAGAGATGACCGCAGTTCACGTCTCCGAAATCTTGAATGCGTTCGTCGTTGTAGTATATGGAGGTTTTGTTCGTTTTCAGATAATGAACTAAATTTGTAGGTGGAACACCTCCGAAAGAATCGAAAACGAATGCTTTATCATCATTTTTGTGGTAACATATCCAATGCGTGCCTGGATTTTCTTGACCGTCCAAGTTGACTACTCCGCATTCTCTTTTTTTAACGCTTGAAGGTAACGAGTCGGTAACGGTTCGATCAGAGATTCAATGTCTCGGTTGGTGAGTGCTTCTGTTTCTTTTTTTTAAACTTCTTCAAAGCATCGAGGTTGCTTTTTTGTTTTTTGGTTATACCTTTCCCCTTCTTCTCCATGGCCAGGTTGTGACGTTTCTGTTCTTCCAATTCCGCCTTGTTCTTCTTCGAGTCGATGACGGTTTTCGCGATGGCGGCACTTCCGCCGGCCAAACTTCCAACGGCCCCCAATGCTGCCAGGATGGCCGGGATGCTGAATATGAAACCTCCGATTTTTTGCTGTTTCCGCGAACGCTGCAATCTTTTCAATTGAGGTGTGCTGAGCAGCAATTTCATTCCATGTCCTTTCGACAAGCAAGAACGTTTCTTCTCGCGTTGTTTCTTGGTGAGTAACCCATCGAGGGCACCTAGATTTTTAAGATTGGAGTATGGTATCTGGTACACGACACCCTTGGGCTTCATGTTGATGCTCTATGTGTTATTTTCACGGTATGTTATTTATATATATATTCTGAGATTTTTTCTTGTGTAGTTTTTTTACGGTATGTTATTTATATATTTTCAAGGCCTCGCAGTCGTTACACAAATTCTATTATGTGCATCGTTTTCTTGCCAAGAAGTTCCTTTGTCCCCTTGTACACGATTCGAGTTTTGTTCTCGATTAAAATAGATAGCTTCTCGTCGGATAACATGTTAGCGTATCGATCTGGTAAAAATAGACTGTATTGTGCGTTGAGCAACAGGCGTACCTTGGGGCCATACTGGGTAGAAACGATTGAACCGGAAGTTATCGTGTAAGGTTTGTCGACTTCCAATTCCTGAATTTTTACATACTCGACTGACAAATTTAGCATTTGTTTTAATGCTTGGAGATCACTCATTTTTTCGGTCGTCATATCAAAGAAAAATTTCAAAGTGTTAAAAAGAAATTTAATTGTTTTTCACGATGTGTGTTATTTATATATACTGAAGATTATTTTTTTCACGATGTGTGTTATTTATATATCAAGTTTTTTTTGACACGTATATATATTATTATTTTTTAACAGAGGAAGAAAGTTCGTGCTTCGGAAAACGCGAGGATGTGCGTAGTGATATCTTCCTTCTCCTGCATAGACTTGTACCAATCATCAGTATACCATCTTCTTCCCTGCATCGCCTCGTTCAGTTCGTCCGACCTCTCCTCCAATTTTTCCCCTGCAGCCGAAAGCAGAATGTTGAGATCACTGCACCTCAGGCCGCTGATCTCCCGAAGAAGGTCCTTGAGAACCATTTCACAAGGGATGCGAAATTCCGGCATCGTTTTTGCTATGATTACAAGTTTATTAACATCTCCGTTTACTACTTTTTTGAATATTTTACATAGTAGCTCGGGTGGCAAATCAGTTATGCAAGCCATGTTGTTTTTTTTTACTGTATGTTATTTATATACCCCACCCCAATTTTTGTTTCGTGTTCATGGCGATGGTGGTGCCTAGTGCGGCGACCCGTTCACCCAGCGATGCGTCTCTGCTCACGAACCTTTCGAAAGCTGCGTGCTCTAACTTTCTGTCTGCTTCGTGACGTGCATCCAGATCCGTCTGCGTGGTGTTGTAGGCGATGTCGTGATCTTTGCATGCCGCGTCCAACGGATTCACACCCTTGTCTCCTCTCTCCAATCTTTTCTCGAGTTTGGTACCCGGTCCGCAGTACTGGTAGCCAGGTAGATGCATCTCGAAAGGTAACTTGTTGATGATGTCGTTCACGAGTCCCTTTCCTTCGGCCACGTTCCAAAATTTCGGAGGCAGCGTGTTGATGATTTTGATCAGGTAACCTATGCCCTTGTCGTCGTTCACGATGAAGTTGGAAAGTTTCGTGCTGATCATGTCCACGATGCCAACCTTCTCGTTGTAGAAATTACGGTTGCCTGCATTCTCTTCGCCGGCTATCACCAACAATCGGTCCACGAGTTTCCTGACGTCGTCCACCCAAACGAATTCTTTGGGTAACGTGTTGTAGCGTTTGACGCCGCTGCCCGTTTTGACCTGGTTCCAAATCGGTTTGATGAGATTCCTGTACTTCTCGCCGCTGCTCGATTTCACCCTATTCTGCGAGGCGTCGTTGTTCTGGTACAAGGCATCCGTCATGATCAGAATTTCCTTGTAACTTTGGTAATCTTCGTCGGTGTAATCTTTCGGCTGCTTTTTGGCGACGAGTTCCCACAGTCCCACCGTACCCGGATACCTGTTCCAACTATCCTTGTCGCCTAAATTGACTTTAATGTCGTTGCCTTCGAAGGTCACCTTCGATTTCCCAATCTTCCACACCACACCGCCGCCTTCGCTGGTTTCCATGCTGGGATACAATCCGAACACTTCATCCTTGTCGAATTTCCCCGTGCTCAGGTAGTCTCGTGCCAAAGGTCCCAACTCGATTTTATCCGAAGACGTGCTGCCTATGGCTCGACGTCGTGCCGGTGCATCCTTCAGTTCGAACGGTGTCGAAGGAATGCTCGAAATGGGTGTGGGTACGGCGTAACTTTTAGCTGCGAGCGGTACGAGTTCATCAATCAAATTTTTATTTTGTTCCGTGACACTTTTAATTTCTTTACCTAGACTGCTGATGGCATCGATCACGGGTTGATCCTGACGTTTCTTCTCTTCGTAGAATCCGCGATTCTCGGATTTCCAACCTTTGAAGCGTTTCGCGAGGTAATCGCGAAGCTTGAGATTTTCGTCTTCGATTTTTCGTTTCGTCATGACGTTATTTATATACGTCGTTTCTCACAACGTTGCAACGTTTAGAAAATCGTTGATTTTGTTTCTGTATTTTCCGTCGTTGGGTTTTCTCGTCATGTCGATCGTCGCGAATCCGAAATCGTCACCGTTCCAGCAAGTAGAGCAGCCTTCCGAAAATTGATTGTAGTTCATGTCTCCGCCTACGTAGTCATCGTACGCGTGCTTGAGGTTGGTGTGATCTTGACGAAACAAACATATGAAATTGGCGTTGTCGCGCACTAACTGTTTTGGAATTTTGGAAAACGTTTGAGCTAGGTAAAAACAATCCATTCCTTTGTGACGACCTTGCGTGAAAAAGTTGCGAATTTCATTTTGATTTTCCAGGATGGCGTCGTCGAACACGACGACTGAATTTTCACGACAATCGTCGAGTGGTTTTATTTCCGAGGCGAACGTTGCAATGTCCAGACCATCGTACAGTTTCATCAGTTGCTGGTATTTGGATTGCTCCAAACTTTTCGAGAACACGTACAGGTGCCTGTTCTTCCAATCTAACCAATTCGGTGCGAGGAGAAAATTGTCCACGAGCAGTGTCGTTTTCCCACACCCCGAAGGACCTACGATCAGACAGCGGATGCTGTCGGGAAGCAACTCGCCGTTCTTTTTCTTCGTTTGACTTTCCGGATCCGGTAGACGCTTCACCACGTTCCACGTACTCACAAGATCACTTCGTCCGCGTCGATCCAACTCTTTTCCGGAAGTCCCAGCCATTTGACAAACAGTTTGTCACCTTTCCTACGCAATACTTTCTCGATGAGGTACGTGTCGGGGTGTTTCGTTTTAGAGAGTTCCTCTTCGTAAAATCTTCCTTTCAAAATCTCGCCGCTACTATCTTTTATTATATACGTGTGTCGGTTTCCGGGTAGAACTCGAACCACCGTAAAAAGTTCCGTGCTCCAATTTTTTGTGAACCCCTTCTCGAAGGTGCGTTTGAATTTGCTGATCCTCACCTGGTCTCTAATTTTGTATTTAGCTTTTTTTGTCGTGGGTGTGTACTTTGGACAGTAAACTGTAGAAATTAAACGCTGCTCGTCGGACTTGGTAACGTCGGCTGGCTTCATGCCTATCGTTCTGTGTACCGTATCATTATAGGTGTCGACGAGTTCCGGCAGGATGTCGACCCATTTGTAATTTCCCCGAAGCGTGAATCGTTTCCACATGTGTGTTTTCAAGGTTCGATTGAATCTTTCCACGATGCTGGCTTTGATGTGACTGAAGCTCGAATAATGTCGAATCTTGTGTTTTTGAATAAACTTTTGGAATACGGCGTTGTAAAATTCTTTACCGTTGTCCGTTTGCAGAAACCGTGGTCGTCTGCCGCCGCTTTCGCGAAAAATTAATTTGAATGCTTCCGTGACGCATGTTCCCGTTTTCGCCTTCAAAGGTAGAGCCCATGCGAATTTCGAAAACGTGTCTATGACGGTGAGGAGGTACTTGTTGCCCTTGTTCAATTTATGCACGTTTTTCAAATTGCCGCTACTCATCTCCACGAGGTCACTTTGCCAGAGGTCGTCGATGCCCTTGGTTACCACAGCCAAACGTTCGTAGTTACGGCGTGCAGGTTTATGCAATTCTTCGACGATGGCTTGCCTAGACATTTTTTTTTAGAGATTACGTTTCAAGAGAAGCACAAGCGTGATGGGATTCAAAGAGGGTGGCACTTCGCTCGTGTTTTGAATGATCAGCTTATCGCCGGCACTCACGTCGAAAACGGTGAGATCTTCGTCTTCGTGTATTTCATATATGTTGCGCGTTTCGTTCCAACGTGCCAGAGGAATGTTTCCTGCTTTCTGGACACCACGATTCGATATCAAAGTCATGGTGGGAACGCTAGCTTTTCTACCGTGAGACCAGTACGAAAATTCGTTTATCTGAATCGTGCCATCGAGGAGAAACTTGTAGTACGGATGATAAGGATGCAACATGTACAGTTTGTTACCTTCGACGAACGTGGAGATTCTCTGTTGATTGGGTACGCTGTTGATTTCGATGGCTTGCAGAGAATGCAGTTTAGCGAATTTAGTGTCGACGCTAACGAGGTTGCTGTGAAGCTGTCCCAGTGTGTTTTGTACGGGCAACAAATGTTCGACGATGGTATCCGTTACGGTAGAAAATGACGGTTTGATTTTCACTTCCACGTTCAACTGCTTGAAGTTTTCGTTGAGTTCTTGCAACTTGGCACCGAAAGAGGCCAGCGTCGATTCCTGCGCGGATTCCAGCACTCCAACTTGATCTCTGATGTTGACGACAATGTTCTGAAGGTTCTCGACTTGATTCAATTTTGAGCTCTTCTCGGTAAGATCGTTCACGATGCTTCGCATCTCTGTAAACTGCGTGTGAAGGTCGGCGACGCTCTGCGAAGTGGGCAGCGTCGACACCAGCGAAGTAAGTTCGTCTCGAATCTGTTCCACGTTCGCCGTTTCCGTTTCTAGTCGTTTCAGCATTCGAGATATGTTCCTTTTCAAAGCGTGTAATTCTTTGGAGGTGGGGAGATTGGCCACTTTACTCTCGAGATCGCTCAATGAATTTTTGATGTCGCTCGAATCGGATAGTGCCGTCACCGCCGTTTTCAATTTTTCCAAATCTTCGCTCGAAGGCACGCTCGTCCGTAACGATTCCAAGTCACCCTGTATGTTGTCCAGTACGTGATGAAAATGAGCGAGATTCGTTTCGACGTTCAAATTTTCTAAATATTCGATCTTCTGCTGAACCGTGCTCAACGTGTCTTGAATGCTCGTCAACACACTTGCTTCAGCGTGAATATTTTTAATTTCTTCGTTGATCAATTCCAAGGACGCCTGAAGCGTAGCGATGGTGGTTTGAATGTGTTCGAAATCTTGATAGGCCTCCAATTGAATTTTTATGTTCGCGACGCTTTTACCGATGACCTGCAGTTCGTCCGACGATGGTAGGTTCGTCATTGTATCTTCCAAAGTCTGCAACTTGGATTTAATTTCTTCCAACGTGCTGGTGAATTCTTCTTGTAATTTGGAAACGACGACATGCAAGCGTTCTACATCAATATCGTTCACGACGGTTTGAAGTTCTGAGAAATTCTTTTCTATTGCGGAAGTTCGTTCTTCGATTTCGAGTTTCAATTTTTCCAAATCTTCATTTTTCGATTGAAATTGCTGTAATTTGGCCAAATCATTTTGAAGCGAATCCACGCTCAACTGTATATTTTGAACGTTGTCGTAAGAAGGTACGTCGACATAATTTTTTATGAGCGTTTTCAGTTCGGAATCGATTTTCAGAATGGGGTCGAGACATTGCGTTTGGAGCGTAGCGATTTCCGACTCTAAACTTTTGTTTAAGGTCTCCTGCAAAGCGATCAAATCGGTCCTCAACTTCTTAACTCGAATGTCCAACATGAGAATCTCTTCTGCGTGGTCTACACGCTTGGTGTTGCCGAAAATGTCGTTAGGCATTTTTGGTTAACGGTTATTTATAATAGGATAGACGATTCGTAATTCTACAAAAAGAGGAATAAGTTTGTCGTAATCTCCGAGGAGTTCTATGTAAAAATAATCTCCTGCAGACACATCGTACGTAATGTTAGAAAGCATCTTGTCGTGCTTGATTCGAAAAATGTTCTTGCCGGTAGAAATTTTGATTTCGCCTGCGTTTTCCGGATTCACGGTGATTTGAAGTTTCCCGTCGATCGGAATTTCGTAGAAATGTAAATTGTTATTAAAAACATAAAACATCTTGCCCACATCGTCATTCAGTTTCGTCCAAATGCTGTTGAGGTGAATGATCAACAGACCGTTGAGTTTAGGTAACACGGAAGGTAAGACTTCATGATCTGGTATGGTTTCCATAATGATCTGTTTTTTGAAACCGAACAAATTCATAGGCATGCTGGTTATTTATTCTCACAACGTTGCAACGTTTAGAAAGTCGTTGATTTTGTTTCTGTATTTTCCGTCGTTGGGTTTCCTCGTCACGTCGATCGTCGCGAATCCGAAATCGTCAGCGTTCCGAAAATTGATTGATCAACAGACCGTTGAGTTTAGATAACATGGAAGGTAGAAATTCATGATCTGCCGTGCGGTGTACAGTCTCCATTGTTTGCTTTCGGAAACCAAAGTGATTCATTGTCCTTGCTAGTTATTTATTGTGTATGTGAGATAGTTAATTTTTTTTATTTTAGTTATAGTTATTTAAGTTCATTTTTTTCATTTGCATTGCCTACAATTTTTACTAATTTCTAAACGATAGTGTCCCCAAGGCAACGTGTGGATTCCACAAGACAAAATACATCTTTTATCGTCATGCGGATCTAATGCTACTTTCCTAACTTTGTTTGTTGTAATCACGTGGTCTACACTTTTGATTCTTTGTTCTATGCTTAGTATCGTCGATTGTGAGTAAAGGCAATCGATGTAATCGTGGAAGGTGAGTTTGTTCTCCACCGTATTTTTGCCCACACCTTTTGCTTTCTTCGTGACGCTACTCTCTGTTCTCATGGCATACATCTTCGAACGCAAACCCGCGAACTCAACAATAATATCACCGTTACATTCATCTTTCAGTTTACCTAGGACTTTTTTGTTGAGGGATGGAATTCCAAATCTGTTGGGTTGAGGGTACGCAGAAGTATCGAAATACTCAAGCATGGAAGGATTTTTTATGTCTTCGTATAGGTTAGGTGTTTGTATGCTGTAAATGAAGCTGTCGGTGTCCGTGTACAAAAGTGATATTTTATCATTGTAGAAGGGTTTCATCACGTCATAATGAAATTCGAACATGTAAAGTTTCGACAAGTCGAGAACCGTTGCGCCAACGTAAATTGGTTTTCTGAATTTCATCGATTTTATATGTAGATTGAAAAGTGCTAAATTCTCGTTGTAAATTTTTCTCGACTTGAATCTAGGATCGGCTATCCACTTCCGACATTTATTCTTATCGGAAATTAATTTCACGTCTACGTGCTTTCTAACATTCTCCATGGTCTTTCCGTACACCGCATTGTTCATTAATTTAAAGAAGTCCTTGTCTAAATCGGATGTCGCAGCTGTTCTATGTTGTGTGTTAGTTTCTATGTAAGGTCTTAACCACGTGGAATGTTTAAACTTTAGTATTCTTCTAACATTTACTATCTGAACACCCTTCCCAATCAAAAACCGGAGATTCTTGTAGTGGACGACGTATCTCTGTTTAGGGTCCAATGTTAACAAAAGCTTGTCCTGAACCGAGTCGGGTGGACATTTGATTTCGGGAGTCGGAGGCAAATCCGAAAACGTGTCGTGCAGGTGGTCGGAGAATTGGAGATCTACCTCTGCGAAGAAACCACACTCGCTATCGTCGAAATGAATAATATCTATCGAAGTGGGATCTAACCATTCGAATCCCCCGTAAGGAAGTTTCTGAACCATGGCATGTCCGTAGAGATTATTAACGTCGGCGTAGAAGATGTAATTCGATGCTCGATTTGAATCGTAATCTTCTTTCATGTGTACGTTATTAGCTTTTGCATGTCTCTGTACGCATTGCACCATTCCACCTCGTATCCCTCTTTCGATGAATAGCAACATGTCAACGTCCGATATCAGTTCCAGCTTGACCTTTGTCTGGAATAACATTGCCGACCACGCTAATCCCGGTAGACTGTAGAAATACGCTGGATCTAATTTGTAAATATTCGTTGCCGTTTTCCTGAACGCTTGAAAAACATCCGCGAGTATCGTCACGTCTAATTTTAAGTATGCGTCGTGGTAGTCTCCGAGTGTCCTACATTCTAATTTCTCCCACATGAGTTGCGCGTGTTGGTATTCTTCGTCCGTGATTCCTTTCTCTCTGAGTCTGCTGTAAAATTCTCTTGGAAGTGGAAGAGCGTCGTCGTTAAATTTAGAACCATCACTAACGTATTCGTAAGGATAAATCCCTTTACGTCTAACGAGTTCTATGTCTACGTTGGGAAAACTAGCTCTAGTTATTTTAAATTGATCGTCGGTGAGTTTGTTCGCTAAAGCATCCAGACTTGCAGAGAGAAATCTATACGAATCCAGGAAGCGCATCTCGATTGTATTTTTCGTTCCCGGAATCGACACTTGCTTGCTGAGACTAATGTAGCGTTCTTCATTCTCGGCCAAGACACCTATACGTTTCGGATCGTAGCCAAGATGTCTCACCAGGTGGTGAAAATCATATCCGCTTCCGTTGTGAAAGAATATGGGGATGAATTTAGGTTTCTGGATTTTAAGATTGCACGTGTTGCAAATTCCGCCTATGTAGTTTCCGCTGAAATGATCGTGGTGGAATATTTTTTTGTTCTCATCAGTGAAACTTTGATCACATACCGGACACACCTCAGTGGAATTGTAATTTTGAAGTTCATTTTCAGTTAAAGGTGCCATCGGTTTTGATGTAAGCAGTACGCTACCAATTACCTCAACCTCCTCCACCATTTTTTCCAGGAAGTGTTCGATTACATTTGGCCCGCGGTATATATATGCTTCATTTATTTTATCACGTCGCACAACAACATAGCCGAAACTATTAGGTTGATGAAGCTGGTACGGCGTTGTGGAGGAAATTTCAGGATCCGGTTCGCAGTAGGAGAGTGGTTTCAGGAAAGACTCGAAATCTGCGACGATGATTGCAGGATGTTCCAACAATGCCTTGTGCATTTTGAATTCTTCGACTTCGTTCGTTTCGGGCATCAACATTCTAGCCGGGCTGTTGTCGCCGCAATAAATTTTATGTTCGGCAAGTTTCTCCAGAGCAATTTGACGACTATGAAGATTTTGATGATCACGTCGGTCACGATCGTCGAACGTGGTTAGGCATCTCGGGCAAACTTCGATGTTGTTTGCATACTTGGTAGTTTGACTTCTGACCAAACGTGATAGAGAACGAATTAGCGTGTAATGATGAACATCCTCGTTTGAAATTAGAAGAAGATTTATTACACGAGCATCGTCATCGTCGATATCGCTTATCCTGACGGGGTGCACAAGATATTTATCTGACGTGAAGGAATACACATTAATAGCGATGCGTTTTCCTGCACGATTTTCGAACTTTGTTATATCCGACAATGTCACCGGGTATTCAATGTCAGACATTACACTTTCAAATTCGGACTCGTATTGCTTGTAATTAGAAAGCTGTTCTGGATGATTTGACCAATGAACACGATGCAGTGCAGCCAACACACACCAGAGGAAACACTTGTTATCGCTGTTCTGTATATTTAACACAGCCCTCTTGTGTTGAATGTTCGGTGGAAGAGGAACGTAGCTGGATGCGCGAAGAGGCGAGAATTGGTTCACGTAAACGGTTAACGTGTGAGGACTTCCACACAGAGACCATCCCGACCCTTTAGCCTCGAAATCGTCATGTTTCTTAACCAGCTCGTTGGTAACTTTATAATAGAAGTTGTCCAAATTTTCGACGTCAGCAAAATAAAGTGTCTGGTTTTTTGTACGATGATAAAAAATACTCGTTGTGCCATCAACTTTCTCGTATTCGGAAAACAGAACAACATATACTTTTATAGAGTTGTTTTCAAGTTTATCTTTTAAAATATTTAGTACAGATGTTTTCGTTTCATCCAAGAAACTAAGGATGTCACGACCTGGTTCTGACTTAATTGAAAAATCCTGGAGTTGGTCGTTAAATGCAGATCTAATTGGTTTGCGTTTATTAGATAATTTAATTTGCTTGGAAGTGGAAGCTTCCGTTTCTAAATTATCGATTTTCCTTTTCGATGTTCCTTGTTCGGTCGATGGTTTGCAAATTTTGAGATGTTTACTTAAATTTGTAATGCTGATCGTCTTTCCGCATCGAGCACAGGGCTTAGAAGGTAACGAACGATTAATTCTCGAACCTGTTTCGCTACATCTTGCCCTGTGTACCGATAAATTGTTCCTTAAGATTAGCTTCCCACAAGTAACACATTCAGTTTTATCATTTTTACGATTGAAACTGGTGGTGGATGCCATTGCTTTCTCCAAAATCACAGAAATCAAAAAGTCTAGTATATGGCGACACAATTTTCAGGTATGTTATTTTATATAAAATTTCTTGGAGTGATTACAAAACTCAAAAATTCAATCTACTGTAAATAGAATTTCAGGTATGTTATTTATATAGAATTTCTTGTGTGCGAATACAAAAACTCAAGAATTCAATCTACTGTAAATACAATTTTCAGGTATGTTATTTTATATAGAATTTCTTGGGGTAATTACAAAACTCAAAAAATGAATCT
Organism: Lepisma saccharinum; assembly: GCF_977018435.1. NCBI lineage: Eukaryota > Metazoa > Arthropoda > Insecta > Zygentoma > Lepismatidae > Lepisma > Lepisma saccharinum. The sequence goes on from NC_139229.1 coordinate 141,774,272, forward strand.
ACTGTGAATATAATTTTCAGGTATGTTATTTTATATAGAATTTTCTCGGGGGGCGAATACAAAACTCAAAATCCGAGACAGACCAGTTTAACGTGTTCATATTTGAAAAAAATTGCAAAATACCCCAACAACGTTTCAGCTACTAGGACCTCATTACCATGAGCCTAATCCTAGTAAGTCACATACACACCTGTTCTTCGTATCGCATATGCTAGTAAGTCAGATGACATATTGGGAGAATCACATTTCCCCCAATGATCCCACCACAACAAACGTCGCACATGCTAGAAGCGTCACATCAAACTTCAGGTATGCATCGTGGTAATCACCGAAAGTTCGGCAACCCAACTCGACCCACATAGACTGAGCATGCTTGTACTCCTCGTCGGTAATACCTGAACCTCTCAACTGGCTGTAGAACTTATCCTGGGGAGGCAGCAACTCTTCTTCGAACTTGGAAGGGTCTGTGACGTATTCGTAGGGGTAGACCCCTTTACGTCTGATGAGTGCACCATCTAAGTTTGGGAAACTTGATGTAGTAATGGCTAGTTGGTCGTCTCTGAGCTTCCCAGCAAGAGCATCGAGGCTTGCCTGGAGGAACCTCAGAGAGTCGAGGAACCGAAGCTCGATGCTGTTGCTTGAGTTGGGGATCGGCACCCACTTGCTGACGCTAATATAACGCTCCTCGTTCTGCGCCAGGACATTGATTCTCGCATTGTCGTACCCTAGATGTGTAACCAAGTGATGGAAATCATATCCCGAGCCATTGTGAAAAAAAGACCGGTATTTCATCAGACGGTTTCTTATACTTGCAGCATAGCACGGCATAGAATTTAGTGGAGTATGTAGCCAATGCATCGTTGAGGATGGATATTATCTTAGCTCGCTCGCTCTCCAGAAAACCACGCACATCGCAGAAGCTGTCTGATGTTATGTTAAAGTCTTCTAATAAATGCTCAAACGCAATTCGGTCTGCTTTCTTCGTCAGCTTGACGCATTTGGTAGGTGGCGATGCATCGAGGGAGGTTACTTCTACCTTTCGCTTGGAAGGTTGCGGTAGAGATGTTCCAGTGCTCTTGCAAGTAAGCTGGTGTCGCTTGAAGTAGTCAATAGAAAAATTGTTTCCACACTTAGAGCACAGTTTGGTCGCACATATTCGCTTTCCCGGCACACAAGTACGACAGTGCCTTTTGAAAATGTTTACTTGACACAGTAATTTGGCACGTAGGGCAATTTTTTTCAGAACGCATAATGCAGAGATTTTTTGGGGGTATGTTATTTAATACCAAATGCTGTGCAATGCAAAATATAATTGCTCACTTTTTTTTTAACTATTTTCTATGACCTTACTTTGGGTTTTTTTTTTCGCCAAATTATATGCTTCTAGTCTCCTATACAATACAATATACGTACAATATATTGTCAACGGTATTATATTTGAGCGGGCCGCTTGTCGCCTAAACACTACAGCTCACAGGTCGGTAAAATCTGACATGAAAGCAGATAATACGCTTATGCCTTATTTATATATAATTTTCACGGGGCGTACAATATTGTCAACGGTATTATATTTGAGCGCGTCGCTTGTCACCTAAACACTACAGCTCACAAGTCGGTAAAATCTGACATGAAAGCAGATAATACGCTTATGCCTTATTTATATATAATTTTCACGGGGCGTACAATATTGTCAACGGTATTATATTTGAGCGAGCCGCTTGTCACCTAAACACTACAGCTCACAGGTCGGTAAAATCTGACATGAAAGCAGATAATACGCTTATGCCTTATTTATATATAATTTTCACGGGGCGTACAATATTGTCAACGGTATTATATTTGAGCGCGTCGCTTGTCACCTAAACACTACAGCTCACAGGTCGGTAAAATCTGACATGAAAGCAGATAATACGCTTATGCCTTATTTATATATAATTTTCACGGGGCGTACAATATTGTCAACGGTATTATATTTGAGCGCGTCGCTTGTCACCTAAACACTACAGCTCACAGGTCGGTAAAATCTGACATGAAAGCAGATAATACGCTTATGCCTTATTTATATATAATTTTCACGGGGCGTACAATATTGTCAACGGTATTATATTTGAGCGCGTCGTTTGTCACCTAAACACTACAGCTCACAGGTCGGTAAAATCTGACATGAAAGCAGATAATACGCTTATGCCTTATTTATATATAATTTTCACGGGGCGTACAATATTGTTAAGAGCGTTAGTTTTTTGTAGAGCTCTCTTTTTCCATCTTTCCTCTAAACAGTGAAGCTGTAGAAGACGCAATTAGCTAACCTAGCATACAACATACCTTCCTAATTAATATGGATATTGTCACACATTCCTCTTATTTTATACTGTTGTAAATGGAAAAGATTATGTACGGTAAATGTTTTGTATATTATAGGAAAAAATGCAAAATATCCTCCAATTTTAATTCGAATCGAGTCGAATTTTTACATATTTCCACGCCGCCACATATTGTCCTATTTGCTTCTTTTACTTGCCTTGCTTAATTAACTCTCGCTAATTAGCATTTTTTTGGAAGAAGTCAACTAGAACAACATATGGCGGTATGAGAAATATGTAAATTAAAGAACATTTTAGCAATATATGGGCCCTAGCAATTAGCTTTATCGACTAAGAGTACTCTTTTAAACGTCTTTTGCTGATCGTATTACTAAACGAGGACGTTTAAAATTTTTGGGTGTTGAAAAAGTTTGACCCTACTTTTTATTTCTATTGTTTGCTAATAGATGGCGCTAATAGTACCCCCCTCCCCTCCCCTCTCCCCTCTTCTCCTCTGCTGTATGACAAATAGCACAAACATAAAAATCAAGATTTTGGAGAGCAAAACATAAAATTTGCATGCATCTGATGTCGAACCGGGAACTTTTATCTTTCGGGGAGTCAACATTATTTTGTACTCAGTCGTCATATAACATGAACACACGCAAACATTCACATGTGCTTTTATTATTTTGTGTTCGGTAAGTACAAGTATATTCTTACATAAATTATTGTTTAATTTAATAAATTGTAAACTCAAAACCTGCTATACTAACACTCCTTCTGTCTATTGAAAGCGAATGTTGCGTGCATGCGGAAATAACACAGAAAAAAAAAACGGATGGAAGCAATTTAAAATCAGTGGGGTAAGGTCAGTATTACGAGAGCGTAAAAACATGTGCTTCCATTCAACTACGAAAAATAAGAATGAATGTGTGCATACAGAACACATATGCTTTCTTTTCACAGTTGTAAAATCATATTAAATTGTACATGAAGTAAGTTACGGGAAGACTCTTTCTTTTATGTCTGTGTATATGTTGTACAATTAGGTACAAGTATTGTACAATTAGGTACAAATTGTTGTACAATTATTTCCCCCAGTTGCCCAGTTAAAGTTGGGGGCATAACACTGGTATTATTTGTAATCACAGTGCTTACTCATGTATTTTGTTTAATATTTTATTTCAAATTCACTGTCAGAAACTAGTGTTGTTAGTTTCTGCATGTAGGTTTATTTACTCTGTTGGTTGTCACTGTCAAGTTTTTAGTATTCGTACAGCATAAAAAACTATAACCCCCCTCTCAAAATATATACATTGTATACGCCAAGATGTCCAATAGCCTGGCAACACATCATGAAAAAACATGCCAAGAAGACCCGGTGGGTTTATAAGTCAGTGCTGCCAATTCCTATTTGTAGGTTAGCTTAGCCAGTGAAAGATCATATAGTAGAATTTTTGTAGAGTGGGTGTTTGCGAGTTCCACGATGCCTTGCCCGAGGATACCCTATGCAGTGTCATCCTGATTGCGGAGAAGTCCTTCGCCTACGACGTGAAGAACGAGAGGGTCATAAAAGTAAATAAAAAAATGATAGGTTAAGTTATATCACTTAGGATCGTAAAAAAAATTAAAAAAATCGTAAAAAAAAAAGATAGGTTAAGTTGTATCACGTAAGATCGTGATATACCTACCAAGTATAAATGGAAAAAATGAGTGCAGTGAAAATTTGTACTAAAACATCGCTAAACGCTATAACATCGACAAAAAATTGTCAAAATATGTCAAAAACTTATATTCGATTGATAAAAAAAAATACCTACAAAATATGATCCTCAAATGATGACGTTCAAACAGTGCATAAATAAAAAAAAATGATAGGTTAAGTTATATCACTTAGGATCGTAAAAAAAATTAAATAATCGTAAAAAAAGGATAGGTTAAGTTGTATCACGTAAGATCATAATATACCTACCAAGTACAAGTGGGGGAAAAAAATGAGTATAGTGAAAATTGTACTAAAAACATTGCTAAACGCTAAAACATCGACAAAAAATTGTCAAAATATGTCAAAAAGTGATATTCAATTAGTAAAAAAAGAGGATACCTACTAAGTACGAGTGGGGGAAAAATGAGTATAGTGAAAATTGTACTAAAAACATCGCTAAACGCTAAAACATCGACAAAAAATTGTCAAAATATGTCAAAAAGTGATATTCAATTAGTAAAAAAAGAGGATACCTACTAAGTACGGAGTAGAAACAATCCAATTACACTACTAACACTTTCTGCTGTCCAGTGGTAGCCATTTTCCTCACTGCTACTAAACTGCTTTCTGGTGGCCGACAGCGCCACTACGAGTCTTCAATAAAAAGAAAAAAACGAAAAAAAAAGAAAACTTTGCATACCAAGTTTTACTCTTCCCTTTTGCTGTTTTGAGAAAAGCCTAATTCTAAAGTTGCGGATTTTGCAATAATTTAGTATTTAAAGGGTTATATCTACTAACAGCGTCAATATCCAAGTTATGTGCTATTTCAGTGAGTGCTAATAGTGAGCTTCCATGCAGAATAAAAAAATGGGTAGTGTTGTTTAACCAAGATATTACGGGCCGAAATAAGTAAAAATACAGTCGGAACCTGTATTTTGGACCCTCTTTATTGCCGCATAACAATGGAAAGCAACAATGGCTCATAAAAACAATTGACTCTATACAAGCAAACAGTCTTACACTAACAACATATTTTTAAGAGGTATAGATAGAACCTCAGAATTGCATGTTTAAGGCCAGTGGTGGCTATTGGGTTCCAAAACCTGGGGTAAGGGGCGGTGCAAGGAAAATTTACTTTCTCTTCGTAGACAAGGCTTACCATTAAGAGGCCATAGTGAGGAAGCAAAAAAATGGGGAGCAACTATCCCTTAAATCGTCGCCTGTTTAAGGTTGGCATTTTAATTAGAACGTGAAATCGGAACATTTTTTACCACACGACTCCTCTGTTTCCAAGCATTAACATTGTGTTCCGGAACCATCTGAGTATGTGCGTTTGTCCATTTCTTCTTACCAGGCATCAAAACATCTGTGGTATCTGTGAGTGTTTTTACGAAGGTGTTACACATGCACGGAATGAGCAATCCACTCGACTAAGCGAGATTCAAACTGTGGGCTTCGAACTGAACGCAGGCAGTTCTCGAATATTTCTCTCTGATTCGAACCAGAACACCACTAATGTGTCTTGTCCTCCCATGTTTGCAGCTCTTATAAAAGCCGAAACCCACCAAATTGTCCACATTCAGGCACTCGCAAGTGTTCAAAATTGTGATTGATTCATTGATCTGCTTTATTTTACTTTGTTCAAAGATGTCTATCACAGCTTCCTCAGTCTTGTCATATATCGGCACGAAACAAAGGAAGTTTTCTCGAATATAGCCGGATCGAGAAACAATTAATGCACAGTTCCCAACACATCTAATGTTTCGTCTCCCAATATGATCAAATGCTTACTCATTTGTCTACAGTGACGTGCCCAAGGGAGAGTTGGTGGGGTCATAACACCATTTGACAAAGTATTCCTTAAAAAAAAAGAACGTCAAAGACAGACAAATATTGCAAAATGAAGACTGACCACCAAAAATAGTATTCATAACCCCTCTCCCTTCCGAAAATTCTGGGGATACCACTCTTTATCTCGGGCACATTATTTATTGAAATTTAATATTCTCATATTCTAGAACGTTCAGCAGGAAAACGGTTCGTTAATATACCCAGTAGTAGTTCGACTCCTTCTCTTATTCAAGAACGTTCCCTCTCGCGCTTTCCAGAGATTAAAAATTACAACGAATCGTCCTACTTGTGGCGATACCTTTGTTGTGCAGCTTTCAAATGCTGACAAGTCTTTCCATAGTGCTCAAGTTCGCTGCGACAACACCGAAAGCGCAAGAAAAGTTTATGTGCAATATTATGAACAACAGGGTTATAGAACATTCTTCGTCTTGCCTTGATAATTATTTCTCTCTTTAAGTCATCGTCCCATTATTCAAGAAGACAAAAAACTATTTTTTTCTAAAGTAAATTGAAAAATTTCCGATCCCCACCATGGATACGTGCTATTCACAATAAGAGAGTAATAGAACATTCTCTGTCTTGTCTCGATAATTATAACTCTCAAATTATGATCACATTATTCAAGCGCAAGAAAAGTTTATGTGCAATATTATGAACAACAGGGTTATAGAACATTCTTCGTCTTGCCTTGATAATTATTTCTCTCTTTAAGTCATCGTCCCATTATTCAAGAAGACAAAAAACTATTTTTTCCTAAAGTAAATTGAAAAATTTCCGATCCCCACCATGGATACGTGCTATTAACAATAAGAGAGTAATAGAACATTCTCTGTTTTGTCTCGATAATTATAACTCTCAAATTATGATCACATTATTCAAGCGCAAGAAAAGTTTATGTGCAATATTATGAACAACAGGGTTATAGAACATTCTTCGTCTTGCCTTGATAATTATTTCTCTCTTTAAGTCATCGTCCCATTATTCAAGAAGACAAAAAACTATTTTTTTCTAAAGTAAATTGAAAAATTTCCGATCCGCATCATGGATACGTGCTATTAACAATAAGAGAGTAATAGAACATTCTCTGTCTTGTCTCAATAATTATAACTCTCAAATTATGATCACATTATTCAAGAAATTAAAAGCCTCAGTTTATCTAGTGTAAACAGAAAATTTTCAGAGGGGCTCGAGCCCCCAAAGCCCTCCCCCTTTGGATACGTGCCTGATGTCAGATTAAGATCGATGGCTTGCCTGTTGTATGCAGTAATACCGAGCTCACTTCAAAACCTTTCTACGCTGAATATGACATGGTTTAACAAATTGAACAAGGGATGGTGGACGCCGTGAGGAAGAAAATGAAGGGGTGATGAAGCATCCTTCCCCACCTCCTGGCGGCCCCCCTGATTCTAAGTAAACCCAAACTCATACACGAAAAAACTGTATATTGCCAAGTTCATACTTAATGCCAATCTTACAAGTTTCTTGTGAACAATTTAATAAATTTAAAATATCAGCACTATGCCACGAAAATTTGAGTTTCTGTTGTGTCGGCACGGTGAGGTTGTCAATTTCGTGCATACTTTGGGGCAGGGAAATCTTATGACTGGACCATTAAGGAACAAATGATTTTTCAATTGTGTCTGTTACATAGTTAAGACATGGAATAATATATCATTTCAATTCCATTTTTCTTTAAAGGCATAAAAACACTTCTGGCAGGGATAAAAATAATTTTCTTTTGCAGGGGATAAAATTTATTGTGGTGGGGAAATCACCGGCACCCCCTTCGCTTAATTCGCACACTGCTTAACTCATTTAATTAATAACCTTCCTAAAATACCACTCTTTTTCCTCTCTGTCTTTAACACATTCTCCCCGCTCCCCAAGCTTTGTTTCATTACTAACATAAAAAGTAAAGTGTTCCCCTGTGCTTTGCACCAAGCTATGAAGGCGTATACGGGGTGTGGAGTTAGGGCCCAACACTTTCTTGATCACGGCCGAAGGTGGGGCCGCCTTTATCTCCCAGAGCATCCTCCACGTACCGACTTTATACGACGCTGGGCGGGCGCCAGGGCCGCTTGAACAGGTGGAAAAAATCCCGGGTCTCTCGCATGGTAGTCAGACGCTAGCTGAGCTACCGCGGTTTTTATTACTAACAATGCAGATGCCATTAATTTAATTCAATTACTAGCAAGTAACATCTTACAACCAAGTTCGTTTCTAGAACGCCGGAATAATCTTGGTCCACTATATCCACGAGACGTTAACTAGATTTAGTTTAGCGCCTCGTACATACATATAATTGAAACCGTCAATAAAGAAGGTGGAAAAGAAAAAGGGGGAACAGAAATTCCGCTGATCTGGCGCCCTTGTTTATTTTAAAGGCACCAGGGCAATAAGCGTCTTCAGGGGTTCTCCCTTTTTCTTTCCTTATCTGTTTATTACTGAGGGAAATGCAGGGCTTGAAGCTGAACACTAGTTGTGGAAGCATTCCTTTTCATCCCGCACTGCGGCGACCTATTGAAAGAATATACATTCCAATTATTTTCTACAGCACGCTGCATTCTTTATGGAACCAAAACACAATTATAGTCCGCCCCTTCCAAGGTCAAGTGGAAACAATCTGAATTTGTTTTCTAAACATATGAAGTCACGTACGCGGTCACGAAGACGACGTGGGCGACCCAATGCTCTCCGAATCAAGTTATGTTTATTCCGTACTGAAAGAGACAAACAATACCCAGTCTGTAAGCCACATCGAACCAACGCAAAGCGACGTAAAATAACGAAGAAATAACTAATACCACAAAAAGCATATAGATATCTCACATTTTTAATAATAATAATAGGCAAAATGTAAAGTTTCCCGCGCATATAGCACCGTGCATGAGGCAAATTTAGGGGAGGTGGGAGCACGTATTCTTGATCTCGGCCATTTTGGAGGTGATGTGTTCAGCACCACACTCCGGCCGCCCTTACTCCCGAGGATTACCCCAAGGTACTAATTTTTTTGAGTCAGGGTGAGCCTAAAATAATAATAACAATAATAATAATAAACGTCTGTTTGTAATGAACGACACAAACTGCAACGAAACTTTTTATCAAGATACTTTGAGAGTTACTTACAGACATGTACTTAATTTTACATTCATGTAAACAATGTATGTTTTATAATTCCCGGGTCTCTTTGGTTATTCCTAGAACACCCTTGTTTGTGAGATGGGGCCTAGTGTTGTGTAGGCCCCACCAGATCAAAACAAACATTGAAGGAGCAAGGGAGTTTGTGCTTTCTTCATAGCATTGCTAGCGACTTCTGGCCTGTCACGAATTCACAGCTCTCATAAACAAATGCGTGTGAAATATTGTGTAACTGTAAAGACAAGAGAAGAATTCGCACGAAACCTAGTGGTGTGCAAAGATGGGTAAAATAAGGTTGAACCCGCATTATTTTATTTTTTAAGAAATAAGCTTGAAATGATAGTGAGGAAACAACAACACGAACAGCAAAAAGAGAGGTTTGGCAGAAATATTGACCTGCTTTCCTGATGATACATACCACATTTCATTTAGCATAACAGAGGGATTCCAGCCATTGGATGTAACCGTCACTTAACCCTAGAACACTACCGTACGTAAAATTTACGTGTGCTTCGCGCTCATTTCCCTCCCCTACCTCCCACATCGCACCCACCTACCCCTCCGCCTATGGTATTCCTCTATCATTCTGTCAGGCGCGTGGCAGCACTGTGGTAAGGAGGGCAGAAGCAGTGAACGTCTTTAGTTTGTGCGTTATGTGGGGCTCTGTACGTCAATAATACGTAGCGATAGTAACAGAAGAAAAATCTTGCACGTAATTTTGACGTGCATGTAGTAATAACGCCATTTGTATTCACGTAAGATTTGCGTGAATTTTTCTATAATATTTCATTTTTCTATAATATGACCAACATAGCAGCGATCAATGGATACATTATTCACACTCACAACTTCTACAACAATCAGGGCAACTCAGAATAGAGACTATTCTCACGAATTCAGTTCATGCCTTTTGAAGGTACTGGGGAAAGTAGTGTATATTAGTTGTTTCAAAGTAGTACTTAGTAGGTATCCTCTTTTTCTGTTCCCTTGTGACGTGGCTGCTACTGTACTTGTCTCTTCCTTCCCCAGTAGTGTATATTAGTTGTTTCAAAGTAGTACTTAGTAGGTATCCTCTTTTTTTATCAATTGAATATCACTTTTTGACATATTTTGACAATTTTTTGTCGATGTTTTAGCGTTTAGCAATGTTTTTAGTACAATTTTCACTATACTCATTTTTCCCCCACTCGTACTTGGTAGGTATATTATGATCTTACGTGATACAACTTAACCTATCCTTTTTTTACGATTATTTAATTTTTTTTTACGATCCTAAGTGATATAACTTAACCTATCATTTTTTTTATTTATGCACTGTTTGAACGTCATCATTTGAGGATCATATTTTGTAGGTATTTTTTTTTTATCAATCGAATATAAGTTTTTGACATATTTTGACAATTTTTTGTCGATGTTATAGCGTTTAGCGATGTTTTAGTACAAATTTTCACTGCACTCATTTTTTCCATTTATACTTGGTAGGTATATCACGATCTTACGTGATACAACTTAACCTATTTTTTTTTTACGATTTTTTAATTTTTTTTACGATCCTAAGTGATATAACTTAACCTATCATTTTTTTATTTACGCACCGAACTAACCTACAAGGGACTCTGTTTGTTTTAATATTTCAGTATTATAAGGTTTTCACAAATTTTATATAACCTAAAATGTGTTGGATGTTGATTTTTAGTATGTGACAATTTTTTATGAATTTTAAAACTGCTCCGTGACCCTCTCGTTCTTCACGTCGTAGGCGAAGGACTTCTCTGCAATCAGGATGACACTGCATAGGGTATCCTCGGGCAAGGCATCGTGGAACTCGCAGACGACCTTGATGTTGGTTCGATCGTTGACCACAACCTTCTTCCTCTTAGATGTGTTGATGACGGTCATGGGTCTCCGGGCTTTGAATTCGCTGGGCGTGTAGTACATGTCCACGCTTCCCTCGGTCACGCGTTTGTAAGCCGAAAACGCTTCGTAAAGTTTGAGGTAATCGTCTTTGGTCACGTCGAGGTTGTAATTCTCGCGCGGGAACACTTCGTTACGTCCATTCTTCAGATAAACGTTCTTGATTTTGCAGTCGTCGAACTTGCTGGAATCTTTCTCCTGATTGTTATCGCGCCCGGTCTGAAAAAGCACTACGACGAAATCTGGCATGTCGAACTGTATGTTGTTGAACTGCGTCGTCACGTCGAATTCCATGTGACTTCCCGACGCCATCTTCTGCACGCACTGGTAACCGTGAAAGTGAATCAACACCTGCGGACTTTTCAAGATCTCCGCTTTGTACTTGAGGGCGTAGTTCGTTTCGTATTCCACCACCGGCATTCTCAATTCCATGCTCCGGATGACGCATTTCGCCGCTTCGGGTAAAGTGTTGGCTATCGGCGTGGTGCCGTCCGGACCCAAAGTAGCGTATCGCATCAGTGCGTCGTTGTCGTTGGCCGCTCTTCGAAACGTGACCCTCAGTCCTCCCTTCCACATGATCTCCTTGTAGTCCGAGAAGAAACCAGGCAGCAGACGCATGGGAAAGAGCACCGTGTGACTTTTCGTCGATATTTTGGTCCCGGCTTCGAATCCCCCGGCCTGGTAGTACGCTGCGTCCGTTTTGGATAATTTCAACGTTCCCACTGCCGTCGACGTGATGCCTGGATAATCTATTCTGTTGATGACGGTGTTGTGTTTCCTCACCTCCACCTGCGAGAACAGGTGAGGCACGAAGTTGTCCACGAGTATCAAGTTTGCTGCTGCGGGAAACGCCTCTCCGCTTTCCTTCTTCACCACGTCGAATTGAAGGTAGAGGTCCGCTCTGTGAGGATGAACGAACCCATCGCCTACGTCCACGTCGTATTCGATCTCCCTGTTCGCCTCGTTGAGATTGGCGAACGTGCGACGGTTGGGAGGGAAAGATTGCAATTCGTAACTTTCGATTTGCTCCATTTTACATGTATGGTTATTTATTATACGTTGATCTCCACGATGGCAGTAGTTGTTGCACCTGCGAAATCCACCACGTCTCCTTTCTCGTTCGTCACCACCAACTCTATGTCGTCTATGCGGTTGCGACATACTGGAAAATAGATCGGCGAAGAGGGCGTGTAGATGATCGGTTCCATGAACTCGGAACTTGGTTTGAAAGTGGCTATGATTCCCGTCTGCTTGTGACTTCCTAACAATCCGTCCGAGGATTTCGTGATCATACCTTCCGCCACGTTGCAGTGTACGTTCAGAGTCTCTATGGCCAAAAATTTAGGAATGTTGGTTGCTACGTGCTTGATGCCAGCTTCGAGTTTTGTGTTGTTCTCGAAACCTAAAAGTTCTCCCATGGTGCCCAGGTCCACGGTCTCCGTCGCGGATAGGATTTCCACTCTGTGCGTGACCGAATTTTGAGAAAGGTACGCGCCTTTGGGTAATTGAGCTTGCAAAGTGGAAAGATTGTATTGGCCTGGCGTGACGACGATGTGTTCGCTTCCGACGCTAATTTTGTTGTTGTGCTGGGTGACGTTAGGTATGAGGTACATGCTGTAGAATGCACGCAGAGCCACGGATTTAGGATAGACGATGTCGTCGTGCAGCGTGAGTTTCAAGATTGAAGATTCGCTCGTGAGATGGAACACGCCCATCCTAGTGATGCTGTTTGAGGTTCCACAATGCTTTCTGGAAATCTTCGACCGTAGGGTTATTTATTTTAGAGAGAAACGCGAGCACGGAGAGGCAGAGATGACCGCAGTTCACGTCTCCGAAATCTTGAATGCGTTCGTCGTTGTAGTATATGGAGGTTTTGTTCGTTTTCAGATAATGAACTAAATTTGTAGGTGGAACACCTCCGAAAGAATCGAAAACGAATGCTTTATCATCATTTTTGTGGTAACATATCCAATGCGTGCCTGGATTTTCTTGATCGTCCAAGTTGACTACTCCCCATTCTCTTCTTTTGACGGTTGAAGGTAACGAGTCGGACATGAAAACTCCTCTAAAGTGTTTGATTTGTAACGGTTCGATCAGAGATTCAATGTCTCGGTTGGTGAGTGCTTCTGTTTCTTTTTTTTAAACTTTCTCATCACGCCCTTCCCCTTTTTCTTCTCCATGGCCAGGTTGTGACGTTTCTGTTCTTCCAATTCCGCCTTGTTCTTCTTCGAGTCGATAACGGTTTTCGCGATGGCGGCACTTCCGCCGGCCAAACTTCCAACGGCCCCCAATGCTGCCAGGATGGCCGGGATGCTGAATATGAAACCTCCGATTTTTTGCTGTTTCCGCGAACGCTGCAATCTTTTCAATTGAGGTGTGCTGAGCAGCAATTTCATTCCATGTCCTTTCGAGAAGCAAGAACGTTTCTTCTCGCGTTGTTTCTTGGTGAGTAACCCATCGAGGGCACCTAGATTTTTAAGATTGGAGTATGGTATCTGGTACACGACACCCTTGGGCTTCATGTTGATGCTCTATGTGTTATTTTCACGGTATGTTATTTATATATATATTCTGAGATTTTTTTTTGTGTAGTTTTTTTACGGTATGTTATTTATATATTTTCAAGGCCTCGCAGTCGTTACACAAATTCTATTACGTGCTTCGTTTTCTTGCCAAGAAGTTCCTTTGTCCCCTTGTACACGATTCGAGTTTTGTTCTCGATTAAAATAGATAGCTTCTCGTCGGATAACATGTTAGCGTATCGATCTGGTAAAAATAGACTGTATTGTGCGTTGAGCAACAGGCGTACCTTGGGACCATACTGGGTAGAAACGATTGAACCGGAAGTTATCGTGTAAGGTTTGTCGACTTCCAATTCCTGAATTTTTACATACTCGACTGACAAATTTAGCATTTGTTTTAATGCTTGGAGATCGCTCATTTTTTCTGTTGTCAGAGTGTTAGAGAGAAATTTAATTGCTTTTTTTCACGATGTGTGTTATTTATATATACCGAAGATTATTTTTTTACGATGTGTGTTATTTATATATCAAGTTTTTTTTTTACGGTATGTTATTTATATACCCCACCCCAATTTTTGTTTCGTGTTCATGGCGATGGAGGTACCCAGTGCGGCGACCCGTTCACCCAGCGATGCGTCTCTGCTCACGAACCTTTCGAAAGCTGCGTGCTCTAATTTTCTGTCTGCTTCGTGACGTGCATCCAGATCCGTCTGCGTAGTGTTGTAAGCGATGTCGTGATCTTTGCATGCGGCGTCCAACGGATTCACACCCTTGTCTCCTCTCTCCAATCTTTTCTCGAGTTTGGTACCCGGCCCGCAGTACTGGTAGCCAGGTAGATGCATCTCGAAAGGTAACTTGTTGATGATGTCGTTCACGAGTCCCTTTCCTTCGGCCACGTTCCAAAATTTCGGAGGCAGCGTGTTGATGATTTTGATCAGGTAACCTATGCCCTTGTCGTCGTTCACGATGAAGTTGGAAAGTTTCGTGCTGATCATGTCCACGATGCCAACCTTCTCGTTGTAGAAATTACGGTTGCCTGCATTCTCTTCGCCGGCTATCACCAACAATCGGTCCACGAGTTTCCTGACGTCGTCCACCCAAACGAATTCTTTGGGTAACGTGTTATAGCGTTTGACGCCGCTGCCTGTTTTGACCTGGTTCCAAATCGGTTTGATGAGATTCCTGTACTTCTCGCCGCTGCTCGATTTCACCCTATTCTGCGAGGCGTCGTTGTTCTGGTACAAGGCATCCGTCATGATCAGAATTTCCTTGTAACTTTGGTAATCTTCGTCGGTGTAATCTTTCGGCTGCTTTTTGGCGACGAGTTCCCACAGTCCCACCGTACCCGGATACCTGTTCCAACTATCCTTGTCGCCTAAATTGACTTTAATGTCGTTGCCTTCGAAGGTCACCTTCGATTTCCCAATCTTCCACACCACACCGCCGCCTTCGCTGGTTTCCATGCTGGGATACAATCCGAACACTTCATCCTTGTCGAATTTCCCCGTGCTCAGGTAGTCTCGTGCCAAAGGTCCCAACTCGATTTTATCCGAAGACGACGACGTGCTGCCTATGGCTCGACGTCGTGCCGGTGCATCCTTCAGTTCGAACGGTGTCGAAGGAATGCTCGAAATGGGTGTGGGTACGGCGTAACTTTTAGCTGCGAGCGGTACGAGTTCATTAATCAAATTTTTATTTTGTTCCGTGACACTTTTAATTTCTTTACCTAGACTGCTGATGGCATCGATCACGGGTTGATCCTGACGTTTCTTCTCTTCGTAGAATCCGCGATTCTCGGATTTCCAACCTTTGAAGCGTTTCGCGAGGTAATCGCGAAGCTTGAGATTTTCGTCTTCGATTTTTCGTTTCGTCATGACGTTATTTATATACGTCGATTCTCACAACGTTGCAACGTTTAGAAAATCGTTGATTTTGTTTCTGTATTTTCCGTCGTTGGGTTTTCTCGTCATGTCGATCGTCGCGAATCCGAAATCGTCACTGTTCCAGCAAGAAGAGCAGCGTTCCGAAAATTGATTGATCAACAGACCGTTGAGTTTAGATAACATGGAAGGTAGAAATTCATGATCTGCCGTGCGGTGTACAGTCTCCATTGTTTGCTTTCGGAAACCAAAGTGATTCATTGTCCTTGCTAGTTATTTATTGTGTATGTGAGATAGTTAATTTTTTTTATTTTAGTTATAGTTATTTAAGTTTATTTTTTTTTCATTTGCATTGCCTACAATTTTTACTAATTTCTAAACGATAGTGTCCCCAAGGCAACGTGTGGATTCCACAAGACAAAATACATCTTTTATCGTCATGCGGATCTAATGCTACTTTCCTAACTTTGTTTGTTGTAATCACGTGGTCTACACTTTTGATTCTTTGTTCTATGCTTAGTATCGTCGATTGTGAGTAAAGGCAATCGATGTAATCGTGGAAGGTGAGTTTGTTCTCCACCGTATTTTTGCCCACACCTTTTGCTTTCTTCGTGACGCTACTCTCTGTTCTCATGGCATACATCTTCGAACGCAAACCCGCGAACTCAACAATAATATCACCCTTACATTCATCTTTCAGTTTACCTAGGACTTTTTTGTTGAGGGATGGAATTCCAAATCTGTTGGGTTGAGGGTACGCAGAAGTATCGAAATACTCAAGCATGGAAGGATTTTTTATGTCTTCGTATAGGTTAGGTGTTTGTATGCTGTAAATGAAGCTGTCGGTGTCCGTGTACAAAAGTGATATTTTATCATTGTAGAAGGGTTTCATCACCTCATAATGAAATTCGAACATGTAAAGTTTCGACAAGTCGAGAACCGTTGCGCCAACGTAAATTGGTTTTCTGAATTTCATCGATTTTATATGTAGATTGAAAAGTGCTAAATTCTCGTTGTAAATTTTTCTCGACTTGAATCTAGGATCGGCTATCCACTTCCGACATTTATTCTTATCGGAAATTAATTTCACGTCTACGTGCTTTCTAACATTCTCCATGGTCTTTCCGTACACCGCATTGTTCATTAATTTAAAGAAGTCCTTGTCTAAATCGGAAGTGGCAGCTGTTCTATGTTGTGTGTTAGTTTCTATGTAAGGTCTTAACCACGTGGAATGTTTAAACTTTAGTATTCTTCTAACATTTACTATCTGAACACCCTTCCCAATCAAAAACCGGAGATTCTTGTAGTGGACGACGTATCTCTGTTTAGGGTCCAATGTTAACAAAAGCTTGTCTTGAACCGAGTCGGGTGGACATTTGATTTCGGGAGTCGGAGACAAATCCGAAAACGTGTCGTGCAGGTGGTCGGAGAATTGGAGATCTACCTCTGCGAGGAAACCACACTCGCTATCGTCGAAATGAATAATGTCTATCGAAGTGGGATCTAACCATTCGAATCCCCCGTAAGGAAGTTTTTGAACCATGGCATGTCCGTAGAGATTATTAACGTCGGCGTAGAAGATGTAATTCGATGCTCGATTTGAATCGTAATCTTCTTTCATGTGTACATAGTAGTTGTATTTGTGGTGGGATAAACTCACGAAAGGAAGAGCTCCCCTCATGCAGATTTGCTATACTTAAAACAAGCTCAACATGGCCATATGAGTTTTTTGCTCAAGTGTGGAACCCCGTCTAATCCAAGATTTTTGTAAAAATGCCCTCGGGAATTTTTCAGAAAGGAAGAGCTCCCCTGAGAAAGGAAGAGCTCCCCTGAGAAAGGAAGAGCTCCCCTGTATTATAAACTCACGAAAGGAAGAGCATCCCCTCAAGCAGATTTGCTACACTTAAAACTTGCTTAACATGAGCATATGAGTTTTTTGAGCAAGTGTGGAATCTTGTCTAATTCAAGATTTTTGTAAAAATGCCCTCGGGAATTTTTCAGAAAAGAAGAGCTTCCTCAGATTGATTTGCACATACTTACAAAAGTTGCATCAGCCAGATTTTTGTTCATAAACTTGTCAATTTTTGGCCACACCAGAAATTAAGCAAAAACCCATACATACACATACATATTTACTTCCAGTTTAAGTTTAATTGGACCCCAACCTCAATTTGCATATCTAATATTAAAACAATGTAATATGCAGAGCTCTCTTCTAGAATTGCTCCGTATTTGCATGTTTCCCCTCTGTGGCAATGTGCGCAATTCCCGAGACGGTAGTATTGATTTTTTTCCTCAGCGTCAGTATTTACAGAAATTCCCGAATATTGCATCAGCCAGTATTGTAAGACTGATTGAGGAGAACAGACGTGTTGATACAGTGCTTCTCATACTTACAGGTTTAAATTCATATTGAACAATATAAAATCTGATATTTGTTGTAATCCACTCATATTTAGAGTCAAGCTTATATTTGTCCCAGCCTGTTATACATAACAAGGTTATTGCCATTCAAGATATGCATGCTCGTGCAGGTATTTGCGCTGGGTCAGTGTGAATGATTTTCCACTTGTGGGCTATTGGCTTTACAACCTGTCATAAGATTAATATTAATAATATTAATCCATAGAGATTAGATTTAAAACCCAGGAAATTTTATATAAATACCAAAGCCAAAAATATTAAGTGTATACACACATATATACATACATACATACAAAGCACAGTGCTGAACCCAACTGATATTTTTTATTCAGTATAAAATTTTGAATTGAAACCCGGGAAATTGTATATAATAAACAACAGTAAAAATGCCGAATCAAAAATATTGCGACCAATGCAATAAAAATATATCCAGCTCTAATTGGGCCAGACACCAAAAAATTTGTAACCCAGACAAATACAGAACTCCCACAAAAATTTGCCCCAAATGCAATAGAAAATACAGCATGCAATATTTTACATATACACATAAAGATACTTGCTCTGCACAGCCATCTACATCTGGTCTGAAAAGAAGGCACGAAGCACCTGTTAATGCCAGAGCAGCAAAGCAGCCACGCCATGAACCTATCCGTAGCAGTTTTAATGGCCAATTAAGAGATCACCGGTTTGTATCAGAGCCAAGATGTGGCATTGAGAATTTCTTGAACAGTATAAATTCTGATCTTCAGGCAATTCTTAATGCACAAAATGGCTCTTATAAGCTCTCCCTCAAATTGTTTGTACAATATAAGAAGCCAAATGGCACAAAATTTACACATCCCCACTTAACAGAAACTGTACCTGTATATTCAAATGCAAATTCAGACAAAATAATAAGCAGCTTGATAAATCAATTGAATATCAAACACTCTGAATTTGCGGCAAAAGAGTCAGGATGGAGCCTATGCGGTTCATCACACAAGTTATATGTTAATATTTCTGAATTCAGCCCATTACAAGGATCCACTTATGTGCCATTACCTGCTAATATCAAAAACAAAAGAGCCGTGGTCAATATAGAAAATACCGACCAGAAATGTTTTCTGTGGTGTATATTAGCTGCTTTGTTTCCAGTTTTAAGAAATCCTGAGAGAATAACTTATTACAAACAGCATGAACATGATTTTGATGATGTAATGGAGGGTTTGGAATATCCAATGGCAGTTCAGAATATTGATAAATTTGAAAAAAGGGCCAGGCACATCAATGGCAAACAATTATCTATTAATGTATTTATTTGTTCCACTGGCAATTGCCCGATAGCACCTCTCAGAATCAGTACAATTGATGATGAATCTGCTATTCCGATTGATCTGCTCTTAATTGAAGGAGATGATACATACCATTATACTCTGATACATAATCTTGAAGCTTTAGTGAGAACACAACTAGACAAATATAAAAAAATATTTAAGTTGTGCAGAAGATGTTTAACCGTATTTGATGGTAGAAAAATGGTGAATGGTGTTTGTGAAGAGAATGCAGAAATTGCTAAAAACAAGTTAATTGAGCATCTGAAATACTGTGGGAACCATAAACCTGTTCATATGGTGATGCCCAATCCAAGTGAAAATTGCAAATTCAAAAAATTTGAAGCCTTGTTGGAACACCCAGCATATATTGTCTGTGATTTCGAATCGAACCTCAAACCTCTTGCATTCTGTAGCCCAGATCCAGAAGAATCTTCAATTACACCGTACCAGCAACATGAACCTTCCAGCTTTTGTTTTGTGGTTATACGGGATGGTGTTGTTATTAAAGAATATTCATACAAGGGACCAAATGCCATCAAAATATTTGCACATAGAATAGAAAATGTGTGCCGTGACATAGCATCTAACATCTTATTAAAATCAAACCCCATGTTGCCTTTAACAGAGGAACAGATTGAAGATTTCAACAATGCAGAAAAATGCCCGGTATGTGATTGTGAATTTTCAGATACAAATATCAAGGTGAAACACCATTCTCATACAGATGGTCGATATAAACAGGCCCTGTGTAATAGCTGTAATATTCAGATCAAGAGACCAAGATTTGTCCCCATATTTTGCCATGGAGCATCCAATTATGATTTCCATCATCTGATCAGGTACGAGGGGTTTGACAAGCAGAATTTAAATATTTTAGCTGAAAATGATGAAAAATATATATCTATTAGCAAGATAATTAAAGTTAATGGTGTTCCTTTTCACATAAGATTTCTTGATTCTTACAGATTTTTATCTGCTGGCCTGGCCACACTGGCCACTCAATTATCTGATGATCAATTCAAAATCACACGTGCCTTGTTTCCAAATCAGGACCTGAAATTAATTAGGCGGAAGGGTGTATATCCATATGACTATGTCACAGATTTTTCTAAATTTGATGAGTGTTCCCTGCCACCACAAGAAGAGTTTTACAGCAGAATCAGAGGATCTGGAATCACTGATGAAGATTATCACCATGCTCAGTTGATGTGGAACAATTTAAAATGCAAGACATTTGGTGATTATCACATGGCATATTTAAAACTTGATGTAGCCCTCTTAGCTGATATATTGCAAGCATTCAGAAAATCTTCCATGCAAAATTATAAGCTGGATCCAATATATTTTTACAGTGCCCCTGGTCTAGCATGGTCTGCAATGTTTTTCAACACCAAAAAGCCATTGGATCTGATCCACGATCAAGATAAGTATCTGTTTATGGAGGAATGCATAAGAGGAGGGATGGTGCAATGTTCCCAGAGATATGCCAGAGCAAATAACAAGTATATGCCTGATTATGATCCAGCACGGCCATCAAATTATATAACGTATGTAGATGCAAACAACCTCTATGGTTATGCCATGATGCAAAAACTGCCATATGCAGAGCTTGAATGGGTTGAAAATTTCAATATTGAAGATCTTAAGGACTTTGATGACAGTGAATATGGCCTATTCATAGAGGTTGATCTGACAATTCCTGAAGATTTGCACAATAAATTTTCTGATTTGTCCCCAATTCCTGAGGTTAAGTGCTCACCTGGCTCTAAACAGAAGAAGCTCATGATGACTCTGGATCCGAAACAGGGATATGTCGCATATTACAAAAACCTCCAGTTCCTGATGAATCATGGTGTCCAAGTAACCAAAGTTGGAAAAGTCTTAAGGTTCAGGCACTCAGAATGGTTGAAACCATACATTGATACAAACACGGAGCTTCGAACATCTGCAAAGAGCCAATTTGATAAGGGCTTGTTTAAATTGATGGTGAATTCTGTGTATGGCAAAACAATTGAAAATGTCAGGAAACATACCGATGTTAAAATAATTACTGACCCCAGCCGGAGCAAAAAATTGGTTGCAAAGCCCAACTTCAATTACAGAAGAATTTATGATGAGCACATGGCACTTTTCAACATGATGAAAACAAAGATCAAATTTGATAAACCTATTTATGTAGGGGCTGTGATATTGGAATTGTCCAAATTACATATGTTAATATTATATTATGATGTGCTGAAACCTTTTTATGGTGATCGTGTAAAATTATTGTACATGGATACGGATAGTTTTATTCTTGATATTCAAACAGAAGATGTTTATCAAGATATGTTACAGCTTGAATTGTTTCAATACTTTGATACCAGTGAACATACAAAGATTCAACACCACCACAACAAAAAGGTGCCTGGGAAGTTAAAAGATGAGACACTTGGTGATGTTATTGTGGAATTTGCTGGGTTAAGTGCCAAGGTGTACAGTTTTGAAACATGTAGTGGCGCTGTTGCCAAAAAGGCCAAGGGCGTTGGCAGAGTTACTGTGGAAAAAGATCTTGAATTTGAAGATTATAAAAATTGCATCAAATCCCAGAATTCAATCAGAACATCAGAAAATAGAATTCAGAGTGAGGATCACTTGCTGACTAGCAATATTGTAAGAAAAATGGCCCTGGACCCACATGATGATAAGAGATGCATTTTATCATGTGGCATACATACTCTACCATGGGGGCATTGCGATTTGAAAAGTGGGAATCAATGCCCAATTACAGAGCATGATTTGAAATAAATAAACATGCCTATGAACTTATTTGGGTTCAAGAAACAGGCTATTATGGAGCTGCCAACACCACAACCCTCTCCTGATATGCTGTCTAAACTGAGTGGCTTGTTAATTATTCATCTGAACAGCATATTTACAGATAATGATGATGAAACAGGTAAAACATTGTACATATTTAACAATAATTTAAATTATTACCAATTACCTGTAGGTGGGCAATTGCAATTTATTACAACCCCTGAGGGTGATGTCAAGATTTCAATAGGGAGAAATATTTATAGAATTAAGCACTCAAACATGGTTTCTGGCACTGTATATACTGTTTCTGCTGGTGACTGCTTATATATTGAGGTCCCGGGATCATATGACAAGCTTATACCTTTTTTTATAGAATTAAGAATCAGATATTCAATAATAAATAACCACTAAAACAAAATGCCTAATGATATATTTGGCCATGCAAGGCATGAAGATCACAGTGATGAGATTCTGATGCTTGATGTCAGAGTCAAGAAATTAAGAAGTGATTTACAAGCTTTGCAAACTACACTCAATGCCAGTCTTCAATTAGAAATTACAAATTTGCAATCACAATGCATGGACCCTCTTCTTAAAATTGATTCTGAACTCAAAGTGCTGCTTCAAAAATATACTGATCTGGCAACATTAGATAATTTTCAAAGTTTAGAAGAAGCTGTAGCAGCTCTTCAAGCCAAATTTAAGACCCAGGCTAACAACTCTGAGCAATTGAAACAGCAATTGGAAGAGCAAATAAATAATGTCCAGACACAGCTCCAAACAATTGTCAAAAGCATAAAATCACAAGAAGATTTTGATCTAGTCATTTCCACTCTAAAGGAACAGATTCAGTCACTCCAAATACCTAATCTGGATCCTCTGCACAATGCCATAGCCGAGGTTAAAGAAAAAATTGAGACGCTTGAAAATTTTATGAACAATTTGCCATCTTCTGATGCCTTGAATGCAATAACTCGGAGTGTTGCAAATATCAAGCTGCAACTTGAAACATATGAAGATTTTGGAAAAATTCAAAGTACCATAACCCATCTTGAAGTTACAATAGCAGCAGTGCAAAGTGATTTGGCAAATGTACTAGAATCCCGCCTGCCCGGTATTGTAGATACACTTGTCAGTGTCCAGCAACAAATCACAAAGCTTGAAAACCTCAACACTGAATCTGAGCTATCTCATTTTTATCACTTGATAGATGATATCCAAACAAAACTTGAAATTTTACAACAATCCACACCCTCTCAGGCAGATATAGCCCTGCTCCAAAATGCTATGCAAAATGTGGCTGATGCTTCTGAATTAAACAATGTAAAATTGGCACTTGAATTTTTACAAAATACAGTATCAAATCTTCCTACATCACAGGAACTTAAAAATATTAAGAGAGCAGTGAATAGGATATTGAAATCGGAAGATATCAAGAATATCCAAGCAGAGATCAAACATCTCACTCAGACAGTGGCCACTCTACCAACCAATCAACATATTAATGAACTGCATGCCCTGTTTGAGGATATCAGAAGACAGGTCCATGATCTTACTGCTCAAAATTCAAAATTGGCAGTTGTTGAAAATTTGCAACAAATTGTAGCTAATATCAAGCAACAGCTAGGGACCATGGAATCCAATCAAGCAAATGCCCTGTCTGTTTTTGCCACCCAGCTTCAAGAGATTGTGCAACAATACAAGAAACTTGCTGTGGACATAAAAATCAAGCCAGGCCATGATGATGTTGTTAGGACCATCAATGAGCACCTTGAATCTGTAACAAGCAGATTGCTCACAGCAGAAAAGGAAATAACAGGCATAATCGAGAATCCAAAACATACAGTAATTCTTGAATTGTACAGCATCCCCAACAAAGAATATGATTCACCATTTACACCAGGTGGCAAAATATATATGCTGTCCCCTGCACAATTTTATTACCAGTTTTTTGTTGGGGGCACACTGAGACCAATCAAGATCAAATATTGGCTACAACCACAGGCACACCACTACCCTACCTTATCAATAACAAATGCTGACAACAAACCAAAAATCACCAGTGTAGAGTTAGAGGATTTTACAGACCCCAATACATTAGAAACAGCCTATACTGAAGATGATGGCACTCTGGAATTTCATATACAAATAGGAGACAAACTGTATTTAGAAAATCCTGTAGTATCAGCTGCTGAACACCCCATAGTTGCAATATTCTTGTTTACATATTATGTCTAGACAAATTATTGTTGATGAATTACACAGACAAGCCAGACATAATTATAAGAGACTCCCAGTAGTCACAAAAGGCATAGATGATTTATGGCAGAGCGACTTGATTGAAATGGCAAGTGGACAGTTGAAAAACTTAGACAAAATCAACAAGGGCTACAAGTATCTACTCACTGTAATAGACACATTTTCAAAATTTGCCTGGGCTGTGCCACTCAAATCCAAGACTGGAACATGTGTTACAGAAGCCATCAGAACAATCATCAATCAGAGTGGAAGATCCCCGCGCTATTTGCAAACAGATAATGGCAAAGAATTTTATAATTCAGTGTTCCAACAATTTATTAAAAGCCAGGCAATAAAACATTACTCGAGTTACAGTGATCTCAAGGCCTCAATTGTAGAGAGATTCAACAGAACCTTAAAAAATCTTATGTATAAACAATTTACACTTCAAGGTAATTATAAATGGCTTAATATTCTTCCAGAACTTCTACATAAATATAACAACTCGGTTCATTCCACAATCAACATGAAACCCTCTGAAGTAACTTCATCTGATGAGCAAAAATTGATCAGGACTGTTTATTATCCTAGATACCAGCCAACAACAAGAAAGGCCAAATACAGGGTGGGTGATCAAGTAAGAATCAGCAAATATAAGCACTTATTCAAGAGAGGCTTTACGAGAAACTGGAGCACTGAATTATTTACAGTGGTTCAAGTTAAACCCGGGACCCTTAACACATATATAATAAAGGATCACCGAGGAGAAATTCTCAAAGGCCGATTCTATGAACAAGAGCTCAGCAAAACTAAACAGCCTGACACATATCTCATAGAAAAAGTCATCCGCAGAAAAGGCAACAAGTTATTTGTCAAATGGCTGGGTCATCCGGAAAACAGCTGGATCGATGCAAACAAAATAATAATATGAGCACCTGGGATGTTATAAAAAGGCTGCCAGAACCTGAACAACAGAATAAGAGAAATGGCAACTTGCTGCCTGATAATATTAGGTGTCTTATTGTTGGGCCATCTGCTTGTGGTAAAACTACACTAATGGTTGATAATTTTTTATTGGCACCCAACTGGTTAGACTGGAAAAACAGGCACTTGTATGTCTTCTCTAAGAGCTTGGAACAATTAAAATATCAGCAGCTGATGAAGCTATATGATGGATTGGATATTGCCACTTTTGAATCAGATGTTAAGCCCCTTCATGACTGTCTCGATAATTCTGTTGTTGTGTTTGATGATATTATACTGGATAATCAAAACAAGGTTAGAAATTTTTTTACACAGGGCCGGCACAAAAACATTGATTGCTTCTACCTGGCACAGACTTTTTCTAAAATACCGAAGCAGCTGATCCGAGACAACAGCAATTTTATATGTGTGTTTCATCAAGATCATACCAACCTCAAACACATACATGATGAATATGTAGGTGGGGACTTGAGCTACAATGACTTTTCCAAGTTTTGCAGTAGCTGCTGGAACCAGGACAGTTATGGGTTTGTCACTATTGATATGACAAGAACACCCAATAGTGGCAAATACAGAAATAAAATCAACAATTTTCTAGACATTGAAATATAAATAAATAACCATGAAAAGGCCAATCATTGATGATCTTAAGTTAAGAGATTATCTTGTAAAAAGATTTAAGGGATGGAAATCAGAGAACCGGGGAATTTATGAAAAACACAAACAAACGGAACAGCCTGTAATTGATGCTATTAATAATTTAGGTAAGAATATCAAAACTGTTACAGAGCAGAATCAAGATTTGATCACAGAGCTTGTACCTGTAGCTGCAAGGAACATATTAGATTATCCATTCACCCCACTTTCCAGTATTCATACACCTAGTCCTGTTGCTCCTAGAAGAATTGAAGCTACTCAGGATCCTATTGAATTGGGTCTTCTTGCTCAAAAATATTTAACCACACCTAAAGACAACAAAGATGAGGTGTTTGGCTTATATGCCGACACAGAGCTTGATGGCATCATCATACATAGAATTGGCAATTTCAGAGTAACATTTATGGGAGATGATATAATTGTATATTCAGAATCTCGTCTCGGAGAAAAAGGTGCTTTTGTTAAGTATCTCGGCACACCTGGATTGTGGGAACTGATGACTAGGAAGAGACCTGGCAGCTATACAGATCAAGATTATGAGGATTACAAAGAAATATTAATAAAATCAGATGCTCTATACCAGAACAATGATCCCACACAAAAAAGGGTGAAGTCTAGCAGTGGGGCAAAATACAATAATTTAATCAAGCCCATATGGTCACAGATCAAGACTGGCAGTGGAATCAAACAATACAACACCCTGCCTAAAGAATTTGTGTGGGTTGATGATGTCAGGAAACTTGTAGATAGGTTGCTGGTGATAGCTGGGGAGGAAAATGCTGGCAACCACAATTTTTACAATGAAAAAGTTGGAATTATGGACATGATAAGTACAAAATTGTCTAATTTTATAGTGAATGACCCTAAGGGGATTGGATATCTCATAAAAATTATTAATACTCTACCACCTAAATTTTGGAATATTTCTGAGGGTCGGGGACTGGTTAATGACATTATAAACAAGCTGCCATTTGAACTACATATTCCAGGCTATCAGTATTGTGGTCCCGGTACAAAATTGGACCATAGATTAAACAGAGGTGATCCTGGTGTTAATCCCCTAGATGCTGCTTGTAGAGACCATGACATAGCATACAACACACATTCTGATCTTGACAAGAGACATGTTGCAGACAAGAAATTAGAAGAGGCTGCATTTGGTAGATTTGTAAGCAAAGATGCTTCTTTAAGTGAGAAAATAGCAGCATTGGGAACCACCATAGCTATGAGCACCAAACAAAAACTGGGGTGGGGGTTGTGAACGTGTATATAATAAACCTACGATGAAGGCCAAGGGTGTTATGTATCAAATACCTTATGCAGGTCTTAAATCTCTTAAAACTATTGATAGCCTTTTGACCAAAAAGCAGCGCAAGAAAAAAAGCTCTTGTCTTGCAAAGGGACATGGTATGAAATTGTTGCTTAGTACCCCCCAATTAAAAAAATTACAGCAATCAAGAAAAAAATCACATGTGGGGGGTTTCATATTTACCATCCCGGCCATCTTAGCAGCACTGGGGGCTGTTGGGAGCTTGGCTGGGGGATCAGCTGCCATAGCAAAAACAGTAATAGATGCCAAGAAGAATAGGGCAGAATTAGATGAGCAGAGGCGCCATAACCTGGCCATGGAGAAAAAAGGCAAAGGTGTTAAGAGAGCCATGAATAAGTTTAAAAAAAACAAGAGCCGCTTACAAACCAAGATATTGAAGCTTTAATCAAGCCACTGGGCATCAAAAATTTTAGAGGTGTGTACATGTCTGATTCTTTGCCAGAACAACCACTCAACAAAGAGTGTGGCATTGTTAATTTGGATGAGTACAAAAATCAGGGCACTCACTGGATCTGTTATCTTAAATATTTAAACAATGAGGCATTTGTGTTTGATTCATTTGGAGGTGTTCCACCTGACAATTTAGTAAAATATCTAAAATCAGCTAATCTTTATTACAATAATGCCCGTGTTCAAAACTTCAAAGATGTTAATTGCGGACATTTGTGTTTATCAGTTCTCAGATATATGTCTCAAATAAATAAACCATCAATTGAAGATTTTCAAAAAGCCTTGTGGTATCTGAAACATCATGGGGGTATTCCATCTCACCAGCCAAAATTCAATATTGAAACTCAAATTGCATGATGACATAGTGTATCCCAAAACAATAGCTCTCAGAGCATTTTACGGCATGTACTTAATCCCTAATATTACGCACCACAACAACAAAATTGCTGTAGGGGATCAAAACATTGTCATCACTCCAGGGCAATATAATCTGTCCACTCTAAATGCTCAATTACCCAGAGGTGTAGTGTTAAGTCAAAATTCTGTCACTCACAGAGTAGAGATTGTGTCTGCTACAGAAACAGTGGATCTGGGTACTATAGGAGAGCTGTTAGGCTTTGAGAACAACACAAAACTTGAACCAGCCATCAAACACACTGCTATGAATATACCTAAATTCTTAGCCATAGAGACTCTGAATATTCACTGTAATGTGGCCGAGGGTATGATCACCAAATCAAATGGCATAGGCACTCACAAACAAACCGGCATCATTGCAACATTCAAACCTAATTCTGAATTCATGGAGCCCATCATCTACAATCCATCCCCAACATTATATTTTCCTGTGTGCCATAATAGAATAGATTACATTGAATTGATGGTCACTAATGAAAAAGAAGAATTAGTTGATTTTGCTGGAGCCACAACAACTGCAATCATAGAGATTAACATTTAAATAAAAATACATACAATGGAAAATATTGAGAGTTATGAGCTACAATCATTCCCCCCAAACAGGAGGACATTTGCAAATTTAAATCAACCCAACACAGAAATAGAGGTCGATCTTGATGTAGGGGACGGCTTTATACACCCCCACAGAGCAGATCTATACATCAAATTTGATGTTGTAAAGCTCGATGGAACAGATTACCCGGCAAATTCTAATATAAGACTTGTGGATAATTTTGTGCCGCATCTGTTCTCTGAAATTGAGATCAGAAAGCATGGTGTTGTTATAAACAGAATAGATTATCCCGGCATTACCTCCACAGCTTTGGCCACACTAAAATTATCCAAAACCGAAGCTTCTTACTACAAAATCGGTGGATTCGAAGCTGGTGATAAAATATTATCTAAGAACCACACTGTATTGTTTCCCATGCGCCTGTTACCTGGATTCTTCTCGGATTACAAAGATATTATGTGGAAGGGTGGGTTAAGAATTACATTTAGAAGAGCTGCCAATGATAATAATGCTCTGATGAGGTACAGCGCAATAAACTCTACAGGGGAAGCTCTGCCCAATACCTTACCAGATGCGGGCAAATGCATTATTCAGACTATGGAGTTAAGAATCCCTGTTGTTGAATATGAAGCCAGTTACGCTCTTAAATACAAAGCGGATATAATAAAAAATCCACAGATTCCTCTGCAATTTTACACATATCAATGCGTACAGAAGCCTGCATCTGGTACTTATTATGAGTTTGATGCTACAAATTCATTCTCCAGCATACAATTTGACATGCCTGATTTTGTGGTGGTATTGTTTCAGACTGGGAGACACAATAATCAGGAAAAAAATTCAAGTAAATTTGATAACTGCAACATCAAGAACATATATCTTAAAAATGGGAGAAATGAGGTTTTTCCTAGGGAAAATTACAATTTAGACATTTCCAAGGATGATTTTCTTAAATTATATGAGGCATTTTCTTCCTTCAAGCGTGTCACTACTGGCAGTACTGATATGTATTACTCACCAGATGAATTCAAAGCACAGAGACCCATGTTTGTAATCAACACTTCAAAAAGGAAACAAGTTGTAGTAAATGACAGAACAAACATTAAAATTATCTGTGAATTCCACGAGGCTTTACCAAATGACACCATATGTAGTGTCATTCTCATAGGTGAAAAATCATATGTTTATGATGTAAGAAATGAGAGAGTCACGGAGCAATTCTAGAAGCACGATTCAGGGCTTCCCCCATGGCGCAGTGGTAGCGTCATTGCCTTGTAATCAAGAGGTCCCGGGTTCGATACCCAGTGGAGGCACAAGTAGTTCGGATCCCACTTTAAAACTGTAGGGCCAGTCCCGATTAGCCTTACTGTGCATAAAATAGACTTAAAACAGCAACTCGAACTAGAAACACGATTCAAGCACAGAAACCCTTTGGATATAAAACAATACTTTACCGTCAGAAAATATATTACCTACCCATTTTATAGCACCTATGCTTACGAGCAGAAAAGCTTTTACCTACTAACACAGTACATTTGCCATTGCAATTATTCTGTTGCGACAAGATCAACCCTTTGCATGACAATATCCGAAAAGGCAATTCCTCAATATAATGGATGATCCCTGAAAAAGGCATAGTATAGATAAGAATTTCTCTTTGAGTTCCATGACAAATGACATGTAATTTCCCTCGGAAAAGACACAATAGAGGTAATATCAACAGATATAATCACTCAGGCATACAGAAAAAAGGCAATTACTCTTTGATGATGAATAACTCTGAAAAGACGCAATATAGATTATATCTGCTGGCATACAACTCCCGGGCAAGCATGATTAATAGTTGGCAGAAACATGGGACTGATCAAAAAGATTGGAAAGAACATGGAATGTTTACTTGACCTGCATTCTATTGTATTGATTAGGCAGTTTCGCCCGTATTGTTGTTACCCAGATAACAAAACTCTGGTGATTCTTAATAGAGAATAATTTTGCTCTGTTGTACAACATTTTTTACCAAATTTAAGATCTGGGAGCTATCAACTAGCTCAAAATCTCACGTATGGAATGCAACATCTCTCAGGACTCGAACCCGGAGCCCCTTGTTTACAAAACAACAATATTAACATTTTGCCATCAGATTTTATGAGGACTCAAACCCGAACCTTTTGATTACAAGGCAATGCACCACGCTCCACTCGGTCTCAGAACCCAATAGATATCAATTCAAGATTCCTGGGATTTTGACAGAAAAACATACTATAAGCTTAATTTCTGGTGTGGCCAAAAATTGACAAGTTTATGAACAAAAATCTGGCTGATGCAACTTTTGTAAGTATGTGCAAATCAATCTGAGGAAGCTCTTCTTTTCTGAAAAATTCCCGAGGGCATTTTTACAAAAATCTTGAATTAGACAAGATTCCACACTTGCTCAAAAAACTCATATGCTCATGTTAAGCAAGTTTTAAGTGTAGCAAATCTGCTTGAGGGGATGCTCTTCCTTTCGTGAGTTTATAATACAGGGGAGCTCTTCCTTTCTCAGGGGAGCTCTTCCTTTCTCAGGGGAGCTCTTCCTTTCTGAAAAATTCCCGAGGGCATTTTTACAAAAATCTTGGATTAGACGGGGTTCCACACTTGAGCAAAAAACTCATATGGCCATGTTGAGCTTGTTTTAAGTATAGCAAATCTGCATGAGGGGAGCTCTTCCTTTCGTGAGTTTATCCCACCACAAATACAACTACTGTACATTATTAGCTTTTGCATGTCTCTGTACGAATTGCACCATTCCACCTCGTATCCCTCTTTCGATGAATAGCAACATGTTAACGTCCGATATCAGTTCCAGCTTGACCTTTGTCTGGAATAACATTGCCGACCACGCTAATCCCGGTAGACTGTAGAAATACGCTGGATCTAATTTGTAAATATTCGTTGCCCTTTTCCTGAACGCTTGAAAAACATCCGCGAGTATCGTCACGTCTAATTTTAAGTAGGCATCGTGGTAGTCTCCGAGTGTCCTACATTCTAATTTCTCCCACATGAGTTGCGCGTGTTGGTATTCTTCGTCCGTGATTCCTTTCTCTCTGAGTCTGCTGTAAAATTCTCTTGGAAGTGGAAGAGCGTCGTCGTTAAATTTAGAACCATCACTGACATATTCGTAAGGATAAATCCCTTTACGTCTAACGAGTTTTACGTCTACGTTGGGAAAACTAGCTCTAGTTATTTTAAATTGATCGTCGGTGAGTTTGTTCGCTAAAGCATCCAGACTTGCAGAGAGAAATCTATACGAATCCAGGAAGCGCATCTCGATTGTATTTTTCGTTCCCGGAATCGACACTTGCTTGCTGAGACTAATGTAGCGTTCTTCATTCTCGGCCAAGACACCTATACGTTTCGGATCGTAGCCAAGATGTCTCACAAGGTGGTGAAAATCATATCCGCTTCCGTTGTGAAAGAATATGGGGATGAATTTAGGTTTCTGGATTTTAAGATTGCACATGTTGCAAATTCCACCTATGTAGTTTCCGCTGAAATGATCGTGGTGGAATATTTTTTTGTTCACATCAGTGAAACTTTGATCACATACCGGACACACCTCAGTGGAATTGTAATTTTGAAGTTCATTTTCAGTTAAAGGTGCCATCGGTTTTGATGTAAGCAGTACGCTACCAATTACCTCAACCTCCTCCACCATTTTTTCCAGGAAGTGTTCGATTACATTTGGCCCGCGGTATATATATGCTTCATTTATTTTATCACGTCGCACAACAACATAGCCGAAACTATTAGGTTGATGAAGCTGGTACGGCGTTGTGGAGGAAAGTTCGGGATCCGGTTCGCAGTAGGAGAGTGGTTTGAGGAACGCCTCGAAATCTGCGACGATGATTGCTGGATGTTCCAACAATGCCTTGTGCATTTTGAATTCTTCGACTTCGTTCGTTTCGGGCATCAACATTTTAGCCGGTCTGTTGTCGCCGCAGTAAATTTTATGTTCGGCAAGTTTCTCGATAGCAATTTGACGTCCGGTGTATTTTCGATAATCGAGTTGTTTTTGATCGTCGAACGTGGTTAGGCATCTCGGACAAACTTCGATGTTGTTTGCATGCTTGGTTGATTGACTTCTGACCAAACGTGATAGTGAACGAATTAGCGTGTAGTGATGAACATCCTCGTTTGAAATGAGAAGGAGATTAATCACACAAGCATCGTCATCGTCGATATCGCTTATCCTGACGGGATGCACGAGATATTTATCTGAGGTGAAGGAATATACATTAATAGCGATGCGTTTTCCGGCACGATTTTCGAACTTTGTTATATCCGACAATGTCACCGGGTATTCGATGCCAGACATTACACTTTCAAAGTCGGTCTCATATTGCTTGTAATTAGAAACCTGTTCTGGATTATTTGACCAATGAACAGGATGCAGTGCAGCCAACACACACCAGAGGAAACACTTGTTATCGCTGTTCTGTATATTTAACACAGCCCTCTTGTGTTGAATGTTCGGTGGAAGAGGAACGTAGCTGGAAGCGCGAAGAGGCGAGAATCGGTTCACGTAAACGGTTAACGTGTGAGGACTTCCACACAGAGACCATCCCGACCCTTTAGCCTCGAAATCGTCATGTTTCTTAACCAGCTCGTTGATAACTTTATAATAGAAGTTGTCCAAATTTTCGACGTCAGCAAAATAAAGTGTCTGGTTTTTTGTACGATGATAAAAAATACTCGTTGTGCCATCAACTTTCTCGTATTCAGAAAACAGAACAACATATACTTTTATAGAGTTGTTTTCAAGTTTATCTTTTAAAATATTTAGTACAAATGTTTTCGTTTCATCCAAGAAACTAAGGATGTCACGACCTGGTTCTGACTTAATTGAAAAATCCTGGAGTTGGTCGTTAAATGCAGATCTAATTGGTTTGCATTTATTAGATAATTTAATTTGCTTGGAAGTGGAAGCTTCCGTTTCTAAATTATCGATTTTCCTTTTCGATGTTCCTTGTTCGGTCGATGGTTTGCAAATTTTGAGATGTTTACTTAAATTTGTAATGCTGAACATCTTTCCGCATCGAGCACAGGGCTTAGAAGGTAACGAACGATTAATTCTCGAACCTGTTTTGCTACATCTTGCCCTGTGTACCGATAAATTGTTCCTTAAGATTAGCTTCCCACAAGTAACACATTCAGTTTTATCATTTTTACGATTAAAACTGGTGGTGGATGCCATTGCTTTCTCCAAAATCACAGAAATCAAAAAGTCTAGTATATAGCGACACAATTTTCAGGTATGTTATTTTATATAAAATTTCTTGGAGTGATTACAAAACTCAAAAATTCAATCTACTGTAAATAGAATTTCAGGTATGTTATTTATATAGAATTTCTTGTGTGCGAATACAAAAACTCAAGAATTCAATCTACTGTAAATACAATTTTCAGGTATGTTATTTTATATAGAATTTCTTGGGGTAATTACAAAACTCAAAAAATGAATCTACTGTGAATATAATTTTCAGGTATGTTATTTTATATAGAATTTTCTCGGGGGGCGAATACAAAACTCAAAATCCGAGACAGTCCAGTTTAACGTGTTCATATTTGAAAAAAATTGCAAAATACCCCAACAACGTTTCAGCTACTAGGACCTCATTACCATGAGCCTAATCCTAGTAAGTCACATACACACCTGTTCTTCGTATCGCATATGCTAGTAAGTCAGATGACATATTGGGAGAATCACATTTCCCCCAATGATCCCACCACAACAAACGTCGCACATGCTAGAAGCGTCACATCAAACTTCAGGTATGCATCGTGGTAATCACCGAAAGTTCGGCAACCCAACTCGACCCACATAGACTGAGCATGCTTGTACTCCTCGTCGGTAATACCTGAACCTCTCAACTGGCTGTAGAACTTATCCTGGGGAGGCAGCAACTCTTCTTCGAACTTGGAAGGGTCTGTGACGTATTCGTAGGGGTAGACCCCTTTACGTTTGATGAGTGCGACATCTAAGTTTGGGAAACTTGATGTAGTAATGGCTAGTTGGTCGTCTCTGAGCTTCCCAGCAAGAGCATCGAGGCTTGCCTGGAGGAACCTCAGAGAGTCGAGGAACCGAAGCTCGATGCTGTTGCTTGAGTTGGGGATTGGCACCCACTTGCTGATGCTAATATAACGCTCCTCGTTCTGCGCCAGGACATTGATTCTCGCATTGTCGTACCCTAGATGTGTAACCAAGTGATGGAAATCATATTCCGAGCCATTGTGAAAAAAAACCGGTATTTCATCAGACGGTTTCTTATACTTGCAGCATAGCACGGCATAGAATTTAGTGGAGTATGTAGCCAATGCATCGTTGAGGATGGATATTATCTTAGCTCGCTCGCTCTCCAGAAAACTACGCACATCGCAGAAGCTGTCTGATGTTATGTTAAAGTCTTCTAATAAATACTCAAACGCAATTCGGTCTGCTTTCTTCGTCAGCTTGACGCATTTGGTAGGTGGCGATGCATCGAGGGAGGTTACTTCTACCTTTCGCTTGGAAGGTTGCGGTAGAGATGTTCCAGTGCTCTTGCAAGTAAGCTGGTGTCGCTTGAAGTAGTCAATAGAAAAATTGTTTCCACACTTAGAGCACAGTTTGGTCGCACATATTCGCTTTCCCGGCACACAAGTACGACAGTGCCTTTTGAAAATGTTTACTTGACACAGTAATTTGGCACGTAGGGCAATTTTTTTCAGAACGCATAATGCAGAGATTTTTTGGGGGTATGTTATTTAATACCAAATGCTGTGCAATGCAAAATATAATTGCTCACTTTTTTTTAACTATTTTCTATGACCTTACTTTGGGTTTTTTTTCGCCAAATTATATGCTTCTAGTCTCCTATACAATACAATATACGTACAATATATTGTCAACGGTATTATATTTGAGCGGGCCGCTTGTCGCCTAAACACTACAGCTCACAGGTCGGGAAAATCTGACATGAAAGCAGATAATACGCTTATGCCTTATTTATATATAATTTTCACGGGGCGTACAATATTGTCAACAGTATTATATTTCAGCAGGTCGCTTGTCGCCTAAACACTACAGCTCACAGGTTGGGAAAATCTGACATGAAAGTAGATAATACGCTTATGCCTTATTTATATATAATTTTCACGGGGCGTACAATATTGTCAACAGTATTATATTTGAGCGGGTCGGTTGTCGCCTAAACACTACAGCTCACAGGTTGGGAAAATCTGACATGAAAGTAGATAATACGCTTATGCCTTATTTATATATAATTTTCACGGGGCGTACAATATTGTCAACAGTATTATATTTGAGCGGGTCGGTTGTCGCCTAAACACTACAGCTCACAGGTCGGGAAAATCTGACATGAAAGTAGATAATACGCTTATGCCTTATTTATATATAATTTTCACGGGGCGTACAATATTGTCAACAGTATTATATTTGAGCGGGTCGGTTGTCGCCTAAACACTACAGCTCACAGGTTGGGAAAATCTGACATGAAAGTAGATAATACGCTTATGCCTTATTTATATATATAATTTTCACGGGGCGTACAATATTGTCAACAGTATTATATTTGAGCGGGTCGGTTGTCGCCTAAACACTACAGCTCACAGGTTGGGAAAATCTGACATGAAAGTAGATAATACGCTTATGCCTTATTTATATATATAATTTTCACGGGGCGTACAATATTGTTAAGAGCGTTAGTTTCCGTAGAGCTCTCTTTTTCCATCTTTCCTCTAAACAGTGAAGCTGTAGAAGACACAATTAGCTAACCTAGCATACGACATACCTTCCTAATTAATATGGATATTGTCACACATTCCTCTTATTTTATACTGTTGTAAATGGAAAAGATTATGTACGGTAAATGTTTTGTACATTATAGGAAAAAATGCAAAATATCCCCCAATTTTAATTCGAATCGAGTCGAATTTTTACATATTTCCACGCCGCCACATATTGTCCTATTTGCTTCTTTTACTTGCCTTGCTTAATTAACTCTCGCTAATTAGCATTTTTTTGGAAGAAGTCAACTAGAACAACATATGGCGGTATGAGAAATATGTAAATTAAAGAACATTTTAGCAATATATGGGCCCTAGCAATTAGCTTCGTCGACTAAGAGTACTCCTTCAAACATCTTCAGCTAGATCGTATTACTACGCGAGGACGTTTAAAATTTTTGGGTGTTGAAAAAGTTTGACCCTACTTTTTATTTCTATTGTTTGCTAATAGATGGCGCTAATAGTACCCCCTCCCCTCCCCTCTCCCCTCTTCTCCTCTGCTGTATGACAAATAGCACAAACATAAAAATCAAGATTTTGGAGAGCAAAACATAAAATTTGCATGCATCTGATGTCGAACCGGGAACTTTTATCTTTCGGGGAGTCAACATTATTTTGTACTCAGTCGTCATATAACATGAACACACGCAAACATTCACATGTGCTTTTATTATTTTGTGTTCGGTAAGTACAAGTATATTCTTACATAAATTATTGTTTAATTTAATAAATTGTAAACTCAAAACCTGCTATACTAACACTCCTTCTGTCTATTGAAAGCGAATGTTGCGTGCATGCGGAAATAACACAGAAAAAAAAAAACGGATGGAAGCAATTTAAAATCAGTGGGGCAAGGTCAGTATTACGAGAGCGTAAAAACATGTGCTTCCATTCAACTTCGAAAAATAAGAATGAATGTGTGCATACAGAACACATATGCTTCCTTTTCACAGTTGTAAAATGGGGGGGGGGCATAACACTGGTATTATTTGTAATCACAGTGCTTACTCATGTATTTTGTTTAATATTTTATTTCAAATTCACTGTCAGAAACTAGTGTTGTTAGTTTCTGCATGTAGGTTTATTTACTCTGTTGGTTGTCACTGTCAAGTTTTTAGTATTCGTACAGCATAAAAAGCTATAACCCCCCTCTCAAAATATATACATTGTATACGCCAAGATGCCCAATAGCCTGGCAACACATCATGAAAAAACATGCCAAGAAGACCCAGTGGGTTTATAAGTCAGTGCTGGCAATTCCTATTTGTAGGTTAGCTTAGCCAGTGAAAGATCATATAGTAGAATTTTTGTAGAGTGGGTGTTTGCGAGTTCCACGATGCCTTGCCCGAGGATACCCTATGCAGTGTCATCCTGATTGCAGAGAAGTCCTTCGCCTACGACGTGAAGAACGAGAGGGTCACGGAGCAGTTTTAAAATTCATAAAAAATTGTCACATACTAAAAATCAACATCCAACACATTTTAGGTTATATAAAATTTGTGAAAACCTTATAATACTGAAATATTAAAACAAACAGAGTCCCTTGTAGGTTAGTTCGGTGCGTAAATAAAAAAATGATAGGTTAAGTTATATCACTTAGGATCGTAAAAAAAATTAAAAAATCGTAAAAAAAAAAATAGGTTAAGTTGTATCACGTAAGATCGTGATATACCCACCAAGTATAAATGGAAAAAATGAGTGCAGTGAAAATTTGTACTAAAACATCGCTAAACGCTATAACATCGACAAAAAATTGTCAAAATATGTCAAAAACTTATATTCGATTGATAAAAAAAAATACCTACAAAATATGATCCTCAAATGATGACGTTCAAACAGTGCATAAATAAAAAAAATGATAGGTTAAGTTATATCACTTAGGATCGTAAAAAAAATTAAATAATCGTAAAAAAAGGATAGGTTAAGTTGTATCACGTAAGATCATAATATACCTACCAAGTACGAGTGGGGGAAAAATGAGTATAGTGAAAATTGTACTAAAAACATTGCTAAACGCTAAAACATCGACAAAAAATTGTCAAAATATGTCAAAAAGTGATATTCAATTGATAAAAAAAGAGGATACCTACTAAGTACTACTTTGAAACAACTAATATACACTACTGGGGAAGGAAGAGACAAGTACAGTAGCAGCCACGTCACAAGGGAACAGAAAATATTGCAGTTTCTGCAACTACAAGAAAAGGAGGATGACAACTACATACTGCTCCTGTGGGAAGCCAATTTGTGGAACACTACCGTGCGTAAAATTTACGTATGCTTTGCACTCAAATTCCTCCCACCTCGCACCCACTCACCCTTCTGCCTAGCAGTGCCTCAAGTTGTCTGTCGGACATAAGGCAACATATAAGGAGGGTGCAAGCTCTGATCGTCTTGATTTGGTTTGTTATGTATGTATGTCAATTTTACGTATCTGTGTAAAACCAGAAATTTATTTCACGTAATTTTGATATTTGTAAATTCGATTTGGATACTTAGATTTTGAAAATGAAAGTTTGAAAGCATGCACTATTTTCTTGCAAGACTTAAAAATTACATTTGTTCCTTATTTACAGCGTTATGAATATTATTATTGTTTGCTTTTCATTGTTCGAACTTTTCGCCTTCATTCTTAATGTACGAATGGGCTTGTCAAGCAAGACCTTCTCTTAATATATTCTATATTTAATAAAACCATATTTATACATTTTAAAATTAAGAATAAAATTCCAATATAAGCAAAAATAAACAAAATAATGTTCACAATGAATAGAAATTTGTTTTCATGATGTAGAGGTTGTTTTAAAAATAGATTCCTTCATGTACGTAAAATTTACGTAGCGGTAGTTACACTGTAATATTGGAACACGGTAGTGTTCTAGGGTTAACCTTACATCCACGCATATACCTACCTCTATGTACATATGTATGTATGTATTTATGTATGTATGTAAATATTTATGCATATTCACTACTTACCCATTTTTGACATTTGCAACGCTCTGTAGAAACTAAATATTCAGAGCTTAATCATCGAAATTCAAAAAACAATAGATGTACAATTTGCCAGTAAGAAATTTACTTTTGAGTGCATAGGTGGTGGGGGAGGGGAGCGGGAACAAAATAGAAAACTTACAACTCTGCTAAGATGGCAATTACTGTAAATTTAGAGCTTTTAGGCAGATTTTTTTACAGTCGCTGTATACCTTTGAGGACTAGAGTGATAATTCATTTGAGTAAAATTGGGTCATAGCCTTCGATAAGGCGGGAGGAGAATGGATTTTCGATATTTTGCGCGATTACAAAATGCTGTAAGTTGAGAGATGTTTAGTTTTTCTTTCGGCGAAGTAACGAACTTGATTGATTTATTGATTTGGTGTTTAAGTCCACTTTATGCACAATAAGGCTAATCGGGACTGGACCTACAGTTTAATTTGGGATCCAAACCATTATGTGCCTCTACTGGGTAGAAGTGGCGAACTTGTTTCAATAAGTTAAACTTACTCTAACCTCTGGCGTAAATACTCTAACCTCTTGCGATATCTTGAATTGTACAAACATTGCCACAACAACAGAAACAGTGCTTTCATGTCGCACAAATATCTACACATTCAGTTTCTTGTTATAAGCGAGTGGTATAAGCTATTATTTTAAACAGTGGATCTACAAGCTGATGGTTGATTTGCTGACTGGATTGGTTTTCGTAGACACACCCGCATAATGTCGTTCGAAGCTGTGCTTCAGGACAACTCAGGGCATTATTAAATGCTTCGATACCCATGGAGAACATTATAAGCTGCAACCCTAGCTCCAACTTGTTCAAACACAAATCTAGAATATATTTTAAAAACGAAGATTAATTGCTTCACAATGAAACTACTCGTTACGACCCTGTTGATTACAATTTTACAACTTTGTTCACTACAATGATAAACAATTCAGGATTTGAGGAATAAAAGGGTGGAGGAGCGGCACCTCACGGTCGTACACATGCTTGACACATGCGTACATGAACATACCTTAGCCTACAAGAAAAATTGTTCCCACAAGAAAAATTGTCCCTACAAGAAAAATTGTCATTTAACCAACTTTTACCTCAAGTATGCATTTTGTATGCGATATTTAATGGGAATAAAATTTGACTATTCCTAAAAAGATATTTCGGTCCCCCGTTTTTCTTCTATCTTTCTCGGCGACACTGTAATGTTGACAGAAGCTCTTTGATATTTTCAAAATAAAATGTTTCCTCTATTCGGAGGATCGTTGTTGTCCATACCTTACTTTCTTCTGTTTTGTTATTTTACGTCCTTTTTCTACATCTCTAGGTTAATCACAATACAATGAGGATGAAGGATGAATTGATGAGACAGATGACGGAACAAACACACATCGATTACCCAAGATTCGAACCTAGGATCAGTGTGTGAAAGTGCAACCCCCCTCTTTGAAAGGTTACCCCCAGTCCCTGGTTTCTATCCGGCTCTCTGGATTACGTCCTGCTTTAATCCTTCAAATCTCTCCTTTCACCTCACCCTGGGTGCCAAGCGAGCAGATTATATTTGAGCCGGAATTACGAAAGGGGGGTTTCACAATTTATATTTTCTAGTCCCTGGTTCGTTATACATGTACAGAAAGTGAATAAACAACTGGTTTAAAATGGACAGTACTGTAGTTCTTAGAGTTAATTCAGCAAATCATAGCATTTCTAGTAGGGTCTCCTCGATGGCGCAGTGGTAGCGTCGTCACCTTGTAATCAAGGGGTCCCTGGTTCGATACCCGGTGGAGGTACACAGTGGTTCGGATCCCACTTTAAACTGTAGGTCCAGCCCCGATTAGCCTTCCTGTGCATAACGTGGACTTAAAACACCAAATCAACAACAGCAACAACATTTCTAGTAGGATTATATTGTTTATTATACGTTGTTATATATATACATATTTACATATCGTTTCCATGTGTGTCTTGCATACACCAAATTAACAGAGATATAAATCAATATAATTGCGCACCTATGGCTTACACCATCGGCACTTCCTTTACCGCAGAGTTAGCAAAACTATCTCTGCGGGCCTACCCTCAGCTTAAATTATATTCCGTTCATTACAAATGCGTTTCCTCACGCCTTTACTCTTTCTTCTGGGCATCAATTATTCAATACGGAAATAGCCAAATATTCAAAACTTTTCTAAAGGGGGCTTGGGACAGCAAACAGGGGTTGGCTTAAACCAAATGCTACACTCTTATAATAGTCTAGCCACCAAAAGTGGACTAAACTCAAGGAGATATTCCTCGTCGTCGAAAGATGGGGAAACACTGTTTTCTATAAAAGCCTAATTGGCTTTTTTATAGTCTGGGTAAATGTCCGTGGACGTGGACCACATAGCGTTGGAAAATTCCACTGTAACGGTCTTTGGAAAGACATCTCCCCCACTGGGGTGATAAAAAACAGGGGAATCTAATATCCAGTAAAGCACAATCCAATGAGCACATACACTTACATTCAGTAATAACATAAAAGTACACACATGAAAAACATATTACTTTACCCTACACCTTGTAGCTGGCCAGCAATTAATTAACATATTTCCAAAACCAGTAATGCTCAATCCGACCATTACAAGTGCTGCGAGGTTTTTCTTGGCTATGACATTTATGTTACGAAGATTTCACACAAAAGATACAAATATCAAGTACGTACAGGAGACAAGCAACTTGCTTGAAGCAACAGAGGGTTTCGTACCAAAGCAACAAAATGCAAGGGATACAACACCTGGATCTTCTTTGCAATCTTCAAAGTAGCATTCACTGCACGTGAACGGTGCAACTAGACTATAGAAAAAAACGAACCTTTCCAAGAGTCACCCAATCTACAGACAACTGAGTTGCTTATTGCGTCGCCCCGGTGTGGAAGGTCACACTTGCTTCTTAATGTTCGTTTCTTGTTTACTTATTCTTCTGAAATCTGCTTTGGCCTGAATTTTCCTTAATGCATCAAAATATCTGCTTTCGGAAATTTTAATGAGCACGTTTTAAGAACATCTCAACGACCAAAGTCAAGAATTAGTAGAACTTTTGACTGTCTTCTAATCACCGCAAATTAGCAAATATATTTCCATCAATTGATTGTAAATTGATTATGTACGAGTTACATGTAAATATATTTTGTAAACTTCAAGTTAGTATATTTCATTGATTGATTGATTGATTTGGTTTATTTTACTTCGAATTTCTGCCACTTTTGGATAGTCGCGAAGATGAGGATGAGTGATGATTAGACGAAATTGATTAAGTGATACTCAGAAAGAATACTCAAGCCCCTGGCGCTGACCACTCCGACGGTTAGTGTATTTCATTTTACATAGAACTTTAAATATTTTTTTTTCTTCCATGTGCAGCAAGTTGTACCACAGTTATGTTCGGAATTTGGCAACTTCGACATTACCGTTAACGAAACAAATAGTTGATGAAGGTACGATGAATAAAAGCGAACTATGGAGATCACATTTTATGTATTTTCCGCCCATAATTATAATACATGAAAAAGTTAACCCACAGTTTTAAATTTTCACATGCAAATTTGCTTCATTATTCGGGCTGGTTGATTAGAGAATAACAGCAGTGTACGTAAAAATGATCAAGCATAGCGTTATGGGCCTCAGGTTGAAATTCTAAGTAAAGCATGCAGGTGCGAAAATCCCTCCACTTATTTCATGAGTTCATGATTCATGCTTATGTCACGTCGTAGATATGTAAAAAGAAGTTAGAGCGGTGTTTACAGTGTAACTGCGAATGCTCTATGCTATGGGTACTAATCAGAAAGTAGTATATCCATAGTTGAACTCACATTGACAGACAAACAATTTTATCGACATGTCAATTATTCCATAATACTAGACTTAAGACTACTTTCAATCCAATTTGCAATTATTTCTGAGCAATCGACAGGTATATGTTGTCAAATTGTTTACCCTCACGTACAAACAGACAAACCATTTGAGAACATTTTGCCGAGAGAAGTTTTCATAGGCATAACTTGGCGGGGGCAAGGGCGGGCAACCGCCCTCCCCCCCCCAAAAAAAATCAGGTGTTAAGTGAAAGAGAGGTATATTCCACACATAAAATGTCAGAAACAGAAAATAGTTCAGAACTCAATGTGCTGTCAGAAATGTGTGAATATAAGAACACTGATCATGAGTTTCAACATAGATCTTTCTTGTGTGTGAGGAACAACATTACGAGAACATTTCCAAATTTGAAATGAACTGTTCAAAACATTATTGACAACCTCCGTGAGTTCAGGATGCTGTGAGCATTCTTTCTTGCCCCCGAAAGCTCAGGACCAATACACTGTATACTCAAAACTACTGGGCATTAAATACTTCGCCTTATTGCTGTTTTGTATATTTAACAAACGAATAATATTAATAGGTCCAAAATTATAAATGAATTTTACTCGGACGCAACTCGTCAAGAAAGGAAACTGAAGCTTCGTTAGATTGATTTTGTGTTTTAAGTCCACTTTATGCACAGTAAGGCTAATAGGGACTAGACCTACAGTTTAAAGTGGGATCCGAACCACTTTGTACCTCCACCGGGTATCGAACCAGGGACCCCTTGATTACAAGGCGAGGACTCTACCACTGCGCTATCGGGGAGGCCTGAAGCTTCATTAGAACTAGAAGCTTCACTCATACTTGTGTGCTATATGTGGTATGTGGCGGATCGGATTTATATGCTATATAAAGATCGAAATAGGCTATGCATAAAAACACCTTCGAAATTGTATTATGGTCTATATATGTTTATGACCTCACGGATACTCTTGGGGATGCCACGTCTCACATGATTCCAAATACTGAAGGAATTCCCGTCTAAAGCCCACATATCTTGCGTGGCTGGGTACCATCATTTTTCAACATAGATAGCGCAAAACTATTGCATTTCTATCACTTGTATTTGAAGAATATATATCGTTTACAGAGGAGGAATTGATGAGTTGCTGGGCTCATTCATAGTTTTCTTCTGCAATAATAGAACCATTATGCACTAGAGGTATTAACTGCTCAACATGAGTGACAAAACTTGCTGCAAACAAATTGTAAAATAACACGACGTGTTTTACACGCTAAAAAATAGTTTAACTATACTGTGCAAGATGAAACTAAATTCATGCAAACAACCTCACACCGTACTGCATACTTTGCACACCATGGTACAGAGTTTTCAAAGGCCTGAAATTCTGGCCAAAGCACATGACCAGTTTTCTTGAAATGTATTATTATTTAATGAGGATACAGGGGTAAAAAATTGATGTTAAATAATTCAGAATCACCCCTTCCCCTCTCCAGGTACACTTTGGACGTCATCGTATATACATGCTTGAGCTCCGATTCTTATTCTTTAAAATGGCAGAAATACAAAGAGCGAACTATCGCGCCCTCTCACAGAAAATACTACAAAATTTAGAAAGAGAACTACATTGGTTAAATGTCCAATTTATAAAGTAGGTATTTCAGGGCTTTGGAAATATTGTGTGGTCCTTACGGCATGGAGGAAGTCCTGCTCTTCACGGCCACCG
This sequence comes from Lepisma saccharinum, assembly GCF_977018435.1. Classification (NCBI taxonomy): domain Eukaryota; kingdom Metazoa; phylum Arthropoda; class Insecta; order Zygentoma; family Lepismatidae; genus Lepisma; species Lepisma saccharinum. The sequence continues at coordinate 141,819,153 of NC_139229.1, forward strand.
GAAATGACATGAAATCGTGGAAGATATAAGAGTGAAAATTTCCATACAAGTCGATATTTCTCTACGGCTCAAGTGCTGGGACGTGCACAGAGGATAGCAGAAAGTCAACAAATCTGAAAAGTTTCATGCTTTGTGACGTATAAATTATCTTGTTAAGTTGTTGTTCTAACCTCACTTTATACACTAATAGGATAATCGGGACTGGACCTACAGTTTAAAGTGGAATCCGAATCACTATGGGCCTCCACCAGGTATCGAATCTGGGACCCTTGATTACAGTTTAAAGAATATTGACAACAATTGTATTTGTAAATTCCCAGGTGAATAACCAGATGTTACTTTAAATATCAAAGGTATTAAATTGAATATTTAAATGCGGACAGTTTGCAATATATTAAATAATTCTGGCATCAGCGAATGTGCATGATCATCATCTATTCACTGTTGAAACAGTTTGACCTTAACTCCTTCAATATTAAAATTTCTAACATGTACCATTTGAAACAAGTATTTTCAGGTGGGGAAGGCCACCTTAAAACAAGCCCCCAAGGACTAATATTTGCAACCAGAAAGAAGAATGCTCTTTTATCTCCTAAGTTTAAATTAAGTATAACAACAAAAGTTTGCTGTGTGTTTAAAATTTCTATTCGGCTTGTTAATTTTCCAATAAATAATTAATGGTTTTAAAAGTTTAATTAAAAATTGATTTTATATTAATATAACTTTATAATTTTACAAATACAGTAGTTATGGGATGAAAAAATTTCGATCCTGCCCCCCCCCAAGTTAGGTCTCAAGTTACGCCCATGGAAGTTGCTATTTAAAATATCTATCAAATTACACGTTCGTAGCTTTAATTGAGTCCAAGGTATTTAAGTATAAGAATATTTTCATTGTTGACTTTCGATTCATTGCCTCTCATAAACAGACGGATATTCACATCCAGATACTTTATACCGCTCCATGCTAGTACTTGATAGGCCTACCTATCTACGCTTCTATTTTATGGTTTTTAACTATCTATCCAATTATTTCGTGAATGACTACAACAATGAAATAAAATATTTTTAATAACGCGTCCGGTTGGTTTGACAAATTTCGATTTATACCTGGAACAGTTTCGGTCACGTCACCACTTTAAAATTCAGGGTGATTCGAAAGTCGAAAGAGAAACACCCATATAATTTATACAGATATTATAAACCGTGAATGCAATCACGTGCAGTATGTAGGAGTTACTTTCTTCTCCTGTTTTGTTATTCTACGATATTTTTCTACCTCTCTAGGTTAATCGCAACACAATGAGAATGAATTTATGAAAGTGGATAGAAAGTTTTTCTTCTTTTTTTAAAAATGGGAATAGGCAAATGACATATCAAATTCATGTAAAATTTTCTGAAAAATTGAATGGTGAAATCCGATTTTAAGATATCTGTATTACTTTCGAAGTTACGGGGTGTCAAAAAGTACCGACGTATAAACAGGCAAAAACATGGAACCAGCCAATTTCATGACAACGCATAACGTTAAACCAATAATATCATTACCATTATGTCTTGGACTAAAGAGTGCACCAAGAATTCCCGCTCCAACTTCAAAGTCGCTTATTATTTTTTAATTCGAAAGGGGATCATGTGTCATACCGAAATAACGTGAAATTTTCCGAAATATCACATTTTGAAATCCTTTTTAAGGGATTTTTATTCGTTTTTGAGTGTCTGCATAATATAAAATTACGTACTTAATAATGGATCTCCTGAACTCGAAAACTGTCAAAGATGTTTGATGTGTTACTTATCCCTATTCCCATTTGAATAAAGGTTAAATGAAATATGTCGAATAAATATGGAGGACGGGGTATCTAACATGCCTCAGAGATGAAGCACTTTATCTCCTAATACCGCATATGGCTACATTAATGGTCGATGTTTCAACTTGAACAGAAAATGTAAATATTCAATAAAACTTTAAAAAAGCGAACTTCGAGTCTTTATATCGAAAATTAACAGACTATGACTGGGTAAATCTATGCGATATTGAGGATGTCAATACACTAACTAATACGTTTTATGATATTTTATATAATATTTTGTATGACTGCGTACCACTGAAACGCATCAAGGTACCTAAATATCCTGTGTGGTTCAATGGTGACATTATTAGGAAAATAATGTCAAAATTATATCATTACAAAAAGTGGGAAAAGGTCATTGCAACGCAGAGTATCATGAAGGGAAATACAAGAATCTTAAGAAAGAGATAAAGAAAGGGCTAACAGCAGCGTACAAAGTGTACATCCGTGAGACGGAGGAAAACATAGGGATAGATGTAAATAATGTATGGATTTATATTAGAAATAAAAAGAGGGATTCAGGTAGCAATACTTTTGAATACAACAATGAAATCTTACACAATGGGCACGATATTGTAAATGCATTTACTACCTACTTTCTATCGGTGTACAAAGATGCTTCACAGTACTCTATAGTTGAATCAGATAAGTGCGAAATCGGAGTGCTTTCCCAACTCGATATATCGCATATCGAATTGGATGATATCGAGGAAGCAATTAAAATGTTGAAAGCCAAAAAATCAGTGAGGATGGACATCATTCCTCCCTATGTGGTCAAGCCGTAAATTAAACCATTGAGTATAATATTCAATAACATTTTAGAACATCACAACTTCCCATCAAAATGGAAAATCACTAAAGTTAATCCCTTCCCAAAAAAAGGCAAATGCAAAGAACGTTGATTGCTTTAGGCCAGTGTAAATTCTCTCAGTTTTTTTGCAAAGTGTTTGAACAAATACTGTACGAGAGAATAATGGCCAACGTACGACCAGCTATATCTCCCATGTAACATGGTTTTATATCGCGGAGGTCGACAATCCCAAACCTTGCCGAATTTGCACATTTTATAGCTTATGAATTAGACGAAAGGAAATAGGTATCTATGCTGACCTGGCCAAAGCGGTCGATTCGGTAAATGATGACATTTTACTTCAGGAACTATCGTATTTTAATATATTTCTGAAAACGCAATTATGCTGCTAAAAACTTACCTCATGGACCGAAAGCAAATTGTCAATTATAGAGGAAACATATCTCGGGAATACCCTACGCCTTCTGGGGTGCCGCAGGGATTCAATTTGGGCCCACTCATTTTCTTACTCTTTATTAATGACCTCCTGAAAATTATTACGAAATCACGTTGACTTACATTTGCTGACGATGTAAAAATATTTAGAACAATTTGCTCTGACGAAGACAGCCTTGACTTGCAGGCAGACGTAAATAGATTACTACAATGGAGCGAAAATAATATAATTTCATTTAATCTTGATACATGTCAGGTAATGTCTATAACAAACGCTGAAATAAAAGTAAACTTCCAGTGTCAGATGGAAGGAAAACAAATAGCTAAGGTCACTAAATTCACGGATCTTGTGTCACGTATGACGCAAATCTATGTTTTAAAGAGCATATGCATCATATCGTTAACCAAGCATATAAGAAATTAGGATTGATAAAAATATGTGGGGAAGATCTAGAAAGTACATCAATATTAATAATTTTTGTATGTCTCCCTAGTAAGCTCACTCGTAGAATATGCAGCCATTGGACAAAAAAAAACATATGAGGGAAATAGAAATGATTCAGTCAAAGTTCTTGAGGTTCATAAAGTATAGAGAAGACAAAGTATATCCTAAATTCAATCCGTACTCTGAGCTTGTATCGCAGTTTAACATTGAAAAAATTGAAGAAAAGTTTAATCTTAATTTGATGAGCACGTTATATAAAATTGCAAATAACAAAATAGACTCTATAGGGTTAGTATCTGCATTACAATATCATGTACCTCAAATGAGAAGCAGACCGAAACCCGGTTTGTTTCATGTACCAAAATCTAGAACAAATTATGTAAATATATCTCCGATGTGGAAAATGGGTAAAACTTATAATGAAGTAGTAGCAAATGATCCGAGCGTTGATATAAACAGTCTGTCATTTCAATCATTCAAAAGAGTCCTACTGGCTCAGTGGAGAAAGGGGTGAGGGGTTCGTCTGTATAGGAATTAGTGAAACAATTTATGTTATGCACAGATATATGTAATGCACATATACAAGTGCACAAAATGTATGCATGTCTTAATGGAACAATGTTCTGTGGCATCATTTGTTAAATAAATAAATAAATATAAAATATCTGGAGAAAATATATGTGCGGTTTCCGATTTTTGGATTGGATTGGAGATAATTTATACCGGGATTGTTTAGAATTTTCTTTGTCGTAAAATTGTGTTTATTTTTGCGGATGTAGCGTCAACAGATTCTGTTGATATGGATGTCTCAACTCGCATCGACTCTTGTCCCTCACGGCCAGACAGACGGACGGTCCGATAGAGATGGATGTGTTTACCTACTATCTGTTAGGTCTATCAGATTTTTGAATTTGTAGCTTTGAGACACTGATCGTTCATACGGGCTGATGGACTTGGACAGAAACACTTTACACATTCGCTAATCAGTTTCCTAAAAGGAATATAAGATAATCCAAAAATATAATATAAAAATAATATGGCAATAAATATCGTGTTTAGTAACGTTACAGAAAACCATGAAAAATAAAGTGGGATATTACACAGCCTTTACCCAGTAAGAACTATATTTTTTAATATATATTAAACATAGCTTGTTTATTGTGATAAATGTGAGGTAAACGGTAAAGTTCCCCGTGCAGATAGCACTGTGCCATAAAGGCACATTTAGGGGATATAGGTATAGGACCCCTCATATTCTCTAACTCGATCTCGGCCATTTGGAGGTGATGTGATCAGCAGCACGCTGCCGCCGCCTTTACCCCTCAGGGTTGGCCCCAGGTAACAATAGATTTGAAACTGTGTGAGCCCAGACCCGCTTTATGCGGGGACAAGGCCGGGAAAAATTCCGAGAGTATATCAAGCCCCACCCGGAAATCGAACCCTGGTCACCCGCTTGGCAGTTAGACGTCCTGAGGAAAATAACTTCCATTAATTTTTTATCACATTATTCGTAGCATATATTTTGTAATATCAACTTTATAATAAAGATGTATGTATTTCGACGTTCACAAGATTGGACGTTTGACTTCCAATATACCTACATCACACGATGCAGTTCAAAGTGATTCCAGCGAAGGAACTGAAGGTCGAAATGGAGCAGTGGACATGCTGTGAGCAACTTCCACAAATGTTCTCTGGGGCTGCTGTGTTTTTATCAACAACGAAACACAAGACATTAGGTTCCAAGCATGTGCGTGGGTATCACGAATCGAGGCATTGCAATCTGAACTTCTAACCTGTCACGTTTCTCCTTTCCTTCTCAAGTTACAAGGCAGCTGATTCTGATATGCTTACGTCACGGGGAACGACCTACGTTTTTTTATTCACTTCTGCTGAAAGGTTTTTGGAAACTATGAATGAAGTTAATGAGAAGCGGAAAATTGAAGGATCTTTTTTTGTGATTGGGTGCTTGTTTATTTACTCATCATTGCTTATATGCACAATTAGCTGAATTGATTGATTGATTGATTTGATGTTTTAAGTCAACTTTATGCACAGTTACGCTAATCGGGATTGGATCTACAGTTTAAAGTGGGATCCGAACCACTATGTGCCAGGGACCCCATGATGACAAGGCGACGACTCTGCCACTGCGCCATCGAGGAGGCCTCACAATTAACTGAACAGAGACGAGAGGATAACGGTGTATAAAAAGTGAAAATGAAGGACAGGGAATAAAGCGTCAGCGGCACTATTTCGGCAGTCGCCTGAATAGACTCAACAAGACAACGAGAATTTTAAGGCTGTCGTGAGATGTGAAGCAGTGACCACTCAAATATAAATACGTATATCCTTTACCGAGAAAAATGAAAAACGTAATACAACTGATAGCGAGTGGTTGAAGCTGCAATCAAGGTTCTCCGGGACCGATTCCACATTAAACTGTAATTCCAAACACGGTTAAAAATATATGCTAAATAACTTACTCTATTTTATTGACACATACACTGAGGAATTTAAGTAGGGGCTTCGCCGATAGGACGTTGATCTTGTAAATATAGGTTCCAGGATTTGATTTCTTATGGGGTCACGTTTCAAGTTGTCCTTGTCGGACTTTGAATTTGTAGCTCCAGTTCGATCAGATCGGGCATAAAGTGGACGTAAACTTCCGCTCGCTTCGGTCAAAAATAATATGAAATACTGGGAAAATACATCTGCAAGAGTGAAAAAGCAGCATTAGGCTTCTTACTAATTTTCTGGAAGCGCCACTGAATTCATGGCAGAAATAGACGTTATTTAATTTCGTTCACATTAAGACGATCCGATTTTATGATGTTATTTATCTATTTTTTTTTATTTATCTAAATTTAATTTTCCTTCCATTTCTTCCACACTTTTACGTCAACCATAAAACTTTACCTTATTTTACAGAATGAAATATTCAATGTTTGTCTCGTATGCTCAGAATATAGTATAAAAATTAGGAGCTTAACTCCGTGGGGGGGGGGGGTGGAGGAGAATATTTTTTTTTTGCAGCTCATAGAAATATCATCCAGGAATATTTTGATAAATAGGTGTTACATTTGCAAAATCATAAAATTACTGATTACTTTAATCCTCGGGTTTCAGGAGTTAACAAAAGTACCATTATCTCGTGATAAACGAAAAAAAATTGGGAGCAATTGCTCCTATGCGCCTACTAAGTTACGCCTATGGTTGCCTCACATAAATGCGTCGCTGAAAACCCATAACAGTTTGAAGAATCTTTTAGTCTGTGGTTATTTCTCCCTACACATCGCAGTAATTAAGTACCAATAGAAGTTTCTTCACTTCAACTGAATCTTAATCTTTTCTAGCTATCGATATTGAATCAAGGAGAAATAAGTGGGAAAAATAACTAAACAACATGTATTTACCCGTGATAGGGCCTCTCTAACTTTACACTTTTAACGGACGTCTTTTTAGCTCATGACTTCCTTCTGACATTAACACTAACATTAAGGCACGCGACACACAATATAACCTATCCTAACAAAACATTACCAAACCAATTACACACTCTTGTGATTTTGTATCTGTATTCATAAATATTATTAATGTTGAACACTAACACACATTTACCTTCTACTATTATTAACGTTTATTTTAATCTCTTATCTCCTCGTAGAATGCTGTAAAACCAACGTTGTTCAGGGAAACCGAACAAATTTGGTTATTCATGCCAATGTCACAGTGAATTACTGTAAACAAAAAAATAAGGAAAATAAAGGATGAATGAAAGAAGGAATCCGTAAAAGAAAAATCGCGGAACTCACGCCCTGAATTAATTTTCAGGTACCAGGGCATAAGAAAATACCTCCGAAAGTATGGTGGTCCCCCCTTTTTCCTTCTGATAATTCTAAACCCATCAAAATACTCAGTCATCTGTAAAAGTAAAGGTTGAGCAATGTTCCGCAACCTTCTTGTCCTCGCAGAAAACCATAAATTATCCAGTACTGAACACGGCACATCATAAAATTTATTTATCTAAAAAAAATACATTACGGCACTCTTGATATAAATTAAAAGTTTAGGAATGAGTTACAATATAATCAGTTAAAAATACTACTACTACTACTACTACTACTACTACTAATAATAATAATAATAATAATAATAATACAATTCACTGCACTCATAGGTACTTTTGGTATTATTATTATTATTATTATTATTATTATTGAAACGATTCATGCAGCTGATTATATGGATCCGAAACGCCTGTAGAGATTATGTAGGTGTAATAACAAACTGACCCTTGCCATCAAGGGGCGTCTTATTTAAGTCATGACAATGACAGAGCGAAAAATACAAACTTAAGAAAACAAATGTGTAAAGTAAAAAGTCAAGTGCTCCCCTGTGAATTGCACCATGCCATGAAGGAGTAAAGTGGGCGTGGAGTTTGGACCCTACACTTTATTGATCACGGTCGAAGGTGGGGGTGAAGTGATCAGCACCACGTCCATGGCCGCCTTCTTTCGCCAAAAGTTTTCTCCAGGTGCCCACTTTATACGACGCTGGGTGGGCGCCAGAACCGCTTGAACAGGTGGAAAATATATAGGTTCTCCCCCGCTGGGGATCGAACCCGGGTCTCTCGCATGGTATTCAGATTAAATAATTTACATTCAATTTGTTACTACAGACAAAAGTTCGCAGCACACCCGTGACCTTGTGGAGGAACACCGGTTGCGAAACATAGATTTAGATAGAGGGCAATGGCGCCAAATAATAAGAATTAAAAGTATTTCAGAAATCGAATTCCAGAAAGCTGTGGGGTAAAAAGTGACCTTCAGCCAGACACTGTTTCAACCTCTCCTGACGAGCGAAGATACACCTTGTATATCTTGGCCTTTGACCGGGAGGTGATTCTCCGGTACCCACAAGGTCTGCGCGGAAAGAAATCGTGTGTATGCGCTCCCCCTCTCACCGCACCACCACCCGAAACCTCCCCCCTTACTCCACTTCCCCCCGGGTACCGACAAGGGCGATAAAACCAGAGCGTGTGGGTGTGTAACGCGGACGCGATTTTTCTGCCACCTGGTGTGGAAAATAGTAAGCTCGTCCCACACGTTGCATTGAAATTTGCCACCCTATGGGGACACGTGAAAAACAAATTCTCCCAAGTAAGGATGTTATCCATCAGGTTCTTGCATGTATTTCCTATTAGGTAATTTCGTTGTCGTTCCTCAAAAATTCAAGGGCAGTGATCCGAGGCTTCTAAATGTATTTTCGTAACGATTTCCTTGTGGGGACCGGATTTTGGTCCCCACAAGTCGGTGCGGTCCCCACAAGGTGGATTCACAACTGACGAGTGTCCCCATAAGGTAGCATCTGCAAAAGCACACACACACACACACACACACACACATTTACACACTTATACGAACATACATCTGACGTTTTTCAATATTTTGCTATGAAGTTTGCATCCACGCTATTCAAACAAGGGCAGGCAATGTAGTATTTATGAGTATTAGTAATACCAAAGTGGTGTTTTTGGTGTCCAAGTTCAGATGAGAGTCTGCTATGTGCCTTTTGCAGGGGATTGCATGTGAAGTGTATGCATATTGAGCATTATTGAGTGTGTAGGCTTCCAAGTTTTGCTGTTATTTTCCTATAATTCTGTGAGACTGTAGAGAGTTCTCCCTTTTCAACCAGTTTTCTTTCATTGATTGGATACTTTTTGGGAACTTAGCAGTTTTTTATGTTATGAAGCAGATTGTTGTAGAATATTTTGCATGGTCTTTTGTGATATTGAGTGCCTGCTGTAACGGAAGTAAGTATCTTTCCTTCTTGTGTTGATGTTCTCGTGTAGGTTTCCTATTTTCGGTCAAGTTGCAGTAGGGAACTTAGCAGTTTTTATGTTATGAAGCAGATTGTTGTAGAATATTTTGCATGGTCTTTTGTGATATTGAGTGGGTGCTGTAATGGTAGTAAGTATCTTTCCTTTTTGTGTTGATGTTCTTCTGTAGGTTTCCTATTTTCTGTCAAGTTGCAGTACTTAGAATAATCGCTACTGTCTTATTGATCTACGAAGCTCCTTTGAATAATCATTTGCATGTGACCCTATACTCCACGCTGTATTTTGTTCTGGGAGCTATCTTTTGAAGCCTTGGCATTCTGCTAGTACAGTATTATTATCGTAGAGGTAAATTAGTTCGTGAAAATATGTATTTTTCTGATTAACTATAGTCGCTTAGTTGTTCTAGCAGGTATAAGTAGTTACTGCTGATGTTGTTAATTTTCTATTCGCAGGGGCTATGTATGATGTAGCGTATTTGTGTTGGCTGTCCCTTTTATTCCTATGTTGTTGAGTTTCTCCATAAGCATGTCCTGTTTTACTCTATTCTATGCCTTGTTGCTGCTAGATATCTGAGGTATGTTGCTGGTTCATATCTGAGGTAGCTTGTTTGACTATCTATTATTTTTGCTATGGCTGTGGCTATTGATGTCCCTTTCTGAATTCCATGTTGGTTTCTGTTTATCCTTGTTGCTGCTTGTTATCTGAGTTAGGTTGTTTGACTTCAGGACTATCCTTTTTTAACTTTATTGTTGATTGCTGTTTTGTTTATTTCCTTATTTGTTTTTATTTGTTTACTGAATCTATTTGTTTTGTGTCTTGTAATATTATTTACTATAGTAACAAAATTATTTTAAAAAATTGATATTTATCACCATACTTGTATATTTCTTGTTCAGTATTTGTCAAAGTTTAATTTATTTTGTCCGCTATCTTTAGCAAATAACACTATTTTGAAATTTAATATATAAATTCATGATTAAAATAATTTTGTTACTATAGTAAATAATATTACAAGACACAAAACAAATAGATTCAGTAAACAAATAAAAACAAATAAGGAAATAAACAAAACAGCAATCAACAATAAAGTTAAAAAAGGATAGTCCTGAAGTCAAACAACCTAACTCAGATAACAAGCAGCAACAAGGATAAACAGAAACCAACATGGAATTCAGAAAGGGACATCAATAGCCACAGCCATAGCAAAAATAATAGATAGTCAAACAAGCTACCTCAGATATGAACCAGCAACATACCTCAGATATCTAGCAGCAACAAGGCATAGAATAGAGTAAAACAGGACATGCTTATGGAGAAACTCAACAACATAGGAATAAAAGGGACAGCCAACACAAATACGCTACATCATACATAGCCCCTGCGAATAGAAAATTAACAACATCAGCAGTAACTACTTATACCTGCTAGAACAACTAAGCGACTATAGTTAATCAGAAAAATACATATTTTCACGAACTAATTTACCTCTACGATAATAATACTGTACTAGCAGAATGCCAAGGCTTCAAAAGATAGCTCCCAGAACAAAATACAGCGTGGAGTATAGGGTCACATGCAAATGATTATTCAAAGGAGCTTCGTAGATCAATAAGACAGTAGCGATTATTCTAAGTACTGCAACTTGACAGAAAATAGGAAACCTACAGAAGAACATCAACACAAAAAGGAAAGATACTTACTACCATTACAGCACCCACTCAATATCACAAAAGACCATGCAAAATATTCTACAACAATCTGCTTCATAACATAAAAACTGCTAAGTTCCCTACTGCAACTTGACCGAAAATAGGAAACCTACACGAGAACATCAACACAAGAAGGAAAGATACTTACTTCCGTTACAGCAGGCACTCAATATCACAAAAGACCATGCAAAATATTCTACAACAATCTGCTTCATAACATAAAAAACTGCTAAGTTCCCAAAAAGTATCCAATCAATGAAAGAAAACTGGTTGAAAAGGGAGAACTCTCTACAGTCTCACAGAATTATAGGAAAATAACAGCAAAACTTGGAAGCCTACACACTCAATAATGCTCAATATGCATACACTTCACATGCAATCCCCTGCAAAAGGCACATAGCAGACTCTCATCTGAACTTGGACACCAAAAACACCACTTTGGTATTACTAATACTCATAAATACTACATTGCCTGCCCTTGTTTGAATAGCGTGGATGCAAACTTCATAGCAAAATATTGAAAAACGTCAGATGTATGTTCGTATAAGTGTGTAAATGTGTGTGTGTGTGTGTGTGTGTGTGGCGTGCGTGTGTATAAAAGAGAATATATGTGCATTTACCAGAGTGTGGTGGATCTACTTTGACTGGGAGAATATAACATTTGTGGGTAGGGTCGACAAAAGCACTACAGCTTTTGCAAAAAAATTCTTCACATTTATGGGGAGTTTTACGGGAAAGTATGTACAATCAGTGTTCTTGCTACATTTAGCACCTAATAAAGTATAAATTGAAGTCTAGTTAATGTTGGGCTGTAAAATGTTCTGGTACATGTAGTTACTTGAAATAGCAAATATTGGCTGTGTAACTGGTAAAGCCCTCAAAAAATCAACTTCGTTTCCTCGTAGTACTCCCTGAAAGTGCTTCTTGCACGCTAATAAGGCTCTGGCGTGTGTTCCTATGCCTCCTACTAGCCTCTGTAAAATTCATATTGACCAGTGCTTAACCATTCAACATGCTGTAGAGCCTAAGCTTTAAGCTTCAGTCAGTGGAATTTAGTTCTCAGGGACATATAGTGAATGTAGAATAAAAAATAGAAGCCTCGAATAATACAGCATAACAGATACAAATAACCCCTGGTATTAATCAAACACTCAAAAAGTCAATAGTACTTGAAACGTACCCGAATAAAAGACTATAAAGGTAAATAGCATGGTAAGAAAAGTTTGGCAGGTGGACTTAAGAGCCACGTAGTCATCTGCTAACATCGACTTGTCCTGTGATTTGTCATTATATTGTTAAATTGTTATATTTAAGGGATGAAAGAAACAATATTAATAAACATTCAGTTATAGTACTCTTGGTAAAGGGGTTTCAGTGCTTAGAGACATAATAATTTTAGTTACAGTAAAAGTTTGGCCTCTTATAAGTGCAAAAAAGTACAAATATTAAACATTTCATACAGTTTATCTAGAAAGCAAAAGCAAAAATACAATAACTGCGCAACATACTTAAAAAATAAGCAAGCCATGATATTCTAGTGGGCCATAATAAGACTAAAATATACTCGAAAATACTCTGACATAAGGTTGACGGCTATCTGAGATCAAAATTTTCAAGCTTTCTCTCATGCATAAAGTGGCTCTAGGAATCACTAAGCCTCAATAAAAATGGAAACATGCAGTAAAAGCACTTGGAGAGTTGTGGTGATCACATCATATGAAAAACATGCAAGAACAAGAATATATGGAACCCTACTCATATATTTAGGAAACTTTACCTACCCTAACAGTAAGAAAATACCGAGGAAACTCTAAAATAAACAAACTTTCCTACGAAGCAAACCAAAAATATCGTAGTGGAAGTCAATAAACCCTAACAACAACAACAAGATTCAACAACTACATCAAAACAAAAACAACAACAATAATAATAATAATACTAATAATAATAGTAATAATAAACTTTGTGGGTACAGTTTTACTTAAAAGTACTTCTTCCTTAGTGATTAGAGAAATTTTTTAAATAAAGAACAAAACTCAAAGTTAAGAATTAAAAATATAAGATACAAAAGGCAATAAATAGAAAAAATAATAAAAGAAGTTGAAAAAATTATCTTTGCAAGTCAAAATTGCAATAAACACTTCTGCAAGAATAGATGAAATTGTGATATTAGAGTAAAAAATGGAAATAAACTTTTAAAATAGCAAGTTAAAAGTTGAAAAATGTCTTTGTGAGTCCAAAATTTAATAAAAAATGTTGCCTGAATAGAAGAAATTGTGATATTAGAGTAAAAAAAATAAACTTAAATTTCAGCTAAAGTTGAAGAAACACAGTTTGTGTGTCTAAATTCCCATGCGAACTCTTGCTTGAATCGTTCAAATAGCGTTTTCTGAGTAAAAATACACAAAAAATGCGAAATATTGTCTCTAACAGTAAAAACATCTGGTCAATTTTACGTGAATCCTGATGTTTATAAGGCAATAATCAAATGGACTGTGGTTCGCAACCCCGAAATAAGGGCAAATAGTGGATGCCATCCACTTTAACTTGTAGATACTGGAACTGAATGTTCCTAGTTCAGCCAAATTCCTTACGGATTTGGTTAAATAGTCTTTGCAATGTTACGAAAGGCGGCAGAAATACCGCGTAGATTACTTCCACCAAATAAAATTGGAACCTCAAAGAAAATCAATACTCGTGTGTAAAAATTTGGCGACACTTGACTTCCATTCAACTTCGGAAGAAGACCAAGCGATGGGGGCCGTAACAATAGAGAACCTTTCTTCCCCCTCCCGTGTCCATGAACGCGCGCGGTTTGGGGGTGCCGATGAATGCAAACTCATAACAGGTTCTTCCGTAACAGGTTAATATTAATAACATGGATTCTGCTCGCATACTTCGTTTTCATATAGGATACATCGTTCAATTTCTTCGCCTTTAAAGCGAACATGTGTTATAATACCTTCTACCTCCGATCGAACGCGTCGGCACCGGTTGAATACGGGTAAATCCGGATCCTTAATTATACCAAATATGACTCACCACCGACGCCAAAATGGCTGGACGTGACGCCTTAGAATAGACCGAAAATGTATTTTGTACATTAATGGAAAAACCATTAATTCCAAGTTCCCACGTCTGTATAAAGCACCCATGACTCATATCCGGCAGAAACGCATTAATAAAATACAAAATAGTGTTAGAATAGTCCGAAAACAAACTCCATAATAGTGTCTTTTGTACCTTAATGGAGAAACCATTAATTCCAAGTTCCCACGTGTGCATAAAGCACCCATGACTCATATCCGGCAGAAACGCATTAATAAAATACAACAATAGTGTTAGCTTAGGCCGAAAACGGAATACATAATAGTGTCTTTTGTGCACTAATGGAAAACCATTAATTTCAAACTCACACGTGTGCATGAGTCATCGATGACTCATCTCCTCCTCCCCCCACGACACGTGGCGCTAGATTAAATAACAATAGCGTCACCCTCGAAATGAATAAAAAAGACATTAATCATAATTAAAAATGACAGATAATCGATGAAAAACGACGTCAAGTATTTTCAATTCTACTAACAACTTATCTAGTTCTTTATATATATATATTGTTGTAATACCGTTTTACCTGGAATCTGAGGTCACAGGGAAGTTTCAATTATACATTTAGGTAGAGCTTAATTGTATCTGTTGGCTGAACCTGCTCCGATTAGGAGGGTAGAGATATGGAAAGTTGATGTAAAGGTTATTCACGCTTGTTCATACCTGGTAGTTGTGTGATGTTCTTGTCCAGATGCTTCTTGCAGACCGAATTCTGACAGGTGCCAAGGTTCTACCCTTCGACCCTTAGCTCACCAAACCGAGCTATCCCTTGCGACTTGTAGCATGCTAGGCAGCCGTAACTCCGTGTTCCATCGTCGTAGTTCAGTAGCGTTAATGTGTTGTAGAGTATTCAGAGACTACTTATCCATGTGAGCGTCGATGATAGGTGTAGTTCAAATAAGCGTCAAAATCCAAAAGAGAGCGAGCTCCGGGAGTGAGCTTGCTTTTATAATCTTAAGGCTTCGAAAGGTTGTTAAACCTTTCGAACGCGGTAGATCTTGTTTTGATCCACGCGTTTGCCTTTCAGTTCCTTGTTTAACGGAAGTTACAAGTTAGCGCATTCTTGGGATCACCCGCTGGGCGGACAATTCCAGGAAATAAACAAGCGTGAATATTACCATGACGAGGTTTTCTCGGTTTAATAATCTCCATATCTCTACATTCCCCTTGTTGAGTTAATCGAACCAATCTGTGATGGTCGACCATCTTCTCCGGAGGAGGTTATATTTAAAAATTATCATTTATTAACATATCAAAATCCGTAGAAAACCAATACATCAATCCATTCACCATAAGATTCACATCACCATAAAAAAAATCGAGATCACCAAAATAGTCATATCATCAAAAAAATCGTAGCACCAAACACCGTTGAGAAAAAATTAAAAACACGTAGAAAAATAAAAATAAAACTGTAGGTCAAAGCCTCTTGTGTACTCACAGAGTACGAGCAACAATAACGAAGTCTTGAGACATGGATAAAAAAATAATCATATAGGTTTGACACTGAACTAGTTTTGAATTAACGATGACAACACGATAACAGAAAAACACATGTCAGCACACTGTGAAGGAACGCCGCATAACGCACGTGGTTTTATTGACTGTTCGCGGAGTTCAAAGTACACACTGAATAACACACACGAGGTTGGGCGGAGCATTGAGGTAAAGTTACCATGGCAACGCTGTAGACTGCATGGCACCATTGGCTGAGTGTAATCTGTAGTAGACGAAAAAAAAACACAAAACAAAGAGACTTATCTCTAATCCACCAAAAGTATGGGCAGCACCCATGGTCACAACCCTGGCACTGTAAATTACATATTTGTGTACTGAATATGTGTGCCTGACGGTATTTGATGGAGGCTGAACACTGGAACACACTTTCAGCCGATGAAAAACGACAATGCGTATCATGTGATGGCAGTAAACAAGGGCAACACAACACGCTCTCAGTGGGAGGGGCTTTGCCGATGTAGGTCGCCGTGAAGTCATGGAAGGGCAGTCTGGAATTCAAGCCTACGATGTCGGTTCGGGTCGGTAGACGTCCTGAGTAAAGCGCTCCACGGCTGGATCGCGGCCTGGGAGATGGGAAAATCAGCCATGCGGTCCAGACGGGATTCGGTCCTTTTGGTGCTGGAATTCCACAAGATCGTCGTCGTTCTCTGCGATGAGCCTAGATCTCTCGCTCGGAAGCACAGGCAGGAGGTCGTCATGATGAATCCATCCAGTAGCATTCGTGGCGATGAGAATGAAACAAGCGCGAAAAGGGAAAAATTAGGAAAAATGTAAAAGGTAGTGGAGCAGAGTTATAATAAATGATGGCGGGTGATAAAGTCGACAGAAAAAGGGCTTTCATATAAAACTGGTGAATTATTTTGGGGGGAAGGGGAGGTAATATCTGATCGTAGTGACGGCGAAGGGGCATTGTTGCTTATATGACGTAGAGTTTTTAAGGGAACCTGTTTATGAGTGACAGGTTTACATGAGGAAAGTTCGCCGGGGGCAACGGGGGGGGGGGGGAGTTGGTGTCGGAATAGCCGGCTTAGCCGGGAATGAAATGAGAAAAGAAAGGGGAGTTCAGCGATAATAGAACGAACTAAGTGATTACGAGACATTTCCTTCTGTAATATGTGTAAATGTCGTATATAAAAATAATTGCAAGAATTTTACGTGTCTTGTGGTCAAAGGATTAAGCGCCTTCGATTCGCTGCTAATAAAAAAAATGAAAAAGAAGTGAAAAAGAGTAAGTAATATGTTTATAGAAAGTTCATGGAAAAAGAGAGTAGGTTTTAATTTCATGGGATATAAGCTATACCATGTTGTATGCTATCAATATTTGAACTATAAAATTAAAGGAGAGAGTGGGAACATTTGCTTATATTTATTATATGCTTTGTTAACATATTTAGTGCATTGCAGCTTTCAAAGAAGCAGTTCGCGTTACACCTGAGCGTAAATAAAAAAAAATTGCTATGGCCAAAAGCCAATAAGTTCAGCAAGTTCTACGCAGTTCATTTGTTCTTTAAATCATTCATCTTGTTCTATCTTAGTTCTTTCTTTCTTTATTTCTTTGTACTTTTTTTTCATTTGAGCGTATATGTACCAGCAAATGGGAAAAAAATGTTTGCTAGTGAGAATCATAAACGCGCTAAGTACTTATTAGTCAAATCAGCTAAGTGATATGTTCTGACTATTACTATGCGTTTAATCGCAAAATATAAAATGACATTAAAATATCAGTAGAAATTAATTATTAGGCAAGGGGTTTATTATTAATGTTCCGACGATTGAGATAGCATTCTGCAATCCTGGTCTTGTTAAAAATAAAAATGAGTTCGTTCTAACGAAGAAGTGCAGTGCGAGCACGGGAAGTGGTAAAAAGGGGGGGTCGATGAGCGTGAGAAAATGCTGGATCATGGGATGTTAGCATGTGCAATGTACGTAGCGAGGAGGCTAACGGAGTGGAGTGTTAATGAATGTTAGCGTATATGTTAGTAGGGTTTTTATGGCACTAGTCGTAGCGGGCTTTGAGTCTAGAAACAGTAATCGTGTCAGTCTTTTGTTTACTTCTGCCGTCGATGAAAGTGACTTCATAGGAATTCTCGTTAACTTTGCGAAGAATAGTTCCTTTATACTTATAAGAGGACGCAAAGGCTTTTCACACGCCTGGAGTCGGAGTGGCATCTAGAATCCACACATGTTGACCTGGTAAGTACTGTATTTGCCTAGAAGTGCGGTCTATGTACTTTTTCTGCTGTTCGTAACGCTTATGTAAGTTGTCGTGAGCGGTCTTACGTATGGATGTCAGGAGTTCAAGTCTCTGTGCGTTCGTCTGGGAGATATTGTCAGGTTTCGAAGGAAGGACTGCGTCTGGTAAAATCCTTGGGTTGTATCCAAACAAAGTAAAATACGGGCTCTGGAGGGATCCAGAATGGATTGTAATGTTGTGGCTGAACGTCGCACTAGCTAAATAGTCACACCACGAAGCCTTTTTCTCTAACACAAAGACTCTCATAACTTTCTTTAAGTAACTAAATGAACTCTCAACTAACCCATTCGTGAAATGTGCACAAGTATCTACATATTTTAGTTGTACGCCTGTAATATTAGCTAACTCCCGTAAGAGTAAACTTGAATTGGGTGTTGAGCGATCTAAATAGATCGTTTCCGGGATTCCATGGATTAGAAAGACTTTCTCAACTAAAGCTGTTGCTATGTTTTGTGCATCATGATTAGCCAAAGGAGCTGTAATGACGTATCTTGTACAACTATCAACTACTGATAGAAAATATTTGTATTTGTGCGTTTTAGAAGAGACTAATGGTCCACAAACGTCAATATGAATTCGTTGGAAAGGAATTTGGGCAGGTTGAAATGTTTGCAGCGTATGTGGTTTAGAACCTTGTGGTTTCTTTGAGATCTGGCAAGGGATGCAATGTCGAACCTTATCGTACACAAATTTCTTCATATTAGGGAAAAAGTAGCGCATAAGCATTAAATTATATGTCTTTTGTGCACTTTGGTGACTTCCATTCATTTTGTGTGCATGAATAAGATCGAAAACTTGATTTCTTAATGCATGGGGAATACAAAGTCTATCCCGATAACCAGTTTTGATTTTATTAGTCCTGTATAAGACTCCATTTTTGAGTACATAAGAATACGAAAGTTTCTCTAGCTTAGGATTACTAGCTTTGTCTTTGTTTTCTAAAACGTCAATAATGTCTCTTAAATAGGGGTCTTTACGTTGTTCTGAACTAATATCAAAATCTGCTGCTTATGCATGAAATACTTGATGAAAGAATAGTGCATCATCATCATCATCATGATCATCTTTCTTGTCAGGATTAGTCTTTTCTATAGGGTTGTCTTTGGGAATGTCAGGTGACTGAGGGTTTACTGTAGCATTGGGAAGGACTACTGCATGCTGGGTCATAAGGGAAGCAGATGGGGTAAAAAGTACAGGCTTAGGGGTGTTAGGTGTCGTAGTGGTAAGTTTCAAATTGATATAAGTTTTTGATCGTGGACTTAACTGAATTGTGTTTGAAAGGGTAGCTTTTCCCTCATACACATTTATATTTTCAATTTGGGTGAATATATCATGTGACAGCTGGTGAGTCTTGTACTTTGACCTCAAAATACTATAATTTGGAGTACGTCCTAAATGATGAAGAGTTATTGTGTTGTCTTTTAACGACATTTCGCACCTCTGCGTTCGCAAAAAGTCATTTTCTAAAAGGGGAGGGACATTTGTTGAATCTACAATTCTAAACGGATGCGAATATTTATGCTTTCCAATTATGATAGGAAGAACTACAATTTCAGACAAACTCAGTTTTGATCCGGACACACCTTGGATTGTGGATTTCACCTTGTATGTTTTTCTTTCAGTAGGAAGGAGGTGGGAGGGATAAATTGATATTTGGGAACCCACGTCAATAAGTAAATTTACTACTTTCCCTTGTATGCTACTATTGATAAAATATAGGCCATTTCTCTCAATGATAGGAACTTTGTCTAATCTACTATTATCCTCGATTTCGTTCCTGCAAGTCGAAGATGGTTTTAGTTTAAACTACTGTCTCTTTGTGGCTTGTAAAAGCATTTATCGCTCACGTGATTGTAGCGACCACAGAACGTACATGCCGATGTATTTGCATCGTCGCGATTACCCATATTTCGCGTCTGATCTCGACGTTGAAACCTATTATTACCCCTGAATTGGCCTCGAGAGTTCGATCTAACATTTCCTCTATGATTAGCTCTATTATTATTATTCCTGTAGGAAGAGGAGTTATTATTCCTCTTGTTGTAAGCTCTGTTCCCTCTGTCATGTCCGTTTTGATTAGCCGTTTTCGCAAATTCCAAAACATTTGAGCAAAAATTAAAAAGTGAGGCTGTGTTCATTTGTTCGGTTGAATGTAAAGCTAAGTTCGACATTTGTGACGAAAGTTTATTTATTACATCACTAGAGGTAGCAATTTGAGCGTGTTCCACTGTGGCTACGGCTGGTGGCGCCGCGCAGTGGGGAATTTCAGAACTTGGTACATGATACATTCCTTGATACATTGCGTGAGAGTTATTGACAGGAGCGGGATTAGATTTCAGACTTTGGACTTGATGAGCCGATGGTTGGGGGAAAGGAGATGGACTCTGGCTATATGGTACAAACTGCTGACTCGGGTTGTGAGGATTAACTGGGAGGGGGGAGTAAACCTGTGCATGAGAACAGCTGTGAAGTGTCGTCTGGGTCAATGTCTGTTGCTGCAAGCTTGCTTGTGCTATCGCCTGGTCAATTTCAAACTTTTCCTCCATCATACGGGAATTAATCAATAACTGCTGGCGTTCGAAATTTTGTAGGTGGGCAATTAATTCCTCTGTTTTGGCAAAGTGCTTATTAGTTAAACAGCCAATGTATTTGGCTCGCAGTCCCGTGATTATATAAGACAGAGTTTGTTCTTCAGTGGCGTTCGGGAAGTATTGCTGGACCAATGCCTTGTTAGCAATAACATAGGTATGGATCGGTTCGCTAATCATTTGTTTCCTTGCGAGAATTATCTGTACGGGATCCGCTGATAGGTACGAACCTCTAAATAAAGTACTTAGCTCGTTTTTGATATGGCTGTATGTCAGGTCTACAAAATTGGGTCGTTTCTGTATGTCATGAAAATAAGTTAAAGCAGTGTCAGTCAAAAATAAAGGCAACATCTCTTTACGCTTAGCTTCCGACCATCCCGCGGCGTGTGCTACATTTTGAAACTTCAGAAAAAATGGGTCAACGTCTTTTGGGTCATTCCCGCTAAATGGCGCCGGGTACAACGCAGTTGGGATTGGGGTGGCCATGTTAGTGGTGGGAATTTCTACAGTTACGTTATTAGGGCTATTAGTATTGTTAGAGGGAGTAGGATCGTGAGCTGGTGTACTTGCTAAGGGCTGGGGTCTGTTTCTGTTGGGTGTTGCCAGTCCAAGTACAAATTGAGGGTAGTTTCTATTAGCAGACCTTAAACGTGTTAGCGGAGGGGAGGGGACTGGAGATAAAGGTCGTGAATTTATTGGGTTTGCCGTGATTGCAGTAGCTAACTCTATGATTTGGTCGAGGGAGGAATCTAGGTGTTCGTGCAATGCTATCTGTGACGTATTCATAAACGAAGGTTCGTCGTGCTGACCAAAGAACAAATGAAAGTATGGTTATGCAGTTATTTATGTCATTAATATATCGCTTGTCAAATAAGTATAAGCAAGTGTTCTCATTCCTGTGTGAATGATGCTTGAATACATGTTATGCAGAAGAACTAGACTTTGTTGGGGGGGGACTCGGCATAAAAAGAGAAAAGAGGGGTGGTATTCCATAGGGTAATACACAAAATTGTCACTGGGTCTGACGCATCTTAAGCGTACTGTGGGAGTATGAGTTGGAATTACTAAAAATTTACTTTAAAAAAATGCTCCCAAAGTGGGAGGGGGGTAAAGACTAATTTAATGTAAAGCAATTCGTACAGAAGGGTACTCAATTGCAAAAAGGGCCTGAAGCACCTCCACCATGTTGTAATCCCGTTTTACCTGGAATCTGAGGTCACAGCGAAGTTTCAATTATACATTTAGGTAGAGCTTAATTGTATCTGTTGGCTGAACCTGCTCCGATTAGGAGGGTAGAGATATGGAAAGTTGATGTAAAGGTTATTCACGCTTGTTCATACCTGGTAGGTGTGTGATGTTCTTGTCCAGATGCTTCTTGCAGACCGAATTCTGACAGGTGCCAAGGTTCTACCCTTCGACCCTTAGCTCACCAAACCGAGCTATCCCTTGCGACTTGTAGCATGCTAGGCAGCCGTAACTCCGTGTTCCATCGTCGTAGTTCAGTAGCGTTAATGTGTTGTAGAGTATTCAGAGACTACTTACCCATGTGAGCGTCGATGATAGGTGTAGTTCAAATAAGCGTCAAAATCCAAAAGAGAGCGAGCTCCGGGAGTGAGCTTGCTTTTATAATCTTAAGGCTTCGAAAGGTTGTTAAACCTTTCGAACGCGGTAGATCTTGTTTTGATCCACGCGTTTGCCTTTCAGTTCCTTGTTTAACGGAAGTTACAAGTTCACGCATTCTTGGGATCACCCGCTGGTCGGACAATTCCAGGAAATAAACAAGCGTGAATATTACCATATTATATATATATATATATATATAAGAACCAGATAAGTTAAAATTTTTAGCACTAATCTACATAATCTAATCTTTCAGTAGTTTTGTCTCAAGTCTAGTCCAGAATATTCTTAGAATTTAATACACTATTTCACACACACATACAATGCTGCAAGTAGTTAAACTTTCTAAATTCATTGAAATGACACCTCTTTCCTACGAAGTAAAGCCTGGTCTGCATTTTGTAGATTAACGAAGCTCTGCAATTTTTTATTTCATGAATTTCATCTTTTCAGTTGTCACCATCCACCTTAATCTTGGAAATTAGCCAAAAGTGGTAAAATAAGTTAAATAAAGCTAACCAATCAACACAAACACACCAGAGTTAGAATCCAGGTCTGAGCATGGGTGTTAATTGCGAGTATTCCTTCATCATTTCACTCATTCTTATCTTCACCATAAGCCAAAAGTGTCAGAAAAGTGAAGTGAAAAATCAAACCTTAATTTCGAAGTTTTTGTTAACGAGCATTGTTGACACTGCACTCTTGCCCTAGCTACTGATTGAATTTTCTAGTTATTGTTTTAAGTCAATTTGAAAGTGACAGAGCCAGAGAACCATCTCCTCCTGCCTACCCCTTCGGAAAGACAACTAAAGAAATGCTTAGTCCAAGTATGCATTTTTATGGTATTTCGGTATTTAATAATTGATACTGCCCTCTCCTCCACCCTGCTTCATTCAATTTTTGCCTGGTGCAGTAGTTGCTTGGCTATACCCCTGTTATACACAGAGGTATGTATGTATAATAGGTTATGATTTGGATGATAAATTGATGAAATTGGTTACAGAAACATTGAAACCAGTCCTGGAATTCCTTATAACTATTCTCTACTGAATTCTAAGACAAATACAACAATATAAATATGTTATTTATTATTGATAATATATACATATCCAGAGACATTTTGTAGAATATCAATTTTTGAAGAGCTCTGAGAGGAAGATTACAAAAGTGCACAATATAGATGAATGCTTTTGATGGTTTCTGGAGCAGGAGCGGTGTTGATGTGGGTGCTACCCAAGAGGTGGCCTGGAAGGTGAGCAGTGTGGACAGCACCTCTGGTGGCAGCTACTTATCTGGAGAGAAAAAAAAAACAACATTAGTATGGTTGATTATACCACAAACTTTTCCAAATGAAGAGCTCACGTTTGACTGAGGGTAATATTCAGAATTCATATGCTTTAATAAAAAGCTTCGTGATATATTTCTGCTTAACTACAAATTATGCAATATACGATACATGAATTTATACTTTTGACAATTGCCATTGTATTAACCAGTCTAGATGCTTTTCAATTATTCATTTAGAGAATACATGGTTGTTATCGCACAACAAGGATTTTTATCAAATTGAAATTTGCAAAAATAACCATATATTTGGAAAAAAAGGATATGCTTTTCACAGAAAAATTATTTGATATTTGCTCGTTAAGTTAGTGCTAAAGTCAGTAAACAATCACTTAAAGGAGTTTTGGGATTAATACAAATATACATGGCAAAGGAAACATTGGGATGAACTGAATATACATGTAAATGTGAAAACTTACGGGGCACCAGCGACAGGAGTGGCGATGGGGGCAGCAACTCCATATCCATAGGCAGCGTATGGGGCTGGCTACTCCATAGGCACCATAATGGGTGTTCAACAGAATCTGGGCAGAAGCTGCGGCCAAGATGGCGAAGAGAACAACGGCGAACTGAAAAGGAAATAAATACAATATTAAGTACACAGCAAGTAAAATATTCCATTTTCATGAATATTCTTATTATAATGAAGATTGGGTTGAAATTGTATGGAAAATTGTAAATGTGATTGAATTTTACTCTACATCAATATGCATTGTGCTGAAATCTAAAGCAATGTCAGTGAATGTTCGTTAGATCGTGATCATATTTATGTGGGAGGAAGATATTCAATTCTTTATGGCAATTCATTTCACATTCATAAGTAAACAGATTTTCAGGATCGACCCACTTATGTTACTTTAATCAATATCCTAAATTAATATTATGAATGATCATACATTACTAATCGTCGTGAGAAGCTCCACATCACGCAGAAGAGGGAATCAAAATAAAAATATGCAAATTTTGGAATTGTCCACCAAAGAGCCTCTGAGATCTGTCTTTGTTTTAGACAATATAATATCTTTCAGAATATGGGGTTCACTTTTCTTTTACAGGTTACACTTTTGCCAAAGGTAACTAGGATTGTAATAGACAATATTTTGACTAAGTCCATAACTTGCAAAATTATGGTTAATTTAACCCCTTTTGTTATTTCTGCAAATCCAATCTAAATCTCTTAAGGTTCATTAATAATCATGACAATGTAATATTTTTGCACGATTATATTACAGCATTGCATGGTTACTCTGAAGCAAAAGTGTGTGTGAAATGTATAAAGAGCAATCCTCAGGCAAAAGTTTATATTGTGTTCCTTCTACATTGTCTAAGTGGAGAACATCTCACTTGAACTTTGCTTACCTTCATGGAGGTGTTTGAGAGGCTTCTGCGTTCTTGTTATGAACTGAAGTAGATTGTAAGCTCTTGGCACTGTTATATGTACAGGGCTAGCATAAATGATTCATTCGTTTTGAAAAGGCTATATTTTCAAAAGTATTACACGTACACACATGAAAGATATATGAAAAGAACCACAAACTCGCCAAGTTTATACACCCTCTACAAATGTTCGATATGTGCCCGTTTGGTTACACGACACACGTCCAGACGATACTCGAGCTCATTCCATACATTTTGTATCATAGTCCTGTCAATGGTCTGCACTGCAGAACTGATGCATTCTTTGAGCTCGACTAAGGATTGAGGTAGTGGGGGTACGTAAACAAGGTCCTTAACGTACCCCCACAGGAAGAAGTCGCAGGGCGTTAAATCAGGAGATCTGGGAGGCCAGGGGAACAAAGCTAGGTCATCCTCACAAATACGCCCAATCCAGCGATGCGGAAGTTCATCGTATAGGTAGTCACGAAGTGGGATGTTCCAATGAGGGAGTGCCCCGTCTTGTTGGAAGACAAAATCCCTGAAGTCAGCACTGAATTGCGGGAACAACCACAACTGCAACATATCCAGGTAACATTTACTGGCCACAGCTTGCTCAGCGAAGAAAAAAAAACGGCCCATACATCTTTGTTTGTGACACTGCACAGAAAACATTCACCTTTGGCAAATCTCTTTCAACTGTCACGACTGCACGTGGGTTTTCCGTGCCCCAGAATCACACATAATGGCGATTCACGTTCCCGGATAAGTGGAACGTTGCTCCATCGCTGAATATCAACTTGGCAGCGAAATAATAGATAATAGAAAAAGATAATGATCTCGTGCTGCCACCTGGAATACACAATACAAACTTGGTGAGTTTGTGGTTCTTTTCATCTATCTTTCATGTGCGTACGTGTAATACTTTTGAAAATATAGCCTTTTCAAAACGAATGAATCATTTATGCTAGCCCTGTATATAGCGAGAAATATGAATGTAGAAAGCAAACGGCCTTCGGAGGACTGAGAATTGGAGGTGTGCAGACTGCAATTTGTGGTGGCTGTGTGCACACGCATGAATAGGAAGTTGGAACGTCTGATAGAAGGAAGTGTTGGGTGTGGTCATTTATAATCAATTCAAGAATCTCCTCCCTCCCCCTCAGAAGGAACAAGGAAAACGTTGTTAATTTCATTTGTGGCACCCTGGCACATCTAACTATGTAAATGAATTGGATGAGTACTGATTTTTTTAAATGTACTTTGGAAAGAATTTGGAGAGTTAAAATAGGGGTAGATTCGGTTGCTGAGCGCTGAGTGGCCGACTCAAGCTCATCATTGAATGAATCTTAGTATACAATGAATGTTAATTGGTCATTGGGAGTGCTGTTAAGTGCGGCCAAAAGAAAATTGATTCAGTTCAAGACTAGAAAAGTGATGTTCTGAGTGAATGATTTGTTTTATTTTACTTTGCTTTTCTGCCACATTTTCCTACTGTCCCTTGATCTGTGGAGCAAGGCTGCACATAACGGCAGAGATTGGGAGAAAGCGAATGGGTGGAGCAAAGCGGTGAGTGCTGCTGAAAAAGACTGGTAGCTGCAGCCGCGTTTTCCCCTCCGTGCACTCACTTCCCTTCTCACTTATCGAACCCTCTAGTCAATAATTATGCAGGAATTTGTTTTCGTTACATTGCTCCAGAGATACCTGGAACAGAGTAATCACAAAAGCTACTCTCTCAAAATGAAACCATAAAAGTTAACAAAAAAAAAAACACTTGGCAATGGATAATAGTAATTAGCATACGATGTTAATTGGACATCTTAAAAGTGAGAACTTAGATGTTTCTTTAAGAGAATGAATTAAGATTAGATTTTTCATTTAACAAAAACGTAATGGTACAGTTGTGGAATGTAAGTAGTATTCATAGGAATTCTTCTGGAATCTCAGATTAGGAGACTTTTAAAGTTTGCCAATTCAAAACTATTTTTCATGGAATTCCCGTGAACATTCCCTGAAAACATTCGCTTAAAGAGAAAGTCAATAGTTGTAGTTCCTTCAGACAGTTTTCACCTGTGAAGAATTAGCAAAGCAGAACGTGTCATTAGTCTAAGATTATAAAATGCTTAATATGGTATCAAATTAACGCGAATTTACTTTTATTGCTGATCTTACATTCGTCTCTTGTGAACTTAATTTATGCTCTCTACTTTTAATGAAGCCCGATTGAAAGGGGATCAGTCCAACTTAAAACTGTGTCAAGCATATATACTTAAAGCAGACTTACTATTTGGGAAAATACAGCAAAATTAACAATTGAACTGATTCGGCAGTGAGACATTTCATCCATGAATCAAGTTTGTGCATACATGCTGTGATACTGGACATGCAGATTCGTGCTCACGTTACAATATAGGTCTACTCATTTATCGATGGACCATTAAAAATACAGTACTTTGTTGAAGGGGAAAATATTGGTACTAGTGTTTTTCTTGCTGCATTTTGCTTTTCTGTAACTTTAGACTAATCGTAACTATGCGAGGATTAATTGTGGCAAGCAGTGGCGGCGCTTAGGTTCCAAAACTGGGGGTAGGGTAAGGTGTGAAAACTATGGGTGGGGCAAAGACAGTATATTTCACTTTGTAGATAAGGTCTAGCATAGTACGGGGGCAAAAGTGACGAAAAATGTGTGGGGGCAACTGCTCCCCCTTGCCCACCCCCCAATTGCCGCCACTGGTGGAGAGATTCCAAGTGCAGCACACAACGTGATATTTTACTGAGGGCACTACAAAGCTGTAACATTCTTGAATAACACATGAAGCGAGAGGTAAGCGCACTCGCTGTTGCTTAATATGATTGAGCTGAACTTTACCATTAATATAACATTAACAATTACAAATTGAGCAGATTTAATGTGAATGAGAATCTGAGCACTTTAAGGGATCATTTCATCTATACTATAGTTAAACTTCATGAAACAATCGTGTTCTCCATAACGTTAAGTTTTAGATTCCCTACAGACGTCAATTAGACACAAAATGAATATTTCCAAATCCATACTGGAAGGCAGAAGAAATTGAAAGAAAACCAAGGCTACAGAGGTAGGCTTACCATACGTCCAGGATTAGCCCGGACAGTCCTGTTTTTTTGGTGCTCTCCGGGGTGATGTCCGGGATTGCAAAATGTCCGGGGTTTTGAGAATCTGAGCATGAAAGTAGCTACCGGTATTGAATATTCACGACCAGAATTTGAAAGAAATAAGCCATTTCTGGAAAAGAGTCATGTCTAGTGAAGAGTGCAACTGAGTCAACTAACAGATAATGCTACCTAGAACAGAGAGGTTTCCTAATCAGAAAATGTATTATTCAATTAAACATTTGAAAATTCAGCAGTAACTAGTTGATCGCCAACATGTCCTGGGTTGGACCCAAAAAATATATGGTACAGAGGTTGTGTTCGACTTGAGAAAATGCCTGTGGGAGGAAATGGTGCAACAACTAACTTATCTTTTTACAGTGTCAGTCACGTGACATTTGGAAATAAAATAATTCAACATTGTATGAAGCCTCAAGGCTACATAAGCCAGAAGTCCCAAAGAAACTCCTCCCTGATTTTCAAGGCTAGTATAACCCTCAAAATTTGCTTTGAAAAGTTAAATTTAACGTGATACATCCAGGCGAAATCATTCCTCCTGGATATCTCCATGCCTTTTTCTTCTGGTTTAAACAATTATCCTTTTTGCCATTCTCTATCAATGTCAGGGCTTATATGGAGCCAATACGGAAAGGGAAGTGTCTACAGACTACCCTCCCACCAAAAGGAAATTCTGACCCAAAATTATTTTTTTAATGTAATAAATCAGCTTTAATAAGTATGAAAATGGTTTATTTTATTGCTAACATTGTTATCACTTCAAAATGATTTGTACTTTTGATTAATCACGACAATGTGTATGAGTGTTTATTAGATGGGAGGACACTCTTACAGATAACCCATGCTCAGGACTGAACTCTAACCCGAAAACTTTGGTGACAAGATCTAAGTCACTACTTAATGCTCAGTCAGAGATTATTAGTATTATTTTCGATTCATTAAAAATCTTAAATGTAGGAAGCTGAATTTCTTAATTTTCAGTATCTGAATTTAAAAAAAAAGAAAAAAAAACATTCGGATTGCTCAAGCTCCAACGTCTCCCACTTTTTGTCATTTTTTGCTCCAATACTATGCTAAACTTTATATAAGCATGTGTTCGTTATCTACATTATGTTTATTTAATATCAATAAATTTGTGTAAATCAGTTGTTTTATCAAAGAAATGTACACAGGAATTCGAAAGAAACGCCCTCCCTTACGGTTATGCAACCCGGAATTTTATATCATCTAGTTTCGCCTGGTAGATTAGTTCCCGAGAAGAGCAGTGTTTCCAAACATATAACTGTAGTGTTTCCAACCCTGTATTGTTTGGTTGGTTGTTGATTTGGTGTTTTAAGTCCACAAGGCACAGTATGACTAATCGGGACTGGACCTACAGTTTAAAGTGGGATCCGAACCCGTTTGTGTCTCCACCGGGACCCCTTGATTACAAGGCGACGACGCTACCACTGCGCCATCAGAGCCTGTAATGCTTCGTAGAAGACGAAACCTTCACGTAAACTTCTTCATTCGTGAGTTACATTTGCTTTACAGAATCACGTTACAGGACACTTTTCCTTTATTGCATGTTTTCTGGAGCATTTATTTTTCCTTCTGCGGAGAAAACTGTTATTATTTTACATCTTTTTTTTCGCAGCTTCTCTACCATTTATTGGCTAATCGCAACAATGAGGATGAATGATGACTCGATGAAATTGATAACAGGACAGTCAAAAAGAAACCATGGGGGGCTAGATTCATATTATTATTATTATTACTATTATTATCTTTCTTTTTTTACTTTACTTTTGGCTAATCGCAACGATCAGGATTAGTGTATGGTAAAATTCGTGAAGGAACACTCAAACAATCATATTCAGGCCGGGACTCGAACCCGGGAATTTTGGCAGCGAGACCAAAAGCAGACGGCCAATTATTATTAGTGATATTGTCTCAAGTAGTGTATTTTTCCACCATATTCTTTCATAAAATCATGAAACGGATGAAAATTAAAATGTTAAAATACCTGCCTACGTTTTTTTTAAGCTTGCAATATAAACCCCTACTGCACGAAGCCATATTGTGGGAATACGAAACAGAACCAAGTTAACATATCTTGACCTTGGAAAGTGTTAATACAAAATCTAGAAAAAATCCATTTAACCATTGCCCGATTGCTTTTCCATTTGTTGTATGGGAAGAATTGTGTGAAATGTGTGTGTAGTGGCAGGCAAAGGAGAATACAAAGATCGAATAGAGAGGCAACACTGTAACTGTTCTGCACTGCACAGACGACGCGTCTCATCGAGTGGGCGGGGCACTGTGGGTGCGAACGAGCTGCTGTTGCTTCTGCAAAAAAGAACACTCACAGACAACTGAATGACGCTCCGCTTAAAATTTAGTCAATCTAGAAAGGATTTGTTGAGGAAGCGATCTGAAATATAAACGCCAGGATTTGGTCTAAGCCTATAATGGTTACTCGCAATAAGAGCTGATCAATTTTTACATGTGGAATTCCGTAATGAAAGAGGGAACAGGCCGCTCTCCACACCTTTAGTCTGGTAACACTAATAAATCATCTCATTATATGCGTTCGGTTATGCTGATAGTCATGTTTAATATATTACCTTCAAACATAAACAATATCATGGACTCACTCAGAGGCAGAATTCAATTTTACGCTTTACTTTCCTGAAGATATTGTAGCAATATAATCATTCCGCTCCATTTTCGTATTCTCAATTGAACTCGCACTATTTGTTCCAGAAGTTGAGCCCCACCTCCCTTCTCCCACCTTAAAAATTCTTGGTCGAGAGTCTACAAACTATACTAAAACTGAATTACAGACAATACTTTACGACTCAAAGTGACGTGACCTAGAACGTAGTGAAAAATCACTGGTGCAAAATTCAAAGTAATGATGATAAAATGAAGGTAGGAAAATGGATGTGCTAGAAAGTTTTACATACATATGGTACATACACACACACATAGTTAGTTCCGTGTAGAAGACATTTCTTCACATTTTTCTCACCTTGGCTTCCTTCAATTCGCGAAACTTTAAAGCCATGAACGCGTTAACCCCCTATAATCACGGAGTCCCAGGTTCGATTCCTGGTGAAGACACAACTGCCTAGTGGTTCGGATCCCACTTTCAACTGTAGATCCCACTTCGGGTAGCCTTTCTGGGCATGAAATGGAATTAAAACAAAATTGGAATACGGTAACACATCACAACACACGCGCAGAGGGCGTTGAACTTAATGACTGACAATTATTATATACATCGAACACACAGCGAAGCTGGAATAAGGTCTATTTGCCATGCCAAATAGTGTGAATTTTCAGTCTCGTGGTGCCTTCTATACGAATTCAAATGTGAGGGTGAGTCGAGCTATGTTTCATTCAATAAGACTCTTCACTTCAAACATATTTTGCTCTATAGCTGTCGATTTCGAATGGGCATCTAAGACTGGTTGCTTAGCGGACCGGCTATGGAGCAAAATCACGGACTGTCATAGTTCCAATCACACTACAGACATAGCAAAAATTGTTCGCCTGAAGATGAGAGAAGAGGTGATCTCTTGAAATGTCTCGAAATATATAGATAGAATATATGGTCAATCAAAAAGAAAAACAATGGATAATGTCCAATTAAGTAGAAACGCTGTTAGAACCGGTGTTCATTCACAGAGCAGAAGGGTTATTTTGACAAAATCCTCGTTTCCCTGCTGGCTGCTTCGGAGAAGAGGGCTTTGTGAAGTTATCGTTTCTTGCCCAAGCGGTAGGCCTAATTGGTTGATTGACCACGAGTTCCTTCGTAGGCAAACGCGGCAACAGAGGATCACTGCCATCAAGGTGGTTTCCGCGCCGGCTGAAAGAGCGACGGGGAAATTAAAGAACTATTGTCACTAACTTCAGACAAACATCTAATAATTTCCTTAGGTTTCGAAGCTGATCCGAAGGGACAACAAATACCAAAAAAACGACATGAATTAAATGATCGATTGGTCCGTCCTTCTGTTGATGGACGGCAATTCATATTAACAATAATAATCGTAAGCTTATCATTAAAGAGTCAACAATCAAAGCTAATACGCATCTATTGATCAGAAATTACTAGAGCGTTAAAGTTGTTTTTGTATCTTTTGTCATGTTAAGTCGCTCTTCTGCCACTTTCGGCTAATGAGGATGAGTGGCGATTGGATTAAATTTATACCATGATACCAATACTGAAGCCGTGGCTCGAACCCGGAAATTTCGTTTTATCGGAAGTGGACCACTTAACGCGCTTGGCCACCAAAGAGAACCGACCCTGCGGCCAAGCGCGGTTAGTGCTGGACTAACGATCCAGACACCGAATGTTCCGGGTTCGAATCCCGCCCGTATCTTTGTCAATTTCTTAATCGTCAGAAATCCCTTCACAATCTAAGACATAACACTTTATCAAAACTTCATTCCCTCCCCTCCACCTCAAATTTAATACTCAATCTTCCCAACAAAATTTTCATGCCAATTTTAGACTTTCTGTTGATATTGCTCCCTTCAAAAAAGCAATCTAAGACATAATTGTAATACACAAGAGTTGGGATTCCCTGCCCCCAAAATAATTATCAATCCCGCTACCTGAAAATCCCACTAACTTCATTAATCCCCACCATAATTTCCCTATCAATCTAAGGCCTAATATGTAAGAGTTGGATATCGCCCCCCCCCCCCACCAATATTAAATGACTATTTGTATAACAGCAATGGCTGATTGATGACGTAATTCAACTTGTGCCCTGTTTACTCAGTCAAATTTCCATCACAGTCTGCGCCATAATGCCCCTCCCCCTGGACACCCCTGATTTAGAACTGTGACAACGTGATAGGTGTAATGTAAGTAACAGTTAAGTGTTAGGAATGGGTGCATGTGTGCTGCGCATTTGAATTTCATGTGAATCAAATCTGACAATAATGTGAATATTAATATTATATAATATAATATAATGGTGCATGTGTGCGAAAAAGTAACCATGAGCACCAAGGTATCAATAAGAAATAATTGGAAAGATAAGTTGCATATGGAGATGTGTGTAATTATTAGTTTTGTTCTGGGATGTAGCAAAGAACATCGGTTAAACCGTGCGGAGTTTCAATACTGTGTCCATTCGCCGTTGGATTCAAGCACTGCATCTAGTCGACGAGGCAAGGATTCCACGAGCAGATGTTTGGTCTTCTCCTTAAACTCTCCAAAACATCAAACACGTGAGCCAGTAGAGCTTCCATTGTTTTCAGTTGTCTAGGCTCCCACTCTCTCACCATCAACGCCCAAATGTTTTTGATTGGGAGACTTCGCTGGCCAATCTGCTCTTGAAAGCAGATCCGCCGCACAAGAACATGCGGACTATCTTCTCTCTTGGAAATTCCGAAGTGTAAGGCATGATGAAATGATATCGTAAAGGAACATTCGGACCGAAGGGACATGCTGCACGTGGCACATGCATGTAGAGTTTCACGCCCATACCGGTGCAGAAAGTTTCATTTTATTGGTTCCGTTGCAAGTGACATGCTCAAGGCATAGATACGAGTAAAACTGCTGCAGGATCTCGAACGAAGCACCCACCGGGGCTCGAATTCAAGCCAAAGCGTGGTGGCAAAAGGCAACCGTGAAGTTACTGCATCTGAGATTTACGTCAAAGCAGGGCCTGCGTAGTGTGTGCAAAGAAACTCACGCTTGCTTTAGGAAATAAGGATACTATTGAATCAATGCAATATAAAAGAGTATATACCGCAAAATATACAGTATTATTGACTCATGTCAATCGGGGATGCCGTAGTCCTCTTACGGAGATAATTCGTTCGGAGCAATAGAAATGCCCTATCAAAACAATTGGAGAATATTATTTTCAATGTGGATAGTCTTCGGAAAATATGTTTCTAACAACAGTTTACCTTAATAGTGGGGACGTGGGGTGAGAGATAGGGACGGAGTTGGAAGAGAGAGAGTGAAAGCACATAACTTTCTGTTCAGTGCGAACCTTTGGGATTGCTTTTTCCTAGCGCACCAAAAACAAAATACGTATAAACCAAATACAACCCAAACCTTCAATGGCGAAATTGTGAGTCAAACACTCAACTGGAATAAAAAGTACGGATTTAAATCTAGGAGGCGAGAAGATAGTTATTGCGCCTCCATGTGCCAATACAAAAAAAAAATCCACTTTGCCCGCGAGAATTGTCATGCCTGAGTGACATGTAGTTTACGTTAGTTGTGAGAGTTGCTTCAATTCCATTGCCTGCCAAGAATAATGATAGCGCTGAAAGCATAAAGTACGAAAATGTGTATGTTCGGCGAGCTATGAGAAAAGTAAATCCTTGTGTTTTCTTTTCGAATTTTACTCATTTTATGTCAACTTTTACATATAGCCAATGGCCACAGAGGATGGATGATGCTTCAGGGAAATTGATGAAGATTGAAGAAACAACGAAAAAGAAAAACTCATAATTATCAGAGGCTAGGACCCAAGAACCCTGGCTACGCAACATGTTATGATATTTAAGTATATCACGGATTGCTGCTAAATCCTTTCCTAGATATTTGTAATGAATGAACCCCGCCCCCGCTACGAGAAAAAGAAAGACCATAGGATGTGAAACATTCACAATGTAATTGCATTGCTTTACATTGCTCTTGGCTGTATTCCAAATGTAGTAAGAGATCAGTGATAAGTTGGATTTTTTTTTTCTGCCAAGATATAAGTGTATTTGAGCGCAAGGGGATACCTATTTCACCATTTATAAAGAGTTAACTTCGTCGTTACACTAGCACCAGGCACAAATGCATCAATTTCTATTTCGGTTATTTTACATCACTCTTCTGCCTCTTGAGTTAATCGCGATAATACGGATGAATTATCAATTTATAGAATTGTGACGGGACAAACTCAATGATACAATCATGCTTGACCAGAGTTCGAATCTGGAACATATGACCTCGCTTCGCTAAAAAGGCTGGCAGAAATGTATCGAAAAAGTATAGGAACACCAAGAACCGGTTTCACCCAGCACAGACGATTAAATCATTTACAGCGACTCACTGTGGCAGTCGCCACCTCCCCTTCGCTCGCAGGTAGCCTTCTCAGCACCCCACCTGCTGATGGAAGACTACGGTAAGATGGTGCACCTACTTTTCGTTTCAAGCATATTCCGTCTGGAAGGTTTCTGTCAAGTATCCGAGCGATAGCGAAATCCGTGATACCTCCTTTCTTCACATATTCGTTCGGAAGTGGTAAAAGAATAATAAAAAACTCAAGCATAAATGTTAATAACACTTGTTATTATTACCAGAAACATTCTCAAAATAAACTTGATGTCCGTTGAAATTAAATCAAGAGGAAAGCAAGATCTCCACCCGGTCGCGTGAATCTGTGACTAGATTCAAGAGTTGGAAACACTACACTTCTCGCGAGCTGCTCTTCCTGGCGAAACTAGATGATATAAAATTCTGGGTTGCATAACTGTAAGGGGGGCGTTTCCTTAGATTTCCAGTGTACGTACAGGGATGTAAAATGAATTCTATATTTAATATCAAAACCTTTGTTAGGTCCAGTCAAGTTTCTGGTCAATATTTTTATGCGCATACATTTTAGAATTCACTCATCAAAGCAGTGTAACTAGTCCTTAGCCTTGTGTATGTTCAGCAAGATCAACTTCAGTAAAGAAGTAGTTATATTATAAGCAAAATATATTTAATATGAACTTTATATGTGTAATGTTAGCGCTAATGTAAATTAACATTTAAGGATGTAGTTTTGATAGGACCCCACGTAGCATAACTACAAGAAAGCAAAGGGAGAAAACTTAACAGCATCACTAACGCACTTCACATTGATAACATTCAAAGTGAACACTGAAGAACTTACCTTTGTGCACCATGGACCTCTGCTGCTGTGTAGACTAATGTGCTGATGATTTGTCTGCTGACGTGTGGCATGAACTTCTGTTGTCTGCGCTGCGAACTCATTTGCTCCTCTGCGCCATCTAATGGAATTTATTCAGACATGTTAAGAGATGTCAGCAATGTAATTGAATACTGATACATAAAACAATGCACATCGTTTGATCATTTAAGTCTTCATTTGCTAGGCAAGTATTTATATTCGGTCTCAGGAGAGTGTGGAGTAACAAAAACAAAGTGTTCTGGTCAAGTAGACAATCGACAGTGCTCTACCAATGAACTCTTGAGAAGGAAAGGTAGTATATGGAGGACGCAACGTGGTTTCAGCTACTACCGGTTTACAGCACACATATTGAGTTGTCACAGGCACTGAATGCAAAAGCTGAATTGAATTATTGTTTTAAGTCCACTCCTTCTACATCAGGCTAATCGTAACTGTACCTACAGTTTAGAGTAGGACCAAAGCAGTATGCAATGCGCCTCCACTGGGAATCGAACCTGGGGTTCCTTGATTACAAGACAAAGTTAGAACTATGATATCTGGGAGTCAGTCAATGGAAAAGCTGTATGATAACAATCTAATCCTAGTCTTTATGAAAGTTCAATTGAAATTCATCAACAAGCATTTTGCTTGTAAGCAAAATATATTTAAAACGACCTTGATACTTGTAATATTAGTATTGTTAATGAACAAATGTGAGTCGTTAAAACTAGTGTTTAGGCGATGCCGATGTATCTGTAATTAAAATTATCGGTTGCAATTTATATATAGATCCCAGCCGATGTTTCCTTACATCTGCAAAAATTACCACGGGACACTTTCGTGGAGTAATTATAGTTATAATTATGCAATATTTAGTTCTTTTTATTTTGCACAAGTTTTACATCAAAAAATATTATTTTGATAGCATACATGTAGTTCAATATTCTGATCTAATTGAAGTGGAATACTT
Organism: Lepisma saccharinum; assembly: GCF_977018435.1. Lineage (NCBI taxonomy): Eukaryota > Metazoa > Arthropoda > Insecta > Zygentoma > Lepismatidae > Lepisma > Lepisma saccharinum. Next base: position 141,856,074 of record NC_139229.1, read on the forward strand.
TCACACAAAATTTAATATTTTGGTCAATTTTAACGTATTATAATTTTCAAGTATCGCTATCTGTGGGAATCTAAGGGTATCGGTAAAAACATAAGTAAAACCAAAGTGACTGAAGGTTATAACTCACTTCCTTTGTTTTATCCTCGAGGTGTATCTGGCCACAAATTGTTTTCCTGCCTACAATAATTTGTTGCTAATTTTCTGTAACCATATATTCTCCATTTCTCTGTTCAGTATAATCGTCAGGATGATCTTGAAGTAGCACAGTGGCTGCCATATCAACTGTACGAAGATTAACCTCAACACTGGGCACACCTGGCTTTCGCAGTCATCTGGTATTTTTTAAGACTATCACCACCACAACCTACAAGAAATACAGGTAGCATTTATGAATATAAAATACACACACACATACACATCATTAATGTAACTACTTCAACTTATAAAATATTAGAGATAGTGAAATCAAAGTCAATAGATTAATACCATTTTAATATTTCAAATTTAAAGCATTTCAATGTGCATTTTTTATTTGAGTCCCACATGCAACATTGCTTTGTTGTAAGTAAAGTGAAAAAATATAGCTGCATGATTAACGATTTTCACGTTGAATAACATACAAGTGAACACAAAGACTTACCTATCAGTGCTGTGGACACATATAACCCTTGAAGTCTACCAATCTGTCCTCTGTGAACGTCTAATCTTCTGCGCTGTGGAATAGTCTGCATTTGCTCAGGGTACCCATCTATTGTCTGCACACACCTTCTCTTCTGTTCTATGGATTGGTGTGAGCTGTTCATTTATCTGCTCATCTCTGTTGGACACACATCTGCGCCTGACTTAGAAAGATAATTAACGCACCTCATGATGGTGAACATACACGAAAAACTACTTATCTTTACGTATCTTGTAATATTAACTCGCCTCTCATCCACTTACCATAATCGGTCCTTTCCACTGCTCTCCTCTGTGTCATATGCATCAATTTCTTAGACTCACGCTGGAAAGAATGGAACTTTTTATTAAGGTGATAAAAAAAATTCTGCACCTACCTTTCTCCAGCTATGGCATCTGGATGTATCTTCTCCTAGTTCCCTCCATCCATTGTGCAATGACCAAATGATCTGCGAGGCCGTCCTCACCAATACACGCGCTGCTGGCTACCTGTTGCCAGGTGAGGCAGAACAGATCGGTCACCAGCCACTCCCGAAATTTACATATTGCGAACTTACTACAACGGTCCTTTCTAGGACAAACTTAAAATTGCGGTTTCTCGCACTAAGTGACAACGTAGACATGGTAGCTGCAAGGAGAACACTGTAGATTAATAGTACAAGATGGAAATCAAGGGATACGGCACTTACCTCTGCCATTTACTAACCTGAAATATTAATTGATGTTTAGTGTGGCATCCCTCGGCCCTCTGGCTTTATCTGCTTGGGTCTTTTGTTGACGCTTCTGTCATGGAAACACCTCTACTCTGTCCTTTCCATCAACCCTGCACCCTGGACAGCTGTTCACTGTAGACCTCTAATTGATCATGCCTAGAATGTAAATATAGAAGTCTGCCTTAGTTCTTATATAACATATATAACAGCTTTTATAGATTATCTAGATTACGTGTAGTTAAAATCACTAAATTTGTGTAATTCAGTAGTCCTATCAAGGATATTAAAGAAATTTAAAATTTTATTCATTTAGTACCAGAGTATTTTTAGGTCGAGTAAAGTCCCTGTTTAATATGTATCCTGCCTTCTGTTAGTAGCAGTGGTACGCATGAATTATCGACCACACTGTCAAATCACAGCTGTATAAACACATTTTAAACCTGTCTTTGTTCTTACCTTCAAGGGAAGTAACTACAACCCAAATCACGTTCACATTTGTAATGTTAGCTTACAACAAATTATTTTGAAACTTTAGTTCAATGCACTTCTACTAAAACAAAACAAGGCCTGTGTGTGCCCCAGAGGAGTATTCAATTGTACTCTGTCCAGTTTCTCTCTGGAGCAAGTGAACTAGAACAAAAGTCTGCTCAAGTTGTGACGCGAAACCGCTCCACCAATGAACACAAAAGAGTGAATGTTGTTATTAAGGGAGAAAAGAGACTGAAGCGAGTAGTGTGTACAGTTTATCTCTGCCCACTCTGATTTCCCTTCTCGGCTGATGCGCCCGGCCTTGCTCCAGAAATATAGAGTATTATGCCCTCTTGTGAGGTAAACTCCCAGTCCTCACTCGAACGCCACTTTACTTCAAAGAAAGTGCCGAATGTTCACTTTCCCTCTGATAACCGCATATGAAGTCCACGTGAAGTCCAGAGAATCCTCCCCTTAAACCATTCCCACCAAAAGCGTCTGTTTTAGGTATGGACAGTACGCGCTCCCAAGTCCACATGGAGTAAAATATATGTTGCCAAAATAGTTTCATTCGAGATCTCATGTAGTGAGGTTGCCGATATTTGATATGCTGTGTTATTGTATCATTATTTTTTTATACATACAATGTGGACACCTTGGGAGAGTAACACCCAAGCAGTTCGTGTTTTGGTGTCTAAATACTGCAGGTAAAAGTGACAGCACTTCTCAGAAAAACAGATTCTGTCCCGAAACCAGATATTCTACTCATCAGATCGGCTTCCTCTAGATCTATTACAAAGATACGGAACTGGCATTCGAATGAGGACTGTAACCTTAACACAATAACTTACATAATTTTTGTTCTATCCTCAATGTCTTCCTGGATGCTCATTCCTGTACCCATATATTGTCTATTCAGTACAATCACCAGGATGATCTTGAAGTTGCACTCTATTCCCCTCACTGTGGCTGCCATATCAACTGCATGAAGATTAACCTCAACACTGAGCACACCTGGCTTTTGCAGTCATCTGATATTTTCTACGACTACCACCACAACCTAAAAGAAATAGCACTTATGAATAGAAAACACACACACACACATTATAACTACTTCAACTTATTCAAATATAAGAGACAGTGAAATCAAAGTCAATAGATTAATACCAGGGGTTCCGGGTTAGAATCCTGCTCGGGGTTTGTTGTTTGTGAATATCCATTCATCATTTTCATAATTTCATCACTCATGACCATCTTCAAGTTAGCCAAGAAGCACAAAACTCAAAATAAAATAAATCTATTAACGCAATTTTAATATTTCAAATTTAAAGCATTTCAATGTGCATTTTTAATTTGAGGTCCCATTACTTACAACAAAGCAAAGTGATAGAAAATATAGCTGCATGATTAACGATTTTCACGTTTAATAACCTACAAAGTTAAGAAGTGACTTACCTATCAGTGCTGTGGACATGCATCTAATTCTTGAAGGTTACCAATCTGTCCTCTGCGAACGTCTAATCTTCTGCGCTGTGGAATAGTCTGCATTTGCTCAGGGTGCCCATCTATTGTCTGCACACACCTTCTCCTCTGTTCTAGGGATTGGTGTGCAATGTTCATTTATCTGCTCATCTCTGTTGGACACACATCTGCGCCTGACTTAGAAAGATAATTAACGCACCTCATGATGGATAACATACACGAAAAACTACTTATCTTTACGTATCTTGTAATATTAACTCACCTCTCATCCACTTACCATAATCGGTCCTTTCCACTGCTCTCCTCTGTCATATACATTAATTTCTTACTCTCACGCTGGAAAAAATTGAACTTTTTATTAAGGTGATAAAAAAAAAATTCTGCACCTACCTTTCTCCAGCTATGGCATCTGGATGTATCCTCTGCTAGTTACCTCTATCCATTGTGGAATGAAAATTATCTGCGAGGCCGTCCTCACCAATACACGCGCTACTGGCTACCTGTTGCAAGGTGAGGCAGAACAGATCGGTCACCAGCCACTCCCGAAATTTACATATCGCGAAGTTACTACAACGGTCCTTTCTAGGACAAACTTAAAATTGCGGTTTCTCGCGCTAAGTGACAACGTAGACATGGTAGCTGCAAGGAGAACACTGTAGATTAATAGTACAAGATGGAAATCAAGGGATACGGCACTTACCTCTGCCATCTACTAACCTGGGATATTAATTTATATTTAGTGTGGCCTCATCGATCCTCTGGCATCATCTGCTAGTGATGGTAAGTAGGGAAAATAGTAAGTAAAAATAGTAAGAGGGAAAACCTCTACTCTGTTCTTGCCATCTAACCTGCACCACGGACAGCTCTGCATTGTAGACCTCTTCATTAGTCATGCCTAGAATGTAAATGTAGTTCTTATATAACAGATATAACAGCTTTTATTCATTACCTAGAGTACATCTATTAAAGATCACTAATATTTATGTAAGACAACTGTCCTATCAAGTAAATCGTTGTAATAGAGAAATGAATTATTTAACACCAGAATTTATTAGGTGGAGTAAACTCCGTGTAACATGTTTCATTCTTTTTATTGGTGGCAGTGGAAGACGTTAATGATTGAGAAGAGAACACTGTCGAATCTCAGCTGTATAAACACATTCTAATCCTTTCCTTGTTAAGTTTTAAGGTATGAACTCAACTTCAGCAAACATGTAGTTTCCTTATAACCCAAATCACCTTTACATTTTTAATGTTTGTAAGTTACACGTCTTAGAAGCCGAGGGCTTCAGGCCTATTGATGTCAGTAACCTACAGTTCACTCAGCCTAAAATAGACACTGTACCTTCAAGGAGTTAGCGATAGATTACACTGTGTAACAAAGGTTTTCTTTCCTGGATGGTATGTAGTGACCATAATACCCCTTGGTACCCTGATGTAGGAGCACTACTGCATTTCTTTGTATCAGCCTCCATTTTCCCGCAAATGGGAAAAAGGGATTTTTAAAATACGAAATTTCCCTCTTTCAAGGTGGCAACACTTCCCCTTGTGGAGTTGCAACACTGCGTGAAAATCCGTATCAGAAGCCGGTGGTACATTATTGAGAGTGTGTTTGTGTGTTGTTATTCATTGTTGTTCTGGATGTATGTCTGTTCTGAGAACTCTTGTATGAGTTCACACAGTGTTAATGTACTGCTCAGAAGGTACTGAAAGCTGGACTTGCAGCACAAAGATTTCAGTTTGTTGCTAAGTGTGACTGTTAGATATTCCTGTTCGGATGTGACAAGTATCTCCGGTTCTGACATTATGTGTGTTTGATGTTTCTTTACTGTAAATCATGCCAAGAAGTTGTGTAAATAACCCAAACAAGTTCTGTTACATATGTGGAAGATTGGCTGTTAAGTCCAATGTTACTCACCTGACACCTGCTGTGAAAAAGGCTTATGAATTGTACTTTTCCTGCAAAGTCTGAGACCAGGATAAAAATGGGCTCCGCACGTGTGTTGTAAATCCTGTGCTGTAAACCTTCAGGGATAGTTGAACGGAACACACAAGGCAATGCCATTTGCCGTGCTAATGGTGTGGCGTGAGGCACAAGACCACACCACAGACTGTTATTTTTGTTTAACAAACATTCGTGGAATAACCGAAAAAAAAAAAAAACAAGTCAATTAACTATCCATGTGTACCTTCTGCTATTAGGCCTGTTCCACACTGTAATGAGTTACCTGTTCCTGTGCCACCAAATGCTTGGACGTTGAGTGACTGATACTGAACGTGAATCCGAAAGTGAAGGAAGTGAAGATCCTGTGTATGTGGGGAACGCAAAGGAACCGCATATAATATGCCAAGCAGAACTAAATGATCTCGTGAGAGATCTGCAATTGTCCAAATCACAGGCAGAACTATTAGCTTCCAGACTACAAGGTTGGAACCTTTTGGGAAAGGACACGAAAGTAACAATGTATCGCTGTCGTTGAAGTGATCTAGTGAATTTTTTCAGCTGTCATGAAGGTTTGGTGTACTGTATAGATGTGTGTGGACTTATGTCTGCATTAAACATTGAGTATGACATGAATCAATGGAGTTTATTTATTGATTCTTCGAAATTCAGTCTTAAAGCTGTGTTATTTACACAATGGCAATAGTCACCCTGTTATTCCAGTCGCCTATGCTGTAGGTATGAAAGAATCATACCAAAATATGAAGCTCTTGCTTGACAGAATGAAGTATGCGGATCATCCTTGGCACATTTGTGCTGATTTTAAGGTTCTTTGTCTGCTTTTGGGAATGCAGTCAGGATATACAAAACACTGTTGTTTTCTGTGTGAATAGGATAGCAGGGCGAAAGAGAAACACTGGCCCACAAGAAAATCGATGGTTCCTGGACAGAAAAGTGTTAGTTACACGCCTCTTGTTGATCCAAAAAATTTGTACTTACCACCATTACACATAAAATTAGGATTAATGAAGGTGTTTGTGAAGGCACTAGATAAAGAGGGTGGTGGTTTCCAGTACCTAAAGACAATATTTCCACATATCACAGATGCAAAGTTAAAGGAAGGAATCTTTGTCGGACCACAGATTAGAGAACTCATTAAACATTCAACGAGATCCTGCATGAAAACGAGAAAAGAGCGTGGGTTGCACTGAAGAATGTGATGTTATCCTTGGAAACCGAAAATCTGATCATTATGCCGAACTTGTAGAAGAACTGCTACTGAGCTTTCATGCAATGGGTTGTCACATGTCCCTAAAGCTTCATTATCTACACAGTCACTTAGACTTACTTTTTCCCAGAAAACTTAGGTGCAGTATCAGATGAACATGGTGAACGATTTCATCAGACCATTCGTGTGTTGGAAGAAAGGTACAAGGGAAAATGTGGGATTACTATGTTAGCTGATTATTGTTGGAGCTTGAAACGAAAAAACGAGGGTGCTCAGTACAAACGGAAGCGCCGATAAGACTACCTTGAACACCTTTATACATGTTACTTTATGTATCATCCTTTCCATCCTTGGATGTATGTACATTACATAATTTGATCTGTATTGTTACTTCTCATACCTATTGGTGTAATACATAACATATTTTGTTCATAATATATATTTGTAGTTCTTGAATTGATGTTAATTTCATTTTGGCGTTTACGTAGGTATCTTTGGCTCAGGGTGGGATAAGGGGGCAGATAGGAATGTGGGACAGGGGTCGGGCAGGGTATATATTTTGGTACCGGTACTGGTATTTATGCAGATCGATTTCATTGTCATGTAATCTTTGCTTCTTGTACTGTGTAATTTAAAAAACGATTTACTTTTAGTTTCATTCTTCGTTACATCCCATGTCTTGCAGTGCTCCAAATAGCATAGCATTTACATTACATAATAAAATTTTCAACTATTATTTCTCGAAATCTGAGGCTGATACAGGAATTTCAGTTACACTACTGTAATCAGCGTGACAAGATCTATCGGAAACAGTTGCATTCATTTCGGAAAGAGAAAAAAGTTGTAAATTTGTTACACAGTGTTATTTGTGCCAAATTGGATGAAACATGAAATGAAATGAAGTGTGTGTGTGTGTGTGTGTGTGTGTGTATTTTATATATACACCTATACACTGTGTATGATATATACAGGGTGTTTCCGTAACCATTTTACAAACTTTCAGGAATGATTGAAGGAGACAAAAGGATCAATATGAGATAAGCAACACAGTCCGGAAAAGCCTTGTTCAGAAGTTACAAGCCAAGACCATAGTGACAAGAAGGGTATGCCAGCAGGTTCACCTATCTGTTCCCAGTTGATTATTTTTCGCGGTCACTTAAAAAGTTTTGTACACTGGAAATCTAAAGAAACGCCCTCCCTTACTGTTATGCAACCCGGAATTTTATACCATCTAGTTTCGCCAGGAAGAGCAGCTCGCGAGAAGCGTAGTGTTTCCAACTCTTTAATCTAGCCACAGATTAACGCGACCGGGTGGAGATCTTGCTTTCCTCTTGATTTGATTTCAACTGACAACAATTTTATTTTGAGAATGTCTCTGGTAATAACAAGTGTTATTAACATTTATGCTTGAGTTTTTTATTATTAATTTGGATAAACCTTTTCGAGCAAGGCCTCATCTCCAGGAAGCTATCAACTCGCGGCAAGTCACGGCACCTAGCGACCTGTTGAGTGAGATGAGTCAAGGCAGAATGGATAATAAACCTTTGGATAATAAACCTTTATTATTATTATTATTATTATTATTATTATTATTATTATTATCATTGTTATTTTACCACTTCCGAACGAATGTGAAGAAAGGAGGTATCACGGATTTCGTTATCGCTCGGATACTTGACAGCTCCCAGGAGAGAATCCTGCAGACGAAAATATTATTATGATTAATTCTGTTATCTATTTCAGAAAAAAAATTCCCTTCCGATAGCCTAAAGTCGCCTTGTAATCAAGCGGTCCTAGATACAATTCCCACTGGTGGCCCACCACTCTAGATCATAAGTCCCGTTTCCAGTAATGTATCTGTGCATAAATTGAAATCAAAAATTTTCTTAAAAATTTACGTGTGCTCGCAACAACCCTTGAAATTCAAAAGTAAAATGACGTGGAAGTTTTGATTGGTTTTTACATCACTCGCGCTAATGCGGACCTCCGAACTCCATTTCTGCAGTTATTACTTTCTAGATTTTTTTCTCGTTGGTCCTGCCACCATAGGTAAGACCAAAGAGAGGATTCTGACCCACATAACCACCCCCTCCCCGTTCAGTGTGCTTATGCCTGTCACGCTTCTCTTTTCCCACTGTATCCTATTTGCACTCATTACACATTTTTATTTCATTTTGCAATAACGCTTTCGGCATTTTTTCTTCACTCATATTCTTTGTTTTCAAATTTTTGGCGACATCTGTTTTGGAAAAAGTTCCATGAAGTTTGTTTTAAGTGTAAATGCATCTGGACATACAGTGTAGGGTGGGATTCGAAAAACAAATATGAGCTTCCGTCGCGAATCGAACCAGCGCTCCTTTCATTATGTTTTCTTTTCAAGTTTATTAAAATTTGCTTCCTTCGCCTACTTCCGATTGTCTTATATTTAAATTCGCATTAGTTCTTTTCCCGTTTTTTTTTTCATTTGCATTGTTCGAGCCGTAATAACTTTCTCTCTTAATCTGGTTATTCGAATACTTTAATACTTCTTTTTTCTTTCTCGATTTTCCCTTCGCACTCATTACAGATTTCGGTATCGCGCTTTTCCATATTTTCAGTAATTTAATTCTCTTGTATACAATTTATTTGACTATTTTTAATTTTCCCTTAGTCCGAATCAAGAAAATATGTTAGGAAAGGTTTCCCTGTAAATCATATTGTATGGTGGTGTAAAATTGATGCCAGGTTTTTCTTGCGATAAGGATTTTGAAAGTGCAAGGGTGGGAAAGGGGGGGCGGAGGGGTGCCAGAAACCTTCCAGACGGAATATGCTTGAAACGAAAAGTAGGTGCAGCATTTGACCGTACTCTTCCATCAGCAGGTGGGGTGCTGAGAAGGTTACCTGCGAGCAAAGGGGAGGTGGCGAGCAACACTACCACAGACAGTCGCTGTAAATGATTTCATCATCTGTGCTGTGTGAAACCGGTTTTTGGTGCTCCTATACTTTTCCGATACATTTCTGCCAGCCTTTTTAGCGAAGCGACGACATATGTTCCAGATTCGAACTCTGGTCAGGCATGAATGTATCACTGAGTTTGTCCCGTCACAATTTTATAAATTGATAATTCATCCGTATTATCGCGATTAACTCAAGAGGCAGAAGAGTGATGTAAAATAACCGAAATAGAAATTAATGCATTTGTGCCTGGTGCTAGTGTAACGACGAAGTTAACTTTATAAATGATGAAATAGGTATCGCCTTGCACTCAAATACACTACTTATAAAAAGGTAAGGTGCTCCCCTGTGCTTAGCACCACGCCATGAAGGCGTATAGGGGGTGTGGGGGTAACGCCCCACAATTTCTTGATCCGGTCGTGAGTGGGGGTGATGTGATCAGCATCACGCCCCTGACCGCCTTTACCCCCCCCCCCCAGGGTTTCCCCCAGGTACCCATGTTATTCGACGCTGGGTGGGCGCCGGGGCCGCTTCCATCGTTAGAAAAGTTCCCGGATTTGAACGGGCCTGAATACACTACTTATACCTTGGCAAAAAAAATATACAACTTATCGCTGATCTCTTACTACATTTTGAATACAGCCAAGAGCGATGTAAAGCAATGCAATTACATTGTGAATGTTTCACATCCTATAGTCTTTCTTTTTCTCGTAGCGCGGGCAGGGGTTCATTCATTCATTACAAATATCTAGGAAAGGATTTAGCAGCAATCCGTGATATACTTAAATATCATAACATGCTGCGTAGCCAGGGTTCTTGGGTCCTAGCCTCTGATAATTATGAGTTTCTTTTTCGTTGTTTCTTCAATCTTCATAAATTTCCCTGAAGCATCATCCATCCTCTGTCGCCATTGGCTATATGTAAAAGTTGACATAAAATGAGTAAAATTCAAAAAGAAAACAAGGATCTACTTTTCTCATAGCTCGCCAAACATGCACATTACCGAATTTTATGCTTTCAGCGCTATCATTATTCTTGGCAGGCAATGGAATTGAAGCAACTCTCACAACTAACGTAAACTACATGTCACTCAGGAATGACAATTCTCGCGGGCAAAGTGGATTTCTTTTTTATTGGCACATGGTAGCCAAAACTATCTTCTGGCCTCCTAGATTTAAATCCGTACTTTTTATTCCTGTTGAGTGATGACTCACAATTTCGCCATTGAAGGTTTGGGTTGTATTTGGGTTATACGTATTGTGTTTTTGGTGCTCTAGGAAAAAGCATTCCCAAAGGTTCGTACTGAACAGAAAATTGTGCTTTGCCTCTCTTCCAACTCAGACCGTATCTCTCACCCCACGTCACCACTATTTAAGTAAACTGTTAGAAACATTTTCCGAAGACTATCCACATTGAAAATAATATTCCCCAATTGTTTTGATAGGGCATTTCTATTGTTCCGAACGACTAGGGTCTCCCCGATGGCGCAGTCGCAGAGTCGTCACATTTTAATCAAGGGGTCCCGGGTTCGATACCCGGTGGAGGCACATAGTGGTTCGGAACCCACTATAAACTGTAGGTTCAGTCCCAATTAGCCTTTCTGTTCACAAAGTGGACTTAAAAAACAATTCAATTGACTCAACTTATCAATATTTTTAAATCTGCAAGCACCTGCTTAATTTAATACATTATACATTTATATTCATTGCGGACAGAAATGTGCGAGAAAACAATGCATTTTTTTCAGGGAATGCATGAGTCAATAATAATGTACATTTTACTGTATATACTCTTTTATATTGCATTGATTCAATAGTATCCTTATTTCCTAAAGCAAGCGTGAGTTTCTTTGCACACACCACGCAGGCCCTACTTGACGTAAATCTCAGATGCAGTAACTTCACGGTTGCCTTTTGCCACCACGCTTTGGCTTTAATTCGAGCCCCGGTGGGTGCTTCGTTCGAGATCCTGCAGCAGTTTTACTCGTATCTATGCCTTGAGCATGTCACTTACAACGGAACCAATAAAATGAAACTTTCTGCACCGGAATGGGCGTGAAACTCTACATGCAACAATAAGGTGTTTTCAAGAGGCATGTGCCACGTGCAGCATGTCCCTTCGGATCGAATGTTCCTTTACGATATCATTTCATCATGACTTACACTTCGAAATTTACAAGAGAGAAGATAGACCGCATGTTCTTGTGCGGCGGATCTGCTGCACTACAGCTTGCTACGACCCTTGGTGTGGACGATTCATGCGATTCGGTGCGGTGTTACGAGGAAGAAGGGGACCAAGGAGTGAAGTCAAGACCCAACAAAGGTCGTCCGAGGAAGACAACCAGGAAAGAAGATGCAGGCATCATTGAGATGAGAGAGGGTAATCCCTTCATGGCTGCAACGAAGATTCGCTAAGAGTTGGAACTGGAGTACCACGCTGCAACAGTTCGGCACCGTCGAGCGACAAAGAAAGAAGCAATGATGCATTTCCATCACGAAGCCCGGATCAGTTTTGCTTTAGAATATTTACCAGCTCCTCAAGAATTTTGGCAGAACGTAATTTTGAGCGCCGAGAAAGTATTTTCGTCTGACGAAAATGGTAAGGTGTGTGTTTGGAGGCGCAACAACACTCGCTACGGCCCCGAGAACATTTCTATCCATGCAAGGAGTGGCAGGATATCTATGGCGGTGTCGGGATGGATCAGTTCGTCTGGAGTAGATGGGTTGGTGGAAGTGTCCTCGAGAATGAATTCGCAGGAATACGTCGCAGTGTTGAAAACCACATGCTTCCCAGCGTGCGAGATACACCTTGAAGATGAGATTCCGCACGTGACTTTTGATCAAGACAACAGCAGCGTCCATACGTCGAAAGCAACCACCACCTGGTTTAATCAGCACCCAGGAATTTCAAGAGTAGATTGGCCAGCGAAGTCTCCCAATCGAAAACATTTGGGCGTTGATGGTGAGAGTGGGAACGTAGACAGCTGAGAACAATGGAAGCTCTACTGGCTCACGTGTTTGATGTTTGGGAGAATTTAAGGAGAAGACCAAACATCTGCTCGTGGAATCCTTGCCTCGTCGACTAAATGATGTGCTTGAATCCAACGGCGGGTGGACACAGTATTGAAACCCCGCACGGTTTAACAGATTTTCTTTGCTACATCCCAGAACAAAACTAATTACACACATCTCCATATGCAACTTATCTTTCCAATTCTTTCTTATTGATACCTTAGTTCTCATGGTTACTTTTTCACACCTGCACCATTATATTATATTCTATAATATTAATATTCCAATTATTGACAGATATGATTCACATGAAATTCAAATGCGCAGCACACATGCACCCATTCCTAACACTTAACTATTAGTTACATTACACCTATCACGTTGTCACAGTTCTAAATCAGGGGTGCCCTGGGGGGGAGGGGCATTAACGCGCAGACTGTGGTGGAAATTTGACTGAGTAAACAGGGCACAAGTTGAATTGCGTTATCAATTAGCCATTGCTGTTATACAAATAGTAATTTGTAGATTGTCAGGGAAATTGTTACGGGTAATAAGTAATATTGGTGGGGGGCGATATCCAACTCTTACATATTAGGCCTTAAATTGATAGGAAAATTATGGTGGACAATTAATTTAGTGGTATTTTCAGGTAGCGGGATTGATAATTATTTTGGGGGGCAGGGAATCCAACTCTTGTGTATTACTATTACATCTTAGATTGCTTTTTTGGTTTGGTTTGAGTTGGTGTTTTAAGTCCACTTTATGCACAGTAAGGCTAATCGGGACTGGGCCTACAGTTTAAAGTGGGATCCGAACCACTTGTGCCTCCACCGGGTATCGAACCCGGGACCCCTCGATTACAAGGTAATGACGCTACCGCTGCGCCATGGGGGAGGCCCTAGATTGCTTTTTTGGAGGGACCAAAATCAACAGGAAGTCTAAAATTGGCATGGAAATTTTGTTGGGAAGATTGAGTATTAAATTTGAGGTGGAGGGAGGGGAATGAGGTTTTGATAAAGTGTTATGTCAGATTGTGAAGGGATTTCTGACGATTAAGAAATTGACAAAGGTCCGGGCGGGACTCGAACCCGAAACATCGTTAGTCCACCACTAACCGCTTTTGGCCGCAGAGCCGGTTCTCTTTGGTGGCCAAGCGCGTTAAGTGGTCCCTTCCGATACCATGAAATTTCCGGGTTCGAGCCACGGCTTCAGTATTGGTATCATGGTGTCAATTTAATCTAATCGTCACTCATCCTCATTAGCCGTAAGTGGCAGAAGAGCGACTTAACATAACAAAAGATACAAAAACAATTAACACTAGTAATTTTTGATTGTTGACTAATTATAAGCTTACGATTATTATTGTTAATATGAATTGCCATCCATCAACAGAAGGACGATCAACCGATCATTTAATTCATGTCGTTTTTCTGGTATTTGTTGTCCCTTCGGATCAGCTTCGAAACCTAAGGAAATTATTAGATGTTTGTCTGAAGTTAGTGACAATGGTTCTTTAAATTCCCGTCGCTCTTTCAGCCGGCGCGGGAACCACCTTTATGGCAGTAAATCCTCTGTAGCCGCGTTTACCTACGAAGGAACTCGTGGCCAAACAACGAATTAGGCCTACCGCTTGGGCAAGAAGCGACAACGTTACAAAGCCCTTCTCCCCGAAGCAGCCAGCAGGGAAACAGGATTTTGTCAAAATAACCCTTCTGCTCTGTGAATGAACACCGGTTCTAACAGCGTCTCGACTTATTGGACATTATCCATTGTATTTGTTTTATATTGACCATATATTCTATCTATATATTTCGAGACATTTCAAGAGATCACCTCTTCTCTCATCTTCAGGCGAACAATTTTTCTGTCTGTAGTGTGATTGGAACTGACAGTCCGTGATTTTGCTCCAAATCCGGTCCGCTAAGCAACCAGTCTTAGATGCCCATTCAAAATAGACAACTACAGAGCAAAACATGTTTGAAGTGAAGAGTCTTTATTGAATTAAACATAGCTCGACTCACCCTCACATTTGATTTTTTTTTAGATAACTTGCGTGCACTTCGTATAGAAGGCACCACGAGACTGAAAATTCACATTATTTGGCATGGCAAATAGACCTTATTGCAGCTTCGCTGAAAGTTCGATGTATAATAATTGTCAGTCGTTAAGTTCAACGCCCTCTGCGCGTGTGTTGTGATGGGTTACCGTGTTCCAATTGTATTTTAATTCCATTTCTTGCTCAGAAAGGCTACCCGAAGTGGGATCCGAACCACTAGGCACTTGTGTCTCCACCAGGAATCGAACCTGGGGCTGACTATAGGGGGTTAACGCGTTCATGGCTTTACAGTTCAAGGAAGCCAAGGTGAGAAAAATGTGAAGAAAGGTCTTCTACACGGAACTAACTATGTGTGTATGTATGTAAAACTTTCTAGCACATCCATTTTCCTATCTACATTTTATCATCATTACGTTGAATTTTGCACCAGTGATTTTTCACTACGTTCTAGGTCACGTCACTGAGTCGTTTAGGTGGGAGAAGGGAGGTGGGGCTCAAATTCAGGAAAAAATAGTGAAGAGTTCAAAATTGAGAATACGAAAATTGAGCGGAATGATTATATTGCTACAATAGCTTCAGGAAAGTAAAGCGTAAAATTGAATTCTGCCTCTGAGTGAGTCCATGATATTGTTTATGTTTGAAGGTAATATATTAAACATGACTATCAGCATAACCGAACGCATATAATGAGATGATTTATTAGTGTTACCAGGCTAAAGGTGTGGAGTGAGACCTGTTGCCTCTTTCATTACGGAATTCCACATTTAAAAATTGATCAGCTCTTATTGCGAGTAACCATTATAGGCTTAGACCAAATTCTGGCCTTTATATTTCAATTCGCTTCAAAAAATCCTTTCTCGATTGACTAGATTTTAAGCGGAGCGTTATTCAGTTGTCTGCGAGTGTTCTTTTTGCAGAAGCAACAGCAGCTCGCTCGCACCCACAGTGCCCCGCCCACTCGACGAGACTCGTCTGTGCAGTGCAGAACAGTGACAGTGTTGCCTCTCTATTCGATCTTTGTATTCTCTTTTGCCTGCCACTACACACACACATTTCAGAAAATTCTTCCCATACAACAAATGGAAAAGCAATCCGACAACTGTTAAATTGCTCCTTTCTAGATTTTGTATTAACACTTTCCACGGTCAAGATATGTTAACTTGGTTCTGTTTCGTATTCCCACAATTTGGCTTCGTGCAGTAGGGGTTTATATTTAAAGCTAAAAAAAACAAAAACGTAGGCAGAATTTTAACATTTTAATTTTCATCCGTTTCATGATTGTATGAAAGAATATGGTGGAAAAATACACTACTTGAGACACTATCACTAATAATAATTGGCGGCCGCTGTGCCTGAGCGTGGTAAGCCATCGGCTTTTGATCTCGCTGCCGAAATTCCCGGGTTCGAGTCCCGGTCTGGGTATGATTGTTTACGAGTGTTCCTTCATGAATTTCATACACTAATCCTCATCGTTGCGATTAGCCAAAAGTAAAGTAAAAAAGATAATAATAATAATAACAGTAATAATATAAATCTAGCCCCCATGGTTCCTTTATGACTGTCCTTTTATCAATTTCATTGATTCATCATTCATCCTCATTGTTGCGAATAGCCAATAAATGGTAGAGAAGCTGTAAAAAATTTAAAATAACAATTTTCTCCGCAGAAGGAAAAATAAATGCTCCAGAAAACATGCAATACAGGAAAAGAGTGTCCTGTAATGTGAGTCTGTAAACCAAATGAACTCGCGAATGAAGAAGTTTACGTGAAGGTTTCGTCTTCTACGAAGCAATACAGGCTTGGATGGCGCAGTGGGTAGCGTCGTCGCCTTGTAATCAAAGGGAGGCACAAAGTGGTTCGGATCCCACTTTAAACTGTAGGTCCAGTGCCAATTAGTCATACTGTGCATTGTGCACTTAAAACACCAAATCAACAACCAACCAATACAGGGTTGGAAACACTACGGTTATAGGTTTGGAAACCCTGCTCCTCCCGGGAACTACTCTACCAGGGGAAACTAGATGAAAAAAATTCCGGGTTGCATAACCGTAAGGGACGGAGTTTCTTTCGATTTCCTGTGTACACACACCTGTGGCTAATGAACAACTCTTGGCAAGAATGTATGCAACCAGTGACATAGCGCGAACGACTCCAGGCATGTTAAGAGCGTATGCGACAAAGCTTCGTGCGATGCTGTCGTCCCGTGGAGGATGCAAATTAGAACTGCTAGAAATGCATTAGTTATTGCTAGTTATATGTATATGAAGTAATGGTAGGAGATAGTAATTTACTTATTAAAGCTACAAACAAAGAAATACCTTTCTTTTTCCCAACTATCCAAAATTTTGGTTAAACTTTGGTTTTGTTGAAACCATTTTATGCACAGATGGGATAATCGGGACTTTACCTACAGATAAAGTGGGACCAGAGCCACTGTGGTAGTTTCACATCCTGGAAAAGACTGCATAGAACATTCAACCTTCCAACAAAGGTTTTGATTTATAAATCTAGACTGGATTATTTGCGGACTAAGGTTCCTGATCTCGTATGTCCATAAACAAGAAACATATCTACTAGTTTCTCAACGCAAAGACCTCTTTCCTCTCGTGGGGGTTCCCTACAAGTATGTGGGTTGCATACCTATCATGTCAGAATAGTTTTGGAACCACTGAAACTTCTGTACGAGGAGTCTCTGGACAGGGATTTCTTCTCATACTGATGCTTTTGTACTCTTCAATCATCCCTGAAAATTTTCAACATTGTCACAGAAACACCCTGTATGTAAAATAATATATATAAAATGTTACTCACCTAACCTGGCCGTAGAATCGCCTGGAAAGAGCACTTATCGCCTGTGGTCTCTTCTACTTATCTCCTTGATGGAATCTTCGGCATTCTGCATTCTGGACCTCCGTTTAGGTGAGCTTTCCCAGAATTCTTGTAGCGTCAAACTACCCTATGGACCCTGCCTCACATTGTAACTCATCGTGTAGCGTAAAGCTACCCTACGGATCATGCCTCTCAATTGAAACTCATCTTGCAGCGTAAAGCTACCCTACGGATCCTGCCTCTCAACTGAAAATCATCTTGTAGCGTAAAGCTACCCTACGCATCCTGCCTCACATTGTAACTCTTCTTGTAGCGTAAAGCTACCCTACGGATCCTCCCTCTCATTGTAACTCATCTTGTAGCGTAAAGCTACCCTACGGATCCTGCCTCACATTGTAACTCGTTTTGTAGCGTAAAGCTACCCTACGGATCCTGCCTCGCATTGTAACTCGTTTTGTAGCGTAAAGCTACCCTACGGATCCTGCCTCACATTGTAACTCGTCTTGTAGCGTAAAGCTACCCTACGGATCCTGACTCACATTGTAACTCGTCTTGTAGCGTAAAGCTACCCTACGGATCCTGCCTCTCATTGTAACTCGTCTTGTAGCGTAAAGCTACCCTACGGATCTTGCCTCTCATTGTAACTCGTCTTGTAGCGTAAAGCTACCCTACGGATCCTGCCTCTCATTGTAACTCGTCTTGTAGCGTAAAGCTACCCTACGGATCATGCCTCTCATTGCAACTCGTCTTGTAGCGTAAATCTACCCTACTGATCATGCCTCACATTGTAACTCGTCTTGTAACGTAAAGCTACCCTACGGATCCTGCCTCACATTGTAACTCGTCTTGTAGCGTAAAGCTACCCTACGGATCCTGCCTCACATTGTAACTCGTCTTGTAGCGTAAAGCTACCCTACGGATCCTGCCTCACATTGTAACTCGTCTTGTAGCGTAAAGCTACCCTACGGATCCTGCCTCACATTGTAACTCGTCTTGTAGCGTAAAGCTACCCTACGGATCCTGCCTCACATTGTAACTCGTCTTGTAGCGTAAAGCTACCCTACGGATCCTGCCTCACATTGTAACTCGTCTTGTAGCGTAAAGCTACCCTACGGATCCTGCCTCACATTGTAACTCGTCTTGTAGCGTAAAGCTACCCTACGGATCCTGCCTCACATTGTAACTCGTCTTGTAGCGTAAAGCTACCCTACGGATCCTGCCTCACATTGTAACTCGTCTTGTAGCGTAAAGCTACCCTACGGATCCTGCCTCACATTGTAACTCGTCTTGTAGCGTAAAGCTACCCTACGGATCCTGCCTCACATTGTAACTCGTCTTGTAGCGTAAAGCTACCCTACGGATCCTGACTCACATTGTAACTCGTCTTGTAGCGTAATTGTAACTCGTCTTGTAGCGTAAAGCTACCCTACGGATCCTGCCTCACATTGTAACTCGTCTTGTAGCGTAATTGTAACTCGTCTTGTAGCGTAAAGCTACCCTACGGATCCTGCCTCACATTGTAACTCGTCTTGTAACGTAATTGTAACTCGTCTTGTAGCGTAATTGTAACTAGTCTTGTAGCGTAAAGCTACCCTACGGATCCTGCCTCACATTGTAACTCGTCTTGTAGCGTAAAGCTACCCTACGGATCTTGTCTCTCATTGTAACTCGTCTTGTAGCGTAAAGCTACCCTACGGATCCTGCCTCACATTGTAAGTCGTCTTGTAGCGTAGAGCTACCCTACGGATCCTGCCTCACATTGTAACTCGTCTTGTAGCGTAAAGCTACCCTACGGATCCTGCCTCACATTGTAACTCGTCTTGTAGCGTAAAGTTACCCTACGAAATCTTTCTTACATCGTAATTCATTTAATGTGTGTCGATCTCATCTACAGTCTTAAAAGCTTCTCTGCTCTGCAATTATCTGCTCATTTGTAGCGCTTATCTTCTGTGATGGGAAGATTTCTCATAAGGTCATCTGTTCTCTGGTTCTAAGTGAGCATTCCTAGAATGAGAAGAAAGTAGTCTTTGGTATTTTATGTTATTTTGCATAGTTTTTATGCCACTTTTGGTGGCTAAATGAGATTAATCTGATGTGTGATTAGATGAGATTGATGAAGGTACATCCGTAAGGAATGCCCATGCCTAGGCCAGAACTCTAACTAGAAGTTTAGTCAAAATCTCACTTTATCTCTACCAGACAATTTTTAATGTGTGTTTTAGAGGGGAGTATTCTTTGGCAGTCATGAATAGGAGGTGCTCAGACTTTTTTCTCTGGTTGAGATTTTACAATTTTTCAAAACCCTTTTCCATCTCCTTTTGGATCTCTAACCGCTGTGTCCCATTATAAGTGCAAACAGCGACGTTCCCAGGATTTTTGAAAAGTGATTTAGTTCTAATTTGTTAGTAGTCTGCCGTATAATGTGCCAATTTATTATTATACCTATTTTAAAATGCAATCAAATAGTAATAGAGAAAATAAAGTCTGGGGGAAAGTCAAATTCTGAGCAACTGACGTCCTGGTATATTTTTACGAACCAGGACAATAAGACCATACCCTCGAATGTATGCGGGAGGAGGTGGGCTTACTTCGGGGGTTCTCCCCCTTATTACATGTATTGAATAGATGTAATGTGTATATTGGTTGCTTATGGTTTTATAATTGTCTATAATTATATGATAATGCAAATTCAATATGCAATGTAATGTAATGTAATAAAGGGAATTATTATTTCATCATATCATCACTCATCTTCGCACATTAGCCAAACTTGGCACAAAAAGCCAAGTAAAGCAAACCAGTTTCAGTAAATTTCAATAAGAAGGTACTTGAGAAACACCTAGTCTGAGATAATATCGAATACATTATATTATTATAAACTATATTTATATTATTTATAGGCTACTATTATAAACTGGAATTTCCCATACTCTCACATTATATAAATTCACTTTCCAATTTTACAAATTCACACCCTCCCCCAAATCCTGCTTACGCCAGTGCTTATGATGGATGTTTGCTCCAAACTTCAGTCAGCTAGCGGATGCTTTGCGTACACAGGAAAAAATGTTTCAAATATCCAACCTAATAATTGCTGATCTTCCTGGCGAACTGGCTATCACATCGCGCTACAACGCCAATGGTTCCAGCATGAGCATTCTTTGTGATATCTATTCAACAATTTCAGCATCAGAGTTACCAAAAATTTGAATTAACAAAACAAGTTTAGTTAAACAAATATTTTTGTTTAAATTTTCCACCGCATCACCGCATAGATAAGGTATAGCATCGTGCGGGGGCAAAAGAGGCAAGAAGTGGGTGAAAGCAACTGCCCCTCATCCCCCCCAAACGCCGCCACTGGCTGCACAGTTTTTTTTTAAACTTCCTAATAAGAATTATATGCTAGGTCACACAAACACTATGACTAAAATTTATCCATAGTTTTTAAAGCTTTTTCTTCAACGATATGTGCAAAAGTTAATAAAATATATTAACTACATTTCAGTCCACTTGCTGAGTGAAATGTAAAAAATAATAATAATAATAAAACAGTTACTCTGGATGTTTACTCATGTGGCAGATTAGAAAAGTCTCCCTATGTCTATAATAAATAATAGTGGAAAATGAATAATTTTTATTAGTTTATTTTATAAATCATAAGCATGGTAATGAATTGTTATTTCTATTATTAAAGTATTATACAGGGTCCGGCGGAATGAATAGCCTGATTTGAGTCACGTAGTACGGCGTCGCTGTTGCGCCTGCGCAACGACGTGTGTGCGCGCTGCATTGAGGAAGGACTGCCATTTGTAGGTGTGGCCTTGTGGAGTTCGGGACATCGAGCATTCGCCGTTGAGGCGTATTTAAAAAATAACGAGTCTCCAATCACCGTGCAGCGGCTCTTTCGTCGCCATTTCCAGGTGGGCCGACATCAGAACGTCCCGGATCATAGGACGATTGTACGGTGGGCGCAACAATTCAGGACTACTGCATCGTTGCAAAAAAGAAAAGCCCGAGGAGACCAAAGACACAACGGACCCAGGAGCGAGTGGAGGAGGCCCGTCAAGCACTGATCCGAAGTCCTCGGCGTTCTGCTGCCAGACATGCCTTGGCGCTAGGAATGTCAGATCGTTCCCTGCGGCGCATCATCCATGAAGACCTCCACTTCCACCCCTACAAAATGCAGGTCGCACAGAAACTAACCGAACAAGATAAACATGCCCGACGAACCTTTGCCTTGCGTTGCGTTGCTTGGAACTTTTAGCAGCCGAGCCTCAGATGCGAAACAACATACTGATGTCGGATGAGGCTCATTTTGATCTGCACGGTGGTGTCAATAAACAGAATTACAGTAACTGGGCGCCATTTAATCCTCTTTGGCTGCATGAGCAACCCCTGCACAGTGAACGTGTGACGGTGTGGTGCGGTGTGGCATCGTTTGGCATCATCGGTCCATATTTTCTTGAGGATCTTCATGGACGTGCGGTAACGGTTAATAGCGATCGCTATGTCCAAATGTTACATGACTTTCTCCTTCCAAGGGTGAACAGAGACATATGGTTCAAACAGGACGGGGCAACAGCCCACACGGCCCGCCGGTCCATTACTGTCTTGCGGCGTCATTTTCCTCGTCGATTGATTTCCCGATTTGGGGAGATTTATTGGCCATCACAGTCGCCCGATTTAACTGCCCCGGACTTCTTCTTGTGGATCTACCTGAAAAGTCAAGTGTAGGCTACAGGTCCTCATATGTGGCTGAACTGAAGGCAAGGATACGTACAGCTGTGGAGGCGATCCCATTTGACATGCTGGAGCGGGTGATGCGAGCTTTCCTTCGCCGCCTGGAAGAATGCGCTGAACGTGATGGCGACCATCTGTCGGGCGTTATCTTCAAAACCAAGTAAAATGGCATATATGGTATGTAATGGCATCTATTATTCTTTGTTTTCAATGTGTGTTTCAATAAATTATTCGATTTGTTTCGACGTTCTGTCCTTTTTATATCCTACTATTCATTCTGCCGGACCCTGTAGGTTGCCTGACCCTCCCCCTTAAAAATTTACGCAACGCCTACGGGTATTCATGAGCAAACTTCGACGCTCCTTTTTCTTCTACATGTCAAATGGTTAAGCCATATTTATGGTATTTATTCGTTGATAACTTCCTACCCTCATCCTCTAAATGGAACTTCATGGCACTGTGCTATATGCACGGGGATTTTTTTTGTGTGTGTGTGTGGATTGACTCAGTAAATTGTGATAATCCCTACTTCTAAATTTTAGATGTCTAAATTTAACAGTTACTGTTAACAGTTCCGAATGTTGAATGATTTTTCGCAAGTGAGGAAACAATTTATAAAACTGGAAATTATCTTTGGAGTAAGTTCGAAGCTTTAAGAAACTCCTTAGCACAGTTAAAAGCTTTTAAAAATATTATTTACCGGATAAATTATGATTTCGAAAGTAGCTTACACGAGTGTGTGCGCATTGCAGCGATTAGCTATTATCAGTTTCCGGTCATCTCAGACACTAAGTTTTAGTAGACTCAATGTTAGGTGGTTGTTTCGTTCTCTAGACGAAATTATGTCTTTTAAGTCCACTTCATGCACAGATAGGCTAATCTGGACTGGACCTACAGTTTAAAGTGGGATCCGATCCACGGTACAATGTGCCTCCACCAGGTATCGAACCCGGGACTCTTGATTTCAAGCCGACGACATTACCACTACGCCATCGGGGAGGCAGTGTTTGAGACTAGATAGTATGTGATCTGATTTGGAAGATAGGGACGTTATTTAAACGCTAAGAGCCATAAAGGTGACCCACCTAACATCGAAAGAGTTTAGGTATGCTTTATTATCTAAGAGACGTAACCTTAACCCACCTAACAATGAAAGCACTTAGCAACGTAATACCCCTTCGCTCTTTTCCGGTGCTTAAAACTGATAAAAACTTAAGTTAATCGCGACGACTACAGGAAATAAATGATAGAAATAGCCTATGGCCAGGTCGGCCCTGGAATCTTCAACGACACACAAACACAAACAGAGTGAAAAGAGTGGTTACTTAAGAGGGGTAAAATTCTCACGTCAATTTGCTCCATAGAATACACCACTTAGAAAAGATTTAAATTGCCATTCTTTTAAGCCTGTCCACGCGTAGTGTTTTGTCACGAGTAGAAGACTGACGCAAAACACTGCTACGCTATTCATGCTTCCTCTTTTCTTCGGTCGTTCCAAAAACAGCATGGATGAAGCATTATTGACAAGTAAAATTTCAGTGTATGCGGCGAGTGAAAAGAGTGGTTACTTAAGAGGTAAAATTCTCACGTCAATTTGCTCCATCAATTACGGCAGGAACATAAGAATTGGATTAATTTTTTTACGTATGGATATGGACACCTACTGTAAATTATAGTAACCCGAAATTGAGAACAAAATATTACCGTTCCAACAGAGACCAGGCGCAAAATGAAGTTTGGCCGATTAGACGAATGTACATACGAATACATGCGACTATTTGTCTTCAGTTTTGCTTGAAAACAAATCTCCAGCTCTGTCTTTCGAGCAGTCGTCAAACCTCATTCAGTTCATTCAAAACTTCAATCTTGCCATCCACACCTATTTTTTTAAATTTTTTTTCTGGCTTGATCATGCAGGGCGGACGACGAAACATCGACGGTGGACCAGGCTTTAGAAGTGAAGACCCTTATTTCATATTATTCGGAGTGCTTGCCCCATCTGGCGACCTTGCTGATGGCATGTGGAAAGTAGGTGGCCGCAAAAACCCACTTTGACCGGGTGAAAATTTAATCTTCATGCATAAATAGAAATTGAACCATGTAAAAAAAATGCCTGCGTAGACTGACTGTATACCCTCGAATATCATCTTCCTTAATCTACAGATTTCGATGTTTTACAAAGGCTCAATTTTATTTCAAGATGCGGAAGCCACAAATATACATTTAGCACCGAAAAGTCAGCAGCGTACGTCCAATTCCTCGCATACTAGCCCACTTTAACCACTTTTCTTTTACGCAAATTTAATTCTACACGCACAAAAACACAGGAAAATTCGAAGAATAACTTATATTACTATCGGTATAAAACGAACATTCCTCACCTAACAATATAAAATTACCAATATCTTCAAGTAACCTCTTGCCAAATATATCGCATATGCAAGGAAATCATTGTAAGAAAATCACACACATACCGTGAAAATATGATCTTCCCGTTAAGTGTTTGCAGGGTAAAATGTATCATAGAGGCACGTTTTACGAAGCCCGAAATGTATTTCTAATGCGGAAACCACAAATAAGCAAAATATTTTGCACAGATGTGCGACACGCGTACGTTTAATTCCTCATGTCCCGCACCAGTCATTCAAAAGCAAATTTTGTTCTTTACGAAGAATAACGTTATGGTGTCATACTGAATGCATATTTCTCGGTTGTAACTAATCTCCGCGAGCTAAATACTATGGCAGGCGTTCATATTAGACGCAATCTTCATAAATCATGTAAAATGTTCGATTTGCTCGTGGGTGTACAGTCACTAGCACAGACAGCTAAAATAATGGTCAAAATCCTCATCCCCCACCATGAGAAACTTCGTTAATCCCAGGCACCAATTCGACTGAAATAAGAGTCTTTGCAAAGATCAAAATTAGCTTTATATCTAGAGGTCTTTGCTTTTCACGTTGTTACTACATAAAAAGAACAGGTTACTAAACAGGGCAGACATATTGCACTCACCTACAATACAGGATTGGCCTCTATATAAATCTTAGCTGCAGTGAAATGGTAAAGTAAGGCAATCCGGAATGACGCAGAGAACCCTTGCTCAGAGTTCACATGCAGGTCGAAAAGTTGCTTCAAGTCCCTGGGTGCAGAAGTTCCTTTTGACAGACTACGATGTGCAAGCGTCGTTGGTAGTGTTGAAGTAAGGTCTGTTTAACCCCTTCTGCTTGCTACTGACTTATCAACTGCACCTATCGAAAGCCAAGCTGGCGCATGAGCAAACGAAAGACGTTTGGATCGCCCGAATTTCAAGATACGAACGTTGGTGGCGTACTGGCTGCATTAGCAGCAGGGCTGTTTCAGTCTTATGGGAGATTGGTTGACCGTAGTTAGTATTCTGTGTTTCTACTGTTCCTCGCGAACCGGCTGAAGTCAAATTCGTGTCCATATTCACGAACCTTTTCTTCTACTAAATTTTATTGCGAGAATGAGAGTAGAATACGTGTAATATTTACAAATAGTACCAGGAATGTACGTATTCTACAGCTCTTTCATTTACACAATATTTAGTTTCTAATTTGGATAAGTAGCTTCATCCGGCCGACCAATCTGTTTACATTTTGAAATTGTGTCGTCTGATTCTTGTCATTAGAATATTATTTTGGGGATGCGATAAGTGTTGCCTAATGTAGTTAATGAAATCGTAATTTAACATTGTATGAAATCACTGCGTAATACGTATCAAAGCTTTTTTCAAAAAGTGATAAAGAAGTATCGCCAAACGCGAACCAAATTCCGTTCATTTCATCTCTGTGGTACAGGCTTGCATTCAGTATCGAAATCGAACTTTCTGATTGTAATTGTGTATCATTTGTTGTTTAAAATAAAAACTCAGGAATTTTAATGAAATGGTAATAATATTATATACTGTTCTGTAAGGGCCAAGTTCCACGTGTATAACTTATTCTGTGATGTTATGCTTCTACAATAACTTATTTTTTAATTCCTCTCGTATTTTCTTGCTTGAATGGTTTAGGTGGACCAGGTTTGGTTCTCTTACTTTTATAATTATACACACGCGCGGAAATAATCAGATAATTAAACCTAATGATCCTATCCTACTTATGTTATGATTCTGGAAATTATTTGAAAATAGTCGCAGCCTTTTCTATTTGTATGTAGCTAGTGCTTAAGGATCATTTGAGGTAAATGCAACTTTGTATTGAAAGCAACATATTTTCAGTTACTATTTTCACCAAGTGGTCAACCTCGTTTTTGTGCAATTTTCACCTAAACTCATGATTCCTCACAATGTGGGAATTATTTTATAAAACAGTCACGTTCTCTTGTAAGATTTTGTTTTGCATTGCTTGTTAGGTTCTATGTCTCAAAAAATAATCATCTATACCATGTGATATCACTGCTCTCTCTAAAAAGTGGTAATAATAATCAATAATCATCATTTTTAATTTGTGTTAAGCTCTGTGGTTAGTTGAGTGATTTAACTTGCAAAAATTGAAAATGT
Source organism: Lepisma saccharinum (assembly GCF_977018435.1). Taxonomy (NCBI): domain Eukaryota; kingdom Metazoa; phylum Arthropoda; class Insecta; order Zygentoma; family Lepismatidae; genus Lepisma; species Lepisma saccharinum. The sequence continues at coordinate 141,882,680 of NC_139229.1, forward strand.
GTGAAATATAATAGCATCTGTACTTAATAATAAAGGTACCAGTTTCATAGATCCGAGACACATTAAAATCAGATATTTTGTGTTTTGCATGGTTCGTACTTACCAATTGTGTATTGTGGAACATAGTTCAAGGTGCCAATATGCTTTTTACACGAAAACAAACACTTTTTCTACTAATTTATCCAAGTGCTACTGAACGCACGTAACGGTGCTATATCGTTTACTTTATGAATGATATCGTTATTTTTTGTTTTCGAATATCAGTGTTTTCCAACCTTCACCGAAAAATACCTACTATTGTGTTCGTCAGGTGTGCAAATTGTACATTATGCACTGGTAGCTGACGGACAGACCCACGAACCATTCCGATAAGGTTAGGTTTGGTTAGGTTAGGCAAGAATAGTTAAAAAAAGGGTGGGTTGGAAACACTGACATGATTTCCCGGTCAAATAGATACCATGATGAAAGAAAATACCTCTACTAACGTTGGAAACCTTAGAGAAACTCATTTCCATAAGTAGTTTCTTCTGTAAAAATGAAGAAATGTGTCTCCGATGTATGAAACTGTTACCATAACAAGAGAATGAAAAGGTGCTTTCAGTACTGCAAACTGTGGGAATAACTTTGCAGTTCGGAGAAACCTTTCTGTGGGAAAAAAACAACACTTCAGAGTGTGATCATTTCCACAATTTATCTATTTTGATGAACATTTTTGTGTTCAGTAACATGCATGTATCATGATACACGCAGTACAGTAGTTACTGATATAACAGATTAATCAAGTCCAGTGAGATGTATGAAAGTAAGTAGTCTCTGCTGCACACTGTTTATGCTGTACTTCATTAAATACTAGTTGCTCATGTTATAAAACTATGCGTAATAACTACAGAAAGGAGGTATGGAGTAGCAAGGTCCAATATGAATTTTTTATTTTTGTAATGGTGCTCGTATGTCCTTAGGATAAAGCAGCCAAAGTTGATAATGAAGTCATGCATTTCTTAAAGTGAGTACATTAAGTACATTATTTTTGTTTGCCATAGCTTCGGTCGACTTTATTTTTGCAAAGTGTACTCTCATTTATGTGGTGAGCACTCTAGCATGTTGGCTACTGAAATGTTAGTGTCACCAGGGAAACTATGTTACCCATTGGGCAATTCCCAGTACATAGTACTTGAAGATGAAAATGCAAGAAAATGAATCCTACTGTACGGCACTGTAGAGCATTTATTTAATTTCTAGGAATTATCCACCTGTGTGCTTGTTTTATGCACACATCAAGATAGAAGAGATACAAATGCAAAGTCCGGTATGGGACTTGGACGTGGGAAGTGTAATAAATATGGCACTTCTCTGTTTAAGTCTTTTATCAGCTGGCACAAAGTTCATCGTGGAGGGAAATAAATCAACATTTCTTCATTCATGTTCAGCTATTTAGTAAATGATGAGTATTTGGTTTTTAAATAAGCTGTTTTATGTAAGAGATATTGTAGATATCATTTTATATATATATATATATATGTGTGTGTGTAGATATTATTTTTGTTAATATTTTCTGTTTTTTTAAAGTAGAAATATTAATTTTCAATATTAGGGGTTTTCATTCTTTCAATTGCTTTAAATGCTGAAAGAAGGAACAACTATTAATTTTCCAAAGTATATTTTCATACTTTTCTTTCAGTGTAAAAAGCATATATGTATAGTAGGTGCTGCTGCACTTGCTACAATAAGGTATGAAATTTCACTTCAACTTAATGGTCAGTGTCATGACAGTAAATTTGTGTTAAGAGGCTGAACCTTTTCGTAGCATTCAACCTAGTACTTTTTATTGATTTGATTTTTGAGAAAACTTCCGAGCATTCTCTTGGTAATTATTATATTGTTTCTGTGCAGACTAACCTATTTCTAATCAGTGCCATAAGCATAGGCGTCCACAGGATTTTTTCCAGGGAGGGGCAAGTAAGGCAATTTTTTTTTTCCAGGGGGCAAAGGAGTCATATTTTCCCCCATAATAGTGATGTCCCTTCAAAACACACTGCTTCAGTCTGAAATTATCATGTTCTTCAACGCCCTTATAATAATTAACATAAATTACTGACTGAAATAAAATTATGTGTGAAATATATACCTTTTGTCAGACATTCATTATCCAGGGGGAAGGGCGTGCCCCGCCCCCCTTTCGGACGTCCATGGCCATAAGGTATGTGAACTGATCCCTGACAGTATTGAAATTTTTATTATCGAATGGAGCGTAGTTGCTGTAGGCAGTTATTTTTTTCGTTTTAATATGTGGTAAACAAAATGTTTTATTGATCGGTGTAATATCTTGCAATACAATCCTGTATAGCGGAAGGATCAGTCAGGATTTTTTTTTTTTTTTTTTTTTTTTTTTTTTTTTTTTTTTTTTTTTTTTTTTTTGCAAATATGGATTAGCATGACATAAATCGTTCTGAATTATTGTATACTTATTTCATTCCATTTCTCCACCCAAGAAAAAAAAGTCACCTATTTTAAGACTGTCATTTTCGTATGATGATGAATGTTTTTAAAAATGCCTTTAGAGGAAATTATATATTTCCACTTAAAGTAAGAGTGCAATTTCAGGAAGTTTTGGTAATAGTACGTTTTTCCATATAATTTTCGTATACTTTTATTTTTGTGATAGAAATCAATTTTAATGCGAAAAGTTTGTACTTAAACGAAAACATTGCATATAATTAATTTCCGCCACTTCTAACTACGTTTAGTCAATTTTATAATTTATTATACGCGCAAATCGGCTGAAGCGGTTAGAAAGTATCGGAACGCTAATGGTACGGAACACGATAGTGTTTTGTCGTTTCGAGCAATCCGCGAGTCCTTGCGCATAGCGTTCGTCTTCTGTTTTTTCCCCGACGGTGCTGCCGTCGGTGGTCGCGAGGAAACGACCTTCCAGTGCCGCCATACTGTCAACCATTTTTAACCCGCAGCTGTAACATCTTGTAGTAGTATGTCTATGATTAGCAGTGTTGCATTGTAACGGGAAATACAGGAAAAAATTGAATGTGAAAGGGAATAATAGAAATTTTATGCAAAATATATAAAAATACAATAAGATTTGAAAATACTGGACTTCTATATTATATGCTTTCTCTTGAAGTCGCCAGAATGGACTTAAATTAAAATTGCATTTGTCCTAGGATATAGAATTCTTTACATTATCGAACGCAAGACTGCCCATCCCCCAAGCCCAATGGCGCGTCCCCCCTAATCATTTCATAATCCCCATAAGGTAAAGTTCCCCGTACATAGGATATAGCTCCGTGCCATGAAGGCACATTTAGGGGATGTGGGCGTAGGGCTCAACATATTCACGATCTTGGCCAGTTTGGAAGTGATGTGATCAGCACCACGCTCCGGCCACCTTTGTCCCAGAGTTTCCCCCCACCCGTACCCATTGATTTGAGGGTGGGTGAGCCCCAGAGCAGCTTTACGCGGAGTCACGAAGAACGCCGAAAAATAGCAATCTTAGATCACCCACCCCGGCAATTGAACCCGGATCTCCCACGTGGCAGTCAAGACACTCTACCAACTAGACCACTTCGGCTCATTCCCCATAAAGTATTTAATTACGACAGCGTGTCTACTGAAAATATCATTTTCCTTTTAGCTTTACTTAACACTATACCTGATCCGCTCTCCTCTCTAAACAAGGGTGCTCATCCCCTTCTCGAAGACCGTGGAAGTATTGCCCCCCCCCCAAATCGTTTGGATGAATACGTAATAATTTATTTTTATTTGAATACAATAATTGCCTGTTAATCTGACCATATGATTGTTCAAATTTTCAAAATGTGGGAAAACTAGCATATTGATTTGTTAAATGCTTAAGTTAATCTCAAATATCATTAAGTAAATTATGTCAATATGCATTCAAACCGTGTTTGTGGTAGAAGATTAAATAAACCCACAATTTGAGTATTTAACACGAATTGTTATCAACTTGATTGATTGGATTAAATTATTTGGATGCGTCGGCACTTTAGGTCATTTTGCACCCATCAATGTACACGGGGAAATATCCCCTTAAATAAAATTCTTACTTCAAATTTTAAAAAGGGGTGGAAAAAGCCCCTTGGGTAAAATTAAAAGTGCAAGTTTGTAAAGACACCTGCACAAAACAAACACATTAAAAAGTAAGAATAAATTGATTGATTGATTGATTTGGTGTTTTAAGTCCACTTTATGCACAGTAAGGCTAATCGGGACTGGACCTACAGTTTAAAGTAAGATCCGAATCACTTGTACCTCTACCGGGTATCGAACCCGGGACCCCTTGATTATAAGGCGACGACGCTATCACTGCGCCATCGGGGAGGCTTCAAAAAGTAAGAATAAAGAAGCTTTCTCACAGACAGTGGACGAGTCTATCACTTCGCAAAAAGCTCAAAACATTTGATAAAACTCGGTCGTCATCTCCCAACAGGGATGACAAACAGAAAATTCAAACTAGGCACACCAAAAAATGTGCTGCAGTCGTCTGTTAACCAAAATTGACTTGTTCGTGTAACCGATCCAATTATTGTTTCACAAGACGTATAAGGTGCTTCCTCAATTACAAAGCAACGACGTTACCGCTACGCCTTCGGGGAGACGCGAAAAATACATTAAAATACAGAAGACTGAAAATATCCGACATTGCCTTTACATTATCCAATTTTTCACTGTTGTCATGAAAATTTTCATATATTTTTTTTTTATTTTTCCTGAAAATATAGCGCACAGCGCGCTACGACGCCTTGGGTCCCTGTTCGAATGCCGGTCTCTGTCATTTTTGGTAATCACGAAAGATGAGAATAAGTGATGGTATAATGAAATTGATGAAGGGACATTCATAAGGAACCCCATGCCCAGGTCTGGATTCGAACTCCAGCACCCCCCCCCCCCCCGGAGTGGTTTGCACACGACGGTACTGTGCAAACCACTCCGCCACAGAGGTCGGCGGATTATTTCAAGTTTGTTGGCATAAGTTAATTTATCACCTATTAGTATGTTTAAAATTAATTTGTATCTAAAAGGATATTAGCATAAGCACTGTTCTGTAATAATAGAATAGGAGCAGACCTGTATCCAGGATTTTTCAAAAGAGTGGACCAGATCTGAAATGCTGTTGGAGTATTAGAGTAGGTTGGTAAGACGAAAAAGATATTCATGTATATATATATATATATATATATATATATATATATATATATATATATATATATATATATATATATATATATGTATGTATGTATGTATGTATGTATGTATGTATATATATATATATATATATATACAGTTACTCACAATGTTGTCCGTACAAATGAAGTGTGAGAAGTAAACGAAAGCAAAAATTACAATAAGCCTTAGTACATTAGATATTCTCCCTACATGTAGTTATAACATGGCGATTTATTTACAACCGTTTGTTCCCCCATAAACTTTATTAATAACGAAAAACATACATTTTAGCACAAACATGCTACTTTGATGTCACATTTCTGTTCGAACATTTGCAATGAAAACAGAAAAACAAACATAAAAGTGTTAAAAAATGGGACAGTTTTATAGCCAGATGCAAAACCCTTGGCCTTAATAACTGCTTGGCATCTCCTTCGTATAGAAGCGAGCAAGGTCTTGCAGATGTCTGGGCTGATTCCCTCCCACTATAAAGCGACGTCCCCCTCTTCAGATCTCTTGATTTGCACTCATGTTTATCGACACGTTTCTTCAAAACTGTCCATAAATGCTCAATCGAATTCAATATGAACTTTGCACTAATGTTTTCTACTTCTTTGTTCAATCTTACCAAAAGGTAGACTTGGGAAACAAAAATTTAAGCAGTTCCAAGTTCATAGCAACACATCCAAGAAGGACATCCGAACACATTAGGCACCTGTAATACAAGACTACTCAAAGTGTCACAACTCTAGATACTGAAAATTGCGAAATCATTTCCCGAAGTCTGAATCTGGAAGGGAATCCCCCCCCCCCCAATCCTGATACGACATTATACGGAATCCCATACACCCTAATAAATCACAAAATCAATAAGTGTCTTTGTTATGTTGCTAGAGTAATACAGGATATAATTGTAAAGATTAGTGCGAATTCCAGGTAGGAATGTGTTCTGTATTTTTCACAGGGAGGCCAAAGCAGGCTCTCAGGAGGGCAGTTGTCCCCCTGCCCCTTCCCTCTATCTACTGGCCTGTCTCCAGAAACAACCCATTCTTTTATGCAATGTCACGTGCCACTTCCGACGACACAATGAAAATCACAAGGAAGAAATGTTCTCGGAATCGACGAGAGATGGCAGCACGCTATATAAAGAGGAGCAAAGGAAATTATAAAAAACTTAGAGCGGAGAAGAGGGATTATATATATTATAGTAAATTGAGAAATATATAAAAGAAGAGTTCAAATACTATAAAAGAAATAAATAGAATGTTGTATATAGTAAATTGAAATAATTAAGAATATGGCCGCATATGAAACGTTTAGGAAAGTTATTAAGTAAGCGAACGAATTCAGAAATTATCTCTTTTTGATTCTCTGGCGAGGAGAACGTCGCCATGTTTTGGTTGCTTGTCCCCGGTGGCGCTGTTGTCAAATTAGACGCCCCGAAGCACTTTACGGTTGCGCTCTTTATTAGTCGCACTGGGTTATCGACAGCGCTTGTTATTAGCGATCCTGGTTATTACCCTTGGTTGTTGTTTTAAGAGGAGGCGCTATTGTCAGATTAGACGCTCCTAAAAATCCTCTATAGCTTTGGTTCAATTCTCTACAAGGAATGCAGCATAATGATTTGTCTATATTATTGAGAAGAGATATGGTAAAGAGAAATATTTGCGATAAATGAGAGGAATAAGACTTTTTCCAGTGGCAAAGAAGAATAGAAGAAATAAGAATTTGCTGTGGAAAGAATAAATAGAAGAATTTATCGAGAATATAAGAATATCTCGTCGGAATATAGAAGATAATAAGAATTGCTGCTGAAAGAAGAAATAAGAACTGATATGAATAGAGGAAATAAGAACAGCGATGAATATAAGGGGATGACTATTTTTTGTAAATAGAAGAAAGAGATTGTCATAAAAGGTAGAAGAAAGAAAAAGAAGATTATCCTTTTACCAAAGAAAAGAAGTGGAAATTGAAGAAAGAAGAAGCCATTCATATATTTTGTCATAGAAGAAATTGATGAAAGAAGAACGAGCCTTTCCATATTTTATCATAGAAGAAATTGATGAAAGAAGAAGAAGCCTTCCTATTACCATAGAAGAGATTGATAAAAGAAGAAGAAGTCTTTTACCAAAAATAGAAGGAAGAAAAGAAGAAGAAGCCTTTTCCCAAATTAGAAGGAAGGAAGAAGAAGCCTTTTCCCCAAAATTGTGAGAAGAAAAGAAGAAGAAGATTTCCTATCGATTATACATATATTTATTATATATTTCAATGTATATACAAGCTTCGCTATATATTTTCTCTGTATTGTGTATAGTTTCCAGAATATAGATCCGCATTTAACTATATCCTCTTGGCTATAAAACGCTTTCTTATTTGGAATTCTCGAATAAAGAACCTATCCCCCTGAGATTAAGATATCTGTAGCAGTGGTATAAATTTATTTTAAGAAGTGCACTAGAGGTACGTTGCAGCAAGGACAAATAGAAAATTCTTGCAAAATCTGAAAAATCGCCAATGTTATTTTCATAGGTTCACATTAAAATATTTCATAGTTCGAAGGCGGGAGGGGGGATAGGAATGAATGGCCCCATTGCGAACGAATCAGACGTTTATACTTATTCACAGCATATGCATGGGCGTCCGGAAGGGGGGACAAGGGGGGGCACGGCCCACCCCTGGAAAATGAATGTCTACCGAAAAATTATATATTTCACACATCATTTCATTTCAGTCACAGTAATAATTATAAATTTATTGAAGAACCATGATAATTTCAGACTGAAATAGTGTTTTTTGAGGGGGCATCACTATTTAGGGGGGAAATATGCATCCTTTGTCCCCCCTGGAAAAAAATTACCTTGCTTGCCCCTCCCTGGAAAAAATCCTGCGGACGTCCATGAACATATGGATAGTGCAAATGTAAATCGGGACGATACTGATTGGCGAAAATGATGTGCTGAAGGCGGTCTTACGAACGTTTTTCTGTTAATCTCACATATGGCTGCAGATAAAGGTAAGGTAAGGTAAAATTCCCCCTGCATATAGCACCATGCCATGAAGGCACATTTAGCGGATGTGTGGGTAGGACCCCACATATTCCAGATCTAGGACATTTTGGAAGTGACGTGATCAGCACCACGCTCCGGCCGCCTTTACTCTGCATTCCCAAGAATAAAAGGAAGGAAGAATTAATGTCTTTATTAAAGCGAATCATATGGAGATAAACTCGTAATCAAGAAGTAAATTTAGGCAGTAAACGTCCACTCTGAATAAAGGACAATCACAAAACACCATAATGAATATAGCTAATAATAATAATAAGTATTATTATTATATATTTATATATAGTGTTTTCGGGCGTTTCAATGTGACTGCCCCCCCAACAATATTTGTCGCCCTCCTTCCACCCCCCCTTCCCCCGTCACTTTTCCCTGGCGCCGTCACTGCATGGAGCATATCGCAATTACGTACCATCAACGAAACTAGTAATAAGGTGTGTTTTATGCAACGTATATTGATTACTGTTGGTTGAATTGTATCAGGCAAAAATGCTGCATGAAGAAACAAAGTGCTGGAGTACTAAGTGAGATGAGTGTATGTAGTAAATGAGGCTACAATTCTATAGTATCTCAGAAAAGAGTATAAATACCTATGATTATTCGAGTTGAAAAGAAAACAGTGAATTATCACAGCGGCATAAAGTAATTCAATAAACAACATTAAAATATATGTGACCACAACCAGAAGCATTCTTAAAATGTATATAATGCTTTCGTGCTTTTGAGACAGGTCTTTACCGCTCTTACAAGGGCGAAATGCACCTCTCATATCTCTCTGTTTCTCTGTCAAATGATAATCTCTCTCCCTAATCATACACATATTCGTGACATTTTTAATGACTAGAGAGCAGATTTTTAGTTTCCAAGAAAGTGAAAAATATTGTTTTTTTTATGTTCTAAAAACGGTGGAAATATGTTGCAAAAAGTAAAAAATATTTTCATTCAAATTTTCTGTCAGACAAATAAATAGATACCAGAGACAGCAGCACATTAGTTGCTTGTTGCATTCTGTTGATTACAATGAACAACATAGCATATTTACAAATTGTCCATTGAAAATGCCCGCCGAATTATCTCTGATAGGTCCTTCATTGTTTCGCAAAGCAGTTGTGTGAAAGTTTCCAGTTATTCTATAACGCCACACGAAAAGCTTAGATTTGCAAATAAGAAACCCAAATAGTTTTGCAAAAAACAACCTTTCAATAAATCTTGAACTATCGCAAGATAGTTTGTCTATTTTATGTATTAACTCCAAAATATACGTTTACACAAAGCATTCGGAAACTTCATTTGATCTGGAATGTCGAAAATATGTACATTTTACGTTCTTTCCCTAAAAACATGTGTTTTATGTGCTAAAGTAAAAATTATCTATTTTTGTATGAAAGAAGACTTCTCAGATTACATTGCAGCCATATGGTCCGCACTCTTACCAGGTATGGTCAACTTCTAAAGCAAGAGGGGTAAAAAATATGTTCTTATCTAAAAAAAAACGCTCTCTAATTATGGCGTTCTTTCTTATGCACTTTTGTACTTGAATATAGCAGCAGTTGGCGTCATTTTCTTCGTATGTTGAGATGAAAGAACAGAAACATTAAACATAAAATAAACGGAAAAAATACCAAGACAGGAAAGGGGGAGGCCGAACGCCCAAGATTTGGGGTAAATTGACAAATCTCTGCAATCTCTTTTTTAATATATAAAATCTGTGTCAATTTCAATCGGCACCGTTATATAAAATTATTATTTGTGTTTCTGAGTAGAAAGAAACGCCTAAATTACAGTTACATTAGTAATGTCGTTTGCTTGGCGCACAGGTATATAAATGATTGCATCAACTTCGATCGTTAGAGCAGACCCGCGACCACGAATCACGAGGAGAAATTCACAACATACGGCTGATCACTCTGAGGGCCAACCAAGGCTTCAAATCCCTATTGGAATTGGCTAATAAGTGAAACTTCTCGAAGATATGGCAGCAGATCTCTCGTGGGCTAAACACTACAGAATTTCCCGAGCCTCCTCAGGGATCTCTATAGTATCGATTTTTATAGAAATGCTGATGGACATGCAGTCAGATGACTGCTTTTAACAGACGCAACTATCTCCGTCAAATTAATCTGCTAGTCTTCAACGCAGATGGTCTGGACAAACAAACTGTTGAACTTTCTTATCTGCTTCACAATAAGAACATCGACGTGGTTTTTCTCAATGAAACTCATCTCAAACCTCAGATCCCATGGAAGATTCCGGATTATCGTATCTTCAGGCTGGACCGACAGGGCCGGAGGAAGGGAGGCCTCGTGGTGTTGCTCCGACGAGGGATCATCGCCGCATAAATAGCAACCCCTCCACTTACATCGATTGAAGCATTGGCGGTAAAAATCCAAACTAAAACTGGACATCTCATCTTGGTTGCAGCATACCGCTCTCCAGCATGCCCACTGGATCCTGACGATATTCTGCAGCTTGATGCTCTTGGGCCAAATATCGTCACTGAAGGCGACCTGAATTACAAACATCCCTCCTGGAACTCTCGTAGATCCAATCCAGCAGGTAGATCCAATCCAGCAGGTAACCGACTTCATGATCTACTGCAGGACTTGGACTTCTCGATTGACTGATTTGGTTTATTTTACTTCGCGTTTTGTGCCTCTTGGCTAATTTGCGAAGATGGGGATGAGTTATGAAATTGATGAATGGACATTCACAAACAACCAAGCCCGAGCGGGATTCGAACCCGAGACCCTTGGCGTCGCAGCGCGATGTGCTAACCACTCGGCCATAGGGTCCGGCCGGACTTCTCAATTGTGACTCCCCAGGACCCCACATTCTACCCTCGAGGGGTTGGACTTCCAGATGTATTATATGTCGTCCTCAGGGTACGAAATCATTTAAGACTGGTAGGGGAGAAAGATCTTAATCTACAAACCCCCCTCCCCACAAACATACATATAAATTATACGATATACATATTTATAATGTTATAAATAGTAAAAATAAATTACTAAATTAACACTATATAATTATAAGAATTATTGATATTATGAGGGGCATTCAAATGAAACCCGGTCACTAGTGTAATCAGTGTATTAAGTGAAAAATGTAGTTATACACATTACACGTACTCAAAAATGTAGATATACACAGTACACATACTCAAAAATAATCGCCAAAACTGTTTGCACATTTATTCCATTGCGACACAAGCCGGTCGATACCATCCTTGAAGAAGCTAGTAGGCTGCTCTCGGATCCAGGCCTGGACCCATTCACACACTTCATCGTCCGATGCGAATCGATGTCCGCGAATAGCTTGTTTGAGAGGTCCAAAAACATGGAAATCACACTGGGATTGTACGGTGGACTGTACGGTGGATGTTCCAGCGTTTCCCACCGAAACTGCTGCACTGTCGTCTTCACCGCATTGGGCGTGTGTGGGCGGGCATTATCATGCAGGAGGATAACGCCATTGGACAACATGCCTGGGCGTTTCGACTAGATGGCTCGTCGAAGGTTCTGTAACGTGGCTTGATAACGCTGGGCATTGATGGTGGTTCCCCGTTCCAGGAACTCGACAAGCAGTGGGCCCTTGTGGTAAAAAAAAAAAAAAGGACATCATGACCTTACCAGAACTGGTGTGCACGGCATTTGCTTTCTTTGGAGGTGGTGAATTCGAATGTTTCCACTGCTTGCTCTGACGCTTGCTTTCCGGTTCAAAATGGTGACACCATGTTTCGTCACCTGTGACAATACGCGACAGAAAGCCGTATTCCTCCTCATGATAATGTTGCAGATGACTCAAAGACAGGCCCATTCGATTTTTCCGCTGTTCGGCGGTCAGGTGGTGGGGAACCCACTGCGCACAACTTTTGCGAAAGTTCAGGTGTTGATGCATGATGCTGTGGGCGGTGCCCACGCTAATACCCAGTAACCGATGGATGTCGTCTACGGTGATTCTGCGGTTGTCCAAGACTAAAGCATTCACTTCCGCAATCATTTCCGGTGTGATGACACGATGAGCCTGTCCAGGACGAGCATCGTCTTCCAGTGGCTCGCGCCCCTCAAGGTATCGTTTGCACCATTCCACAACACTTGAACGACTCAGACTGTACTCACCGTACACAGCCTTCATCCGTCGATACATTTCACGGCCTCCAACTCCTTCCGCCGCCAAAAAAACGAATCACTCCTCGTTGTTTCTGCTTACTCGCCTGCAAGTTCTGTACTGGACGATAACGTGTGACCACCTTCTCTTCGACATGATACCACACTGGCGCTATGCAACGTCAAATGGTGCGCACGCCTCAGTCTCTCGACCAATAGCTGGCGCTACCATACCCGCAGTTACTGGTGCCACCGTACATGTACGGCACATTTAGACGCACTGACCGGGTTTCATTTGAATGTCCCTCATATAAAGTAGCAAACTACTTCCTTTACTAACTGGTTAAAGATGTTAATAAATTATGAAATAGTTGAAGTGGTTTTATTATGTGCAAGTCTTTTTAAAGTTTTTTGCTTTATGTTAATATATATCAATTAGATTTCACAGTTATTATTGTTTTGCATTCTTGTTTTAGTTTTATTGTGCGTATTGATGTAGATTTGTTAATGATCTCTTGAGAGAGAAAAAGCATTGAACACTCACAACTACACTACGTAATTTGTATTCGATATTATTATATTATTCTTAGTACAGTATATTTGAAATTAAAAGTCATTGCTTATCTTTTGTTTGTTGTAACAAAAATTCCCCCTCGAAATTTTTTGGTGGGAGGGATTTTTGAGGCCAATATTGTTGGTGGGGGGAAATCACCCCCGTCCCCTTCAGGATTTCACACCCTGGTAGTCCTTTGTAAGGGAGTCGGCTTTAGTACCTTGCCATACTTGGAAGCTGATCTCCTCTCAGATCATCTACCAGTGTTCACAGCTTTGGCCCAGGGGATCTACAGTCATCGATTCCGTATACTTAAGGAACCTATTGTCGACTGGAACTTCTATCGGCAGCAAACGCATGCAGAAATGCAGAAATTGACCTCCATACCAAAATGACTACACCTGCAGAACTAGATGCGGTCATCATTTGTATCACCAACATCGTAGTAGATAATTGGAGAAAATCTACTCGACCACGACCTGATCCAGAAGCTATTCCAGCCCCAACGGTCCTACTAATCCTAGTACAACTCGCTGGTCTCGACGCAGATGGCAACGCACTAGAGCGTATCAACAATATGCCGAATGGAAAATGGTGGCCAAACATCTCCATAATTTTCTAATTCGAGACAGAACGGCTAGATGGGATCAGAAATTACGCAACCTTCAACCAATGGACAAGTCCTTCTGGCAACTCGCTCGAACGCTTATAATAACCAAGATAAAAGCTCCAATTGTGTAATCCAACACCTCAGGGTCCAGTCTTAGACGCCGCCCAACGAGCGGAAATCCTAGCAGACTCCTTCCAAGAGCATTCCCAGAATAATGATGACCTTCATGATCAACAAACGGGAAGATGAAGTGGGCCAGACATATGAGCAACTTCTCCAATTACCACTAACTTTGAATGTTCCTGTGATTACTCCGAGAGAAGTCCATAGAGCAACAAGAGCACTTAAGAACACATCAGCGGCGACACTTGACAAAGTGTCTGCCTGTGCCTTAAAACATCTGACGACAAAAGGACTGGTATTTTTGGCAAAGCTTTTCACCAGCTTTTTGCGACTCGGACATTTTCCACTTCAGTGGAAGCTGGCCAAAGTCATAGCTCTTCCCAAACAAGGAAAGAATCCACGGGATAAAAACAACTATCGCCCCATTAGTATGTTGTCACATGTGAGCAAGTTGCTCAAATACAGACTCGCTCAAATTATTGAGGACAGGAATCTATTACCTGACCACCAATTCGGATTTCGCAGCAACCACAGCACCACAGATCAATTGGTCTGAGTGGTTGACTACGCAGCGGTACACATCACCAGAAAACATCGAGTATTCGACATGTTCTTAGACGTACAGAAAGCCTTCGACAGAGTCGGGCAACGAGGACTTATACGTATATAAATTGTACCGATTACAATTTCCCATCAGCTACTGTCGAGTAATTGCAGACTATCTACAGGAGCGGAGCTTCATTGTGATGGTGAACAGTCGGAATTCCCTGGTTAAACCGATAGCAGCAGGGCTCAGCTCTTTCACCAACGTTATATGCCCTGTATACAGCTGATGTACTGACTCCAAAGAATGGATTAATTGCCACATATGCTGATGGCACGGCAATCTTTGTCGATGCACGAAAAGTAGATACGTGTGAGAGGTGTCTACAAGAATACATTCCATTCTTCGAACAGTGGTCTCAGAAATGGAAAATGAAAACCAATCCAGAAAAGAGCACAACTGTCATATTTGGCCGCCGTTCAGCACCAGAAAAGGCCAAAATTCAACTTTTCCAACGTAAAATACCTGAAACACAGATGGTCAAATACCTTGGTGTGTGTATCGACTCTCATCTCACATTCAGCCCACATGTTGACCAACAGTGCAGAACAGCCAAACAGAGAATTGGATATCTTAGTCCGATGCTACGCTCACCAGCGTTGACTTTAGAAACCCAAATACATCTTTACAAGATGATGATAAAACCTATTCTCCTCTACGCAGGTCCAGCTTGGTCGCAAACAGCTCCGAGTCACAGGATTAAACTACAGAGAATCCAAAAACGTGCCCTACGGTACATTAGACATTAACAGACCGCCACTCGAATCATACAAATGCATGAAGACCTAGAGATCTCACCGATTTCTGACCTTCTTCATCAGGCTAAACAAAAGTGTTGGTCGAAAATCTCTGTTCATCCAAACCCAACTGTACGCACGGTAGGTCAGATTCAACGTAAGGGCAACTGTGTGGCATTGCCCAGGTTGCTGCTGGTTTAATGTTTGTGTTGTCCTTCATTTGTAGTAGTTAGTTTAGTTTGTAAGGTTTATTGTCGATAATTCCCTCCTGCGACAGTTGCAGGAGGTTTTTGTAAAACATATGTGTAAAGAAAATGATTCATGTAAAATAACAATTGTAAATTCCAGTCAAAAATAAAAATGATGCTGGGTCAGACAATACCTGACACCGGAAAATAAAATATTCGATCGTTAGTTCAGTTCATTTCAGGAACACAGAAGACAACACCCTTACCAACCATAAAGGTAAGAAGGATATCGAGTAGTTTGTGCAGGATAGTTGATCACTAAGGCAAAATGAGTGACATTTTTTTGGAAGTATAAAACCATCACAGGAACTTTACATGTTTCCAAGAAAAATAATAATTTGCCAATCTCAAATATACTATGTATTTTTCCAGGGGTTGCTCGTTCGGCGGCGCAGATCGTATGCGCAGTTGTCCGTGGATGCATGACGTCATTGTCGAAACGCTCGGCACGGAAAAGGCTGGTTCCTTATGCAAATATTGAGATATTTGGCAATGAATATCTTCTAAAATATAGTAGCAGGGGAAAAGTTACAACTTTTACTGTTAAGATTCATCCTCTCTAATCAATTTATCACAAAGTTGATTCAGATGTGAAAAATGGTTTTCAAGAATCGTGTTACGAAGGAACCCCTGTTTTGTTCTCTCCAGGCTTCTATCTTTGAAATAAGATTATTTTGTTCTTGTCAACTGAAATCATGCTTAAATGCTATGGAAAGCTGTGAAAACTATTATCAGAAAACTAACGGAAGAAATCTAAAATATCACAGCTTGATTGATATAAAAAATGCGGGATTGCCCATTTTTGTGAAAAAGGCATTGTGCGAGATCTAAAAGCAGAACTTTTTAATATTGTATGTAAATGTAAGGGTGTAATAAACGTGACTGCTTCCCGTAAAATATCACTGCACTCTCCACGTTTCTCTTCTGTCTTTTCTTTGGCGTCGTAAATAACTTCAACACGTTGTTTTTTTTATATATATATTTGTCACATATTTGTTTTAATTAGTATTCTGCTCGTTCCGCCACCTGAACGCAGCAGATAGGGCTCAAAGGGCAGTGCAGTTACACCGGAAGAAGGCTCGGAAATGGCAGGCTTCAGAAGATAACTCATCCAAATTAAATTAAACAGGTATGTGCTCTTTCTAAATTTATATCATAGTTCACAATTAATTTGATTAAAAGTTTTAAAAGTACAGTAGAGCGTCGATTATCCGAACGTCGGTCAACCGAACGACCGCTTAACCGAACTGTGTACTCGCTCGCACCTGTTACTCTCCCACCCTACCGTCCATCATCCCCCTCACTCCCAAACCAAGTTTCCCACAGTAGTCGCCGCACTGAGCCACCGCTGGCGGAACATTGCTTCTAATGGGGCCTTCATAAGGCGCTGCTGACCAAAATAAAGGTTTTTTTTAAACGTTAATTTTGTGTACTGTGTGTATTGTTCATGCAAAATGCGTATGTAATATGTACATATTTTTGTTTAATAAACTGTACCACATACTATATATTCCTACTAAAGTTGCCTTTGTACGTTACTTTGTAATACTTAAAGAGATGCCCGTTTTTATGAATAAATTTACTGTACAGTACTTCTTTTTGGCAAATAAACATGTACAGTTCGATTATCCGAACAAACCAGTTTTCCGAACACCCATGTCCCCCAATTACTTCGGATAATCGACGCTCTACTGTATATGTTTTATTTAATAGCGTATTAATTGGTGCATTCTTCTCCAGCATAGCTATAGGCAGTGACCACACTACAGAGGGGCAGGAACGCCCCCCTATTCTCGTTCGACAATTTCTCTCTCTCTCTCTCTCTTATCTGCCCCCAGTAAAACTACAAAAATAAATAAAGGAATGATTGCTCTTTTAGTCAAAATATGCATTTTTGTGTAGTATGTAACGGAATAATAAACATGATTGCCCCGGGAAAATATGATTTACCCCTCCATCTTTACTATTGCGCCGTCACTAGCTACAACATATTTTGATTTCTATTGTTCCCACATATTTATGTTGATTTTAGTATTGTGAATCATATCCACCCAGTCCCCCCCCCCCCCACACACACGTACGATTTCAGTTGTAAGTTTTAGACTAAGCTTGTCAAATGTCCACTTATATATTTGTAATCTTGAGCCATTTAAAAAAAAATCATTTCGCCCCTTCTTCTGGACTATTTCATAGCAATGTTTTCCAACTGGAAGCCCCTTTGCAGATCGAGATCCGGGCCAAGCCACCGTCCCCTCCAAATACTCTCTTGGCCTCATGAAAGAAAAATATATGTATTTCTACGAAATATTAATTTGACATGGCAGTTTCTTTTTTCGAACAGGAATAAGTTTTAAATTTTAATAGCTTATAAATTTACACTAGCAATTTTGAGTAAAGGTTTTGCGTAACCCTAAAAGTACATTTAGAGACTGCAAGGTCAACTCTCGATATTTCAGATATATTAATAATTTACATCACAACGTCTTATAATAATTATTTGTTACTTCAATAGCCTCCTCGCAAATGTTTCTCGCATATTAAAACATAGATGCCATTTTCTGTTTATTTCCTTGTAATGCTGACCTCCGTGGCGAAGTGGTTAGCACAACGCTTTACGATGCCAAGAGCCCCCAGGTTCGAATCCCCGCCCGCGCATGGGTCTATTTTCCATTCTTCAATTTCATCATATCATATGATATCATCACGCGATTAGCCATATGTGACAGATAAGCGAAGTAAAATAAACTAAGTCTATTAATCCTTTTATTTTTTAAAACTCTTTAATTCTTCTTTAGCATGTCACGTTTTTGTTAAAATTACATTACGATTTGTAAAATGACGACATTTTGAAGGACAACACGCAACTTTCTTTGTAGCGCATCGGTCAGAAAGTTTCAGGAATATGGATTTTCAAAATACATATTTCCACATGTACTTTGACCCCTTTTAAAAGTAGCGCGTTTTCAATTATGTTACTAATCACTAAAAGGATGCCTCAATACCATCTTGGAGGATGACAATTATTATTTTCCCCCTTCTAAAAGTAATAAAATACTTTCGCAATCCGAATCTCCCATATAAATGCTAGGGGCAGTCTGCTTCAGCGGAGCTCACTGCTTCTCCGGTGACGTCAGGCGTTCGTGCAAGATCGGCAATCTTCGGATGGCTTTACCTAATCTCTATATACCTTGGTATTTTTCTTTGGCACACAATTATAGGGATCGACTTTCTTAACCATTTGCATCTTGATTATGTAAATACAATTAGTGCAGAGTTATGTGTCTAAGCAAAACTTAAATAACCTTAAGAATCAAGACCAAAATTTGTTACAAAGGATTCCTACCTTCAGCCTTATTTCTTCGTACATATTACCAGTAATAAAATAGTAAATCTACTTCAATGTTTGTGTTATATATTTACTGCCACTGAAATGATTTCGAACATATTGAATTCCATGATCTTGTCAAAATTGGGGATAATACAGTATCTTTAACTTAGTGAGATATGTTAAATTCTGGTAAATTAATAACCGAGCAATTTTGCGTCTCTGATATCACTGTTAAACACATCATAATAGCTCTACCTAATAAATATTAATGAGTGCCTCCTTCACGTAAGATGAACAGGTTGCAACAAAAGCATTTCTCGAACGACTTAACCTTTTACTATATCTGTAATAACACCCCTGAATACTTGCATGTACAGGAACAGGAAATTAGATATATGTTATCACGAAGTTTAAAACTTTCAAACAATGTTGAAAGATAGTTGGAATTTATAACTTTATATTAGAAGTTCATGTAACTGAAAATTTGACCAATTATCATCAGCAATTGAAGGAATAATGACAAATTTTATCCGTTAATGAAAGTAGTGGTGTGGTAAATTGTGATCAAATGAATCAAACTAACTGCACTACAAGAGTATGAAACTGGCAATGAAATCATAATGTTTCATGTTCTTCACAATCCACTCTAACCTTATGTATTTCTTATCAATGCATCACATTAATCAGCATAAATTTTAAAAAAGTGTTACATGAATGCATTTATTAATATTTAAATGCTATGCTTGTATAATTAAATATTCTACTGATACAAGAGAGCTTCAAAAATACCTATATTACTATGCTCTTTCTCCTCTTTACTTTCAGTTTTTGATTGTTCTCCTTGCCGTCGTGGCTGCCGCTTCTGCAGGCAGTTTGATTTCTGCTCTGCCAGGAATCACAACCTACAGGACCCTTGGTGCTCCACTGGCTGCCCCCATAGCCGCTCACATAGTTGCTCCTCTCGCACGCAGCTCACGTTGCAGCTCCTCTTGCAGCCCCAGTTGCTGGTGCCCCGTAAGTTTATGTTATTGTTAATACATTAAAAATATACACAGATGTGAAATGACAGTTATAAAGAGAGAATTATGAGGTAGTGGTTCTACAGTTAATTTTCATTAATGTATTTTTAGAGTAGAATTGAAATTTAAAAAGCAATTTTTCTAAAGGTAATTTACAAGCATGATGAAGTAATTCAATTAGAAGAGAAGTGTACATAAATTTTTATTTTTGTTTTGCCTTAATACCATGCTTTACTCTGATGGTTGAAAACAAATGTAGATAGAATGTAATGATATCCACTTCTGAAGATATCCAATTATTGTAACAAGAAATCTGCAGTTTTTGACATTTCCATAAGTGAGAAAAATGTACTAACACTATGTTCTAGTTTGCTTTTCCAGATACGTAGCTGTTACCAGAGGTGTTGTCCACACTGCTCCCCATCCAGGACATCTTCAAGTAGGTAACCGCGACAATAATTGCGAAGAAACAACAGAAGATCGTGTGTACGGGTCTTAATTATCAAGCTCGAAATGAAAACTGGAGGGAATTATAAATTTAAAAGGAAAAAGAGGGGGGAAACATGCCACGCGTTACTCATTTGTTTTGAACCCAGCATAGAAGTCAAACCTCTCCATTTTTCCTGGTCTTCCACCACTCCTATCTTTCCACAGTGTTCCAATCTGCTCCTCTTCTCCTAACACTCTCCACTATCTGCTCTGTCCACTGACATCTTGGTCTCCCCCTTGGCATTATTCCCACTCCTTGTACAGGGTAAACTCTTACTAGTAGTCTTTCTGCATTCATCCTCTTCATGTGTCCGAATCACCTCATATGTGCCTAATCTATCCTGTCCTGAAGCTTCACCACACCCACTGTCGGCTGGATCTCCTCATTCCTTATTCTATCCCTTCTAGTCTTCCCCAATATATTCCTTAAGAATTTCATCTCCACTGCCTGCATCTTTCTTTTGTCTCTCTCTGTCATTGTCCAAGTCTCTGCTCCATATGTAATTATTGGCACATAGTATGTGTTGTATATTACCTTCTTGCATTTCATAGGTACATCACTGTCCCATATTAATCTTCGAAGACTTTGATATAGTCTACCACCAATTTGTCCTCTTCTGTTTACCTCCTCATCTATTCTTCTACTTCTCTCAATTATGCTTCCTAGATATTTGAAGCTCTCCACTACCCTCAACTCTTCCATGTCCATCTCTATTCTTGGTACATTTCTGGCTGTTTCTTGTTGTCATTAGCACATCGATCTTTTCTGCACTGACTTTTATTCCTGCTCTTCTGATTTCCTCATTCCAACTATCAAGCTGTCTACTTCTGTACTACTACTTCTTCCCTGTTCCCCCACATGACTAAGTCATCAGCAAACAACAGGGCCTTCATCTCTTCCTCACATTTCTTCTTCCCCAACTCTTTGTTAATTGCATCCATTGCAATTATACAGAGCAGTGGGGAAAGAGTCATGGGTGGAGTTTGAGCTTTTGCTTTGGGGAGTCAAACTCGGGGAGAAGCATATGATGTACCTCAGGGTTATTGAATATCCCCTAGTTTATAAGGGGTCCGGAGGGCTTCCCTCGGAAATTAAAAAAACAACAACTTAAAAACATTGAATTGTAGGCCTTTTAGATTTGAAAATGTTAAATCTCCTTGCTTAAGTAAACAAATATTAATTAGTATATTGGTTGTCAGTTTTACAAGAAGCAAAACAGTGCGATTATTGAATTTTCAGTTTCATTAATTTTTTGTTGTTACAATACTCGTATTACTTTAAAAAGTTACGGTAAGCTTCAGAAATGTAAGAAAAATTAAATTGAAAAGTTCTTTTGATGCCTCAACAGTAACAGTTGACTCAACACAAAGTCATTTTACGTTTTTCTTACTTCAAACTGTACACATCAATCAAATCATCTAAGTTAATTTCTTTTAACAACATCTGATTCAGAGTATAAGATCATTAAATTGTTCACTCTCTCTTGACCCATTGTGCAATGAAACCAGTTGTGGATTTGCCTCATAGCAGAAAATGTCCTCTCACAAGTGGCACTATTTGATGGCGGCAGGGTAAGAGCAATTTTCAGAAGAATGCTAAAATTTTTGTATGTTTGCTCAAAACTGTGTCCACTATCTTTGGAACAACATTCTTCAAAGGCGTACTTATCAAACTCAAACCTGAACTTTCCATTACATTTCTTAAAATGGTCATTTCTGCCTTCAACATTGTTGTGTCAATACCAGGAATGGAGTAAATCTCAATGAAACGTGCAGCTCCTTCTTCATCCAGACGAATAAATCTTTCACTGGCTTCAGCAACTTCCAAAGTTTCACCACTAAATTTTATTTTCAGTTCGCCAATCAAAATATCCAGCGGATAAAAAAAAAAAATCACACTTGTATTTTTTCTTCCAGTTTTCTTCACTTTGAAATGTAGAAAGTGATTCAGCAGATCTCTCTTCCCTGGTTCTCTGGCCAACTGAAGAATAAACCAGATAATAATCTAATTTGTTTGATATCAGTCTAGTCCGTTTTGGATTTGTACCTTCTTTCATCTCACCTCCACCTTCAAAAATGTTTAGACCTAATTCTTTGTCTACACCCTTTATTCCATTCCATTTTCTGGCCCAAGTGTTTTCGTTTCGCTCCTTAATCACTCCGTTGGCTACACTAGAACTTTGAGCTATTGAGGTATCAGCTTTCTGAACGGACTGGGATAAAACATTTATGAGGGGGAGATATTCAGAAAATTCTGATAAAATACAATGAAATCCAACAATTTTATAGCTGAAAGCAGGCCTTTGACTTCAGGGTTTTTAGAATGTCTTAAATCAGACACTGTTGCAGTGAGTACAGCAGCAAGCGCAGAATAATTGTAACTGTAACTGCAGACTGCACTGACAGCATGGCTATGAATTCTGAGTCTATTTTAGGAGAAATAGGGGAGGATGCTAGTGAGTTGAGTGTTGCGTCAGAGCCAGTGTTTCATATCCCACTTGTAAGAACTAACTGCTATTGTGACACAATTACCACACATGCCATCATGATTTGCAATATGGCTTCATAACAAAAATGTAGTAACTGAACTTATTCATGTGTTATATTTTTTATTTTTAGTCTTTTTTAAGTTGGGGGCAGCCCCCCCTGGCCCCTCCAGAACTCCGCCTATGGAAAGAGCACTACCCTGTTTTAGTCCATTACTTATACTGAACCACTGCGTTCTTCACACAGCTCTGGTTGGCCTTGTATGTGCTCTGCACTCTATCTCTTCCTCGACTCCTTTCTCTCTTAGAGCCTTCCAAATCTTTGTTCTGTTCTGTCCATGCTATTGTATGCCTTTTCTATATCAAAACATTTCCATACTTGTAGTGCCTTTCCTGCATTTGCCTTGTGGTGAATATCAGATCCACTGTTGATCTGCCTCTTCTAAATCCATACTGTTGCTCTCTCATGTTCAGCTCTGTTACTTCTAATATTCTTATCTCTAATATTTTCTCATACACGTTTGCTAAGTGGCAAATAAGTGTTATTCCTCTGTAGTTTTTACATTCCTTTCTGTCACCCTTCTTGAATATGGGAACTATTAGCCTCTTTGTTCAATCTCTTGGCACTTCTCTCTTTTGCCACACTGTTTTCAACAGTCTGTACAGCCCCTGCACACCAATCATTCATGCTCCTAGTATCATTTCCACTGGCACTTGATCTACTCCAGGTGTTCTACCTCTCTTCATTCTCCTCAGTGCTTCCTCCACTTCTTTCCATGCGAGATTAACTTCTTCCCTCCCATTGCTTCATGTCAACAGCAGTGGATTATTTTCGATGAACAAACTCCAGATTCCACATACAGCTCCAGAGGTCTTGCCTGGAACTCCTTTATTTCAGTAGTGTGTGATGTCAGCTGCAGATGGCATTGGTGAGGCTGGAATTCATTCATTAGATCTCATCAATATTTCGTGAGGAAGAACATGGATTTTTCCCAAAGGAGAGTAGTAGATATAATTGTGGACAAATAATAAAGAACGTTAAAAAGATCAAAGATCAATTACTTACGTGTGCGAGTACGATTTGTCGAATAAAACAACGTTTCAGAGGTCAAGACTGTCTCCTTCTTTCTTCAGGTTAATGCGTGTTCTTAGGCACCAAACATGGTGTCACGTTAAGAAAGTGTTAGTTGAGGATACAGGTTAAAGGTTATGGTAAAAAACACTTATTGACGAACCCACATTGTAGCTACAAAAACAGTCTTTCTGTCAAAACACAAATCTAAAACCGCACTTATCACAATTTAAAACTTCATAAAAGAAACGTCCAAAGTGACTGTTAGGGAGCTGCCCGGGCTGTGCTGGGAGAAGTGAATTTGCAGCGTATGCTCAACACGGAGAAGGAAGCTAACTTCCCCTCCTTAATTTTCCCCTCTTGAAATCTGTGCATCACCAGTCCAAGGCGAACTCTATTTCCACCTCAGTGGTCCTCCTGACCTTGGACGTAACATGGAAACCCAACTTGGCATCATTATTCACCGCTTTATCCCATTTTTTGAATAATGCAATCCATCTGTCTTCCAAATTGCCGTCGTCTCTATTAAGTTTATTCCAACTATCCATGCATATATAGGCTGTTTCATAAACATTCCTATCCAATTTGTTGCTCACTTTCCTGATAACATCCCTTGTGGCGATCTTATGCCCGCTTACCAATATGTGATCTGATAGTCCTGTTTTGGGTATCCCCTCCTTTATATCATTGTCATGTTCACCCCACCTGGTGCGTATGTTCCTTCCCTTCTGTCCCATGTATTCCTTCCCACATTCGCATCTAATCCTATAAACTCCCTTTTGCCCTTACGGGTTATCTTGCCGATTTCCCTCTCCTTTTTTATATCCGGTGAAATGCTTTTCAATGCTCCGAGGAGCTTTCATTCTGCATTTTACACCATACCCTTGCACTGTTTTTTCAATTCTTTCGGAGACACCTTTACAATAGGGGATTCCGACAAAATTAGTTTCATTTATGCACTTTTCTACCCCAGTTTCGTCTTCCTCTTTCTCTTTAATGCTTTAAGAGCGTTCCCTCCTTATTATTTTCTTTGCTTTCCTGGCCGCCTTTTCCATATCCAGTACAGTTTTGGCAGAATGTGGCCACATTTCCATTGGATTTCTGTAAAAATTGATTTAGAAGAAAGCTCTTGCCACTTGAATTGTTGACATCCCCTCTTCAGATCAGGCTTGTCTCATTTAGGTGGTAGTGATGGCCTCAAAGTCACAATCCTTGATTCTTCAACTGAAAATAATTCTATACTTGCTTTCTATATTAGATCTAACTGAAATCAATTCTTGTCCGCAGGGTGCTTCATAAGTATTTGCCACCACTGATAAGGAGTATATGATGATATTCATTACTTCTCATGTGCTAGCCAGTTGGCTGTACCAACTACATGCATATTTTATACAGTTGTGAAATATAAATAATTACTTGAATACTAATAAATAGCATATAGCTCAAATTTAATAATAATCCAGTCCCAAAAATGACCAGCTCTGTGTGTGCATGTATGTATGTAGTTAAAATATGAGATGTTTTTGACTTAAAATGTGTGTTACTTAATGTTCTTATGAGAAATTCGAAAAGTGGTTTTTATATTTGAAACTGACCCCCCCCCCCCTCAAATTAATGTCTGATAAAGGGAGTGTGTGTCCTCCTGAAATATCGCAACATAAACTGAGTTTTTATGCTTGTAACAACCATAGACTACAAGAGAAATAACATGTATGCTTGTGCTCCATAACAGCATTTTGTATGTATGAGATTGATTTTTATTAGAAAGCCAAATTAAGTAGTACTTGCTTTCCTTTAATTTATTTCATTGTATTAATAAACAATACGAGCAAGAAGCCACAGTTCAAATTATCTTTAATTTAAAGAAAGAAGCATGCTTTCATGAGTGGAGCAGTGTGCACATACGCTTGCAGTTCTACATTTAAACATAAGGGTGTGTGTCAATCAATTCAGTTTGAAACTACACTAAGAGATGGAGGGCACTTTTATATCCTAATATTACCATGTTTCAGCATTGCCAACTGTTGCATTTTTGCAATGCCATGGGATGATTAGCTAACTGTAGCTTACTTTCACATTGATAAACTCAGTGCTGGTTAAGATGGGCAATGATCTCTGACTTGAAGTTACTTAACAGAAAGAGTAACTAGACATTGAAATGGCAACAATGAGAATATATGTTGATTGGATGAAACATGACGAAGAGTCACTAGCAAACGTCCATGCCCATCCTTTGGTGTCAAGATTTCAAGTCAATCATTGAATGCTCTCAGCCACTGAGGTGGCAACTTTGGTTAACATCACTATATTTATACAGTCATGGATACTTCTGAGTTGTAGTGATCGTATTGGAAATCAATGGAGTTCTTACAGCCCAGAAGTGTCCGTGACTGTATCTCACCATATTCTTTCAACATCCTTACCCTTTCTGAAATAGATACATAAGTAAATGCAATTAATGTACTGAAGGCTTTACTGATAAATAAAAAACAACACACCTTCATTGTCATTCGAATTTAGTAAGGGTCTTTACATATCCACTGGTATAACATGAAATAAGCTAAAATTTGCATGTAAATTTCCTGTCTAATGAAGAATTTATTGTCTGATTCCTTTTTCAGATGACATAGGACATTTTTGAGTAGGTTTTGCATGTTAAACCATTCTCCTCCAACTTATTCTATATATTTTTTAGCATTTTTACATGAGCAAATATCCTTTATGTATGGTAAAACTAGCACATTTGGAGGAAGTTATAAACAGACTTCTCTTATAGAATCTATTTTTTATGTATGTATAGCTATTTATATATAATTTGCATATTGCACATACAAAAGACACACATTTATTTTTAGGGCGAGGGGACAGGAGCACTACAAGTACTATTTGTAATAGTTCACTGCAAGTTAATAACTTGTGAAAGTTTTCATTGTTAAGATTGAGAAAAAATATAAACACTAATGTACATTTGGATTTGTTTACACATTTACATGCATGCAATCACAACAATAATTTTAAGTGTTACATTTACATATTAACAGTTACTTCATAAATTCACAATCAGACATACATAACTCGGTAATCACATCACAATAAACAATATGTTTTATCACACATTAAAGTTCCGTTACTTTCTTTTCACAGAAGTCTATATAGGATTTAGTATTTTTAGTCACCTTGTTTGAAACACTTAATTAAAGCATATTAATAAAATATATGAAGAATCTTTTTGTCATGAAGCTATATGGCTAGCAGATCTATACCAGCAAAGATTGAAATTTGTGTTGCAATATTTAATACTTTTAGTTTAAACTTTTTCCGACTCAATTTTGTTGTTGTGAAGGTTATTAGTACGGTTCGACAAGCATGAAAATGTTTTGAATCATTGCTACAAACTCTTATTTTGGGCAAACTCTACACCATTAGATCAAATCAACTGTACAGACTCATCTTGACTTTTCTCGAAACATCCCAAAATTTGTCGAACCATCAAATGATATCAAGAATGTCTGCAGGATTTTTTCTAGGGTGCAAGTAAGAAAATTTTTTGTAGATGGCAGTCAAGTAAAGTATTTTACTTCAAAATCTGAAGTTATGGTGTTCTTGCAAGGGTCTTTACCAGCTTTACTTGTAACTATCTGTCCGTTATAATAATTAATTCAAATTACTGCAACTGAAATGAAATTATATGTGTGAAGTATATAATACCAAGCCGATATTTGTCTTCCAGGCAGCAGGAACAGCTTCGTTTGGTATCCCCTCTGGGTATCCATGAATGATACGATATGTAATTTCATTTAGATTATGCAGTAAGGAATTTTTTTAAATATGTACAGATCCCATTATTTATTTCATCCCCTTAAAATTTACTATATACACATCTTGGGGTGCACTTAAAAATTTCAACGGTATTAGTCTATTGTTTTGAACAACTGTGTTCACTTCACATGTGGGGGGTAAAGGGATAAAATATTCTTACTTCTTCCAATTAATTATGTCAGAAATTGAGTCTAGTCTGGATACTTGTACATTTTTTTTTACTCTTCAAATACCATATAGCTCCAAAATATAATACCAGTTCACTCATTCTGCTTCTGAAGTTAGCCCAAAACTTGGCAATTATTTCCAATGTTTACAAAATAGCTTGGGTTGATCATTTTTCTCAATTTAAAAACTTTGCCGCAAAAGATCTATTTACTAAGAACTTTCCTAAAATTTTTAATATTCTCATGCTTAACAGACATGACTGGAAAAAAAATCAATTACATTTAAAAATGTGTTGCTTGTATTTTCTAAATTCATTAAAAATCATCTAAAATTCAATGTTTCACACACAAAGTTTGGTTAAGCTAAGTTACTTGCATTCAGACATACAAAATCTATCATTCACCAACGAATCTCAAATTTTCAATCCACACAGACAATGCACACAAATGACATTACATAATTTATGAACACATAATACAAACTATGTATGGGCAATATTATTACATACTGACAAAGAAGGCTTACATGATACAATGATGTTCTTTACTTACTTGTGATATGGCGAGGAACTTAATATTATAACATTTATTCACAATGCCCTTACTTACAAATTATCACATGAAAGAATAAGCTGGAAACCGTGGAATGTCTCGTTCATTAATATACACATTCGATAATATCACCGTTGACAAAGAAATTCATAGATCTGCTTTCTATTTCATATCCAAGGTAATCATTACAAATGAAAGCATTGTATTTACAGAATGATATTCACATGTATGGGTATCATATCAAATTACTTCATATAGACATAAACATCTACATACACAGCATGTACAAATTTTGTATTCAACATATTCCTCAACTCCATCATGTGTTCTAATTCTAAAATCCATTGTTAATGTGGAATCCACCTATACTGTCTGTACCTGAGGCATGGTGCAAGAATTTTTTTTTAAGTCACAGGCTATCAAAGGAAATTTGAGCATATCAGTGCTTTAGGCAGGTAAAGTTTCTGAAATTGTGGTTAGGCCTGTCATTCACAGAGTGCAAACGTATGCACTATGAACGTGGCACACTTAATCTCAAGACAAATTATTTTTAATGTAATTGAGCAAAACAACTTCATTGTAAGTATTAGAGCCATGTTCCACTGACTGGTACATGTTGGATATTTAAACTGGGAGCTAAGTATATCTCTGCTTGCGTACAGAGTTGGGGAGTCATGTAGCACAATGTATTACTGGTGACTTGTTACACTTCTTTGGTTAACAGTACTACTAAAATTATATTACTTTTTTTAGTAACTCTCCCAACTTTTCAATAGTAAGTTGCAAGAAATTGTGGTTAATAGTTGCAAAAATCATATAAACTATTAAAATGATTGTATCACTGTCAATGATTTCTCAATTTGTTTGTACCTGCTCCAGCCACTTTATAACTGGCAGAGCAATACACATTCCTTTCCTTGGATAGAAATAAAAAAATACCTCTTTAGTTTAAGTACAATATATGTTCCCAACTATATATTACAATCAAAGTCACATTATGTATTCCTTGATGCAGATGATACATATTTGTAACATGAACTGCAAATGCATCAAATAAAGCTCGAGTGATGTATCCTTAAACTCAGCAGTGCTATAAAGTCTCTTCACTTGACACTTCTAAAATAAAAGGTTTTACTCTATCAAAGGGCCACCTTTTCAATGTACAATTAAGGTTCAAGTTAGCCTGTAAGTGTGGTGGTGATTATCTTAACCAGTAGTCCTTCTTGCAGTTATCATGCCTCATGGAGCTATCAAATTTCCACACTCCACAATCTCATGGTCAGATGTGATTCACTAAATAATTAAATTAGTACAGAAGAAGACTTGTTTTGTTTGGCAGAGCTCAACTAATGTCAATATAAACAGGGAAATTAAGCAATGTGGTTGCCAATATACGGTCTACCAGGTACTCCAATCTCCGAGCTGTATTTAATGCAGTGGTAAGAGGCACCAGCTTGTAGAGCACATTACATTTTACAATAAGAGTTCGAGTCCTGGTTCCAGTTCTTTTTTTTTTTTTGTCAATTATTTATAAATGTGTGTTCTTTTCACTTCAGGCTTTATTGTTGAACTATCTTACCTTAGAAAAATGTTACAATAAATTTGGAAATTATTTTTCCTCTTTATATCTTCATATTTTAAGAAGTTGGCTAAAAAGCAAGCACTCACTAAAATGTTATTTTTTCTTTCTTGCAAAAAAGATGCACAGAGATGGTACAAAGCTTGCAGTCAAAAAAAGTGTAAAATTCTACATATTAAATAGTGTTTACATTAACAGACAGGAATTATTAATGTTTCAAACTTTTGAGCTCTTCACACTTCTTCTGTAAGAAAGTATGTACGCTGTGTTCCGTAAGAGCATTTTGCAAACATGAGATTGACCTTTATTAAAAGAAAGCCATATTTGTAGTACTTGCTTTCCTTAAATGTATTTCGTATCCATGCAGAGTGGACAGGCATTCATTGCTCCAATTATTTTCAATGCAAGAATGTGCTTTCAAGACTGGCTTGTGCATATGCACTAGTAGTTCTACACATAAACACCAGGCTGTGTACAAAGCGATTTGCTTTGCTTCAGCATTGCCAACACACCATTTTAACTGGACATTGAAAAACCAGCACTAATTGCCTGAAAATGCTAAACATTATTCCGTATGTATTACGAACATAAAATGTTTGCCACTCAAAGAATGCAATTTTCAATTCTGAATTAACCAAATGATTTACCATTTTCAATACCAGTTTTTAATTTATCTGAAGTTTATATTTTGCTGAAACATTGTGCAATATGTGGAAAATTTAAACTGGTATTATGCAACTTGACAAGTAGTTAATTTCGAAATGTGACTGGTCCCCAATTGATTTTGGATAGCAAAGTGTGTATGTTCATTACAGAAAAACAATACACAGAGAAAATAGGATTGACAATCAAATCTTGAATTGAGATCAATATTAGCAGCTCCATAAATATTCCTGAAATTTACTGTACCAAAAGAATACATACTATATATTCTGTATGTACAATCAAGGATGCTCCTGGGTTGTAACGATACCATTAGCTTTCAATGGGATTGTTACAACCCAGCAGTGTCCGTGACTGTACAAGATGAACTTGGCTGAAATGCAGCGGTTTCATTCATATATATTATTAAATTTACCATTGTTATTAGTAACTTTAAAATTTATAATATATTCATAAGGTCAGGAACTCTTATTTCTTGCCATTCTGTTGTAACTCCTTACTTAACCTTCTGACAAATCAGTTCTGATACATCAGTTCCCTGTACCAATTCCTTGTTGATTTTATAATAAATTGTTTTGTGTATGATCTAGTTTTCAAACAATGTAAGGACACAGTTAGGAGCCAAGAATTACAAAATAGTCAATCTGAATGCACCATATGTGTCTTTCTGGGTAAAGAACTTTCTCCTTTCATTGAATCAAATTATGTATCACTTCCATTTTTTAACACTACCATGCAGAGGCATGCAACTTCAAATATGTATACAAAGAACGCTTCTACTTATATTTCTGCAGAATTCAAGGCATATTTATTTGATTCTATTGTTAATTATTAATTTACAATACACTTTACTCTGCACCTGTCTCAAGTTCCCCATGTAACACACTGGTAGTAGTGTTAATGCTCATTGTGTCAACCTCAGTGCCCATACTTTGATTCTTATGAGAATTCATCGAATACTTTACAGTCATAAGTATCCTCACAATATAAAGTGAACTTTAAACAAACCAAACTTTGCAATGTTCCATGCAAGTTTCAGACTGAACGTTTAAGAATGGCACAATTTTTTCAAGTCATTATGCGAATGACTCATAATAATTTAATAAATTACCAATTTACACACACATACTTCCCTCAACAATGAATATTTTGTAACTACACCATAATCTCATGACCTATTATCACGTTGGTCGTTGCAGGTTCATAACATGTAACACCATGTAAATATAAAGCTTTAAGTATTTTGAGGCTTGTTTGAAAAGAACCTCGACACACTGGAATGCAGAAAAATATGAGGATCATAAACACAGCATGCCAATTTACAATGAAGGTTCACATTTCTCAGACATTACATTTAACACCTGTTCAAACTTGGCATGTCTTTCGTCTGATGATACATATGCACCTCGACTTCCCCATAGAAACTTTAACTGAAATTCCGTGCGGAAAGCATCTAATGTAAGATCATCAAGTTTTGCATCTCCAAGAACGATTTCTGCATTACGCCTATACATGGGAAGATTTTCACTGAATTTTCGTGCTGCTTCTAAATGCGCAAACATTGTACCCAGTCCAAAGTCTGAAGTAGAGTTTTCCCAATGTGCTAGGCAATTGTGTAAAGATTTGTTGTTAAGAATATCTTCTAAGCTACGTTCCTGCAACAGAAGAAACGGAAGTAGATGAGGGATGGTCGTGTTTGGTGCCTGAGGGTTTGTGCATTCGTTCATGCTTTTCAAAGTTGGTCGCAGTTTTGCTTCAAAGTTGAAAGCACTGTCTGTGTTCTTCTGCCGAAGAACATGCCATGTGAAGCTCAGCCTCTGTATCTGAAGGAAAGAAAAAAATATTAAAGTTACAACTGAGATATTTGAATGAATGAATGAGTTAAAATTTTAGGGTGGTCGGCACGTATGACCATTTTGCACCCTTCAAAGTACGCAAGGAAAACATCCTCTTACCTAAAATCCTTATCTTAAATTTTAAAAAAGGGTGTAAGAGTCCCTGTAGAAAGGTTATAAAAGTGCTTATAAAGTAACCTTCAGGAGGCAAGAGGCAAACACAACACAACACCCTAAAAGCTCCCTCAGAAACAGTGTAAGAGGCCCTTTCTTCTCAAAAAGCATCTGTTAAAACACTATCATCATTCCCCAACATGGATGATAAAATGTTGGGAAAAATATGGGAAAAGAAAATAAATCATCCACTGAGAATGTAAATGTTTTATATCCATTTTTTCAGGAGAGCCTTTTAAAGTTTGACATGATACATTTCTTGGATCTTTGTCACCATTGCACTGAAAGTTTGTGTCATTGCAAAGGCTGATATATTGAAGCCTCTCCAAAAATAGTAGTTTTAGATTAGGAATTTATGCTGTAATTAATGATTGAAATTTCAGATAGAACAATTGCACGAAACACTAGCTTTGATTTGAGAGATGAAAGAATTTCATTATAAATTTGTCATCCGGTAGCAAAGTAAAATAAATAAGTCATATTTTGGGAAATCAACTAACTACTTTCATTCCATTATTATCCAACATTTTTGTCTGTTAACAACAAAAGTAAGAACCGACGACCACTACTATTGATAAGCAGCTCCCACAAGTGAAAGGTTAGAATGCAAGTGGTTTATCTGATACTCGGATGGCACTTGCGGCTGGTTGAGGAAATTGTCGTAAGGCTTCATTGGCTGTTGGGGTTTGCATTCTCATAGCTGCTTTCAAATTCTGTTCATGGACTAAAAATACTCTCAATATATCAATACTGGTTGTATGTAGGCATTAGATGATAGCAGAAATGAAGTAATTGCATCCTAAATAGACCACAGCCAAAATATCTCGATTTGTTTACAATTTGGAGATAGAACATTTACATTCTCAATGGACGAAATGTATAACTTCTTCAGTAGATGATAGTTCCTTTTGATTTTTACAAAGTGATATTCCAGTAATACAAGCATATACAACATCAAATACATTTCATAACTAAACAGACTCCCAATTGATATGATAGTGCATTATAGATTACATTAGATTAAATTTATTTCATCCATTAATCACATGTTTGCATTTACATTGTATTGATGAGATCATTACTGGATCCAGTTTATGTTATGTGTTTATTAATTAATTTAATTGGACCAGACGGTTTTTAGTTTCATGTGTTTTGGTGATGTTAGTGGCATTTATAAATTGTGTGTATGTGTATTTCCGTATTGCCTTTTTTTGAATTCTTGTCTGCCGGGATAGGTTTCCAGTAACAGGTTAGGTCATTAGCAGGACCTATAAATAGAAAGGGAACGGAACAGTGGGCGTCAGACGTTTAGTGGAGTACTGCAATGTGAAGAAGTATCTTCGTGTGGGGATCAGCTGGGAGAGCTTTCTTTTACTACGTGAACCAACGGGGATTGTAACTTTCTTCCTTTCTTGCAATACACACACTTGCTCTTTTCACATTATTTAAATAGTTTATTTCATGTGTGAAACCGGGCACACAACACGCATACCTTCCGCCACTTCTTTTTAGTACTGAAGGGTTATTTTTTTACTCCTTGAAGTCTGTGGCTACACGAGTCTACACTCTCTCTTTGGGAAGAGAGGACAGGGTACACTGAGATGGGGATTTTTCAGAATAACGGCCAAGTTTTAATTTCTTACATAAATAATTTATAACTAATAAACCTCGATATATCAAAAGGGAAATGAGAAAGAATTGGAAGAAATACCTGTCTATTGCCAATAGTTAGTGCTACATTTCCACAGAACTTCAGATGATGCATGTTTTTTTGAACCCAGGGACAAAAATTTTAAAATGTATGGGAGTGCATTGAAGGTGCAAGGTGTAAATCGCATAAATACACAATCTAACTTTATACAACATGCTGTGATATCGGACACGTCAATTTGTGTTCACAATCACATTACAATATACTAATACAATGAAATACAATAAAATGCAGTGAGTTGATACAATGAAATGATACCTTAGCCCAGTGGTTCTCAAACTGTGGTACACGTACCCCAAGGGGTACATGAACGACTTGAAGGGGGTACGCGATCAGCTCGGAAGAGAAATGTCGAGAATACCCACACAACATTTTTTTGCTGCAGGTGTGTAGAGCAGACTTCATAGCTTTAACACTTAACAGGGAAATAAGGCTGATTTTGTTACTAACTAACTAACTAACTCTCTAGCCTTCTTAAACCCGAAGGTTCATGGCTGCAGCAACACAGGCCTTCCATCTGTCCCTATCTTGAGCAAGATCTATATACTCTTTTCCATCCCTACCGATTTCCCTTAGGTCCATCTCGACGTTGTCCCTCCATCTTCGTCTTGGCCTTCCTACTGGTCTCTTACCATCAGGTTTCCCAACAAGAATCCTGTAAACTCCTCTTTCCTCTCCCATTCGTGCCACATGGCCTGCCCACCTAAGTCTTCTTGATTTAATTATTCTAATAATGTCTGGACATGAATACAAATTATGTAGTTCTAAATTATGTAACCTTCTCCACTCACCTGTCTCCTCATCCCTTTTAGGTCCAAATATTTTCCTAAGGATCCTATTTTCAAATACTCTCAATTTATGTTCCTCTTTCAATGTAAGGGACCAAGTTTCACACCCATATAATACTACAGGCAAAATTACTGTTTTGTATATTTTAACTTTTAGATTCTTAGATATTAAACGAGAAGACAAAAGTTTATGAAGAGAGAAGTAACATGCATTTCCTGAATTAAGCCTACTTTTTATTTCCTCTTTAATATAATTTTCATTTGTTAATATTACTCCTAAGTATTTGAATTTGGAAACTGGTTCAAACGAGTTGTTATCAATAATTAGATTTTGATTATTACCTAACACTTGGTTTCGGCCTGTAAGCATATATTTAGTTTTCTCTTTGTTAACTTCCAAACCTATCTCTTTAGCAGTTTTGAAAAATATTTTAGCATTATTCTTAATTGTATTCACATCATCCCCCAGTAAGTCTACATCATCTGCATATGCTAACAACTGAGTCACACCATTTAATTTTAGTCCTTCTTTAGTTTCGTTTACCTTCCTAACAGCATATTCTAAGGCAAAATTAAAGAGCAATGGAGATAATGCATCTCCTTGTTTTAACCCATCATGAATTGTAAATTTGTCAGACATATTAATACCCACACGAATTTTACTTTCTGTTTCACTGGTGCATATTTTTATCATACTAACAAGCTTCTTAGGTATTCCAAACTCTACTAATATATTATATAATTTATCTCTTTTGACCGAATCATATGCTTTTTTGAAATCAATGAATAGCTGATGGACATTTTGATTATATTCCCAGTTTTTTTCAAGTGTCTGTCTGATGTGAAAAATTTGATCTGTAGTTGATCTGTTGCGTTTAAATCCACATTGATAATCACCTATAATTTCATTAGCATATGGGGTTAGTCTTGTTAAAAGAATGTTAGATAATATTTTATATGTTGTTGAGAGTAGAGAAATTCCACGGTAATTATTGCAGTTCATTTTATCACCTTTTTTAAACACAGGAACAATTATGGATTCTTTCCACTGTTGAGGGATTTCTTCTTTATTCCATATTAAACAAATTAATTTATGAATTTGACAAATTAATGAATTTCCACCATATTTAATTAACTCAGCTGGTATTAAATCAATGCCAGGTGCTTTGTTATTCTTTAGCCTTTTAATAGCATCTTTAACTTCAGTCAAGTTAGGTTCTGGGACTAAAGGTTCTGCTGTGTGTACTTCATTCACTTCTGATTTATCTCCTACATGGACATTTAAAAGGTCATTAAAGTAGTTCTTCCATCTATTTAGAATATCGCTTGGGTCAGCTAGAAAATCACCGTCTTGATCTTTTATCAAGTTTATTTAGGTTGCCACCCCTTTCTAAACTCATTTACACCTTTATATAAATCTCTGATATTTTTATTTTTGCTGTTTGTTTCAATTTCGTTAATTTTGCTTTTCAAGTAATCTCTTTTTTTACTTCTAAACGTGCGGTTAACTTCTCGCTTTATTCTATTATAATTGTTTAGATTTGTATCATCAGAGTTATTTAACCACCTAAGTCTAGCCTGATTTCTTATTTCTATTAGATTATGACATTCATTATCAAACCATGGCTTACTTTTTCTCGGTTTATGGTATCCTATACTTTCTTTAGCTGCTGATTCTATTGCATTACGTATGTGCTCCCAATTCTTATTTACGTCTGTTTCATTTATATTTTCATCATCATTTAAATCCTGCAAAATATCAAATCTATTTGACAGTTTAATTTGGTAATCTTTCTTAATTCTTTCATCAGTAAACTTTCCTGTATCAAATTTTAGAACTTTTAGATTTTGTTGCTTATGATTTATCACTGAGAGTCTTTCTCTTAATTTAGCAATTACTAAATAATGGTCACTGGCACAGTCAGCACCTCTATGTGTACGAACGTCAATTATACTAGTATGCCTTCTCTTATCAATGAGAATATGATCTATCTGATTATGAGTTTTACCATCTGGAGAAGACCAGGTATATTTATGGATATCTTTATGTTTAAAAGTGGTACTTTTCACAATTAAATTCTTTGAGGTTGCAAAAGTAATCAATCTTATACCATTATCATTACTTAATTCATGAAGACTTTCTTTACCAATCGTGGGTTTAAATGTCTCTTCTTTCCCAATCTGTGCGTTACAGTCACCTAACAGAATTTTCATATCATACTGAGAAAATTTATCAAAGACCTGTTCTAACTCTGTATAAAAATCATCTTTAGTATTATCATCTTTATCTTCCGTTGGTGCATGTATGTTTATTAAAATAATTTTACACCACCTACCCTGTAAAACTGCATATGATATCCTATCATTAATAAATTCTATTGTTTTAAGAGCCGAGATAATTCTATT
This sequence comes from Lepisma saccharinum, assembly GCF_977018435.1. Lineage (NCBI taxonomy): Eukaryota > Metazoa > Arthropoda > Insecta > Zygentoma > Lepismatidae > Lepisma > Lepisma saccharinum. Next base: position 141,920,007 of record NC_139229.1, read on the forward strand.
ATTTATGAAAAAGCCTGTTCCAAAATTATGATTTTCAGTACCACCATAGAAAAAAGTATAATTTTTAGTTTTACAATTCCCTTCTCCTGGCCACCTAACTTCCTGGACAGCTACTACATCTAATTTATACTTGACTATCTCATTAACTGTACACTGAAATGCCCCAGGCCGGTAAAGGCTCAGAACATTCCAGGTGCCTAATTTAATATTTTTCTTATTCCTAACGTAGATCTTATCCTTAGTCCAGGGACCTCCCAAAGTAGTCCCCACCCGGAGATCCGAACGGGGGACTATTTTACCTCCGGAATATTTTACCTTGGGAACATCCATGGCCTTATATTGCTGATTCTTGACATGTCTTTTTACTGACACACTTATCTTTCTTTCATATGTTTTGAAATACTCATTCAAAATTTCTACCCATTTCATTCTTCAACTCAAAAACCTGCAAACATCATCACTAGTATATACGACTGGGTATATTGTTGGTGATGTTTAGTACCGAAATATACTAAATTTGGAACTGAATCTCCACTTGAAAGTTTCAAGTGTACAGTCAGACATCAGGAAAATGTCAGGCTATGCAGGCACATCCTTCTTGCTAGAAACTCTGATGATTTACAATTAAAACTAAAAAAAAATGTGATTGACAGTTTGTTTTCAAACTTATTTTTGTTTCTTACTTTTATTTTCAACAACTCTGTAAAAAAATGAAAATTATAGTTTATTATATACTTTTTAGCATGTAAGTGTTTCACATTTTTATTTTTGTTACTAATCATAAATATTATAAACGTAGGAACACCCAATAGAATAATAAACGTAGGATTCTAATGTTTAGTTGCTTACTATTTTCCCACATAGAGCCCGAATACCAATTTGCTCTATTGCAGATAAACGCCTCCAACATATCAAAAACACCCCACCAATCAGGCAGCCAAAAAATTCCACAAAACCCACTATTTGGAGAAAATCTATGGAAAGGGGGGGGGGGTACAGTACACATTTAGTTCCGAATAAAGGGTACACTGAGAAAAAAGTTTGAGAACCGTTGCCTTAACCTACATTCTGAAAGGAGTGTATTCGTATTAGTGATACAGTCTATTACACAAAAGTAACACCAGTAAAACAAGTTGAGGTTACAATATAAAAATAATATGTGTGTTCTGTAATGGATTAAAAGATTAAATGAAATATTGAGAGATAATATAAAGGTAAGACTTATAATATCATAACATGATACTAAAAATTGCACTCAAGTGACATAACAGATATGACATGTGAGATGGCATCCATCCTATTGTAGGTCTATGTTGGAACTATTGATTGCATTTTCAATTGGACTCTTGTGGATGAATCAATGAATCTCCAATCCATCAACCCACAAGTGGTTGGTAACTTATTGTATAGATGGATGCCTGTGGATTTCCGACCTTTTTCAAATAGTGATGTGTTATGCATTGGATCTGCAGATTGGAGTTATTCCTCGTGTTGTAGTGATGTACTTCTTTGTTGCATTTGGAGAACTTTGTCAGATCCATTTTTACATGCCATAATAAATTAAGTATATACAGGCAGGGTAGGGGCAGAATGCCAAGATCCCTAAAGATTTCGCTACATGGTTCATTCAATTTCTCTCCAGTCATATTTTTTAATACTTTTTTCTGAAGACTAAATATTTTCATGTTGTTCATTGCATTTCCCCAGAATATAATGATATATGTTAGTTGCGATTGGATAGACTGAAACATACCGGTCTCTTGCATGGTAGTCAGACGCCCTAACAACCATAAAGAAAATGGTGTCTCTAATTAAGACTCAGCAGCTCTATTTTTCACAGAACATATTTCTCCTGCTTATCATTCAGGAATCTCTATACTCAGATAACATAAGAGCAACTTTGTAAACTCCTAACTCTGTTAGTATTTTTTTTTCTTTCTTTCCTGATCCGAGTCAAATTAGGTGACAACAATAAGATAATAATTAAATATAAGCGAATCTTTTACCTGAGGCATGCAGAGTCCCATCATTATACCACAAAAGCTATACAAATTGCCAAGGGCAGTTTTTGTGTCAACTGCAACTTGAATCCACTTGTGGAGAACCTCAGCCCTGTCCGATTCGGTCGTGCAAGTCAGTATGGTCACCGCCACAAGTAACTTCAAACATTCAGTCCTGCAATTGGAAATCAAATTGAAAAACATACCATATTACACGATAATATGGCAACCCATATTAATGTAAATGCAAAAATTAAACAAACTTCTATAAAATGGAAAACAAGAACAATTTGAATTTTCACACTTGCATGTATGGGTATCAGGACCTTATCCAGCAATGTGAAGAAGGTTCAATGAGTGCAATAACCCACAACTGTTTCATGGAACTCAGGAAACCTGATTACAAAGTGACAGCATTACTAACTACTTTTCCATCAAGGAAACCCCTGTTCCATGTTCCAGTAACTAACCTATTATAAAGAAAATAAGAGTATTTTTGAACAAAAGAAAAAATATATAAAACTGCTTCCTTTACTTTGCTAAAAGCCTTCATTCAAGACATGGGAGAAACAAAAAATAAGTGAATGCAAAACATATAATTTGAAACTGCTGAAGGCTTTCTAGTATATGCTATTTTATGGGGTTGGAAAATAATTTAAGTTGTCAAAATTTGATTCAATAACAAAAGGTAAAATTTTGTCATCAAAAATATAAATCCATGATAAATATTACTGCTTTTTTGTTTCACAATAATGAATAATATACCTATTGTAATTTGAATCTAATACATATGTGTGGATTACTCTGAATGAATTTTCTCCATGCATTAATTGTAAAATTGCCTGGATATTAGAATTTCAATTACAACATATCTCAATTATTTTTAAAATTTATTGCAGATATGAATATGAATATCTAAAGAACGTACTTGTAGTTCTGCAAGTTCCAGGGATACGTTCTTTTTACCTGGGGGAGGGAAGGATTAGGGACAATTAAGGGAAGAATGGATGCAAATTTAAAGGGGTATGGCAGAACACTAAGAAGGAAAGGGGGTTTGGAGAGTATGGGCAACATTCTTACACATAATGGGAAAAAACAGCTGAATTAGGTATGTGTAAACTAAGAAAACTGCATTGATTTGACAATCTTTACTTTGATTGCTATGTGATATATCTGCTTACCTTTCTATAAGATCTAGCCTCAACTGATGGCCATGAGGTAAAGCACATAGCTCTATCCCAGAACTTATTCCTAGACCCAGATCATTCTCACAATTCGTTTTCACAAGCTCCAGATCTACTTTGGTTATGTGATTAGCGAGTATTCTTGGTCCAGTTTCCTGCAGAGTCATTTTCACACCCTGCAGTGCAGTTGCATCCAGAGGCTTATTCTCCAGAGATGGTAGGAGGAGAGTCTGGAAATTCTCCAGGTCAAATGCCGATGGTGGATTGAGGTCCGGAACAGTAAGCACTATTGATTCCTCTGCCGCAGAGTCATACTCGATAATACCCATTTTGGAGTCCCTAATGTCGCATTTGTACCGTGGGTTTTTGATTACCACACCACCCGGATGTGGTGGTGCAGTTGTGGCTGCTGGAGCCTGAGAACCACCATCACCTTCACCGGTTGCAGAACTTTGCGCAGAATCCCCGGATCCATTGCCGGAATCACTACCAGAAGTGTGGTATGCCCGGAATGAACCAGATGATGATCCAGAACCCTGAGGGTGCAGCGTTCCATCACCGCTTGAAGATGTTCTGTTCTGTCCATCATCCAACACTTCACTACCACTGGGTTTGTCTGCACATACCTTCACTTCAACACTGGTCCCGTCTGATTGGTCCTTTCCGGATTGCTTCTTCGAAGGTACGCGGCTAGGTTTTGGTGGTGGTTGCTCTGGAATGTCTTCTTCTTCCTTGTTCCCAGGATCCCCCCCGATGAAGCAGAACCTCCGCCTCTCCATGCAGGGACTCAGAGCAGGATCGCTGGTTACCCTGACCATCTTGCTCCTCACTGGTATCTGTTTCGACATGCCTGTCCGGGGTAGTGAGTGGGTTGAGTACTTGGTCATCACGTTGCTCCCTGCAATGATCTGCTGCTGTGGTTGGCCATGGCAAATCCTGCTCTCCTGAATGATCCCATCTGCACTGCTGCTCTTCTCGGCCCCGTCTGCATGTCTACCGTTCACCTCTTGACCCTTCAATCCCAATCTGCTGGCCACGTCACCGGTTTCTGGTGTCAGAGAGTGACTGCGCTGTTTTGCTGGTAGTTTCGGTGGCGTCTCCCGTTTCGACCTTGGAGGGGAATGCACCGGACTCTTGTAAGAGTTGTACGGGTTGTACCGGAGGGTACCCTGACCAGCTGGTGACGTCACAGGGGACACGATGCACTTGCCACCACTAAACATCTGTGACTGGAGACCGTACTTCGTTGCGTAGAATGAAAGTGGGTACATGCGGTTGCGGGGAGACTGTATCCTTGCTCCGGAAGCTGCTGAAATGGGCTTCCCGCTGCCCACGTAGAAGGTGATGAGATCTGGAACTGTGTCGTATGCATCGTCCTCGAATTGGTACTGAACTCGTTCATACACTGTGTCCGGTTGAATCACAACCTGTTGAATATAAAGCATATAGTGAGACACCTAGGAAAAAATAACGAATATACAATGTCAATATGCAGACCGAGAAAGCTTTCACAGCATATATATAGCATGCTCGAGCAACTCGTGTGCACTTGTGGAAGCTGGCGAGTACTCAGTGCCACCTCTCGCCTGCACACCACCTCAAAGCCAATAAGCAGCAGCGCAGGAGTAGGGAAAGAAAAAAACACTTTTGTAGAAGGTGCCTTCTTTTCACAGAACCACCACCTGTTGCCTCTGCCACGAGTACAATGCCACACAGCACTGTTACTCATGAATCAGATGACGACAGGTTTCTCACTGCAAGAACGCACCTGACGAAGCCTCCTGCCTGGATCTTCCCTCCATTACGCCTCTCTTACAATGTTACAGTACCGCTGCTTGTCCACATGTGCACACGACAGCGTTCTTCCACACGTGGAGTTGGTTAGAGCACTGGGTTTGAAACAAAATCAAAGGTCTGTTGCTGATTCGATCCCCACCACTAAAAAAAATGTTCACCTGAAGACGAGAAAAGAGGTGCTCTCTCGAAACGCAGTGTTAGAATAAATATAGTTTAAATCACTAGACAATGTGTAATGTCCAATTAACATTGCATGCTAATGTAGAGCCACTGCCGCTAACATTAAGATAATTATTAAATTATTTGTTCGAGCTCAGGGAAAGAGATATGTGCTAATTGCAAGGGAACTCACACCGCGAAGTATTATGCCATGATACTTCGGTCTTTGAGCTCCTTGTTATGTCCAGGATATGTCCCGTTTGATGATGGGCTTATTCGGAAAATTCTCTCTTTTCGAAAAACTACTACGAAATTCCAAATTCTGGACAATTACATCTATTTATATACATTCATAGCTTTATCTAGGTAAAAGAGAAAGTAATCCACATAATATTCAAAGAGGCCTATAGACCTCTGTCTCAGCCTGCAAAGGGGTTTCCAATTCAAAAAACTTGCTTTGAAAACGACCACAAAATGAAAAATTCACGACGACTTAACTTGGCTTCACTGAAATGTTTTAACAACTTTGGTGGGGGAGGGGAGGCAGAACCTGAGGTTCTAGAAGGTTAATAAAAAAGCCTTCAACTTTAAATTTGAAAATTTGGGGAAGGGCGATTGCAACCTGCTCCCCCAAGATACACCTATACAAATACTCACTTGACTACTCTACACTCTGTCCCAACAATCTGTGGAGCAACGCTGCGCACAACGGTAGAGAATGAAAGAAAGAAAATGGGCGAAGCAAAGAGCGCTGCTGCCAACGGCTGGTAGTTTCAGTTGCATTGCCCCTCCATGCAACCCTCCCTTCCCCTTCACGCGTTCATTGGTCGAGCCCTTTCGAGTTGTCACTTTCGTTCGCTTGCTCCACAGGTTCTAGGGACAGAGTATGGAGGGAATTGTAAAATGCGTAATATTTGAGAATTTGGATCATCATGCCAGTTAAAAAAAAATCTAGGCTAAGACTGGCAAAAGGTTCAGCAGCACCGGACAGTTTTGGACAACTTCCAGACGACTGCGACCCACCTTGTTGATGACAAAATGCAGCGCTTGGCCCTTCCAGCGGCAGGTGAGCACGAAATCTCCCGGCTGCGACGTGCAGTCCCTCACCAGGAAGTCCCCGTCCCTGTCCAGGATCTCCTCCGCCCTCTGGCGGGGGATGGCGCCGTGGTACCACGCGTGCGAGCGCAGGTCGCGGGTGTCCAGACTCAGCTCCCATTCTAGCGCCTTCCGTAGCTGCGCTGGATTGGCGGTTGGATCGGGCGTGGCTTCCTAGAAGAGACAGAACAGAACAATTAATCTTCGACAGCACCACATTATTGGATTAATGAGGATGGTGTGCGTGAGGGAAAGGGGGGGGGGGTGATACTGTCCATAAGTAACGCGTTAGCAAATTAAACGGTACCTGTTCCTGAGAGTTACTTGACTTGCGATACCATCATAAATTTAGAACTGGAGGATTTGTTTGCCAGGACGAAACACGCTTCTTACGTTGTTTTAAACTGGTGCATGTTAAGTTACATTGGAAAAACGTGCATTTTAGGGAATACATATGTGATACTTGTGTAAACAGTTAAATGTCCTTACTGAATGACAAAGTAAAAGTAACGTTAACTCGTTACTTTTTTTAGTAACTTGGCCTACCCTGCAATGAGGGTACAGAGTACAGAGATCTTGAATACGAACTCTACAATATAAATTTCGAGCTCTATTCGGGCTCTATACACGATAAGGCTGAATGATGATTAGATGAAACCGATGGACACCCACCGACATCCAGGCCTGGACTTGAACACGGTACCTTTGATGGTGAGACCGATACTTATTTCCTCTTGTCACGAATAAAGAAAGTTACTCAAATTTAACAGGGACTCGTGCCTCACGTGATGGTTGAATACAACCTGCTCTCACGCGCTAAAAAAAGTTACCTCTCATCATGGTGATCGCTAATGCAATGACTATGTGCGGGTGCGACACGTTGCATGTGCAGTTCAGAAAACTGCAATCGTGAGAGGCAGCGAAAGTTGCGTGCGAACGACCACACACATATTCGGAACTTCGTCCTAGTGATGGGTCGTTCGTGAACGAGTCGTTCAAAAGTAACGACTCTCTCTTGTGAGCGGTGAACGACTCGTTCACCAGAATTGAACGACACGTTCAAAGAGTCGTATGTGTGCCACGACTCCTCCGCCCGCCAAGCAACTATTATTCCATTATTCTAGTGATGGGTCGTTCGTGAACGAGTCGTTCAAAAGTAACGACTCTCTCTTGTGAGCGGTGAACGACTCGTTCACCAGAATTGAACGACACGTTCAAAGAGTCGTATGTGTGCCACGACTCCTCCGCCCGCCAAGCAACTATTATTCCATTATTCCCTCTCCTTTCCACGAATTTTGCGAGGAAGGCGCATGCGCAAGTGCATACTCGCCTGGCGGCCGGAAATTTTGAAAGAAAGCAAGTCGATTCTGCGGGCAGCAAATGGGGACTGGAGAGGAGAGGGAGGGGGGGTCCTCTCTGTTCCTTTTCCCGTAAAGCTGGCTGAAACGTGCCGTGTACGATGAGAGGGGAAGGAGCATGCTCGCGAGTCGACTCTTTCCTTCGTTCAAAGAGTCGTGGCACACCTTAGCGACTCTTTGAACGAAGGAAAGAGTCGACTCGCGAGCTCGCGACTCGCGAGTGTTGTTTGCAGAGAGAGAGCGCGCAACCTCAGCCCATGACGGGCAGCGAAGAACAGCCAACAAATTTGTACTGTAGTTTCAAGTTCGGCCAAACCATTAGCGCTAAAATTACAAGAAATTAAATGTTAGTAAAAAATATTAGGGGAGTCTTGTAAAAATTTTGAGAAGGTGTTAGGCACAGACCTCTTGATTACAATATTCCGATTAGCCTTTATGTGCAGATAGGATAGTCGGGACTGGACCTACAGTTTAAAGGAGGATCCGAACCTCCACTTTGTATTGAACACGGTACCCCTTGATTACCGGCGACGTTATCACTACGCCATCGGGGAGACCCGATTAGCCTATTGGAGCATAAAAGTGGACTTTAAACATTGTCTGACAAAATCGTTTTCATATGACGTGAAATATTTAAACATTGTCTGACAAAATCGTTTTCATATGACGTGAAATATTTCATTAACATTAACGTGTAAATATTTTACTAATGAAAACAGCATTAAAGAATAAATATAGAAGTTTAATCATAAATCTCATCGTACATGATACTGCAAAAAAACTTTTATTGAATGACTGCAGAATTAGGAACAACTACGTAAGATGGACATGGGTCATGTTCACGAGTGATATAAACAGCTGTTGGCCATCTGCGGTGAGCCTACGTGTTAAGGTGTTTTACTAGTAGAAAGCAACATTAAAAAAAAATACATACGTATAATTTGGCCCGCTTTATAGAAATTCGATCATACATTATAATATTGGCAGAAACTTATACTGAATGACTGTAGAACAACAAAAAGCTATGGATATGGGATGGACATGGATAATATTCAAGAGCGATATATATTTCTTAAACACAGCTGTTAGCCATCCGCGGAGAGCGAGCGGGTGGATCCTACTTTAAACTGTAGATCCAGTCTGCTGGCGAGACTGCCGCCGCCGCGCCTTGTGTAAGAGAGCTCGCGACTCGCGAGCGAACGATGAGTGAGCAGAAGAGTCGCTAAGGCGAGCGAGTCGTTAAGGTGCTCCACGACTCTTCGTGCCGTCTCGAGAGTCGTGAACGATGAGTGAGCAGAAGAGTCGCTAAGGCGAGCGAGTCGTTAAGGTGCTTAATGACTCTTCGTTCCGTCTCGAGAGTCGTGAACGAATGATGGGGAAAGAGTCGTGGGACTGTGCTGTGACTCTTCGTGCTGTTTCAAGAGTCGTGAACGAGCGATGATGTGTCGCAGCGCAGATCTGGAGTGCATTTTGTTGACTCGCTTTCTCACATTTGTTGCGATATTAAAACCAGTGATCGAATGAAAAAAAGGAAGAATATGTAAATGCACGTTATTACTAATAAAAGGTTGATATAATTATATAGCATTTCTGTGTATGCTATCGTACTGCATAATTTGCATTATCCGCAGCATGAAATGTAAACTGAAACAAGATACAAATATAGAAAATCTCACTCATGAGGCAGAGTAATGAAAACAAGTATGTGCAATAAATTTTGTTTGTGTGTGTGTGTGTTTACTGTTTACACATATATGTATATCCATACACATACAGAATCGTATTTGTATTTTTCTTATTTTATGCCGCTTTTCTTCAAATTTTAAGTAATCGCGACGATGAGGATGATGCGTAATGATACAGATGAAGGGACACTCGTAAAGAATATCCTTGACCAGACCGGGACTAGAACCCGGGAACTTCTGTGGCAAGATCAAATGTCGATTACTTCAGAATCTTGGCCATCTAGTCGGCTACACGCACACACATATACACAAAAATGCAATACAATTTATTAATCTTGAAGGACGTACGTTGTGTTCGTTTACTTAAATACAATCATCTGCTTCAACACCTCCTACCCCCTTCCCCCTCTTCAGGCATGTGTTTCGAGAAAAATAAGCTTGGCGACTCTTTTGAACGACTCATTTGAACGACTCTTCTCAGTGAGCGAGCGCTCATGAGTCGACTCGCACAAATGAACGGCTTGAACCCATCACTACATTATTCCCTCTCCTTTCCACGAATTTTGCGAGGAAGGCGCATGCGCAAGTGTATACTCGTCTGGCGGCCGGAATTTTTGAAAGAAAGCAAGTCGATTCTGCGGGCAGCAAATGGGGACTGGAGAGGAGAGGGAGGGGGGGGGGTCCTCTCTGTTCCTTTTCCCGTAAAGCTGGCTGAAACGTGCCGTGTACGATGAGAGGGGAAGGAGCATGCTCGCGAGTCGACTCTTTCCTTCGTTCAAAGAGTCGTGGCACACCTTAGCGACTCTTTGAACGAAGGAAAGAGTCGACTCGCGAGTGTTGTTTGCAGAGAGAGAGCGCGCAACCTCAGCCCATGACGGGCAGCGAAGAACAGCCAACAAATTTGTCCTGTAGTTTCAAGTTCGGCCAAACCATTAGCGCTAAAATTACAAGAAATTAAATGTTAGTAAAAAATATTAGGGGAGTCTTGTAAAAATTTTGAGAAGGTGTTAGGCACAGACCTCTTGATTACAATATTCCGATTAGCCTTTATGTGCAGATAGGATAGTCGGGACTGGACCTACAGTTTAAAGGAGGATCCGAACCTCCACTTTGTATTGAACACGGTACCCCTTGATTACCGGCGACGTTATCACTACGCCATCGGGGAGACCCGATTAGCCTATTGGAGCATAAAAGTGGACTTTAAACATTGTCTGACAAAATCGTTTTCATATGACGTGAAATATTTCATTAACATTAACGTGTAAATATTTTACTAATGAAAACAGCATTAAAGAATAAATATAGAAGTTTAATCATAAATCTCATCGTACATGATACTGCAAAAAAGCTTTTATTGAATGACTGCAGAATTAGGAACAACTACGTAAGATGGACATGGGTCATGTTCACGAGTGATATAAACAGCTGTTGGCCATCTGCGGTGAGCCTACGTGTTAAGGTGTTTTACTAGTAGAAAGCAACATTAAAAAAAAATACATACGTATAATTTGGCCCGCTTTATAGAAATTCGATCATACATTATGATATTGGCAGAAACTTATATTGAATGACTGTAGAACAACAAAAAGCTATGGATATGGGATGGACATGGATAATGTTCAAGAGCGATATATATTTCTTAAACCCAGCTGTTAGCCATCCGCGGAGAGCGAGCGGGTGGATCCTACTTTAAACTGTAGATCCAGTCTGCTGGCGAGACTCCCGCCGCCGCGCCTTGTGTAAGAGAGCTCGCGACTCGCGAGCGAACGATGAGTGAGCAGAAGAGTCGCTAAGGCGAGCGAGTCGTTAAGGTGCTCCACGACTCTTCGTGCCGTCTCGAGAGTCGTGAACGATGAGTGAGCAGAAGAGTCGCTAAGGCGAGCGAGTCGTTAAGGTGCTTAATGACTCTTCGTGCCGTCTCGAGAGTCGTGAACGAATGATGGGGAAAGAGTCGTGGGACTGTGCTGTGACTCTTCGTGCTGTTTCAAGAGTCGTGAACGAGCGATGATGTGTCGCAGCGCAGATCTGGAGTGCATTTTGTTGACTCGCTTTCTCACATTTGTTGCGATATTAAAACCAGTGATCGAATGCAAAAAAGGAAGAATATGTAATGCACGTTATTACTAATAAAAGGTTAATATAATTATATAGCATTTCTGTGTATGCTATCGTACTGCATAATTTGCATTATCCGCAGCATGAAATGTAAACTGAAACAAGATACAAATATAGAAAATCTCACTCATGAGGCAGAGTAATGAAAACAAGTATGTGCAATAAATTTTGTTTGTGTGTGTGTGTGTTTACTGTTTACACATATATGTATATCCATACACATACAGAATCGTATTTGTATTTTTCTTATTTTATGCCGCTTTTCTTCAAATTTTAAGTAATCGCGACGATGAGGATGATGCGTGATGATACAGATGAAGGGACACTCGTAAAGAATATCCTTGACCAGACCGGGACTAGAACCCGGGAACTTCTGTGGCAAGATCAAATGTCGATTACTTCAGAATCTTGGCCATCTAGTCGGCTACACGCACACACATATACACAAAAATCCAATACAATTTATTAATCTTGAAGGACGTACGTTGTGTTCGTTTACTTAAATACAATCATCTGCTTCAACACCTCCTACCCCCTTCCCCCTCTTCAGGCATGTGTTTCGAGAAAAATAAGCTTGGCGACTCTTTTGAACGACTCATTTGAACGACTCTTCTCAGTGAGCGAGCGCTCATGAGTCGACTCGCACAAATGAACGGCTTGAACCCATCACTACTTCGTCCGCGGTTTCTGCGAATCCAAGTAACCAGAGTTCTTGTCAGATTGCCCATCGATCACTACTAATGGCACACCAGTGACATGTCCAATTTGAAGACGCTACGGTTATATATTTTTTTTTAGCGGTGCCTAACTTCATCTAGGTTTGATTATAAATCACAAGAATTTTACTTTAATCAAGTAAACAAATATCGTGCCAGCAATGAAATAAAGTCCTGGAAAATTAACATTTCGAATTGGAAAAGATCCAAGAAAATGAAACTTGATGTAATATCCAGAAATTGATTGATTGATCTTCGCTTTCTGTCAAGCTAATCGCGAAGATGAGGATGAATGGGGGTAAGATGAATTGATGAAAGCCCCATCACACACATACTTGAGTGCTGCAAGAAGAGCATTTCGCTCTAGCGCCAAATAGTTCGCAGGGACGACGCTAGATAGCGCACAGAATCGTGAGCTTCTTCGCTCGAGCGAAAAACGCTCGAACAGGCAAAACGAACTGTTTATGCTCGAAACCTAGCAGTACACGTAATTTGTCTATGGTAGTGGGCCCTCAAATACGGATCGTGAGGCGAAAGACGCTGTGAAATTGAAACTTAGGTAAGCATTGTCATTATCTCCATGTTAAAATGTAGTTTTGTCCGTCTTACCAATGGGCTGAAACTGCCAGGAAGGTTATTTTACATGTGTCTGCGACTATTGTCACATTAAAATGATATTCTATTGTAAAAGCTCGAACGTGGGAGACTCGAATGAGTACAAGCGAGCGACAATGGTTCCATGTAGTAACCTAGCACACAACACAAACCCCACAGAGGATTGTGCTGGTTTTGTGTCCAGACGGCAGAGCTTCGTTGGCCAGCAACATTGCAGTTAATGGGGTGTACTGTGTGAAAGTGAATCTGACTTTTGGGTGCCTTCTCACCACCATACACTCCCATGAATGCATGAGAAATCATACTTGAGCTAGATTAAATTATGGGTTTCTGTTGTAGAATCTTTGAAGAGTCAAATTCGACTACAGCGAGCGAAACGACCGTTAAGAATGCAGTGAAAAGACCTAAACAATGATTAAAAATTCCAATAAAAGCTGCCAAAAAGTAAAAAGGACAAAAACTGCAAACATACGGAAAATAAAAACAATATTTTTCCGTCTTCAAGCGCCCCATTAAATATACTTATCATCAGATTTAGACCTCGTTATGAAGAATCGATGTATGGACTCGTGGAATCTGAGTGAAGCTGGTTCATATAAACAAGTTGCCTTTCTCCATTATTCCGATTTGTTGAAGAGACTAATGTTCCCCTTTGCACTAACCCTGAGAATCTCAACCTTGCAACTTCTGTGACTGTGGCAACTTTTGTTTATCGCTCCAAGATCAAGTTCACTTTTCACTTCGTCGAAAAGAAACGGAACTTTGGCCCCGTCTTACGTCGGAGTCTCTCTCGGCTGTTCCGGCGATTCGACCAAGGTTTTCTATCGACTCTCGCCTCCCTTTTCCTGAATCGATTTCCTCTTTTCACCCCCTCCCCCTTTCTTCCTTCGCTCGACTGTCTGAGTAAGAGGACCTGGGAGAGAACTGGGGAGAGGGGAAATGTTGGTTGGAAGCAGAGAGGTGAATAAAAGAAGAGACAGGGAGGAGACGCTGAATTTTCTTGACAGTTTCTCTCCGTTTCTTCGTGTCTTTTCCTACTCGAGAACTCAGAGTCGGAGAACTTGCTAGAGAAAGATGCACGCACCGTAACTTGTTGAGTGGGGTTTCGAGTCGCATGTCAACAAACTATTGTAGCTTCAATTTCAACAATATTCTAAAGAACGGGTCCATAGTTATTAAAATTTGGGGTTCAGCCGATACTACTTTGTACCGATGCCAATACTCTTACAGATTCCCACTGATACCAATACCTGAAAATTGCAATAATTAAAATTTGTTCAAAATATTGACCAATATATTAATAATCTTCCCCAATTACGAAATGCATGAACTTACCTATACATTTGCTTTAGAATATTCAATAATTACATCAGAATATTAAAAAATAGTTGTTACGTAATAAAAAATACAGTTTTTCTTTCATAATTTGTGCAAAATAAAAATAAAGTTTGAATTTTGCATAATTTCCAAGATAATTAGTCTCCGCGAAAATGTCGCGCAGAATTTTTGCAGACTCCGTGAAAGACCAGTATGCAGGAAAAATATCGGCTGATATCGGTAGATGATTTGCAACCGATAATTTCCGACACCGATACCACTGGTATCGGCCCAGCACTAATGAAAATACAGCGGAGTATGAATTTATTGGAAAATGGCGCCCGGAAACAGGGATTTATTCATGCTTTCTTGACAGAATTGCTCCAAATCAGAGCAATAAAATGTACCACAGAGAATATAATGACCAATTAGAGAAGACTGCCGGTCTTCATGGCAGAGCGGTCGGTGTAACGCGATATGATGGAGATTCCAGTTTCGAACCCTGTTTAAGGCATAGATGCATTGTTGCTCGTCCTATCAAGCATTTGTCAGTTTAGTTCATCATTCAATGAATTAGTTTATTTTACTTTCCATTCCTACCACTTTTGGCTAATCGCAAAGATGAAGAAGAATGATGATATGATAAAATTAAAGGGACACACAAAGAGCACCCATATCCAAATCGGGATTCGAAACAGGGACGTCTAGCGGCGTAGTGCGCTATGCTAACCACTCAGCCACGGAGACGGTGCCGTCATTCCTCAAAACCACCACGATTATTCCAAGAGGAAGGGGACTTTCCCAAATGCGTAGTGGTAACGTTGTCATGGGTTCGATACCCGGTGGAGGCACACGTTGGTTTGGATCTCACTTGAGAATGTAGACCGTCCCAATTAGCCTATATGTGCACAAAGTGGACTTAAAACCAGAACTCAAACAAATGGCAAGAGGTAGGGAAATAAAGGTTGGAGAATAAGACATAAAATTGAACTAGAGAAAATTATCAAAAGACAGAATACAGTTGGATCCATAAACACAAAACAATTGGGAAGATTAGGATATGTACACAATATGACATTGCATAGGATGTTTACAATAATATTAAGAAATATAGTTACATTAGATCAGGAAAAGGAAAGCAGACTATGCCAGCCAATGAACCGACCGCTGACTCGTTGCTTCTAACCGCCAGTTGAAAAGGGAGCCAGCACTCTTTGTAGATGTTCTAGACAAATTCTCGTTCACATTCCAAGAGACTTCGTATTACCACCCAACTCTGGCGTCCAATTTCTTGGCGAAAAACACATCACACAATTGCTTCTACACCAATAACTTGTGAACGCCATGTGCAATTCTAAACAGAGGGATATACTCTGGGATGCTGGGCGTGTAGGAGGGAGGGAAAACAAGCTCTGGAGGACACAGATAGAAGTGGACTAAGGAGAGGCGTGACCCGATTACAGATGAGCGATCCAAAGGGCCATCCGAAGAGGAGACGAGAATGTGAATTTCCGTCGGGGACTGTGTGCCAAGTACGTGAGCGACACACACAGCATCCCTAGCAGTGGGAGAGACGTAATAATCTCGTCCTCACGTAGGCTGCACCTCGTGACGTTCTTCTTTGGGGTGAGAGGGGAGATTATAACGATGTCCACACGCCCGGAAAGGGGGCAAAAACTGCACTTACGGGCTGTGGCGATGAAATATTGAATGATGGAATCGCACCGTTTGGAGAAACTACTGGGAATTTCGCTTTTGCTTTGGACTTGCCTGGAAGGGATGACGGTAAAAGACACTTTTATAGAGACAAATTAAGCGTTTGTCAACAATGTACCACGAGAACACGACAAGACTGAAGGTTCGTGAGTTTCAAAATGTTGACACAAATTGCCTTTTCTCTACTATTTCAGAGAGGACTTGTGAAGGGGCCTGCAAAACTCGAGCGTTAAAATACGAGAAATTTCACAATAAAATCACAGAAATCTCGTCTAAAATTACAAATAAGAATTAACGTGCCTTTGCTTTTACCCAACTGAGTAAGTAAATGAGTAAGTAAATATGTACGAAAAATACAAATTAATGTCACCGTTAAATGGAGACAAGGAAAAACACATTTCTCCCACAAAATATTCTCGCCTTCCAGCAGTTTCACACTCAAGTTTCGTTACTGGGCTTGCTTTGCACATTCTGTTCTGAAATCTCAATTTTCGGTTAAACGGATAGGATAACCATTAGCTTCTGGAGATTCAAAAATGAGTGCGTTTGAACAAAACAACAAGAACTAGAAGCAAACTACACTAACACAATTAGAATATTTAGTCAATAAATCCACATTGTATTTCATAATTTGAAACAATAAGATACAAAACATCAGAACCTTACATTCAATCTTATCATCTTCATGTCCCTTATTTCCACGTTCTCTACACGGAGAAAAATTCAACTTAGAACAAAAAATACAAGAAACGTAAACTTTGAAGGCATTAAACACACGCACATCTTTCTCAGAAAGTTGAAGCAACCATGACAACGGCAAAACAAAAGGCACTTCGACACTAACGAAGTTACATAGGACATGGCCAGACGAACTCCTCCTGTCAAAGACTTTTCACCAAGGAAGACGTGAAGAAAATGTATTAACTTTCCAGTGTTTAGAGTTGTTCAGACAAATTATTGATCTGTCTTTATTTTCTAGCAATTGGGGGGTTGGTTGCGTGTGTGGATAAAACATTGAAATGTCATCAGTTTCTAGGAGTGTTGTACAGTCACGGACACTACTGGGTTGTAACGACACCACTGACTTTCAATTAAATCATTACAACCCAGACGTGTCCGTGAATCGCCTATTTGTCTCAAATTTCCAGTATTTTGGGGTGTTCAGTGCGTGTGTGTGGATAAACAACTGATTTATCTTCATTTTCTATATTTAGGGGTGTTGATGTGCGGAAAAATCACTGAAATGTCTTCAGTTTCTAGTATTTGGAACTTCGAATCCAATGTATACTCTCCAAATAAACTCCCAGTGACGACAAGACACGGAATACCCTAAGGGTAAGAGGTGAACCACAATTGCTTTTAGCTCAGTTTTCGACTTTCCCAAAAACAAGCAGCTTTAGCAGCTGTTGGATTTCCGCGCTTGCTTTTCCACGGCCCCTAAAAATTCATGCCCTGAGCAAAACACTCACCCTTGTTGGGAGGGTGCTGTCTTCTGCAAACGCTCCCACGGGCGGCTTCTGCACGACGCTACGTGACCCCACGCTCCTCTCAAAGTTTTCCTTGGCTGGATATTCTTTCCTGAGCATATTTTAGCCAATAAAGGAATCAGCCTCATAACTGTAGCCAGTGGCGGATTCCGAAATTACACTTGGAAGGGGAGAATTTTAGTTTGGTGCCTTTGAGAGCCGAGATGCTATTCTAGCCTATATTATTGGCTAATCGCGACGATGAGAATAAATGATTTTATAAAATTGATGAAGAGACACTCACGTAGAAGCAGAAATACGGAATGATCGCTGAAGGAGCAGATGCAAAACAGAATGAACCCGGAAAGAACAAGCACTAAATAAAAAAATGCGCGATGCAATATACGAAGATTTCAGAGTGATGTAATACTGTTCCACAGCAGAGATTATCGACTCAAAGTGTTCAAGCTAGAAGGTACTCTTCTCTTAACAGTTTTCTCTCACCTGGGGTAGACTTCAGTGAGCTGAGGTAATGAGGACATTGAATACCCGTTTATTTTCACGCTCGTCAATCAACGATCCCGCCCTCTCGTTTCAAAAGGAATGGTTGAAGCGGGAACAGGGGAGGGAAGCTTAATGTTGGTGCGATGCACAGAAAGAACCACGAAAGCTACAAGCAAGACATTTTAGGGACTCGTTTACTGCTTTTGATAATAAAAAGCATTTCACGTCTCATTCTAACCACGAACCCTGACTAACCGCAAATTTGTAGTGATTAAATAGTGCGCGAATGAACCCTCCTTTTCCTTCAAAGGGGGTGGCATCTTTTGATGGATAACGCGTAAATAGGAGATACTCTCTCTTTTTTATCATCAATAATAAAATTATAAAAATACAATAATTAATATCATCACACAAATGCGTTTAATTCCTAAAGTGTGGCAAACTTTCATGTTGAGTATTGTATATATTAAAAAAAAATGGTCAGAGACTGGATGCTAATAGGAAACACCGTATCTATCGAATAGCGTTCATAGAAACTCGAACAATTCAAAATCTTCTTCTAGGTAAAAAAAAAAAGAAAGAACTGGAAATCATAACTGGACAGAACATCTTGGGTAAAAACAGAGCTTCACTGCCAGAAACGGTAGCAAACGTTTGATATTCTCTCATTTCTTATTTTCCAGGCGTCCAGAGCAAAAAGGCTCTATGTACAGGATCCCTTTTGGAAATCGAGCTCTTTATGGCGCTTCCTTCAAAGAGATTTCAAATCCGTTCCCCGCCGAGGGACTTCGCTTTCAGAGCGAAATTAGCCGAAGGCTGTGGGTCGGGAAGCAATTTCCTCCTGAACCTTATGCAACCCTGCAAAGCTTCGTGTGATCGGTTGCTAACTTTCTCCAGGAGAGGAGAAAGAGGATTTATCTGCTCGCCAAGAGATTTTGCCCTAGGGGGATGCTGGAACATCATGAATCACACAAAGGATCCTGGGAAATATCCTTGGCTTGCGGGCTGGAAAACATCATTCGCAAACACTTCGCTCAGATGGGTTTCCGAAAGGGTTTTTACCTCTTCGCAGGCCAATCACGGAAAAAACAAAAGACGTCATAAACTTTGGTAACTGGTAACGTCACTTTCCCAGAGTTCTTGGTGGAATCCTGGTTCTTATGCTACCCGTCATGCAAGCACGTGCGCGGGTAGAATAACCATCTAGGATGGAAACTGATTTGGTAACTGGTAAAATCACCATTTAGGACTATAGTCAATCTTTGTTTGAGTAGGTTTTAAGCACACTTTATGCACTGAATGGCTAATTGGGACTGGGCTTACAGTTTAAAGTGGAATGCGAACCACTATGTGCCTCCACCGGGTATCGAACCCGGGACCCTTTGTAAACATAGTGCAAAGACAGCTATTTTTAAGCGATCAACTTTTTGAAATAAAGTTAAAAGGTAGCATCTAAAACCAAATGCTTTTATAATCAACTTTCTTATATATTGTGCAAGGGAAACATAATTAAGTTTGTGATATACAATGAAAAAAACCGCAATTGTAATAAACTTTCATCAACAGAGGAAAAACAGAATTTACAACCAGCTTTTGAAACTTACTGGATGGGAAGTATTTGAAACCAGGGGAACTATTTTCTTGAAATATAAACATATTGAAAGAACAGCATCTATAGTCAACTTTAGCAACATAATGGAAGAAGGGTGCAAGGTGTGAACCTTTCTACGGACACCCAAATGTCAACCTCCCTTCCATGTAGTACACCCTGACTGTATTTTGCAGACTAACGAGGCTCTGGCGTCTGCACTCACTGCCAGTATAAACCTCCACGGGGCCGCTGTTGTATGCTGTCCTTGTGTGTTTGTGATTGTCCTTTCATCCGTTTAGTCTTATTACCATTCATCCTAATCTTCGCGATTAGTCAAAACTGGTAGAAAAGCGAAAATCAATCAATCAATGGAAAATCGAATTTATAACAAATTTTGGTAAACGTAATGGAAAGGGAGCACTTATATAAAAGTTCCTTTTCGGGATCATCGCGAGTGACGAAGCAGGTGCATTGGTAGCTTTACTGGAAGCGATTGGACATTATCTCCGGAACAGCAGAAACTATGAAAGGTGAGAAATTTGGTGTAAGCTTCGATAGCCCTACTTCCCTAGGCTAATCAGCAATGGGTCTACAGATCTACACCGAATCTGATCTGGGGAATGTGGGTAGGAAGTGATAGGGTCTATGTGGAATGCTGATTTTCAGGTTCAAACTATCTCTCTGTCCATGTATGAAAAGGATAGACATATCAATGGTTCATAAAATTGGGGAAATATCAACGGATAACAATACATCAGTGTCAGTATGATATTGCTAATATTACGTTCTACGATATTTGAGAATAGGAACGAAAGGAAAGGATTTCAAAGTCCCTTGTCACGTGGAGGGAACCTTCTAAAAGGACAGAGAATGAGCCACTAAATTCACAGTACATGGACTTCAAGCGATAGAGGCAGAAGATGCCACACCCTGGGATGGTGAAACGACGAGAAAAGGACAATCTGGAAACAGAACGTTAAACAACAGCGAGGTGAAAGGGAAAGACAGGAAGAAAATTCAGAGAAAGGAAAAGAGAGATAAGAGATGAAATTAGGGTAAAAAGAAGACATTATATGAGAAGAAATTAGATAGGGTAAAAAGAAAAGAACGAGATGGGCAGTGAAGGTGTACAACGACAATTAGAAAAAGAGATGGTAAGGAGAAAGAGGTGGCGAGAAATAAATTAAAAGAAAACGATAAAATAGGAAACAAGAAAGATAGGGTAAAAGGACAAAGAAATGGAAAAAAAGAAGAGTGATAAAACAGGAAGGAGAGACGAAGACGTGAGAAAGATAGATAAGCAGAATGAGCCAAAAAGATGGGAAAGACGTGGAGAAAGAAATGGAGAGATTTACTCATTAGGATGGGACAGAGAGAGTGAGATGAAAAGAGAAAACAGCAGTGAATAACGATGAAAGGTAAAGACAGGGAGAAAATATATGAGTAAGAAAGTGTGTGTGTGTGTGAGAGAGAGAGAGAGAGAGAGAGAGAGAGAGAGAGAGAGAGAGAGAGAGAGAGAGAGAGAGAGAGAGAGAGGAGAAGGTACTGCCCGCATCGCCATCAGGAGAAGGATCTCAGAGGTCGAGAATTCCTCTTTAAATCGATACGGACGGTGGAAGGGAAGCTGTGTGAAGCGAGAGAGATGCTCGAAGATATTGACGTCAACATTTCCTGCGAGACCAACCGGATTTCCTCCTCTCGAACTTCCCTCCCTATAACAACCTCCATAATTACCTCGGGATATTCCAATTAACTCGGCTCATCATTATGCGCTGGTAAAAGTGACTCCCTCTCCAGAAGTCTTCTTAAAGTTTCTGGAAACCTCTGCTCGCATCATGAATCATGAGAGCTTGGGTGATGATACAGCTTCTCTGGTCCAGAGGGAATGTAAGGATGGTCTACTTAGCGCCCAGGCTCATAATTCAAGGAGCTTTAATGTCCTTAAGATACTCTTAAGCACAGTGGAAAATTATCGTGGAAGTGGCGTCGTGGTTGACGAAAAGGCATGGCGTGTGTGAAATTCTAACGGAGATGAACTTTTCGAATTAATTTTGAGGGGCCTGCTCAATCTGATACAGAAACTTTCCCCGTACTTACAGCACTCGTGTCATTGTGTATTTGCTCTGAACAAATTTGCATTCCTTCAGAATAAATACACAACGATTTGATATCATTGATTAATTTTAGTTATTTACTTCGCCTTTCTGCCACTTTTAGCTAATTGCGAAGATGAGGATGAGTGATGATACGATGAAATTGATGAAGGGACACTCACAAACAGCCATGGCTAGGTCGGGATTCGAATCAGAGACCCCCCCCAGTGACGTAGCGCTCTGTGCTAACCACTCCGCCACGTAGGTCGAAATACACAATGATCCGAGTATTTATCGTTGTCAATTTTTTCAGGGTACGAGGTAATAAAGGAGGGAACACCCTGACGAGCCTGCTTCCACCCGCATACATTCAGGGGTATGCGCTTTTTTGCCTTTAAATAACACCATTGGCAGTACTTTTCTCTGAATTGAGTTTCTCCCCGTATATCTATTCATAAACTGTATTTGACCTCACACGTAAACGAATATAATGTTACAACGGTATTTTTTTTGTGGGAATCAAAACGGGTTGGTTGTACACTCAGTTTATTATTTCAATCTTAATTCTAATATAAATTGGAATTAGAGATAATGAATTAAGTACTTTGCTTTAGTTTGGTTTCAGTTCTAGAAATGGATTGTTTAGATTTATTTATGGTTGTTATTACAAAATGGAAAATTGGTTTGAGTTGGTTTTTTAAGTCCACTTTGTGCACAGTAAGGCTATTCGGGACTGGACCTACAGTTTAAAGTGGGATCCGAACCACTATGTGCCTTCATCGGGTATCGAACCCGGGACCCCTTGATTACAAGGCGACGACGCATTGAAAATTGGTGTTCCGTATTATGGATGAGACATCATACAAAATACAAATTACTGTGGATGATAGCGTGTATGCGTAATATACGTAGATTCGATTTATGAATTTGAGTAAAATGAAGTGTATAAACTAGATTAAAATTATTTAAGAGGTGGAGTAGCATTTGTTTGTAGTTTCGAGATTCAGTATCATATTTATAAAGTAGTTTATTTATTTATAACGAGATCGAGAATTTCGCTGTTGACTCAGGATCGTGAGAATACTTGGGGAGCTACTTGAAACGAATAGTCGGGGACTCCGATTTCTAAAGCCCGAAAACGGCGACCATCAAATTCGATCTACTGGCCACGAGTTACCCAAAGAAAGCCACTTGACAGACCGCGGCCCTCAAATAACTTGTTTCGCTACGGAAGGTGCTTTAATTTTAGTGTAATTGAATTTGATTTGATTTGGTGTTTTAAGTCCACTTTATACACAGTAAGGCTAATCGAGACTGGACCTACAGTTTAAAATAGGATCCGAACCATTATGTGCCTTCACCGGGTATCGAACCCGGGACCCCTTGATTACAAAGCGACGACGCTACCACTGCGCCATCGGGGAAGCCATTAAGTAAGTTTTTTACATCGGAAATGACTCGCAAAAATGATGAAATCCATGATACACCACCCTGTATATAAGAAGCAACGAAGCAACGAATCACTTTGGTGTTCAGCATCAGCGAAACGATGAAGTGGGATGTGCATACAAGGGTAATCTAGTAGTTTCGGAACCGAGCCAGAAAATGACGTCAGCAAGGGATTATGCAAATTGCCCTCTGATCGGCGACAATGCGCCTGTTGGGCTCTTGTTCCGAGGCTACGGGCCATTCCCCTCGAAGAGCGAGGATTCAATAAACGTCGGAAACACGATGAACCGCCCCCATCCCAGTGTCACGACCAGCCCGCGTCTCGCAAATCAAGATGAGCAACGTATTCTCTGTTGGAGAGTGCGTTGGGGTGGAGAATTGGCCATGTCTGAAAGAATGGGTTGGAAATGCGAGACTTTCTTCTGTGTTGTTTCCGTGTTTTATTCTCTGAAGTTCTGCCACGCTGTTTTTGCCAGAGTGACGACACATCTCGGCATTGGAGGCTGCGATACACACATGGCTTTTCTATGAATGATGTGATGGGACAAACGCAATGATAAACATACCCTTACCCCAGGTTTGAACCTGAGACCTCTGGCTTCGTAGCTCGTACCGTTGGCTACTCGGACACCAAGGTTTGCACATAGCTGATATAGTATCTTCTTGTCTTCTCGAGAAAAAAATATTACCTCGTCATTCTTTTCCCTTTCTCAGACTACTTCATCCTCTTCATTTCTGTTTCTCTCAGGAAGAAAAAAACGGGAAAGAGACGACAGAGAGAGGAATGAGGAAAATAGACTGTTAGGGAATTGGAGGTATTCAAATTAAATATTATTAAATGAATTAAAATATAAAGAAACATATACAGAGTGGTGCAAAAAAAAGGTAATCGAATTAGTACATGTTTCAGAATTTCGGTAACCTTTTTTTTTTTTTTGCACCACCCTGTACCTTAAATCCTAAAATATGTTCTACAAATTTCTAGAATATGCTTTCAAAGAATTAATGCGAATTAAGTCGGTGGTGATGACAACTGATTTTGTTCTTTTTTCTTCTTCTTTCTATGTCCCTTTCTTCCTTAGTTACATTTTTCTTTCTTCTCCCTTCCTATACTTTTCTCTATTACATGTCTCTCTTTCTTTTTCTCCACTCTTTCTTCCTATTTTATCGCTTCCTTTCTTGCTCTTCTCTTCTTTGTCGGTCTATCCATTCCTTTCTATCCCTCTCTCTTCTTTCTCTCTGTTTATCTCTACCTTCTTCCTTCTGTTTTCCCGCCTCTTTCATTGTTTACCATTCATTCTATCTCTCTCTGCGTCACTATTTATCCTTCTAGCTGTGTGTAATTCTTGCTGCACTCAAATGATTCTGAAAATTCCCCATGTAGGTAGACCATTTGGGTGAGCAGGAGGATGGACTAAGAATATTTTGCTGTTTGTTACAGTCTCCCATCGCTCTTAATTCGAACCCAATACTGTTCGAACAAATCGAATTCGTGGTAGCCACAGAATACTATTTATATTTGTCAAAATTTAATCTACTTTGGGACGAGGAGACACTATTTGGATTTTTCTTATTTTCATGCCCATTGCTTAACTTTTGGTTAACCGCGGGAAAAACGTTGATTGTATGAAATTTATGAACGAACACACACAAAAAACTCGCACGCCCAGACCGGAACTCGAGCCAGTATGAAACGTGGATAATTATAGTTTTCAGACTGTGACTTGGATCGGACTGGTTTCATTTGTTTTACTTCGCTTTTTTGCCACTTTTGGCTATCGCGAAGATGAGAATGAGTGATCATATGATGAAATTGATGGAAGGGACAATCACAAGGAACACCCATGTCCAGGCCAAGAATTCGAACCAGGGACACATGGCGCTGTGCTAACCACTCCACCATGGCGGTTTCTAAATTGTGAATGTACAGTCACCAGCAATAAAAATGGGACATGTAGATCCTGAAATACTATCTTCCCTGCAAGGCGTTATGTGTGTTGCCTAACTCTACGGCGGTGGTAGAAGTTGCCATTGAAAATTTGCTATTAAAATCCACTTATGAGTATTTCAGGATCTAGGTGTCCCATTTTCATTGCCGATGAGTGTACGTGTGGTACTAAGGGGAAAATCATCGTAATTTTCCCTTTTTTTATGGTGTGAAATGAAGAAAAAAACAGAAGGCAACAGCGGGCCAGGCATTTGGTAGATTGAAAGGCAGAAAGTAAACGGTGCGCTTCGCTACACGCTTTTGTGCCACCGACCGACCGACCGACCGCCCGCCTGCGATTGTTTAACGAGCATTTGCCTCTCTGCTGGCAGTCGTGTTCCTCCACCCCCGTCAATCACGTCCTCTCTCCCTCCGCTGCGCTGTGGCCCGTATGGATGCTGGCAATTCAAGATTCGTAAACGCTGAAATTGATTAACAATGCGGCCACTGTAGAGATCGTTCATGTCCACAACTCTGAAAATAAAACCGTGTGCTATCCTGAATTCAGGATAAATCTTCACCTTCCTTAATTCAGATGGCGCGAGAGCTTTCTTGTTCTCAATTCAGGAAGGAAATTTCAATGAAAATTGAGAAACGCACTATATATATGAGACTGTTAATTGTAGATAGCTATTTCTTTAAAATTGTGTATATTGATTCAAGACTCTGGTAATTGTGATTGTTTTATATAGATACTCCAGTTATTTAAATGTCCTATTCTGATACTGAAATTTCATTTTCAGGGCCGCTTACCAATATTTTGAATTGGACAAACATATGTAACGTTGTAGTTGTAGAGAACATTATTTTCCCCTTTCTTCAAAATATAGTTGCATCTAAATTTGTGAAGTTTACGTATTTGTGTCTCAAGATTGGACTGGCATTGCCTTGTAGTGGCCAAGTTCTATTGTTCATGTATCTTGCCATCTTCTATTACGGTTATATTTAACGTTGTGATTGTCTCGTTCTGCGTTCACAAATAAGAAGCATTATTTCTTTTCCATTGTACAGTGGATTTGTTAATTAACAGGAACTCGCAGAATTCAAGAACGCTGTATAAACGTCAATGCTTTGGGTTGTTGATTTCGATTAGTTTTTGTTGAAAGTAGGAAGGCGGATTTAATGTAATGCATTGTATTTAAATGCAAATTGCACGTGTACCGGATACTTTCGAGGGAAATAATATCTTTAGAAGTATAAATTATGTTTCAATTCTTGTAGTACTTGTACAATATCATGGAAAACCCAGTTCAGAGTTAATTACTTGAAATACGACTTTTAAGTGTACGTATAATCAGCGTTACGCGTGTGGCATTTTACACACAAACTTTAACGTTCTAGATATGAGATTGGGTTAAAATATTCATAACGAACTCATTTCATAGAATTATGAAGTACTTTCTGGTGTCTGCTAACGAATGAAAAAAACTTTAGTATAATGGCGTAGGCTGAATCCATGGGAAGCATTAACAAAGGTGCGTTACGTGCGTGACGCTTTAAAAATGAATCAAATTTTGACTTCATTTGTCTGTGAAGTACATGCTGCAGATGCTAGTTACTTTTGTTGTTGAAATGTGTAAATTATATGCATTCACAAATATCTGAACCTTAATGCAATTATAAATAATAATAATAATAATAACTTCCATATTAATTCATTTTGTTATTAACATGGAGTAGGACCACTTTTCGTGAAATGCTCCATAAACGTCTGTTCAGGGTTCGCGTGTCGTGTGAATTAGAATTTCAGTATAATATGCAGTTGCCACGTAGCTTTTCTACCCCTTTTGGTTAATCGCGACACTGAGGATAGTGAGTTTTCCTACAAGAACACTATTTTTATTTTTCAGAAATAGATTTATTTCTATATTATGAAAGTTAGGAGCATTTCTGAAAAATCCTGAAGTTGACAGGTGCCACCGTTCCCGAGATATATCAAATCAAAAATATCCAATATGGCGGACTCTTTTCAAGATGGCGATTGGCTACTCGACTGAACATGTCTTATAAGTGGTATAACAATAGATTCTACCAAGTCTCATGCTTTTATCGAAAAGTCAATGATTCCGGACTTAACCGCCGGACTGTGATAAAGAGAGACTTTTTTGGTGCTGTCCTCCATTTGGAGACACATTTTATGGCGCATCTTTCATTAAAATATATTAAAACTGATATCGTTTTAAAGCTTATAAATTAGGCTACAACTTTTATTCGAAACAATTTTTTGTCATTTAATTGGTTCAAATGTTACAAGGCAAAACTTCAGAAAGTACTAGAAAAAAATCACTTTTTGAAGATTATTTTTTAAATTACGGCAAAATCACCAACATTATCGAAAAATTAAACAGAATCTGTTTTGTAGCCCATCTTCTGAAAATTAAGACTAAAAACTGATTACCCGCCTACGACCATTGGTTACGGAGATTAGTAGGTCAATAACTGAGAGTCTGCGAAATTGATGTTTGGGGGGCGTTGGGGGGAAGCATCGCGAGGAGGGACGGGGACTTTGGGATTTTGCACTACTACTAGTGTTGTAACACCTGACCAAAATTCAGCTTTTACGGAATTATTCCCGACATGAAACCTTTATTGACTGGGTTAATATCAGGGCAAGGTCAGAATATATCCAGTTCCAAGATATACTGAAATGAAATCGGGCAAAGCAAATATTCGGAAAAAAAATATTCGGATTTAGCCATCCCTATAATATCCACTAACGAGAATTTGCTCCTTCCCGAATTAAATTTACAATTCGATAACGAAGAAACGTGGATGGACGCTCAATAAGCAAAATGCAGGCAGGCAATTTAACTGCACGTTATTTTTAACCAGGGCGCGTTAACTTCCATCGGCCAATGAAAGAACAAGGACAAAACCCGAGCGCAATTACGCCATCTGGAAATCGTGATGGAACCGCCAAACGGGATTTTCGCGCCATCTGCGATCGCGTACGCGTTTCGGGAGTTCCTGACGAATGGGCCATTTGGTATGCGTAGCCTGTCCGCGGCACGCATGCGAACGGAACTGCAATTGTGCGTGAATTACCCCATCCAATCTCTCACTCCCGCGGCGAGGACAATTTGGTAAATACAATGGTGCAGGAGAGGGATGCTTCCGTAATTTCATGCAACTAGGTGAGGCCCGGGAATTCCTCAATCAGAAGGCAATGGTTTAAAAATCACATTTATCTATCAGTGAAATGAATGGCCGGGAAAGGTGGTGCGGGACTAAAAAAAGTAAAAAAGAAGTTTAGGGTCGGATCTACATTTTACAGCGCCCGGAACAAGCAACAAATTTGGTTCCCTTTGCCTAGGTCATTTTAGTATTAATGTACTTTATTTTCCTTTTTCCATTTCGGTTATTTTACGCCATTTCCATCTCAGGTTGATCGTGACGATGAGGATAAATGATGAACGGATGAAATCGATAATGGGACAAACAATATAATATATCTAAACTTTATCCATGGTACGAACGTGCAACCTCTGATCATTTCGCCACGGAGGCGGCCAGTATTGCTTTATGGGTTGCAAATACTGTGGTTATGACATAACAACTATGCCTATTTATCCTCTCTCCCTCTCGTTCGTTTTCTCCCGGATGGCGCAGTGGCTAACGCTGTCGCCTTGTGATGAACGGGTCCCAGGTTCGATTCCCGGTGGAGACACTGCACAGTGGTTCGCATTCTACTTTAATCTGCAGGTCCAGTCCCGACTAGCAAACTTAAAACTCCGACTTCGAGAACCGAGAACGAAATGGCATTTGCAAGTCGAGACAATTTATGCTTCTGTGCTTCATTATTCGCGAGACGAGACTAAGCTTTATATACAGATGAGAACCTCCTCCTGCCTATTCTCCCCTCGATACTTCACACCGAGTCCACTGCTTCATGAATAATAGTGGTGTATTTGGAATTTGATTTGAGAAGGGGGATTCTTCTGTTATAATCTTTGTGTCTCCATTCTGCACAGTGTGTGCAATAATATTAATAAATAATATTTAAATAAATATTTACAATAATATAACAGGTAAAGTAACATTAAATCTAACCCTGCTCATTCCATCGTGCTACGAAGGCGAATACAAGCTGTGTAGAGATAGGACCCCACACATCCCCAATCTCGGCCATTGTGGAGGTGCTGTCAGGGTTGCCCCCATGTAACCATTAAGTAGGGGTAGGGTAAACCCCAGAGCAACTTCATGCTAGGACTAGGGACTAGCGTTATTAAATGACCGGGAACCCATAAATGCTAATGCGTTCTATTGGGTTCCGTAACATGACAGGAAGCGTATTTCAATTGATCCGGATCTGGCAGGGACATTGTCTGAAAATTTCCCTCCGAGATCATCCATCCTGGGTCTTTGGCGTGGCACTCGCGGAGCCTAGCGATTGGACCACCTGGACTCTATATAATAATGTAATACTACATAATATAAGTATTTAATGAGTGAATTAGTCAACTATAGTAATCACATCCATATATCTTTCAGTTCCAAGATATTTTGGTGGTGGAGATCCTCAAACTCTAATCCTCCTTAACACTGCCACTGAGTACCTGGACGTGATAAAAATTTGCCTTTGTTTCAAGAGGAGGCCACGCCCCCCTCCCCCACTCTAATTCGTGGCCCATTTTCGTTCGAGTTGACGCCTATCTTCCCATAAACTCTACTCAAAAATCTACGTGCGTTCCGCTGAAGCCTTTTTTATCCGATCACAAATGCTATCGAACGAAGATCAAGATAGTGATTTGTAAAAGATGAAGAAAACACAGAGGAAAGAGAATAAAGTCACGAAGGCTAAAAGAAAAGACCGCGAAGAAAGAAGAAGAGGGCGTAGAAACGGGAGTTGCCTTCCTCTAATAACCCCACGAAAATTTATGTCTCGAACGGCGCAAAACTCTTCAGGATATACTCATTCTCTTCTACGAACTCTGATTTATGGGTTCGTGAAGAACGAAAAGGGAATAATACAGAACCAATAACCGAAAAAAAGGAGGGAGGAAAAGACAATTGAAGGTCGTGGAAGAACAAAAGAAGAGAGAAGGGTTTGATTCAGGAACGATTCGAAGTGCTCCAGGGAATAGCTTGTGATTCAATTCTTTCCCTACCTTACTCATCTTCCAAACCTTGCGAAACGGAAGTTTTCTTTTTCTTATTGGGTGAACCACCATCACTTGACTTCAATCACTTCCATGTTTCATCTCTCAAAGCCAGTCTCGCACGATACTTAATTCAATCCTGAATTCAGGATGAAATTTCATTTTACCTTACTTTAGGATCGTGCGAATGTTTTGTTGTGCTCAATTCAGGAAGGAGTTCTCTCCATTCCTTAAAGTTGCTTTCTGAATGGAATGAAGAAGCCTAGCAGTAAAAACAGTCCTCAAAAATATGTTGAATTTTATTAAACAAACAATCAGAATTGAAGAGCGCACGACTACATACATGATTAAGGGAATGTTGTTGTTTAATATAAATAGTCCACATGTCTGAATTTTCCTGCTACCATATTATATTCTCACACTAGCATGTGAGTATTGTGAATGGAGCATATCAAATCAGGCCCCCGGGTTTAAGAGGTTGGGCCTGGGTGGACTATAGTTCAGGACCTCCACCTGCAAAGGGGGAAAAAACGCTTTGAAAAGGGACACAGAATGAAAGATTGATATATTTGAAATGTGGGGGGGGGGAGAAGGTTTCCTATAAGTCAGTCGACACACACCTATTCATTGACTAGCAGAGTATAGCCAGTTGACTACAGAAGTAGCTACTTCAGGTTTTGTTGTTAGTGAATGGTAGCCATTGAAAAGCACTTGCGGAGAGCATTTAGCATTGCGAACAAGTGCGCAATGAATAGTAAGTTATGTATGCAAGAGTGCGTTTTAATACCTACTTCAGAACTGGCGGAAACTGACCACAATTATAGTGATGAATGATGATGTTCACTTGCGGAAAGCTTTCCAAACACCATACCTTCATTTTGATAAGGTATTCACATGTTGAACAAAAGAATTGGACAGACTGGGTCGGTAGTGGACCGTCTTCGTTCAGGTATGCCTGTATTTGTTAATACAGAAGAAAGTTGCAGCGCAATGTTGTGTACAGTCACCTACATAATCAAAACGTGCCCGCTGTCTAGTCGCCAACAGTTCTGAGTGGCGAGTTGAAAAAATTAGATAGGTGCAAAACAAAAAAATCCTAATTGCGTTGTGCGACTTGTGGCCACTAATTTCGAATCATAATGAGTTCTCATTCTGTAATGCGAGACAAGTAACATTAAAAGATATTTTCATGGAAATTGTGCATGTATTTTCTAAGTTGTTGTGCATCACTGGTCCATGACCATGACGATTGACATTCAAACCATCCGCGTGGTGGCGCTAGTGACTTCCGTATTAACCTTTGAGAGACGTACTACTATCCTACTATCGAATCCAGCGTGAACTTTACTGCTACCACGTGCTCAGAATAAATAACGATAGAAACCCACTGCTACGATCAATTTTTTTACGACATCTTTTTTTTAAAACTGATTTTCCGTCTTCCTTTATTGTGCAATAGAGCGGAATATATTGTTGGAACGTGACATATTGGCTCAGAGTTTTCCCTCTTGCGATTCTATAAAAACGGTAGCGAGATGCAACGATATTGAAAACTCCTGTGTTATTAAAAACTTCCCCATATGCCAGACCGAGTTTCTTTGTTCCAAGGGAGTAATTTTGAAAGTTGACGTTTCTCAGGAATATGGCATCAATTTTTGATTAGTTATGGGGGACGGGGTTCAAATTCAAATTCTTTATTTACGTGGGCGAGGTTCAGCCTGAGGCTGGAAAGGGGAAGGAACTTCAATTGTCGAAATTCTTCCTAACTCGTTCTATTTTATTCACATCTACACATTTTCCATTCTCGACACTAGTCTTTGATATGTTACGGCAGAGATGTATTTTCGAATGTGCTGGGTATTCCACTACGATCTCGGTACCGAATGCTTCGGCAGGGACGGCGACAGGGGTGGGCACGGGTGGGCAAGCGCCCACCCAAAAATTCCTGTGCCCACCCGATTGCCCACCCAATCAAATTCAATAAGTGCATATACTTGGAGATATGAATGATTCAATAAATAAGTGTATTCTGGTGTTCATAACATGTTCACATATTATCTTATATAAAGCCAATTTTCTCATTAGAAAGTGAAAGTAATTACTAGAGCTATTGAAATAAAAACTGTGATCAAATGAATACTTCCATGATTAAAAGCAGCTAGTAGGCTTTGGAGGCTCAAAATTTTGCAGGGTATGATCAAGATTAGATCAGAATTTAGGGTAAACTTGAGGACCGCAGCTCCGGGCCTTCACTGAGTAAGACTGCTTTGAAAAGTACCACATAATGAAAAAAAATAGGTACTTCGGATGTGGTAAAAAAAATATAATAACAAACCACACCATGTAACTTGGCAAGAAATTATAACTGAAACTGTGTAGAGAGGATTGGAGTGAGGCCTTGGTGCTGTAAGCTCCGGGCCTCCACATACGTATATAAATCCCAGCCTGGGGATGGTTAAAATAATCTCCAAATAAACAAATAAAAACATCATCTTAGCGTTACTTCTCCAGCAACACAATAAATTATTTCGACTTTTTTAAATATTATTATTATTTGAATAATTTAATCAAGAAGACTTAGATGGACAGGCCACGTGACACGAATGGCAGAGGAAAGAAAAATTTACAGGATTCTTGTTGGGAAACCTGATGGCAAGAGACCAGTAGGAAGGTCAAGACGTTGAGATGGACATAAAATAAATTGGTAAGGATAGGAAAGATTGGATTGGTCTTGCCCCGGATAGAAATAGATGGAAGGCTTGTGTTTCTGCAGCCATAATCCTTCGGGTTGCTAGATAGTATAGTATAGTTTTAATTAGCTCTGCATTGAAATTCCAGAAGTGTACTTCTTTTTTATTTCATTACAATTTTTATATACCTGTCATCTTCAAATATCAATATGGTATCCGAAATATCAACTTTATATTCGTTCTACTAATAAGAACGAATCACAATAATCACTACAATTCCGAAGTGAATACATTTTAATAAACCACTTATGTATGGAAAAAGCTACAGAATTATCCAATTGCTAATGACTGGCTTATCATTTATCCTCTTTCGACACACAAAGTTTGCCACACGAATCAGCCGAAAATGTCGACAGAATCTGCAGATGCAGCTGAAGTAAAGAAAAAAAGTTATGTCACCAAGTATCCAGAAGACGATTTTGTTAGTTTGTTTTAAGCCCACTTCTATGCTCAGATGGGCTAATCGGGACTAAACCTACAGTTTAACGTGTAGTCCGAACCAGTGTGCATTGTGCTTCCACCAGAAGAGGGGGAGTTCAACACATGACGTCTTCATTACAATGCGACAGCGTTATGCCATTGGGAAAAAAATATACAGAAAGAACTCGCACCAAATGTGTCATTTTATCACCACAGAAGATGCGTCCATTTTAAGAGGGTGATTGCCTGAGACAAATTGAGACTTTCGGAAAATAACGTCATTGTTCGCGTAATTAGCTGCCTTGATCCACTAATGAAATGCTGTGCAATTGAAACTACCACCTCAACTTTCTAAGAGGCATGAACTAATGAAACTCCATTTTTGGAAGAGTAAGTCGTGGTTGATTTGTTTTATTTTAAGTCATTTCAATTGTGATTAGATGAAAGTAACGAAGGGGCGAAAACAAATACATTCTGACACTCAAAATACAAACCCTCATAAATTATTACTTTGACAGTGATTCCAGGTTCCAGGGACTCGTTGCCCTGAAATAATTAAGTTTCCAAGGTATGCTGCACAGGTTGAAATTCTAGTGTATTCGAAATGGTCACGCCATACAACCCAAGTCATCTGTAAAAAATAGATGAATTATTGCTGTTACGGTGATCAACTTCGATGAATTCCTTGTGTCCTAAATCATTTCGTCACCTCAAAACAGTTCATGTAACCATACGTGTGTTGTGTTGCTTCTCCCGCATTAGATACATGAGAGTTCAGAAAACGAATAGCAACTTAGCTAATAATCTCTTCAATTCTGAACAGATTTTTTCAATCTCACTTGAGTGATATTTTGTCAAAATAGCCTTTCATTAGCCTAGGAATACTTCATGGACAATGAACAAAGAATTGGATTTCCGTGTGTGTTTTAAATCATTCCTAATAAAACGTTCATTTTAATCCAAACATGCAGTGGCGACGATTAGGAGGAGCGGAAGTGGGGGATGCAGTACCCCCGCCACATTTTGCCACTTTTTGCACCCGCACTATGGCCTCTTTACGCTAAGCCTTTTCTATCAAGAAAAAGTATATTGTCCTTGCCCCTCAAATGTTGGCACCCGATCGCCGCTACTACAAACATTCAGATAGATTTGTCAGTTGTGCAAACCTTGTAAGCTAAGAAAAGTGATCCCCAAAGGAGTAAGAAAACTCTTTTAGTCAAAAACTCGTACAATGAAAATACTATGCTCAGGAACATGTCTTCAATTACGAGAAACTTCACGATTGTCTACCATCGCACTTTGTATCACTGTCGCTCCGGCTCCCGTGGCGGAGTGGTTAGCACATCGCGCTACGACGCCAGGGGTCCTGGGTTCGAATCCCTGCCTGGACATGGATGTTTGTGAGTGAGTGTTCATTCATCAATTTCATCATATCATCACTCATCCCCATCTTCGCAAATTAGCCAAAAGTGGCACAAAAAGCGAAGTAAAATAAAGCAAATCAATCAACCAATCAAATCAATCTATCACTCTCGCCGAATACATAAAATCAAGTATGTGCCTTGTATTTGCAACACAAGCTTAAACCTAATTCACATTTATTTCACTGTATTAACATGCATGCTACCACTGCGCCATAGGGGAGACCCCCACACTTCCTTGAAATAATTGTGTCCATCAGAGACAAAGCGAAAGGAAATGGAACAAGATGGGAGGATAGATTAGAAAAGAATAAAGAGGAAAACAGGATAAGGAAAAGGAAAAGATGTAAGAGGAGAATCGGGAGTGTAAGAGAGATGGTGATACATACGGCTTACATACACACATATACTATATATGGTCTTACATTTATACTGCCCACCCTAATCTATCAATATGGCGCTTCTGCCCACCCAGTCGAAAATTTCTGGCGCCGTCCCTGTGCTTCGGGTTCGAGTTCCATTGGCATTACTTGTTTCTGTGCCTATCTTTGGTCTGTCAATCCATTCGTCATCGTCGTTGCGGTTACTCTAACAGGCGGAAAAATGATCTTACGGAATTAGAAACAGATATACACGAATCTTTTTTTTTCAAGGGTGTATGTCACACTGAATATATTCGTGAGGAAGCGAAAGAAAAACTGTTTTACAACCAAAAAAGATAGAATAAACGTGTTTGAGTGTTTCTAACTCATTGAAAGTCAATAAGCCGATATTACACCAAAATAATTTTCAATGTGAAGCCCGTGTTACTTTATTATTGCATTACAGCGTTATGGCACATGGCCTTTAAAAAATGTATTATTTTATATTACTATTGTCAGCTTAGTACTGTTTTCCAAACAGTTTTTAAAAGTTCACTTTTTGACTAGACCTGAAGTTTAAACCGACAAAATTACCAAGAGCCCAAATCATCAAGGGCGAAAAAAAAAAACAATTGAAGAAGGCGATAAAATGCAACAATACCTATTCGCTGTGGTGGTTGATCATTCAACGATAACACTTCTACTGCTCCCAGAATTTCCACTGTCCCGAGTGCGGTGTTTAAACTGAAAAACACATCTCACCCTATACCACTAGGCTGTCCATCAAAGATCGACACAAAGCACAGGCCTAACAGCGTTACGTCAGGATCGCTGGGCGGAAGATGCGATTCAATGTGGTCCAGCAATCCTCCACCAGTAAATCACGACATGAGGGGAGAGAGAGGGAGAGGGAGAGGGAGAGAGAGAGAGAGAGAGAGAGAGAGAGAGAGAGAGATAAAGCCTTTCCCAGTCTCGGCTCCACCTAACGCATGAATACCTAATGACCGCGGGGGATGCAATAATGCACAGCATTGGTTTTCGATACAGCTCCTCCTCTCCTTGTTCCGTTTTTCGAAGTCAAAAGACGCTTTGGTTCGCGTCCCGGGGGTGTCATTTGAGGTTTCCTCATTTTTACGACCGCTGTCAAAAAACAACGTATAGTCTGTAGCTAGGAAGGTGCAACGGGTGCTTGGAGAACACCTTCTCATATGTACAAGGCCTGCGCAGAGACTGTTTACATGCAACATCACTTTGAATTTGAATTAAAATTTTTTGGGTGCGCCAGCACTGAGGCTATTATGCACCCGTCACACTATACGGGGTCTAGCCCCTTATCATAACAAAAATAAAAGCGTGTCTGAAAACTAAAATTTCCTTATCTTGGTTAAAAGCTGAGGCTAAAAAGTGCGCTCAGCACAAATAATGACAAAACACAGGACGACACAGAATTATACTGGCCGTGGGGCCAGTCGCCAGAGCCCCGTTAGTCTGCAGTCCAGGGTGTACTACGTGGAAGTGAGGTTGGCTATTGGCTGCACTACGTGGGATGAGCACCCCTTACACCCCAACGTCATCACTGGTAGGTCGCGGATTACTACACAATATCAGCATTTAAGTCGCAAAAGTCTAAGTCTCTGTCTCTCTCTCTCTCTCTCTCACACACACACACACACACACACTATATATATATATATATATATATATATATATATATACAGGGTGACTGGTAATTAGATGTATTCCCTGAAAGGGGTTAAAGTATATATATATACAGGGTGACTGGTAATTAGATGTATTCCCTGAAAGGGGTTAAAGTAGAGACAATTTGCAATAAATTTGACCATATGATACCCCGTCCGAAAATTAGTAGTTTTCGAGATAATCGAATTTCAATTGTTTTTTTAAAAAATGACAATTTTCCACATAAAAACATGAATTGAGAAAAAACTGCTCATTGTATGGAACTTATTTCAGCATTTTCTGATAGCTAACGAATAAGTGGTTCGTTGAAAAAAAAAAGTTTTCCCAAATAACAATCACATGTAAGTACCGGGTGGTAAGCCTTGCGACTTTTACATTTGGAGCCACATGACAAGACACCGGTAAACTCGCAAGAAGAGCTCAGGGAGAGGATCTTAACAGCTGGTCAACACATCAAGGACACCATCACATCACGAGTTAAGAGACCAAATGTCCGTATAAACCTGTGTGCCTGCATTCGTAACGGAGGAGCAAGACGTGCAATGTTCTTTAATTGTATTGTTCATTGATTCCATTCACATGAAGATGAATGAAGTATTATTTCTTGTACACAAATGTGAATGTTAGCAACATTTGTACCTTGTTGGATAGCTGATGACTCAAGGAAGTAATTAAAGTAATTTGTACGCTTCGTGTCATACCATTTTTGTTATTAATACGTCGCCAAGTAAACTAAGAGTGCATTTTTTTATCATCACTTGTAAGTTTAGACCCACCCGGTACTTACATGTGATTGTTATTTGGGAAAACTTTTTTTTCCAACGAACCACTTATTCGTTAGCTATCAGAAAATGCTGAAATAAGTTCCATACAATGAGCAGTTTTTTCTCAATTCATGTTTTTATGTGAAAAATTGTCATTTTTTAAAAAAACAATTGAAATTCGATTATCTCGAAAACTACTAATTTTCGGACGGGGTATCATATGGTCAAATTTATTGCAAATTGTCTCTACTTTAACTCCTTTCAGGGAATACATCTAATTACCAGTCACCCTGTATATATATATATATATATATATATATATATATATATATATATATATATATATATATATATATATAAAGGGTGTTTTTTTTAAGAGTGATAGAACTTTCGGTAGGGATAGCTGTCATTTGTTTTGTTTTGATGACATGTTGTTTTGTCATTTCATATCAGTGAGCATTGGCAAATGATCATGGAAAAACTGACGACTCAACAACGTTTACAAATTGTGGAAATATATTTCCAAAATCAATTTTCTGTTCGCCAAACGTATATAGCACTTCGGAAATATCGGTGCTGTCAGTGAATTGGCCTCACAGGATCACGGGACCTAACGCCACTGGATTACTTTCTTTGGGATATCTAAAGTCTCTGGTTTATGCTGATAAACCAGCAACAATTGACGCTTTGGAAGCCAACATAACTCGTGTTAATAACGACATACGCCCCCAATTACTTGAAAACGTGGTTCAAAATTGGACTGATCGAATCCGGTTCATCACAGCTAGTCGTGGTGGACATATGCCGGAAATTATTTTCAAAAAGTAAATGCCAGAAAGTTATCTTTCAAATAAAAACACAATTGGCTTCAAACTTATTTTTTTGTGTGTTTTATTTCAATTCAAAGTTCTATCACTCTAAAAAAAACACCCTATACATACATACATGCAATTAGTATTTTGGAGAAACGAGTTACTTGGAAGTTACCTCCTACTAACTGAATGTTGCAATCCATTCCACCAATCCAAGTTTAAAAAATGGTGTACTTTTAAGGTTTGTCGACAAATGAAAGTGAAAGTGAACAAGTTTTTACAACACCACGAGGAAACGTTCCCCGCAGAAAACAAAATACCTGTTGTACTGAAACATCATATAGGCCTGAAAACACACACACACTTTATATTATATATAAATTAGCAGTGGCCAAAAATATGGTTATAAATAACTTAATCTGCACTTATTGTTTACATACCATCGTCAGGTTACATAAGCTCCTTGTCTGTAATGTATCTGCAGGGGCCAGGAAGTCGGTGCTGGAAAACATAAGAAACAAGTGTTAATTCAGTTAATACATACATCTATCTATGTATTTATTTATGTATGTTCATGCTGTACTCTGGATTTACAACTAGGATACTTACTTACTATGATGAGGCGTCAAACTACTTTTTAACACTTCCCTTGTAAGTGCTTCGCTCTGGTGTCAAATGACAGAAGTACTTCTTTGATTGTGCACAGAGCCTGTTAGGGAGATTTCACTCTGAAGAGACAGGCAACACATGACGCTTGGAAACGAGCCAATCAACAGCAACGTTTTACACCGTAGCGGCATGGCAGGCCGCACAACCCTGCGTTCGATTGGTGAAAACCTCAAGCGACACGTGTCGCTTCGGTGTGATATTTGTTTCTAATGCAAAACGCACAACAATATTTCGATTAGTGGCGAAAGAACCGGTGTTGCAAACCACCCATATAAGTTATCAATAGGACTAGGATTTTCATGACTAGGGTGGTGTTTTCCCTAAATATAGTACGTATATAGAAATTCATATTATGAAGAAACTAATTAAATTAAGGTGATGTTTAAGGGAATATTTAGGCATATTTGGCCATTTCTACGTGATAGAGCATATTTTGATAGGTGTTCTGTCATATTTAGCAAAACTTCGCTTTTTCGAAGAATATAAGCCATTTTCGAAATGGATTCGTTCTTTCTCCCATGTTCACTCAAGTTGTTGAACGTTTTACAATTATACGTTTCAGTGCATTTCCTGAAAAATGGTGAAAAAAAATGGATTTCTTCCTGGTGCTTTAGCTGCTTTGGAACAATCAAGAGTACCACTAGTGGACCAGATAGAATAAAACTGTGAATTACTAATGTGGTGCTTGTGGTGAAGTGGGACACGTGTGAACGAAAAGCAGGCAAGTTTTGGAAAAAGCTTTACTGCAAGAATCTTTTGGGGAGAAAAAATGTCTCTCGATACTACAGAACTTGAGCCGAATGACACGGTTTACTTTCAATATGCCCCTCTTGTGTCAGCGGAAGTAGAAAGAAGCTTATCTCAGTACAAGGCTTTGCTGGCTAA
The DNA here is from genome assembly GCF_977018435.1 of Lepisma saccharinum. Lineage (NCBI taxonomy): Eukaryota > Metazoa > Arthropoda > Insecta > Zygentoma > Lepismatidae > Lepisma > Lepisma saccharinum. The sequence continues at coordinate 141,959,740 of NC_139229.1, forward strand.
CAATAGGCAATCATATTTATTTGAAAATGTACAGAGAATATTCATTGTACACCCAACGGCGAAAGAAACAGTAGGCAAATTGTCCACCACCATCATCATTCGGTCCGACTTACACAGTGTGATGACAATGAATTGAAATAAAGACGTCAATTAGCAGAGAACAATGCCTGCTTCGAACCAACATAGTTTCATTCCTTAAAACAACACAGGATGTAGAATAAAAAGGTAATGAAAATAGCGGTGGACAATTTGCTTACCATTATCTTTGCCGTTGACTGTACATTGCAACTCATGGCTCATAAAGTGAACTAAGTAGTATGTGAAAATATATCAGCATATGTTAAATATTGATGTTCGAAACAGTTCAGTTGTAAAGCCATATCTTTAAAATTATAATGCATATTTTTTTTAAAAAATTAGGTCATAAAAATCCTATTCCTAGTTATCAATATCAAGTGTCATAGTACTATAGTTGGACTACGTCTGTGTATTTAACAGTATTTAACATAGACTGTATATGTGTGTATTTACGTGCTCGTGAGAATTTCGACTGACAGGTTGATTTAGATTGCACCTCAAATCTTTGAATAGATAACTTAATTATACATAATTTTTATCTGTCCATTCAACCACGTTTGTCTTTAACAAAAGTGCTCCCAGGAGTCCAACATAAATCATTCTCGGTAAAGGAAATTAGCTCTGAATGCAAGCCGTCGCTTCCCATGAAATGGAAAAGACGTCACTTCCACGAGAATAGACACATAACACGTTCCACTGGATTCTCCGTCTACGCTGGTGTCGCCATCTGTGAGTGGCTTTTGCGCAGAACGCGCAATTTCACCCTTCCTAGTTAACAACTTAGAATTTCGGTGAGACGTGGGGACAGATTCTCTTATCTCCAGTTACCAGCGAGTGATTACTGGAAAATTTTGTACGATAAAGTCTCCTCGAAACTAGAACGACAATTCGTCACAGAAAAACACAAGAAAGGAAGAACAAAATCAAATACAGTTGGAAGAAAGGAACATGTTGAGAGGTTGTAAGAAACTCAAATCAGCAGTGGCGTGCTTGGTGATTTCGCAAAGGGGTTATACTTTTTCCAGTATTTTTCTAACATTCTATTTTCTTTATTTTATATGATCTGATCCATGCGGGGGGGGGGGTATTAATTCCCATACCCCTCACTTGGGCACGACATTGCAGTTACGTATCATCACCGTCTTAAGTTTCGCAATTCCCTTAATGTGAGATTCGAAAATGGAACAATTTCTGCTTATGTACCCATAGTTCAAGACACAAAAACTTAATACACAAATATGAAATTGAATTTATGTAGAGTACAGAAGGGTAAGACTGCGAAGTTGTTGTTGTTGTTGTTTTTTCTTGGAAAAAAATTATGCACGGTTGACAATTGCTTCACCGCCACTTCGCCAAGATCATAGGCGGAGTTCTGGAGGGGCCCGGGGGGCCTGCCCCCCAACTTAAAAATACTAAAAAAATAACACATGATTAAGTTCAGTTACTACATTTTTGTTATGAAGCCATACCGCAAATCTTGACGTTTGGCATGTTGGCATGTGCGGTAATTGTGCAGCAATAGCGGGTCTTGGACGATTTGATTGATGTGTACAGTTTGAAGAAATAAAAACGTAATATGACTGTTGAGTCAACAGTTACTGCTAGGGCATCTAAAGAACTTTTCAATTTAATTTTTCTAAAATTTCTGAAGCTTACTATTGTACCGTAACTTTTTTAAAAGTAATACGAGTATTGTATCAATAAAAATTTAATGAAATGCAAAATGCAATAATCGTACTGTTTTGCTTCTTTTAAAACTGACAACTATAGTAAGTAATATTTGTTTACTTAAGCAAGGAAATTTAACATTTTCAAATCTTAAAGGCCTAAAACTAAGTGTTTTTAAGTTGTTGTTTTTTTAATTTCCGGCGAAGGCCTCCGAACCCCTTATAAACTAGGGGATATTCAATAACCCTCAGGTACATCATATGCTTCTCCCAGAGTCTGCCCCCCCCCCCCCACCAAAGCAAAAGCTCAAACTCCGCCCATGGCCAAGATCGAAGCTATAGTGCGCGTCAAATCTCCTGCATATGGCGATAGCCAATAGCAGCGCACTGCAGCGGTGCCATGTCGAAATCTCACACGGAAAAGAGACAGCGTGGTTGAGCGAAACGCCTTGTCACGGAGAGCACGGAACATTAGATAATATAACATATAATAAACTTAATGGGAGAAAAGAACATACCTGATTATGCCAGAGAGACTGCATAATTGTTTCAATATTCTCAAGGTGGAAGTTGTACAGCCTTTGTAAGATATTTTGTCCCGTAAAGAGTACGTTATCTTTTTGGCAGTAGAAAATTCGCCACAATCGTAAATTTCAAAGACGGTTCTACGAACTACGTCTTTTTCAAAGTTATCTGAGTTTGTCGTTCTTTTTTGGTACGTTAATGTGCTTTCTAGGTGATTGAAACATTGGAGCAGGCTCCGATCCACATTGTTTTGCCCCCGAACATATCCGAGAAACGGTAGCTTGATTCACACCACACGCTTGACCTGTTAGAGCCTGGCAGTTCTTAAAGTCAATTTTACTGCTCTCTTCTTCACTCGAACATTTTTTTTAAAAAAATTGTACACCTCAAAAATCACCTGTCGTGCCTGGCTTCGTACAACACTGTATTGTTCTCTCTTCTCTCGCTATCACTACCAATTGGTTTACTCAACGACATGCTGCACACACACACACACACACACACACACACACACACACACACTAAAAACGTGGAAAAAACGAACAGTGACGGTATCCTCTTCGTCAATTTCTCCTTCTACCATCACTGGGAACGAACCTGCCCTGTTCCCTTCGCTAATCGGAAAGTTTCGGAATGCAACAGGAACGAAGGGAGAACAAAAACGATACAATGCAAATACGTTAATAATAACATTGCTTCTACAGAGGGAACGGTATAAGCTACAATCACGCTTGTTTTTCGTACATACTCGCAAATTAATTATCTTTCCATCTGTTGAACTACTGACACTTGAAATAATCTATTTATATCCGAGCGCCAGGTACACGATTTAGTGGCGAGGTGAAACAGGTTCTGAACTAGGCAACGCCGCACGTCTGTGATTCGCTGGTGCTGTTCAGCAGTTCAAGGCCATATGCAGGAGATTTGACGCGCACTCTAGCCGTGGATGTTAGTTAAGACATGTTGATAGTTCGTTGTGCTAAGAGATGAAAGCGAGAAAAATTTAAAGATGTTTACTATTTATTTTGATACTAAGTTTTCTTAGAATTTCTTCACTGTAAATGTAGAGGATATCACTATGTTGATTCATAGAGGCAGCTGTGTTAATGCCGAGTACACCTGTGTATTCGTTTTCGTTTCATTGTGCAATAGCTTGACAGCAACACGCGATTTGTTCCAGATCGCAGCGCGGGGCAAGACTGCGCAATAAATTCCAGGTGAATAGATATTTTACAAATCTGCAGTAATTATTGGACAGATGTAAATTTCAACTATGCCGTGTATTTAATAAGGATGAATCTGGTGTCAGCACAGTTCCTTCGAAACCTCCAAAGGTGATAAGCGTGAAGGGGAAAGGATCGGAAAAAAAGTTGTTGGTGGAGAACCATCAATGCTATATGTCGTAAGAGCGCGTCATTTCTCCTCCATTCTTCTTTCCACGGAAGAGAATGAAAGCGAGCTACTTGATGGGGTGCCGCCATCTTCTATTGGTATGATGATGAAAACGAACTTCCTTACTGAAGAGACGTATCAAGCTGGCAACGTCAAAGAAAGAGTACAGTTGCCCTAGTTGTAGTGTTGTCCACAGGACGAGACGGAACAGGCTTTTAAAAATTCGAGACGAGACGAGATTGACCATGTGTCATGAGACAAACAAATATTTTCGAGACGAGACAGGCCAAAGTCTCGTCTCGTGGGCAACACTACCTAGTTGCAAGTACAGCGAACTCCCAGTCGAGGATTGGTGGCACGAAAACTGAACCTCATATGAAACAGGAACCTTTATTTGTGATTTGTGCTAGGGATCCCCCAGCCGAGGACTTGATTCACTGTGCCACATGTCTAACAACGCGCTGCGGGTAAGACTGCGCGTTTGCATGGTCATGCTTTTCGTTTGTTTTCTGATTAAGTATTGTTTGCTGAGCTTTCGGAAATTTACTGTATGTTGGCAAAGGATAGTGCATTCTGTGTTACTTTTTCCGTGTGTTACTATAGATTCATAACTTCAATAAAACATAATGAACAAATACTGCGCAGTCTTGCCCCATCTTACTCTATATTTATCCGTATATTATTACCTTACTCCTAATGCTTAACACTGAAATGAATGGAAATATAATACCTTTTTGTTGTCAATAATTTCAATTTTGTTGTACTGCACGAGAATATGACGTTGAAATAATATGATGTATTATTATAATTACATAATTTAAAGCTACGCTGTATACATTAGTTTTGAAACTGACGAAGAAAATGAACAAATGAACGTAGATTAATGAGTTAACACATGGAGTTTTATAATATTGGCATCCGAGTTTTCATTTAACTTTAGCAAAATGTAAGCGGCTATTGTTTTCAGAAGAGAAAATTGAGCCCTACTGAGACTTACACCACAGCTTATACTTCTACCGTCACATTTGCATGTCTGGCCTCGAAGCAATGTCGCTAGCGACGCATGCTGAAATAACTTTGAAGCATCTAGTTAGCATACTTTTCGTAGCGCTACTATAGCAAAGGGCTTATTTTATCTTCTCTTTACTTTTTTTTTCGTTCTGCTTCTTTGCTATTTTTTTCTGTTTATGTCCATCTATCCTTTCCGTTATTTTTTCCTTATATATTTCTTCATACTCTCTTATTTCTTCTGTCTATTCCTCTATATTTGTCTCATTCTATCTCTTTCCCTTGTCCTTCCGTCTATCTTGTCTCATTCCTCTTTGTGAGGGTGTGGATTTTTCACTACAGTAAAACCTCGTTAATCCGGAACCCGATAACCAGGACTTCACTTAATCCGGACAGGCAAAAGGGAAAAAAAAGGCAGAAGCAAGGTTCTAAATGTGGCTAGAAGTCAACAAGAGAACTTCCCAAAGAAGACAAGTCAACCACTGATGAAATTCTGTTTCCCGCAGACTTTGTACTGTACTGTATAGTGTATTTAGGCCTATGCCCTTTAAATACACCATAATAAAACGTGTTTTGTTGCTATAAACTGAGTTCTAATGCACTTTCTACTGTTCTTTTAGGTTATTTCAGTTAATACGGACTTTCATTAAACCGGTCAACTTATCTCCCCCCCCCCATTAGTCCGGATTAATAAGGTTTTACTATATTATAAATGATTATAAGTTACTATTTTCTTTGATATTTTGCTTTGAGTCCATTTTATGCACAGAGAGGCTAATCGGGACTGAACTCACAGTCTAAAGTGGAATCAGAACCACTGTGTCATGTTCCTCCACGGGCATCAAATCCGGGAGTAACCCTTTTCATACACAACATATTCTTTGAATAACCTTGTGTCCCGTGCAGTTTATGAAAAAACTGTACGGGACACCAAAAATTTTACAGACAGCTTTATACGTAATTATAATCTGCCCTTTCAACCGCGCTTGTCTGCAACAATGGGGCAACCACCCGCTCGATATAGATCGTTCAAGGTAAAGGAAATTAAACCTGAATGCAACTATCTCTTCCCAAGAAATGAGAAAGACTTCACTTCGCTACAAGGATAGGGACATAACACGTTTCGGCGGTTCTGCGTCTACGCTGCTGTCGCCATCTGTGAATGGCTTTTTCCGCAGAACGAGCAATTTCACGTTTGGATTGGGTGCGGGTGGCAGATTTTCTTATCTCAAGTTGCCAGCGAGTGATTACTAGGGAATTTGGTACGAGATAAAGTCTTCCCAAAACTGAGGCGAAAATTCATCACAGGAAAGCACAAGGAAGAAAGGGAGACGGAGGGATTAAATGAAGTTGGGCGAAAACTCAAGTATGTTAACTTTCCTTCCGGTAGTGTCCGGGTCGTCGTGGGGATGGCGCTGCCTCCATCATTTTCTTTTAAGTTACGCAAATCTGAGAGAAATAATCCACCAAAAATTGCTCCTGTATATAGAAAATAGACACTCGCAATCGCAACTAATTTCATTTTCCTTCTTTCTTTTTTGAAAATCAGAAAATGGATTTATCTATAAATCTGGATTTATCCAGAGTTTTCCATCTGGGGCGTGAGCTTGTATTTACGGGAGGTGGGGTAATTTTGTAGACAAATTGATCATGAATTGAGTCTTGGTGAAAAATGTTGATTAAATTTGGGAAGGAGTGTTGAGATGTGCGCTAAATCACTCTTTCACTGCGAAAACTAGAAAATAGCATATTCATCCTGATGTGTATGCAGCCATTCAGAACGGATTCACGATTGCCACTGCATTCATTTTGTTTCTGTCTTACTTGATACTAAAATCTATGGTACTATATATGGGAAGCACAGTCGTGGAAAGAAAACTTCCCATAAGACTACTGTTATTACAGCCCTATGGGGGAAGTATTTATTTCCATGGCTCTACATCATGACAGTAGAGTAACTAAAAGGAAAAATGAAGTCGCATAATTTATCCTCTCCCCCTCATATCAATCATGTATCAACCAACCTCCACACATGTTGCATATTCTGTTGCGTGCTTTTCCATTCATAAAGTTTGCCTAGAGGTATTCGCTTTCATTGGCCACACTGCATATTTTTTAAAAAATGTTTGTCTCTTTGTTTCAAGTCCATTTCATGCACAGATTAGTGTTGCCCACGGGACGAGACGGGACAGGCTTTTAAAAATTCGAGACGAGACGAGATTGACCATGTGCCATAAGACAAACGAATATTTTCGAGACGAGACAGCATTTCCACGAGACTCCACGAGACGAGACAGGCCAAAGTCTCGTCTCGTGGGCAACACTAGCACAGATAGGCTAATCGGGACTGAACCTACAGTTTAAAGTGGGATACGAACCACTGTGCAATGTGCCTCCACCGGGTATCGAACCCGGGAACCCCTTGATTACAAGGCGATGACGTTACCACTACGCCATCGGGATTGTTTACCAACAAAGAAAATAAATATCAGTGGCAACCTTGGTGTAGTTTCATACGTGCAGGATAAAAATTTGTTCTTGCGAGGCTATCTCTCAAACAGGGAATTTTTGGGGGGGACATTTTTTTTTTAGTTTAGCTATCGATTCTATATATGTTCACACAAAAATGAGGGGAATCGTTTCGTTTGATTGACTTGTTATTGATTTTTAGTTATGGTTATTATGTACAGTTTTTCAACCTACTTGTGGGTGATCGCGGGTATGGAGTTCAAATGAAACACCACCTCTTATGCCTTTAGAATCGGTTTGGAAGAGGGGGAGGGGCGTGTTGTAGGCATCAATACAAGGTTAGTCAAGCAGACAAACTGTTAAGAATAAGGTTCAGTACACAAACAACGGCAGAGTCTGAGCAGAAGGTAAGAAAAGGTATGCTTCATTTTGAAACTGTGGTTGTTATGTATGTCTTATTTCTAAGTTTTAAAATATTGTCTCCAGTTACGACATGCTTAAAAGGAGTCACTATTGATTATGGTAGGGGTTCCCAAACTTCATCATTTCTCGGCGCCCTTAGTGTTTCAAGATTTTCCCGCGGCGCTTAAGTCAGAATGTAGGCCTATCTAACACTTCCAACGCTCAGTTAGTGGTTAGTTTGCCTTAAGTTAAACAATAAATACATATTTCAAATTCAGAAATATTTTATGTGTAAAAAGTACTAAATAATCACATATTTAGAACAAACATATCATTTCAGTGAAAATATTGGAACATATCGAGGCGCCTCTTTAAGCTAGCCACGGCGCACACTTTGGGAACCACTGGATGTGTCAACAGTAATTTCTGCTGTGCAATAAAAATTGCAACAGACGAGATTTACAGTATGTTGGGAATCTTTTCTTGTCAGTGTTGAAATATTCATCTAGAAAAATGGTCTACAGCTGGTGGAATCTCGAGTGAAACCCAGTAAACGATTTTCTATGAAATGGGGATCGATGAATCTATATTAGAGATTCTCGTCATCGTCTGAAAGTTGATATTTTCTACAAGTGTCTCGATAGTTTGATAATGCATCTTTCCGACAGGTTTTCAGAACATGCATCTGGCATATATTCTCAGACGACTTACTTTACTGCAGCCAATTTAGCAACTACAGGGGAAGAAATAGGTCTACCTAGTAACACATTTCTGCACTTTGCAATTTTTATAACTTAAATGAAGTGCAAGTTGCGAGAGAGCTGCAAGCCATCATAACGATATACGCGTATTTGTCTGTCGGACACCATCGACCTAAGTGATATTGGGGTAGGAAAGTTGGAAAAGAAACAAAAATCAACAAAATTAATAATCTTTGAACAACTGCTCAAAAGAGAGTGAAAGTTCAGGTACAGACGACTTCTGAAGAAGTTATGGGTCAGCAGAAATGGGTTAAGAATGGCTTTCTTAAACCATACCGTGTTGTCCATTTTTCGACCTTTCCAAATTTGCAGGTATTGTATAAAATTCTGATCTCCATACCAGTGACAAGTTGCTCTGCAAAACGCACAATAAGTGTCATAAGAATCATTAAAAACAGACTACGTTCGTGTATGGCTGATGAGTGGTTAATGTCAACCTTAATTCCATCCTGTGAGTCCGATATTTTAAAAGTGGTGCAAAATGAGTAAATTATCACCAACTTCGCTGCAGCAACTTTGCAACGTCAGAAGTTATTATTGAAATATTATTTGAATCAATATCAAAGTAATATACATGTAAATGTCTATCGTATATTGTAAATAACACCTAAAGTAAATATATATTGCTTAAATATGTTTGTATTATATTGCTCGGTATATTTTGTCTGACCAAAATAATTTGAGTAAATAATTCGGCATATTCTACCCTTTTTTGTGGGGGAGAGCGTAATAGGCCTTGGGGAGGATGGGTATCCTACACTGCGTTTCCGTTGTATTGTAACGGCACGGTGTGTACGTACGTATGCGGGAAAGAAGTTCTGGACATCATATCAGCGAGAGAGAGCAAAAGTTACATAAACCTGATGGTCTTGATGACGTAAGAGCCAAATTAGTAGGGAAATCCGTGGGTCATATTGTCCCTGAATATTCATGCAGTGCAAGCAACTTCGGAGGCAGACACAAACAAACACATACGCCATCTACTGAATAATTCAAGAGTTTCACTTGTGGGAAACTGAGGGAGTTAAAGCCAAACGCACTCGTGCTTAGGAAGCCTTCCTACGGTAGGTAACCTGATATGACTCAGGATTTGCATTGAAAATATAGAAAAATGCAAAGGAGGGCGGTTCCATGTATAGCTTGCCTAGAAACATAACTTAGCTACTGGCTTTTCTGACACAATTTTGTGATTACATTCATGAACACTTTATGATGTTGTCTTCGTTTTATATGGAGGAAAGGAAGCACAAAATGGCACGAGTATATTAATGTTAGTTTGCCAAATTTCAATGAGTCTCACAGATTGAGTAGTGGTTAAGTCCCCCTTTAGACGAAAACATTTTCCTTAATATTTGTGCCATGACCAAAATGTTTCCGTGTAAAGTGAAAAATCTAATGGCATTTCAGGTGCAATGGCATATTTCATATCATTTCTCAAGAGTAGAATCGGTCATATTGCCATAGCATTTTTCATAGCATAACCAATCAGAAGCAAGCTCTAGGTCACGAGTGCATATATAATGGCGGCCAAGTAAAATGCAAACAACGTATCACTTCACATTTTTAAAAGCCGATAATTATTCAACCGAGAGGAATAACGTTTCCTATAAAATGTTTTTAGGTACAAATTATGGCGCAGTTTAAAATACACACTTTATAGCGTTTACTGTACACGTATGAAAGAATATTTTAGTTGTTTCAATTGTTAACACCGTGCACTCATAATAGATTGTGTAACTCGGCGTGCATTTCGTGCTGTATATATTATACATTGTAATTGCAAGAGCTAACCGAAATGTTCCACGAAATGTTTCTGTGAAAAGTACTATCTGTTATAAGAGTTTTTGGGAGCATTTATGGTAGTAAAAATGCTATAGCAAATGCTATCGTCTAAAGCGGGCCAACAGACCTAACCTAACAACATTTTCGTGTGACGTCAGCACACGAAGTTGGTCTCTCGTTGTGCAATAAAGGAGATCCGAAAAAAAGAGGAGGAAATGTCTCTTGGTGTCTTCCTTTTCCACGAGTTCCTCGTATGAAAGGAACGCGACGCTACGAGTGCTGCGATACATCAGACGGAGTGGTTTTGAGTTACACAAAGGACTCTTTTTACTTTTCTTCGCCGCTAATAACACGCGTTTGAAAGCAACACTTCTCCCTCATTCACTCTTTCACACTTGCTTTCTTTCATTTGAAGTGGCTGTTCGGTCTTTGTATGCTGTACAGTCAACGGCAAAATAGTACACAAATTGTCTATTTTCATTCCATTTTTATTCTACATTCCTGTCTTGTTTTAAAGAATGGAATTCTGTTGATTTGAAGCTGCTGTTGTCCTCTGCTTATTGACGTTTCCATTTCAATTCATGATCATTAAATTGTGGAGAAAAGGCTGAATGATAATGGTGATGAATAATTTGCCTATTATTATTTGTACCGCTTGGTGTACCAGGCCACTATCACAACGCAGCCGTCGCAGCTTTTTGAATACTGAACGTTTCGAACATGGGTGGAAAATGAGTGTTCGGCTAAGATATTTCTGACCTAACCGGGTCAAGCTCTCTTACAATGTGTTGGTGTTCTGTCTGTATTGTAATAACGAAATCTGAAAATGTCTATGGTATCTTGCAGATAAGTTCATGTATTGGTCGTTAGATGTCTCTGCAGATGGAAATGAAATTTTCATGTAAACTGTAAGACATATAAAGCAATATCTCAAACAAGAGTTTGCTATAAATCAGTAGGATACATTTTATTTTTAAATCTTACGAGATTTCTTGTTATTTCATAATTTAAGCCAATTTTAACAATCATAATGCTCTCACTGTTACTATCGTTTGGTGGAAGGTTATTCTTTACTCGCAATAAACCTTTTTTGAAGTATACGCTGTGAAATAGCATTTGTTAATTGGTCCATTTGTGTGAAACAACAAAAATGGTGGAGTGTGTGAGGTGAATCTAACATTTTGGACATCGTAGTTGAACCAACAACCTGGATGCCTAAATATGGTTTAATCTGTCAACAAGGCAGTAGAATAAAATACAGTATGGCCATTGGGTAAGAATACAGTAGGACACAGAATGTCGCACACGAAGGTTTAATAAGACACTCAAGGATGTTTTTCGAGGAGGGGGCGACGATTGCAGTTGAAGCATTGTTGATTTCATTGTATTAGTATTATAATATGTCTTGCTAAGTTTTTCAGTATTTTTGCACTTTCACTTCTGGATGGTCGTTGGATTTGAGTCGCTCCATTCACTTCTCCCAAAGTTGTACAGGGTGTCCGAGAAGTTCCCGTACCCCTAGGTTTGAGTATCACAGAGAACAATGTCAGTGTAATTTTAGTTGTGGTATTGGTAACACAGCTTTCATGGTCACAGACAGCACTGTTTGGTTGCCACTACGTCATCGGGAAGGCCCAACTGTACAATGGCATTTTATTTTTTTCCCTTCAGCTCCGGTTCAAAGAGAGAGACAGAGCATAAGGCCTTAACCTTCAAATCAAAATAACAATAATAACAACACTTGACGTTTTCCCTCATTATCTCAATTAGTTCAAACCGCCAAACAACCGGTTCTGCCGAATTATTCAAGTAGTTTCACACGTACCGTGACTTTTAGTTGAATCATTTATGACAAACTCTAACATTTCAAGAAAGGGGGAGGGGTCCAACATAAAATTACATAAAATTAACTTTATAGGTAACTTCTTTAAAAAATTGAGAATCATTTCCAGATCTACTTACGAATGTAATATTTGAAATCGGGGGAGGGATAACGAGTTAATGAAGCAACTTGCAGACACTTCACAAGGAAGAAGGGGCTGGATGACGCTACGAAGATGCGAACAACACAGATTGGGTCTGACGTCCCTGAATGCCTACAGGGATATTCAGATTAACAACGGCAGAAAATAGAAACATGTTCCAAGAATGAACAGTCTAATGGCATCACGTCAACCGAAATCTCCCGAGGTCGCTTCGTCTGATGTTCAAGCCTGCAGAAAATCCAATCATTTCTCACTTTTTCCACGAAAAGTGAAGCTTACGTCACTGACGACCCAATCCCAATCGTAGATGTAGGTTGACGGCCTACTTTTGTGAACTACGGACAGAGTTCAGATTCAGCCTTTCGCTGGTGGTGGTGGGGGGGAGGTTACCGTGACTCACTCAACCCTCGTAGCATGACATGGAACAACCACGAACTGGGCAATAAAAGTTCGACGCAGACCCCCATCCTCCCCAGCAACCATTACAATTCGGTCACGATTCAAAACATGGGGCTATATTTACTTCTGCTTTCCGGAAGCAGGAACATGGGAATTAATGATACATTTGTGTTTCGCCGAGTTGCACTTTCATAAAAACTGTCTGATTCATTCTTTCCTTCTTCTATTCCAGATCGCCAGAATGAGAAGAATGCACAACAATAATCCCTTCAAATGATACGGATTATACAGAGATTGAGTAACTGATTGATTTAGTTTATATTACTTCGCTTTTCTGCCACTTTTGGCTAATCGCGAGATGAAGATGAGTGATGATATGATGAAATTGATGAAGATGATGGGGCAAACACAAAGAACGTCCACGCTTAGGACGGGATTCAAACCCGGAACCCCTGGCGTCGTAATCCGCTGTGCTAACCACTCCGTCGTGGAGGTCGGCGATACAGAGATAGAAAGGCTGAAGAACGAGACTGTCCGTCTCGCGCGAGACTTTGGTACTCCATATTAAAATTTTACATTCTTTTGTGACTTATTCACACAGATTAAGTCTGGAAAAAGGAACGTGAAATGTGATATGTGCCCCTTGCAGACCCGTACATCAAACCTGATTAATGAAAAACAAAGTAAAGGCTATAAAAAAAAGACGAAAGAAGATTCCGTTAAATTCAAGTTTGTTTGACCCTGACAAGAGTAAACTAAAGAAAGGGATCTTTGTGGGGGAACAGATAAAGCAAATGCTTTAGAAAAAAAATTTGATTCGAAGCTCGTGGTGAGTTGATTTCGGTGTAATAGAAAAAATGGAGAACTATAAATTTAAAGAGTTAAGAGTCTGTGAGATGTTACAACGAAATGGGTTACAAGACGACCTCAGTCATCATCTTTGTTCCCATCTCGATATATTCCCACAAAACCTAGGTGATGATGCTAGGGATGCGCATAATCAGAGCATTTCTGAACTCGAACATCGTTTTCAGGAACTGTTGGACCCAGTTCCTCAAACGAGAAAGCAAATATGAATATAAGAGACCATTAGTGGCGATTGGGTGCCAATACTCGGGAGGCAAGGACAGTTTACTTTATCTTGGTAGACAAGGCTTACCACTAAGACACCATGCCGGGACATTGGCATCGTCTGAAGTATACTTGAGTATCAGTGGCGTATACTGATCCAAGATCTGGGCTATCTCACAATGTCACGTGGTCCTAGGCTATGAATAGAAAAAAAATACCAACTCCTAAGATATCAGGTTGGGAACTCATAAGAAATCAGGTTGGGAACTCATAAGAAATCAGGTTGGGAACTCATAAGAAATCAGGTTGGGAACTCATAAGAAATCAGGTTGGGAACTCATAGGAAATCAGGTTGCCAACTCATAGGAAATCAGGTTGCCAACTCATAAGAAATCAGGTTGCCAACTCCAGAATCAACATCATCTCACTGATATGAATAATATTATTTACAATTTCTGATCGATTTTTCTCCCGGTCAATTCGCACAATGTCTGTAACACATAAAGTTGCCTGTCAGAGCATTTTTATGGCCAGTTTTGGAATCAGCGCACCGTTTCCATGAAAGGTAAGCACGCTATTTTGAACTGGGACAACAAAGAGTTAATTTGATCATAACACAAATTTTATCACACAATTTTCAAAGGCAAACTTACTCGTGAAGCAAGCAAGTATGATTTTATGTTTTCGAACGCCATCAGGGAGTGCAATATCTGCGAGAAAATCAGACGTTTATGGCACTGACTGTTTGCGTTCAGTTGTTACTATCAAGAGTGATAGGGATTGGAAATATTTCTCATTGTTGCCCAGTGATAAGTCCACAGCCACATGGGTGGCTGAGCGCATTCAGTGATCGTTCCACGATCTCTTTACTGAAGATTCTGGGTTCGATTTCAGTCCCAATCTATCATTTTTTCTATTTAAAAATTATTCCTCTTCGATGCAATAACTTGAGGTAGAAATTCGAATTTAATAGCAAAAATACAAACACAAAAGTCGACGGGATGGGAAAATCTACACCATTGCCAAGCTTACTGTTTCGTTATTCTCACAGTAATAAAATTAATAATAAAATGTCTTCTTAGGAAGACATCTACGAGCGAGAAAGAATGATTCATTACTTGGTTTCTTAATTTTTTCAGGTTTCCTCGTAGTTACCATTAACATTAATAAGAATAAAAATGTGCACTTAATTTCCAGAAACACTAAGTTAATTCCCTTATAAATAAAAGCATTTCATGCTTATATCTGAATCCGAGAGTGGTGCCATCTACGTAAAACAAAAAGTCTACGTCTAGTAAATCGTCGAATGACGAAGAAAATTCTAATTTTTTTGATATAAAACACTGACTTCCAAGTTGGGATTCGCGTTGTTAAATCACAAACTATTGTGTGTAGTTCACCAATTTCGTTATCATTAACGACTCTAGAGCATGGAACAAGGCTGAATAAAGAACAAAATAACGCCAGAAAGGAAGATAGAAGGCGAGGTATAGAATGTTGAAAAATAGAGAGAGGATAAAAGAAAAAACTAAGAAACAGAAAGAGAGAGAGAAAAACACGAAGAAGACAAACTGATAGACAACAATTGGACTTACAGACGGAAATTAGAGAGAGAAAAACTGAAGAAAACACGGCAACAAGGACGTAGTGAGAGAGAGAAACAAAGGTAGAGTAAAGATTAGGTGATATATAGGAAAAGGATGAGAGAGCGAGAGGACGACCGAGGGAAGAGAAAAACAAGATAGAGAAAGAAAACGAAGGAAGAGTCACAGCAGCAACGGAGAGAGTAAACGAGTAGGAGGAAAAGGAACAGAGAAATGTGTGTCTCACACCAAAACTGAGAGAATGAAAGGTAAAGTGACACAGGGACGTACTTGTTTAAAAAATGATGACAATACGTATGGTATAAGCGAGAGACACACAATTATACTTTTCAAATTTTAATTTGAATAACAACATATCGCGATGATGATGAAAATGAATGACGATTTGATGATATTGATGAAGGTACGGAGGCTGTAAAACCACGAAGGGTGTGATGCAGTGGCGTATTTACATTTTCGTTTCTGAGGAAGTGAAATTATTTTATCTGTCCAAGTTTATAAATGTCTGAAGGCCACTCAATCCACGATTATAGTTTTACCTCAGGAACTTAGGCCATTCTTTATATAGGGCGTGCATTGCAAAATGAGAATTTAAATATTATTGTGAAGGACATTTCTGGGGGCCAAAGTCCAATATCCCCAGGTAAATACGCGCTGGTGTGTTGTGTAGATTAATATTGTTCAGTTCTCTTTCTACTTTTCTCCCAATTTATACGAATCACGTTCTCAATGACGACACAATTATAAAGTTACCTCACTAAAGTTCCTCGCCTCCAACTTTAAAATAAAACGCCTGGTAACGACCAGGTGTGCACACATGGTATAGGTGCAGTAGGTCTTCACATTTAATCACGGCAGTGTGTGTCCACCTTCTCGACATACGGAAATCGGAAGGACTGATTCTTTGCATGTTTTTTTTTATTTTACTTTCACGTAAGGTAAGGTTAGGTTAGGTTAGGAGTGTCTAAAAATCCTGATTGTGTCAGTTTTCTGATTTGCAGTGTTCACTGAACACTCCTAACCTAACCTAACCTAACCTACGTGAAAATAAAAGAAAGAAAACACAAAAATGAAGAACTCCCTACCTATTCAAATGTGGAGACATACTACACTTATTGTCTTTATTCTTCTTCCAATGTGGAGACATACTACACCTATACCTGCACACATAAGGCTGAGGACACTTGGTTATAATAAATGTAGGTTGATATACCTATTTATCATGTGTGGTGCTCCTTGAATATGATACAAGAAGGGAAAACATGCCTCAAAGATGCATAGCGTTATAGCCTTAAAAACGGACCAATAAAACAGAAGCAGCCTACATGCTAGGTTCAAACCAAAAGGAAAACAAATATTGTGTTATGCTTGGAGCTGAAGCACTAAATCAAACATTCACTATCGCATCCAGTGCGTGTCAGAATATGCTACATTGTTGCCTTGTTTACAGACCATAAGAAAGGACTACAAAAAAAAAAGCGCGTACCTATTAGAGTTCAAGCAAGAGATAAGTGTACAGTTTCTTTGTTTATAAGCTCGTGAAAGTTAAGTTAACAAAGACAGAACAGGACCAACAAGTGAAGCAAGAAGTTGACGTTCACCCTTTTGTTTACTGGTAAACAACAATTTGCCCCAGACAATTTTACAAGGCAGAAGCTGCAATATGTCCTGTTCTAGAACACTCCCAACTCACCCAGTTACGATCTTCTTTTTTCTCCCCTTGTTTTAACAACCCTCAGAGCCTCTTCGTATGGTAGACATGAGGGTCACCTCACACACCCTTTCCACGAAGTAGTCTGCGAGCAACGGACGAGGCCTGTTGTTATATATTCCTGGAGAACATTACTTCACAACCACGACCTTCTCAATGAGCACTCGTCGTTGAAGAACACACGCATTGCACACTCACTGAGCACACACATTACACTTTCTCAGAGAACCTCGGGACGATGTTCCTCGTCCGTTCTTTATTGATCTCTCTCACTTCGGGGCGCAACGGACATGCGCGGGGGGTCAATATATGCCGGCGAGGAGGTGGGCGGGGGAATGGGTCGATATGGAAACGCCCAAGAGCACGTGTTTGTGCGCATATGTGAGTGACGTAAGCAGCGGGAAAATTGACATACGACCGGCCAGAAAGGGGGTAAAATGTTATCGTAGGTTTCTAAACGTGGTGAGTCTCAGCGTAGTGCTTTGCTGTCAGGGGTCCCGGATTAGATCTACGCTGGGTTCAAGTTTGACCATAGGAGCAGTGGTGTGGGGTCATAACCCTATTTGTGCAGTATTCCTAAAAAAAAAGTCAAAGGCAGGAAGAGATGGCAAGATGAAGGCTAACTAATAAAATACTATACTATATTATGTAACCCTCCCTACTTTCGAAAATTCTGGGCACGCTACTGCATAGAACATGTTATTAATAATAACAAAAGGGTGACAGTTCCGTTGTTTGATGAAATATTACATTCTAATTCATTGATAATATAATTTACTATATCTTACCTTCTCCGTGATGTGGGTCTACGCGTAAACAACGATAGACATGTAGACTATTTTATACACGTAGATTACGCAATGTAAACAACATGACGAAAGGTGATAACTTAGCAAAGGGCGCCATGGAATAAAAAGACAATTATACTGCGAATCAGTTGCTGATGTGCGAGGAGAACTTTTCATACTCTTTCTTCCAAATTCGAACAATTTCTCACCTAGGAAGAAACCTAATACAGGAAATATTCTAGTGCATTATGGGAAAAGTCCACTCTTGCCTCACGACTGCCATCTGTTGTTCTTTTTGCATAATATTTATCTTCTTCCATAGTTGATAATAAAAGTAATAGAAATTTTGTTGTAAATAGGGTTCTTTTCATTTCGTTAGGAACCAATATAGTTGAAAATGTCACTTTCCTTTCATGAAACCATTGAAAGTTAATTTTAATGCACTTTAGATTGTCTACGTAGTCTATGTAAACTACAACCCAATGTAATCTACGCGTACATTACGTGTAGACAATGCATGTAGAAGTAAACTTATAGTCTACGGCACATCACTATCTTCTCCAACATCCAAAGCTAATGTATACACCGTGGGCTCGCAATACAATTGAAAACACACTAATAAAACGATCACATTCCAATACAGTACGTACTAAGTACGCACCGCAGAGCTCTCGCATAGGCTTTAAGGTGTAAGTGGTTCTAGGTTCGATCCCCGGTGGGAGCTCAAAATGTAATAGTTGACCCAGTATTGTGAGGCCAATTAGGAAGCTACTTGAAACAATGGGAATCGACTGTGGTCTCGAAAAGGAGGAAACAGCGGAGATGTAACTCAACAGTGCGGCACCTAATTCAAAGCAGCTTGGGAGGCTCTGACCTCCAAAGGGCTGTTGCGTCTTGGATCCGCTCCAGTATAGTTAATTTTAGTTTATAAACACACACACACACATACATATACATACATACCGTAGTGTCAGTTGGAGAAAATGGATAATTCATTACATAATAATATTTAGGCACAACAGTTTCAACTTTCCAAAAGAATGGGCTATCGCAACTTATTTTATCACAAAGTCCCGAGATTTTTATGTAGCCAAAGCGTGTAAAATATGTAGGCATACATAAATATGTAGAAAAATCGTAATGGTGATTTGCGTAATTCTAGGTCATTTCCTCAGCTCCTGTGCATTTTCTTTTCGAGTGAATTTCTCGAAAATTACATTCGGGCCACTATCTGAACTTCCAGTTACTATTCCCAGAAACAGCAGGGATTGTGTGGGAAATAGGTGGTAGTGAAGAAAGAACACACAAAGCCTTGCTTTTGGGAGTGTGTTATTTTTGTGACTTGAAACAAGTAAGGTGACAAGCCTTGCCAAAGTCGGAAAAAAATTACAGAATTGTTGGGGAAATGTTTGTCTCACAAATGCATCTGCACTAATCAGTAACAACTAAACAAAATGTACAAATAACGAATTTTGTGTAAAAATATATACTCAAAGCGGAAAATATTAATTTACCTCAAAATATATAAAAAATATATATACATAAAATTCGTTTACATGGTTTCTAACAGCGAAATTCACCGAAAGTAAAAAATATGTGCTTACATAAAATTAGGGCATTATTTACCACTATGTGATGTCGTACAGATGGCGCAATCAAGTTTATTGCCAAGTAATCGATGAAAACTGTTAAAGTTAGCTAAAATCATATTTTGAAAGATTGTGCTAATTTACACATTTTATCTGTAATATATCCGGGTCCTTTTTCCAGCATGGGAATTGCATATTTATGTTAAACTTGTAATATTATGTAGAAGGTACAGCCTACAATAAAATAATACTTCCATTAAAAAAAATGCTGGTAAATACGTAATATCAAAGAGTAGGCTACTATACCATCTTGTGTGTTATTTTGTTGTTTTTAATTTTGCTCTTTTCACTGCTGAAAATCTCAGAGTAAAATTTGTGCTGTATCTTAAAATTTTCTCAATATACACTCCTCACAAAAAGCTTGGAGTATTGTTACATTAGACAATAGGTGATAGACACGGCCTTGGAATGCAACAGCACATGATATCTGTCTGGTGGACGTTCTCGTCCTTTCGCCGACATATGCCACTGTGCCTATCACCTATTGCGTAACATAATAATATTCCAAACATGTTGTTGTACCTAATGTAACAATATTCAAACTTTTTTTGAGGAGTGTATAAATAAGTAAGCTCTTTAATTGTTTTGTTTACATATGGGTGTGTATTCTGTCTTGAGCTACTAGTCTCAAAGTGTTGACAGTTTCGACGTCACACTTACACTCTAGTGTAAAGTAAATAGACGTTACTCCGGTAGAAGAATCTTGAACGCAAGACCACAACCAGTGGCGCGTTCTAAAAGTGTGTGTGGGAAGGGGGGGGGAGTATACTTTTCTCTTTTAGCAGTCAGCCCTCGTTTTGCCACATTGTCCTGCTTTCGACGATCTTCTTTTAGGAATACTGGGCCAAAGAGAAACGCTTGGGCACGCCACTGACCCCAACCAAGCAAGCCTGGTTCCATTACATCGCATCTGACAATCTCCCAGAACCCAGAATGGGGAACAACAACCGCGGGCGACCCGGTATAACTGGAAAGCCGCCTGTAACCTGGCAACCGACCTACAAGGGTGCATCTCCCTGGAGACAAAGAGGGCCGATGACCGGGTGGGAAGGGGGGGGGGCAGATGCCATTGTTCGCCCCCTCCCCCTTTTACGTAACGAACAGCCTCCGTCTGGAGTCTCCGACCCGGCTTTCAAAAATGGCTCGGGGACATGGAGATCAGGAGTTGGAGGGTGAGGGGTAAGTTGAAGTGAAATTACGAAGGCAGTCTAATGATGAAGGACTATCAGTGTTGCTATCTCGTTGCGATTTTACCATGTAGCGCGCCACTTTCCCATGTTTACGTTGCTTTCTGTAACTTTTGGTGATGAAAGCATGCTCGCTATGGAACGCTCATACACAGGCTGGGACTAGAACCCGGAACCTTCGATGGAGAGATCGTGAATCGAACACTCGATGCGCTGCCAACGAAGTGTCTGCTGCAGTGTGTAGGGAATGTCCGCAAAAAATTCCCTTTAGTACAGTTGCCACATACATGAAAATTTCCCTAAGTACTCATACATCTTTAAATTCAGTTTTCCATTCAAACAAGATTAAGTAACGTTCCATTCCTTTATTTTACGTGCTACTGTATAACATTTTATGTATTCATGTACTTTTTTTGCAGTTTGTCTTATTTTCCTCCGAAATAGTTTTTCTAGGGCATCAAGCCATTATTTGCATTAATGTTGTTTAAAGGAAATACTGTGTAGCTTACCCTATTCAGATAATGCATAATAGTAATACCACGTAAATGGAAATTTTCTTCAGTACATTTGCCACAAGTGGAAATTTCATTAGGTGCATTGTTTCGCCATAAAACAAGAAACTCCTCTGTTCATTGTTGTCCAAGAGCCTTCCCGATGACGTAGCAGTAACGCTGTCTCCTTGTAATTAAGGTGTCCCGGGTTAGATCCCCAATGGAGGCACATTGTCGTTCGGATCCCACTTCAAACTGTAGGTCCAGTTCCGGTCAGCGGACCTGTGCATAAGATGGAATTAAAACAAAACTTGAATATACTTTGGACATTGTTGGTTCATGAAAGAATATTCCTCTTGGTACTTCATGCCAAGGGTGCATCCTTTGTTGTATTGTTGGCCATAAATGCGGTTCGTTGTTGGCCCGTAAATGATATTTATTTAAAATATATTTAAGGTGCCCCTTAAAGGAAGCGCAATGTTACAATGGAAATGTAAGTTTTCATCTCTGATAAAGACATACTTATTTGTTTCTGTGCAATTATGATAAACAAGAAGGAAATTTCCTAGGAGAATCATCATTTCTGGGTATGGCAACACTGTGCAGGGACGCCCGAGCTATTTTCAGACGAGAGGTGGGTCACACGCGGAATGGTTCATTTGACATTTGTGATTCCCAGAATCTATCTTCGTGGATGGACGCCATAAACCATTCCCAGTGGGAAGATGAGTTCTGGATGAGACCGGAACCCACATTGTTGTCCCATTTTGTTGTCATTTACGGCCATTGTCTGTTGTTAGCTCTTGGCTGACAATGAAATATGATTACGGTCTATTTGCACACTGTCCCTTCCCCTTCCCCTTCCCCTTCAATCTGTCTGCAAAGCTCTAATAATGATGGCCTTATAGTCGGCATTACATTGCACATCCGCTAGGGAACCATTTCTCCCTGCAGAAACATTTCTTCTGGAACTTCTGCTTACAGAATAGCCACGATTTGTCACATTTTATGATAACAAAAACTTCGCGGAAAGCTAGTACTGTATCTCCTACAGCATTTCTGTTAACAGAAACGTTACGGTAGGATTTCCTGCAGAGTTTCTGCTTGCAGAAACGTTACGGAAGTATTTCCTGTAGTATTTCATCCTGCAGAAATATCACAGAAGCAGAAACGTTACGGAAGCATTTCCTGTAGCATTTCTCCTTGCAGAAACGTTACGGAAGTGTTTCTTGTAGAATTTTCCATGGCTAAACATTACGGAAGCAATTCTTCTGACAAATGTCCAATGCACTCTGTTCACAACATTACCACTAGTTCTAGACGCTTCGTCGGTCCGTTGGTTCAGGGTTCCGCGGCTGCCCGGTTGGACGGTCGTCGGTCCCTGGTTTACCTCTCCCGTTAAGGAAACGCGAATTCTACCACCAGGTAACTGTTGATTCCAGGTTTCATGTGACTGGATCGGTCCAGCGGTGAGCTACGTCGCGCATAAAGTGGTGTTGTCTCTCATTAGTAGTAGTAGTAGTAATAATAATAATAATAATAATAATAATTGTTGTAATAATAAACAATAACCCTTCGATTCAATTGAGACGAGTTATACAGCTTCAATTCAAAACTAACACCAAAATATTGACCATAATCGGGATATACATCTATATATAAATGAATCAGGAACACCTCTAGAGCAACGAATATATACGTGTATTGGGTAAAAATAAACACAATACACTCATGCTGCAGGGGTAAACGCAAGATACCTTTACACATGACAAGATAGCAAATCGCCTCTTTTGTTTATCTTCCACGTACTTTCAACATTTGGAATTTCTACTAGCCCCTTAGGCTTGCTTATGGTTCGATGTACATACGCGGGGCATAGCGCCGTCACTTACGAGACACGGTTAGGTAAAGTCGCTCCGGCTAGAGTTTGGACTTGAGGAACCCCAGACTTTTCGTCTCCACTTGTGCTAGTGTGAAAGGGGGGAAAGCGGTGTTGCCAAACGTCTGAGAGTCTTTTTTTTTTTTAGTCGTACAGGACATCTTTCCTGTCAACATGCACCCTTCACTCGCTCGCATTTCAGGCAGAGGCAGGGAGGCGGAGACCCACGCATTCGCTTGCTACACCGCGGCAACCGGCTTCGCCGTGCTTAGCCTTTTTGGGGGTGGACTCTCTCGAGGATGGAAAGGGGGGGGGGACGATGAGCTGAAAACTCGGAATTATTGTGGAGGGTTAGAATTGTTTCTAGGGTATTGTGGAGACTCTTCGTATGAACATCTCACTGCAATCAAGGTTTAGGGTCCAGTTACTTGTCGTGGCATATTTCGTTTTGCTCGGCAGTTAAAATTGCACGTCGAGTTCAGATTACTCAATATTATCCATCCTTTATAGTTTATATTAATTTCATTGTTGTCTACACAGCGATATCAAATAGTGAATTGTAAATTGATTGGAAGTGAACGAACATTATGTGTTTTACTGATATCCTCACAAGAGTATCTACAGCATGTTTAGTAAGATCCTGAGATTTAGGTTGAATTCAGAATTTATGCGATATAGAATGGGTGGTTGGGTCGAGGGGGTACTCATGGGGCTGCAGTTCCCTCCCGAAATTTTGAGAAATTCAAAAGTTTCAACTAAAAGTATAAAAAAAATCAGGAAAAACCAAATTGGTAACTGAAGAACCTCTTAAATCAGCCTCCCAAATATCATTTTTGTCTTTAAACCACTTTTAACCGTGGTATCAGTATCGGAAGATATCGGTTGGATTATATTTACCGACACCGGTCGATACTTTTCCAACATTTTAATCTTTCGCGAGGCTTGCAAATATGCAGCAAGCACTTTCAGGTTGTCCTTGAATTTATGCATAATTCTAAGTTTCCGTTATTTTGAACCAATGTTGTATGGAAAAGTGTATTTTGTGATTACGTAATAGTATTTTCAGATTTTGATGTAATTCTTCCGTTTAAAGCACAACCCTAATAAATTGATACACACAATTGGAAGTATTTACTTACACACTAATATTTGTAAATATTTGGAACAGCTTTTAATTAATACGCGTCTATTTTAAACAAGGGTATCGGTGAGATAGGTAAGAGAATCAGCATGGGTGTGGATATCCGTTCAACTGTAATAATTATGAAATGTTTTATTACTTATTCCGCCCCACTGGGGAAAATGCAGCTTTGTAACATCCACATTTACAATTCCAACCCTCCGAAATAAAATCCTGCTTACTCCATTGGTACTATAGCATGTTATGATGCGTCTGTCTCCATTCAGCGGGACTTTTCCTTCCCGATGGACATCACGGACGTTCTGATATTTCCCAGAGCAGCTGCTGTTCTTCAAATCACTTTTTTAAACGGAATCAAAGGGCCATTATTATCTCTTTCATTTTCAAAATAATCTCGCACTGCACATACTAATTCACGAGTCTGGCCACGCAGAGGAATACCACGCCCGACAACTTTTTCTTTCTTCCGATTTCGCCGGTGTATTCGCGTTAGGCTCATCATCTTTCAGTATAAAAATCACAGATACGAAAAAAAAAATCACAAACAAACCGCACAATAACGCCGAACTTTTGCTGTCAGGCATACATTTGGCAACGCAGAATACCACGAGAATTTCCCCTCACCACGGCAAATGGTCAAAGCCGATTGGTTCAGCGGTTCACGTGACCCTCCCTAACTTTAGACAGAAAAGACAAAGATAGAATTTCCAAGTCCATTCTTTGGGCGGAAGCATTTTAGGTGGCGTTACAGTTTCCAGAAGTAAACATTAATTAAAATTACATTTGTCGAGGCGCTACTTTACAAAGAGAATCAAGTATACACTAAATGAAGGACATTAGGAAATTAACTGATTACAAATACACAATTACTGATGATAATAATAGCTACGGTAATAAAAACTAGGACATATTAAAATGGTTAAGATGGTTATGTTGATTAGTCGCTAGTTTTGCAATATATATATATATATATATATATATATATATATATATATATATATATATCAGGGGCGTGCCGTGACCTTTCGTGATAGGCAAGCGATGGGTTAATTTTTCGTTTCGGTTAATTATAACAATTTCAAATATAATATAGGCCTACACACATCCCTATCTACAATAATGTGCATAATGGTGAAGTATCGCGCTTGAGTGTGTGAAGTGCATACATACCGTAAAATCAAATCTTCGCTGAAGGTTTATAAAGAAGAAAAAAGCCTCTCGATATAAACTTGTAAATTTCAACCATGAAAAAAATAATGATTTACTTGATATTTGAGGGCAACTGTAAATTAAATTACGTTCTTTTTTAACCCTAAAAATAATAAACATCCTATTAGCATAAAGTTTCAATCTTAAATAAACGGACGGGTTTCGGTTTCTTACTTGGCTAGAATTATGAATCATGACTTGTCTTCAGTTGGATGCAAGCGCAGATGTGATTCTGGGAACGTTCATGTCTTTGCACTGCATTATAAAAATTGCTCAAGTCACTGTAGCTTGTTCCTAAATTTGTATTGAACAAAACACATGGCCAACAAAATAATTTATTAAGATCATTGCTGCCACATAATATTGTTGTACTGAGATGTTTTAAACTGCCTAATGAAAACTTTCCCATCTTTCTTAGTTGGTTTGGTTATGCACAGTTCAGGACACGGTCGCTCATGATTCACGATCACAAGCTCCAACTTTACACCATATGTTCTCGAACTGAATGGTTTTGAAAGAAGGTCCCTAATCAAGGCCTTACCTGCAGCACTGCAAATTGATGGCTCTTCTGATATGTCAACCATGGCGGAAATTTTCAATGTAATTTTACACCAGGTACAAAAACACGACAGAAAAAAAACAGCACAATATCACAGTAAAAAACAACACGCAACAGCAGCACCCACGCTTCTAAATTAACCTTCCTTTTCACCCTAACCTGCAGTGTTACATACCCTCCATATTTCCGAGTAACAGACCACATGACGAATATGTTCAAGTACCGGCTGTGATTTCATTTCTTATAAATAGCATACGACTGGTGATCACTGGCTAACTTCATAATGTAATTTGTTGATTACTATAGAGTTTGAAACATGAAAATCGTACCGTATTATATGGTGCTCCGGATGCACAGAAAATTCTGGAAGTTAGCAACACTTGTGGCCAGTGTGGACGAATTCTTTCCAACACCCTTGCCAAAGACAGATGCGGTCTTGGTGTTGCTTGCCCTCGGCCTTTTCTCTTCGTAAACGGGGATGGACAGTGTCCATGCAAGAACTGCATAAGTCGCTCGAAAAGCGGGGAGAAAGGCGAGCAGTCCTCTTCTTCTAACGCGGTCAGTCGTGCCGCATCGCCCAGCGTCGTCAAGGGTGTAGCCGGTTTATGTTTCAAGCCAAAAGAACAGAAAATAGAGGAAATTAAAATTCTGCAATGTAAATATCTTATAGTAAATAAATTCCATTCTAATGTGTATAGAGGCATTGAACAACGCAAGCGGCGCTTGCCCCGCTTTTCCTTACCGCACGCTTCTGATATATATATATCAAGAGCATGGTAAAAGTTAAAACAAACCAATAATTAATTATAGAAATACTCGGCGCGAGGATAGGAAAAACAATAATAAGTCGTAGTTCTTTTACATTTATACAATACTAGCTGATTACCAGGCGTTGCACGGGTATTTATTTATCCCAATCTTGTATTACACAGGAAAATAATGAATTCTAACTATTGTGTAAAATGTTACTAATTTTAAATGTGATCGTGAATGTCGCCAATTAGCTTCGACATTAACTAGGTCATTTGTGGCATTTTATTTTTCACCCCCTCTCACCCCCATGCCGATAGATGATGAACTTGAAGTAGAACAGCATTGGGAGTGTCGCTATTCATGTTAGCGTTCCCACACTAATATAGGTAGTTTTCGCAACACAAAATCATATCAGCCTGAATGCTAGAGAACCCGAGGAACACTATCGTTGTGCGGTATTGCATAGAGTCACGGATGTCTGTTTGTGCGGAATTTAATATCGGTCGTTTTCGATTATTTTTACATGTCACCCCTTCCCACTCCACCCATACACACACACACACACCCACACGTCCACATATATATATATTTCGAAAGGCGAGCGAAATATGTTCTCAAAATTTGGAAGATTTATAGAACATTTGATTAGATTGGCCAAAATAATTAGTTATTGCAGGCAACGTTGTTCAATTTAATTTCGCTTTGTCTTATGACGAACAGTGGCGACGTGGGTGGACAATGGTTCACTCTCAACCTAAAGAGATAACTGGCAAATACTATACCGACTCAATGGCGGCGTGGTTCCCGCTGATGACGACGGTTCTCGTCACGGTGTCCCGACGGCCCTCACGGCACTGTAGCTATGCAATTCTGCCCTCCTGATGGGCGGAATCTGTCACTTCGACGTAACATTCATTTTTATTCCTTTTTCCATAACGGCGACGAAGATAAGGGGGGAAAAACCGCTTCGCTTCCATCCGTCTGCCCGTGGCGTCGCATCCGATCATGGCTTCAATGGCCGTTCGGTGATACGCGTGACGTCGGCGTCGTCCAGGGCTGTCGTCGTTTCATCTCTCTTCTTCTTCTTCTTCTTTTCTCGGCGTACATCTGTCATACCGGCATCGGCGTCATTGTACTGATGAAGTGGCTGTCGTCTCTCACATAGGTCGGCGATTCGAGCTGTCGTTGTGGCGTGGCTTTCATTTCAGGTTAGGGGTCGTTAAGCGAGCGTCGTGGCGCTGTCTTCTTTGTTTCATGGCAGCAGTAATCGGGAAACCCGAGGGTCCCCTTCCTCTCGTAGTTTTAGCCGGCCATGTTTATTCACTGTCCCTCCTTTCAAAAAAGGAAAAAACAACACATCTGGAGCACGTGAAACACATAATTATCACTGCCTCAATCTCTGGCACTGTCACTGGTAACGCATTCACGACAATTCACACCATTCGGTCGAAAAGTTAAACCAAACAAAGTTCTGTATCTTGCCGCAAGTGACGCGGAGATAGTGTTCGGTCGGATCCCGGCGGCAAACTGTATCGGCCCGCTCGAGCCCAGGGGTATTTAAGAAAAACTGGACACTTCAAAAATTAAGCGTCCCGGGGTTCGTTAGCTTCGAAAAAATGCTGGACGGTTTTCTTTCTCCACCTTCCTTCAGCTTGTCACTTGGGGTCTGGGGCAAAAAAGAGAAGAGCAATCTTCACACATGTTGCGAAACGAACTCACCCTCGGTCGGCATCTTGGGACGTTCTTCCTATCGCTGGACACGTAAAAGTCACCCTTAGTGTCAAAACATTCCACGACACGTATTGCTTTCCTACCCTCGCTGTCCAGAACACCGAAAATCCAAGAAAATTCAAAAAGCACAACTGGCTACCGAAAGTTGTTACAGTATTACAAATTTCAAAGATACACTCACATAAACTAAAAACTAGGTGACAAAAAAAACCGTCACAACATATGGCCAAATATTGATTCATTGAGTTAGTTTATTTTAATTCGCTTTTCTGCCACTTTTGGCTAATCGCGAAGATGAGTAGAATCGTGATCAGATGGATGAAGGGACGATCACAAACATATATGCAGACGACACAACATGAGCCCCGCAGAAGATTATATATGGACTGTGAGTCCAGACGCCAGAACTTCGCTAGTCTGCAAATGCAGTCCAGGAAGCGAGGTTGGCATTTTGGTATCTTCCGAAAAGGTCGCCCCTTTAAGCCATATAACATATTTTGGTCACATTACAGAACCATCCAACTCTGAAACTGAACCAATTTTTAAAATTCTTAAAACCATCAGCAAAACAAACAACGTAGCCCAACACCAACACATCAGTGAACTCAAGTGCGACACGTGTAGTATATATTATAGAAATAACTGCCTTAGAGAGGGCGCTGTTCAGTCACCGCTGCCTATGTTTGTGTTCTTTATTATTGTTGTTCCTTTTAAGCCTTGAAAATCACTCTGTGTTTCTGTTATTTTGTGGGTGTGAACAATAGGAACAAAAAGGCACCGAACAGTTTATCAAGAATATTCCATCTGGAGGATCTCATTTAGGGGTGGGTATAAGAATAAATTTAGAGCCAAATGGTCATAAATTGGGCGTGTGTAAAATTTTGGGGGACGTTGAGGAAACTTTGGGGAGTGCTAGGAAGTGTTGGGGTGATAAATTACTGGCTGTGAATGCGTGTTTTCTGAACGATCCTGAGAACATTGGCTAACCAGCAGAAGGTGTACAGAGATATTGCCAGTTGTCCCCGGAGGGCAAGTCCGCCCTGATATTCACACATCTTTGGCTTTGACTGTACAAATCACACCCTACATGAAACGCCTCAAGCACTTAGAATGTAGCACATCACGACCTGAGAACGCAAATATGATCTCCACCTCATTCAGAATGTGCTTACCATTAGATATATGCAGGGTCATTCATGTGGGCGTCGAGAACAAGCACGGGCCCTCGAGAAAGCAAATGCTGTAGGTGATTTATTGAAGCTCGTGCATGTGGGATTGTTATCGTAAGTTATATTCGACATTCGCCATGTTGGTGACGAAAGGATCTACACGGAAGATGTAGAGTGCATGGGCGGTCGAGACAAGTTATTGGTTTGAGGATCTGCGTGGGTCGCATTGTATTTTCCTAGCTTCACCTCTGCTCAAGGCGGCCGATTGGTTTGGTATTGTTGGTTTGGTATTGGTGGGCGAGAAGTGATGCTGCAAGTATTCACGGGGTCTCAATAAATGCCGGGTTTCTGGGTTCACTTTATGAAATATTGCTTTGAATACTTTCAAGATTTTTTGTAGGGGAGAGGGGTAGAGAGAGAATGGATGTAGGTAAGGACATGAGAGGAGAGATACAGAGAAAGATGAAACTGGAGCTACGGAAAGATAAATTTAGAAGACGTGGCGGGCTGATCTGGGCTATCTCACTATGTCACGTGGTCCTAGGCTGTGAATAGAAATAAGTTTACCAACTCCTAAGAAATCAGGTTGCCAACTCATAGGATATCAGGTTGCCAACTCATAGGATATCAGGTTGCCAACTCATAGGATATCAGGTTGCCAACTCATAGGAAATCAGGTTGCCAACTCATAGGAAATCAGGTTGCCAACTCATAGGAAATCAGGTTGCCAACTCATAGGAAATCAGGTTGCCAACTCATAGGATATCAGGTTGCCAACTCATAGGATATCAGGTAGCCAACTCATAGGAAATCAGGTAGCCAACTCATAGGAAATCAGGTAGCCAACTCATAGGAAATCAGGTAGCCAACTCATAGGAAATCAGGTAGCCAACTCATAGGAAATCAGGTAGCCAACTCATAGGAAATCAGGTAGCCAACTCATAGGAAATCAGGTAGCCAACTCATAGGAAATCAGGTAGCCAACTCATAGGAAATCAGGTAGCCAACTCATAGGAAATCAGGTAGCCAACTCATAGGAAATCAGGTAGCCAACTCATAGGAAATCAGGTAGCCAACTCATAGGAAATCAGGTAGCCAACTCATAGGAAATCAGGTAGCCAACTCATAGGAAATCAGGTAGCCAACTCATAGGAAATCAGGTAGCCAACTCATAGGAAATCAGGTTGCCAACTCATAGGAAATCAGGTTGCCAACTCATAGGAAATCAGGTTGCCAACTCATATGAAACCCGGTTGCCAACACATAGGAAACCAGGTTGTCAACTCATAGGAAACCAGGTTGCCAACTCATAGGAAACCAGGTAGCCAACTCATAGGAAACCAGGTAGCCAACTCATAAGAAATCAGGTAGCCAACTCATAAGAAATCGGGTAGCCAACTCATAAGAAATCAGGTAGTCAACTTCAGAATCACCATCATCATCTCACTGATGTGAATAATTCTATTTACAATTTCTGATCGATTTTTCTCTTGTATTTTATTCTCTAGACTTCAGGCTTCGCAGATAGCCTAGAATATACGCTCCTGGTGGCGGGATAGGAAAGACGAAAACAGGGAATAGAGAAATGCTCAGAAAAGAAACAGAAGGATGGAAAGAGAACAGAAAAAAGATATGTGGAGTGAGGAAACACAATAGAGAAATGAGAAGTGATGCGAAAGAGCGCAATACGGTAGCGAAAGATAAAGAAGAGATCTATCAAGAGAAAGAAAGTTTGAAAGATGGGAAAGAGAAATAGAGAAAGACAGAGAGATGGTGAAATATGAAAAAGAGAAATGGAGGGATTGGTAGATTTGGTTTATTTTATATCGTTTCTCTGCTACTTTCGGTTAATCGCGAAGATGAGGATGAATGGTTATGATATGGATGAAAGACAATCACAAATCCCGCACAGGATTATGGGCTGACGCCAGAGCCTCGTTGTCACTCAATATTGCAGTTACCGGGGTGAACTGCGTGGAAGTGAGGTTGACGTGTGAGTGGCTTCAGAGAAGGTCACCCTTTACACCTTGAAAGATGGTGAGAGGGAGTGAGGGAAATATAAAAAGAGAGGAAGAATAAAAATAGAGAAAGGCTGAAAGGAAATACCGAAACAAAAACAGAAGCTGAAGAATATAAGAATAGGATTAGAGAAAAAGTGGGACTGTGAAGAACTATAGCTATTGCGGTGATAGTGGTGGAATGTCGTCAAAGTGGATTGATCGTCAGACACAGAATCTATCGATCGCGAAAATTAAAAAAATATCATCTCTGTGACCACCCTAGTCGCTCCGCAACGCCAAACAAGTTGAAGCGCGAAAGCTTGACGTGAGCATCTGGCAACACTGGGATGATGCACCTGAGCTCAGACCTTTTGCAATGCAGAAAGAATGGGGGGAACGATGGCAGCTATTTCCGGGCGAGTGCACATCGGATGTCAGGAATCCGCAAGAACAGTCACCGAAAGTGGAGCTGGTTTTCACTGGAGTAGGGATATTTGCTATTTGCCTTGCACCTTCATTCCTTTGTAGTAATAAACTTTCATGTTTTAAATTTGATTCATGCTATTTCGAGCCTGTAACATATTTTTATCATATAAATTTGAGGATTAGTGCCTAATTTGCAAATTCTTGCCTAAGAATGCATTTTTTTTTTGTACGTATCCCCGCTTTCTTTTGCTACTCAGGCCAGTTAAAGCTTTCAGATTGTTCCCTCCATCAGCCACAAGTGACGAAAAAAAAGGGAAAAATACAAAAGAGTATAGAAAATTCAAGTAAAACGGTGCGCAACTACGGAAATTAACAACAAGTTCGTATTGCCTATTTTGGTGTGTATACAAGTGCCTGTTTTCAGCATTTTGGTGCCTATTTCACACGATTTTACTGTGTGTGTGTGTATATATATATATATATATATATATATATATATATATATATATATATATAACCCGCATACTAGTTATAACTAGAGTTATAACTAAAGCTGGACCCTGTGGCCGAGTGGTTAGCACATCGCGCTGCGACGCCAGGGTCCCGGGTTCTAATCCCGCTTGGGCTTGGTTGTTTGTGAATTCATCAATTTCATCACTCATCCCCCATCTTCGCAAATTAGCCAAGAGGCACAAAACGCGAAGCAAAATAAACTAAATCGATCAATCAATCTAATAACTAAAAACTAACCAGTTAGACAACAAAGGTACTTTAAAAAATCATTGTTGCACAAAACTTGCAACAGAGATAAGCTTGCTACTTTAATACGGCGAATAAGGAAAATAATAAAATTAAAAATCTAACAAAATAGGTAAAATATTGCATAAATTTTGCATCGATACAGTATTATGTATTTATACCGAACCCTTGAACTCTCCGAGAATACATTATAATAATTATATGCACTATAATAATGTATTATCAGATTGGAAATGACATGAAATGAATTTAAAACATTAACGCCTAGGTTTTACTATACAGCAATGAAAAGGGCAAATATAAGGAAATATCTGCACTCTATAATCACAACACCAAAGAAAAGAAAGAATAAGAAACATACATATCAGAAATAAGAGAATTCTGAAACCCTGAATAACACTGATGCCATCGGAAGTCACGCGCCACAACGCGATTCGCAATTGTTTTGCCGAGTTTCACGTTTCAATATGGAAGGCAACGCCAAAGTTTTTCCTGTTCCCGTTTGAGCAGATCCGAGGATATCTTTACCTTGTAGAGCTAAAGGAATCGCAGCAACCAAAAGTTTTAAATTTTGCATCTTCAATCACACCTTTGTCATTGACTTTTATCTGCAGCTTCATAACATCTTTAAAAAAAATCTGATGACAAACCTTTCTTTGATAAAAACTGAACCAACTCACTGACCAGCCTAACAGGAACGTACAGTTTTCATACATGGACACCCCCCCCCCCACACACACACACACACTCGCACTTACCTTCCATTCTGCTGCACGTGGCGACTGCTATCCACTGCAACACTGTGCCTCTGTGTTTTATCGGCGTTCCTCTTAGAACCTGTAAAGATAAACCCGTCTTAGAACAATTATACATACATACACACACGCACATACAGAGACAGGCATTATTAACTCGTAACCCACGCTCTTGAGGAGAAATGCACGCTAAGAGTTTGTGAAAATGCAGTAGGGGTACGACTTGACTTGGCACTTATTCAGGGGCTTCGCTGCCGGATAGGCAACGGTGGGCTATAGCCCAGAGAGAGAGAGGGGGGGGAGAGAAAACAAGAGAGAGAGGGTGGGAAAGATATACAGGGTGTCCCAGAAGTCTTTCCCTGATTACAAACTTTATTCATATCCGCTATATGCAATGTAGATGTGAAAGTGGTGCCAAAATGTTGGAAAACTAACCAAGTTTATTTGTTGCAGGTTTCAGTAATGTGGCTGTAGTGTAGCAGTGTCAGTGCCAAAGAATCCGGAATTAATGCTCTTGACATCGGGTGGCATCTTTCCATACAAAGTTTCTTGGACTTGACAGGATTTGGGAATGAAGATAAATTCCATCTTTTTTAAATACCAACTTATTGATGGCAGATATTCTGGACGAAAGAATTCTGTTCATCCCCGTTCGGTTCATCCCCGAACTTAGTGACCTTCTGTATTCCGCGATTTTAACTTTGTCTTGTAAGCAATGAATTCCAGGTTCGTTCTTCCGTTATCACTAGAGAACGAATTGTTAGGTGTTAAAAACAGAGACTTAGAACTTTATAAATTCCATTTTAGGACATTTAGGTGTTTCTAATAAATTACTAATCCAAAATGTAAATTAATAATAATTTTATGAAAATCTTGTTTTGGTGCAACGTGCATACAAAAGATCGCCCTTTAGTGCAATTCTATTCTTTAATTATTATATTTATTTAATTAATAATAATTTTATGAATATCTGGTTTTTAAGTGCAATGTTTACACAAAAAGTTATTATTTTCAGTGCAATTTTATTCTTTGATTATTACAAAGATACAATTTGTCAAATACAAAAACTTCTCATATTTTGAAAATCTCCACCAGCTTATGTTTTTCTTTGTTCTGCGTGGTGAATTCTTTCGATTGTCTGGGCTTCCAGATCCAGAGTCAAGACTATTTTATTTGTGGCCAAGCACTCAACGCGCTGGGCAGTAGTTTCCAATGGCAGTAGATTATTCCAGAAGTTTACCAATAATTAATATATTCTATACAAATCGTTTTGCATTTCCTGAGATAGATCTACAAATTCTTACCAAAGAGATATACGCTAGTCGATCGAGGATTAATTACACCAGAGGTGACGGAAAACATTTCGGTTCCGGATTACCCAGTTCCGAAAATAGCCGGATCCCAAACCTTAGAGAACCAGGTACTCAGAACGAAGTATCCCGATTTCGGATTGTGAACCTTGACAAATAATAGTCCCTTAGATCAATAGTTTCGCTTTTCGGTCTTATCATTTATCACTATTGAAATAAATCATTATACACAGGAAATGTTGTATTTACTCTAATATCATATTTCAATTATCTAAAACCTGTATTAGCCAAAAGAAAAGCTGTGGTGGTCTAGCCGGCCGGTACAGTTTTCTCGGTTTCCGTGGCTTGGTGGTCAGCGCAGCGCGCTACGAAGCCAGAGGTACCGGGTTCGAATCCCAGACATGGATGTTTGTGTTTGTAAAAATGACTAAACAGAGAATTTGTTAAAATATGACATGTGTAAAACTGAGGAAAAAGTCAATAATGGTGTATACTACCGCTTAGAGGTATGTATACCCTTTGAAAAAAGTCTAATGTGCGTGTCACGTGGGAGACCCGGGTTCTCTTGATCTATGGTCGAAATTTTTCCGCCTATTCCGACATTGTCTTCGCAAAGAGAGACTCTGGTGATCTGGGTACCTGGTGGCAACACTGGGTAGGTGTAGGCGACCGGAGCGTGGTGCTGATCACATCACCCTCAAAATGGCCGAGATCAGGAATGTGTAGGCCCTACCCCCACATCCCCTAAATGTGCCTTCACGGCACGGTACTATATGCAGGAGGAACTTTACCTGCTAGCCAAAAGTGTTAGAAAATCCAATTACAAGAAAACAAATCAATCAATAACATTTGGATTCAACCACTGTCCATCTGTTCTCCGCCCAAGATTATTTTATTTTCTTGAAGTATTCCCGCGGCAATTTTCTTGGGCACTTCCTGACATTTCTTCCTCCTGCCAGAAGCGCTTCCTCTCGCGGCTGCCTTTTAGACAGATTTTCACGAGTGGGAGGCGGGTGAGAGGAAGAAATGGGGGTGTGGATGGAGTATGGCCGTGGGGTCAAGTTCCAGGAATCATCTGGGAAATATCAGGTTACGCGTAAGCAGTGGGTCACTTTCCTTACTCTAATTTGTTTACGAAAACTTTTTCACCATGCGAAATGTATGTATCGCACCAAGTTTTTCAGAGGACGAATCACGTAATTCGGTGTTTATGCTAAAACCAGAAAAAAGTTGTCGAGAAAAGTAGAATGGGGGGGGGGGGTTACCAAGGACGTATTTAGAGAGGGAGTCCTGGGGGTCGGACCACCCAGAAAGATTTATTAAGTACTAGAATGAAACAACTAAGATTAAATAATGTAAATTTAATTGTTGTTTAATCAAGGTTTCTTTATTTTCACCGAACTTGTTGGAAGGTAAGGATTATATTGGGATCATACGATCTTGACAATACCAAAAGAGATTTATGCAAAATGTATCAATACTTATGTTAATTGCATAAAATATTACCAGGAACTTTATTTTTCGTCAACTGGATCTAACATCCTTTTTTGATAAATATTTTTTTATCTACTTGACATTAATTTTCTTAACAGGGCAGTTGTTTCTTTTTCAAATATTGCAGAGCTTAACTATCCGTAAGCTACATAATGAATACAAGCTGTTATAAAAATATAGTATTAGTTAATTTGAATATTTTAATTATTACTATTTTTATTAATTTAATATAATTATAATTATTTTTGTTTTAATTTATTATTATTTTTAGGAACTTGGTTCAACCCCCTTCCCCCGAAATACATTTCTAGATACGTGCTCGGCCAGAACCTGGTTTCCAATGGTAGGTATCCGGATACATTATTACCCGTGGTCTGGATCTGGTCATCCTTAGTTAATACTTGTGGTGATGATGATGTTCTTTTGGAACATTCCGAAAATTATAACGAAAAGGGGGCTTTTGTAAGAATAGTCAGAAGGTAGGTGATATGAGATTTACGACATTTTCCGCCGTAAACGAGTCCAAAAAACAGGGAGGAAAGTAGTCGACAGCACGGCGAAAACACTCTAATCTATTGTTAATTGTGTTATCCCGTCTGTTACTTCCCACGTTTTAATAATGCATGACAATTTGTTTTAGTCTTTCTGCAAATTAAAAAGTATTTGTAATGACATCGGACTTACATAAACTAATAACAATTTGCGCAAGGAACAGCGAAAAATAAACCTACAAATTGAACAGAAAATCATATATTTCGACTTATTTATACAAAGCAGTGATCGGCTGAATACGTCCTTCTTGACCTTCAAAGCAGAAATGATCCCAATATAATCCTAAACACAAACAGCTAAAAGAATATTTTTTTCATTATTTAATTTTAGTACTTGATAAATCTTTCGGGGGGTCCGGACCCCCTGGACCCCCCCCCTAAATACGTCCTTGACAGGTAAGTCAAACGCTTTCCTAGATAAAATGGACTATGCTCTTTCATTTTACCTCCCATCGCATGTCAACCTCTCCAGATTAATTGCAACCAGTGGCGAACATTCCCTTCGGAAGAGAGAGCTACCAAACACCCGCCCACCCCTTTCTATTCCAAGTATACATGTATGTATCTTCCTTTTGCACACTCGCTATTTTGACAAAAAATGTTCAATACCAAAAAATGTTCAAAATGTTGGCCTCCCATCCCTTGATTAGGTATATGGAGTGTTCGTCTTGATCGCAACAGTCGTAATAAATGGTGATGGTGAATTAAAGAATTAGATGAGGGACGAACACACAGAATCAAATCCCAGGATTTCTCAATTTTCATCCTGTTACACGTTCCTTCAAGGAATTCAGTTTTATTGTAAATATTCTGTTCTTTGATTGCTGGGAATTCTTGCGGTGACTGTATATTCTCAGAATGAATTTAGTATAATTGTAATTCTGATACGTGATTGCACCATGCCATATTCTTAAAATGCTACAATTATAATAAATAAAAGTTTAACAATGTTCACTTACCTGTGGGTTTGCCAATATGCCCGAAGTACAGAAGCTTGTCGGGATTTCTTTCTCGGGAGCCGAGAGTAGCACCGTTTCCTCTTTCTGCTGATAACGTCGTCACTTTTCATTTTACAAATCTTCGACAGACACTGCTTTCCGAAACACTTGTCTCAAAGGAAGATCACACACATTTGAACTGACACGAGGTGAAAGAACGCAGTGGACCATGCCGTGAAATATGATCGCTCAACAGGACAGCGCATCTGGTATGGCCTCTAGGCCTAAACTATTTTTGGCGTGAATGACCGGCCGGGAATAAATGGTAGATGTCGATCTTTCCAAGAGAAAAAGCTCGGATTATCCTCATAAATTTTGTAGTATCAAATGAAAATATCTGTAGCAGTTGCTATATTGAGAGCGGCATGTTTGTCATGAACGTGGAAGACTAGGAAAGTGTTACATGGAATCTCGGTACATATCATAGTCACACGGAAAATCAGACCGAAGAACGATCAATAGAGGGAAATCGTGATGAAAAGATTAGTATTAAAAGGGCTTTCAATTTGCATTTCAATACTAGATCTTTTCATCACAACTGCAGAACTATTATACCTATGCAGAATTAATCACTACGAAAATCTGTTTCAAATTTAAATCCTTCGAAATCATTCTTGCTACTTGTAATCAAATTCTACTATTCTTGAACCATATGACCTTTTCTACTACAATCTAATAGTGTGTTTCTGTCGTACACATATATTCAAGGTTCCAAGAGAAAATTGATAGCTGGGGGGTGTTGGTTGTGCCTTACGATAGCTGGTGCTATGTTTTAGCATAGGGACAACCGGACAGACATAACCCTGGCCATAACGGTTAGATACGTTACGTACATCGCTGTTATATATGTATTTCATGCGCAATAGGACATTCTGCTTGTCTTGGCAGGACAGAAAGCGCAATAAAAACAAATGGTACGACCTTTGGCGAGTAAAAATCATGTTGTACGACAGTTTGTTCAGACATAGTGAGATGTGTAAGAAGATTTAAATGTACGTACTCCAGATTAGCTACTCGACGGAAGAACAGTGCTTCACGGAAAAACAACAACATGAAAACCCAATTTTACATCTTCTGAGAGAAGAAAATCTCGTAAATAATGATATTTCCTCGGGGTATATTGTATAATGCCTTACGTAATAAATAGAAGTGTCGTATTCGTAGATAAACGTATTCTTGCATAGACATGGACTAGGGCAAAAAACTTCCAGGGGGTGAAAAATGAAGGTTACCAGTACGTCCTGAAGCATGAAACATATTTACGGAACATTTTGATTTCTTGTTATTTCGCGTCGCTTTTAATCCAGTTTTGGCTAATCGCGAAAATGAGGATGAGTGATGATATTGTGAAATTGATGAAGGCACAATCACAAAGAACATCCATGCTCAGGTCGGGATTCGAACCCAGGACCCATGGCGTCGTAGAGCGCTGTGCCAACCACTCCGCCACGGTTGCAGGCCAATAACAGAAATATAAGTTAACACAGACATGCAGATACATAATACATAACACACTTACAATTTTCGTATTTTATTTTCCACTTTACTGCTATTGTGTGATTATGCATACACGCGTATGTAATATTATTGTTAGTACGATATTTGGGGCATGAAAATCTGCTTTTAAACAAATTTTTCAGTGTTCCTCTTTTGAGAGTAATTTTTTTTTAATTTAGTAAAACTATTTAGGTTTTGGCCTAAAGTTGGAATGTGTAACGAAACCATGCATATGCCATTTCTATTTAAATGCTTTGAGAAGGTAACACTGTTAATTCAAGCTAAACGTTATATTTTATGTGACTCAGATGTTTTACACTCTTGCGACCATGAAACATTGATTTAATTGCATTTTATGCATAGTAAAGCTAATCGGGACTGGGCCTACAGCTTAAAGTGGGATCCGAACTACTATGTGTCTCCACCGGTTATTAAACCAGGGACGCCTTGATTACAAGGCGATGAAGCTAGCAATGTGCCATCGGGGAGAATCCTCTACCACGGAACAAGACAATATATTGGTCGTTGTTGAAATATTTTTGAAATTGATTTAGCGCAATTGACTTGTATTCTTGGCATCTGAGATTTTGGGGAATATGCCGCCGCCCGCAGCCCCTCCTTGCCGGAAGCACTGTTTGCAGCACAGTAATTTCATATTCCACACTAAAGGAATATACACTATCTGCGATTATTCTGTTTCTATTCATGAAACGTTTGCTCCGAAACTTCCCGTCCACAATTTAGAAAAAGAAATACCAAGATTGATCTTGAGGGGTCTTTCCCCTGTTACATATACCCGAAACCGGTTGCATGCAGGTCGAGTGCATCTGGGTTTTATTCTCTTGGGTCTCCCCCTCCTCCCGGATTATTAGGCGCTTCGCGCGTGAGGGGATAATGACGCAGACCGCCCCATCTAAATTCTTGGTGAGGAATATTTTTCCTTTCACTATCATAAAATTCAATATATTTTTCTAAAATATATGTATAAAAAGGACATCGTTGTGCAATGTGTGCGATGAGGCGGAGAGGAACATACTTGATTAGTAATTAATTCAACTCACTATAATTGGTTCCAAGATGAAGAAAAGGAATAATTTGGAGAAGGGGCAGATCAAGTAAATTATTCAGTAAATCTTAAAAAATTACTTTCAGTAATAGGAGAGTGTCGCAATAAAATACATTATGGGAATTATGGCATGATCTAAGGGGGGGACGCGCTATTGGTCATGGAGGGGGTGGGAGACTGATCTGTACAATTGTTAGAAGTTCATTATCCAGATATTCATGAACTACTTAACCTGCGCTTTATTTTTGCCGAAATATTCTTGAAATGGACATTGTGTAATTTATTTCTCTTCTTGACATCTGAGATACTGGGGAATATGCTGCCCTCAACCCCTCCTTGAGAACAGCAATGCTTTACAGCATACTTTCGCCATCCCGGTACTTCGAGAAATTTCATACTCCAGACTAAGTGAATATATATCTGTGCTGATTCTATTCGCATTCCTGAACACTTTCTTTTGTCCAGTTTCAAGTTAGCCCTATAATTTCAAAAATACTCAGTTAAATCTTCTGAGAGCTTTCCTTCCCGGATATTTATACCTGAAGCAGATTTCTACAGCTCGAAAACATCTGGTGAGTTATCCTCGGGCCTCCCTCCCTTCTCCTCCCGGCTCATTAGTCGTGAACGAGGGTCCGTGAAGAGCCAGGCGACTGGGCTCTGCAGGGTTGCTGTGTCAAGAAAAGTG
Source organism: Lepisma saccharinum (assembly GCF_977018435.1). Classification (NCBI taxonomy): domain Eukaryota; kingdom Metazoa; phylum Arthropoda; class Insecta; order Zygentoma; family Lepismatidae; genus Lepisma; species Lepisma saccharinum. The sequence continues at coordinate 142,000,691 of NC_139229.1, forward strand.
AAAATAGAGTAAAATGAATTAATTAATTTTCGGGGCGTTGATGCAAAAAATGAAAATATTAATCAGTGGGTCTCTAGAAACATCCTTTCTCAGTGTTCAATCAAAATTTGGAAAATTTTTGTCGACTGGTTCTCGAGATAATCGTGACCAAAATACCGAAAACATCCCATAAGCTTACATAGAAAATGCTCAGACCTTCGCCGGGGTAGGAGATCGCCTTAACAGGGAGAAAGAGAGAGAGAGAGAAGTTAAAACATTTAAGAGAGAGAGAAGTTGTTAACAAGACAGAATTGTAGAGAAAATTAGGAAGAGAATGTACGAAAGCTAGAATACAATGTGATGGGATAAATAAAAGGAAGAATGAATGAAAAAGAGAGAGAGAGAGATGTAAGATGAGAGAGAGGGAGAAGTTACGAGAGAAAGAGAGACAGAATGGAACGTGATACAGAAAAAAGGAATAAAGAATGAGAGAAAGAAATGGGAAAAGAAGATAAAAATAAGATAAACAGAGAAAGAATGAAAGAGAAGAAGAGTGCAACTTGCTATACCTGAAACCGAACCCTTGACCTCTCCGACAGTCTATTATAATAATTATATGCGTATTATCAGACTGAAAATGACATGAAATGAATTTAAAACATTAACGCCTATGTTTTACTATACAGTAATGAAAAGGGCAAATATAAGGAAATATCTGCACTCTATTTACAACACCAAAGAAAATAATTAAAAAAAATAATAAAACACATAAATATCAGAAATAAGAGAATTCTGAAACCCTGAAATAAACTGATGCCATCGGAAGTCACGCGCCACAACGCGATTCGCAATTGTTTTGCAGCGTTTCACGTTTCAATATGGAAGGCAACGTCTTATTCCTCGGTCAAATGAAGACGGGGGGGACATTAATTGCCTGCAAATGGTCGGACGAGCAGCCACGCCCTGGCGCTTGTGGTTCTGGGAACAAGGTTATTAATTAACGAAGAGGGGAAACGGGCAAACAATGTCAAATCATTCCGCAGTAAATCAATCTTCACCCAGGACAACAATGGAACCAGCCTCGCACCTACTTTTGTTTCGAGTCAGCGTTGCCTTTTTTCACGTTCCAAAATGTGGCTACACAGAGAAAGAAGGAAAAGAGAAAAGGAGTGTGAAGAAACAATCATAAAGGGAATAAAACGTAAGAGACAGATGGAAAGAGAAATAGAGGGAACGGAAGAGGAAAAGGGAAAAATGAAGGAAAAAGATTCAAGTGAAAGGTAAAAAACACCTAAGAAAAAAGAGAGCGAAAAAAAAAGTGACAAACATATTCGATATTGCCTTTCATTGGTTAAGAGAATAAACAAGATAGAAAAACTAAATAGCTTAAAAATTAATCCAAAACCGTTCTACCGTCTACTGTCCAAACATTATTTATAATCAGTTGCAATGTTTATGAATCACGGTATAAAAATATCTCAATGAATGAGGAGGCTTCATGGTGCAGAAAACCTGGTGTAAATATCTCTGACGGTTTTCATGTTACAGGTGACCAAAGTTTGGGTTGCGCGACTTTTGAAACACGCTGTAGTTTTTTGTATCCTCAATTCAGAAAGGCAGAAAGGAGGAATTCACACGATCTTCATGGAACTACAAAAACCCAATGTTTCACTTCACAAGTTCAGATACTAATAACAATTGACGAAACGAGAAAATAATATTTTCTCCAACAAGAAATAGAATAACATTGGTATTGTTGAACACTGTATCATATACTATCTGCGGTTACATCAAGTAAGGAAGCCCTTCTCTGCATGGTTTTGAAACTCATTGCACCGTGTGAACTAGCTGAAACCAAATAAACTTCACAACAATTTAAAAGATACGGGAACTTTTCTAGTTTGTCGCGTCCAGGAATATCCTACCTGAATTGAGGACAGGAGAACTCTCGTGGGATCCTCAAGTAAGGAACCTGGAAGCAGGGTTGTTAAAGGTACAGGAACGCATAAATTCTAATGGGTTCCAATACAGGACCGGAACATTCCTTCTCGTACAATTTAAATTCGGTACAAGTTGCTAATTGTTTCATTGAAAAAAGGTTCCTGGACCGAATTGAAATCTTCAAGTATTCAATTAACAACATTCAATTAATTATTATGAACTAATGGTAACTAAAAATAATTTTGTGCCCAACTATTATTGATATTATAGTCTTGAAGAGATGCTTATACTCGATAAATCAGATTAGTACATATCCAGTGAGCTGCGTTTTTCATTTCTTTTTTTACACTTGACCGTTAATGTATTTAAATCTTCTTGTTAACTTTTATACACTTTGTTCAAGGAATAGCTTTGGACGTTAGCGAGGTAAGTTTGCCTTCTGCGACCTCTCGCGTAGAAATCTAATTTTTGATCGCTCTTCGTGGATGAGTAGTGAACACAGCGCGCTACGACGCCAGGAATTCCTGTCTGCGCATGAATGTTCATTATGATTGTCCCATCAATTTCATCAATCATCACTCATTCTCATCTTCAACATTAACAAAAATTGGCAGAAAAGTGAAGTAAAATAAACCAAATCAATCAATCCAAAAATATCTCATTTTTGGAGTTCTGGCCTTTCACATTTTCCACTAATATATTTGTTTGAGCTAACACACTTTATGTTTTGGATATTCGGCTAGAATACTAACAACTTCATTTCTGTTTTTGTAATTTATAATTAATAGTACAAATTTCCACGGGATGTCGACCCCAACGCCCATACATAGGACTGCTTTGTTTTCCGATGTCTGCATCTCGAATTCAAGTCTTATACAACAAGATTCCCCTGTAGCATAGTTGTTCATGCGGTCGCCCTGTAATCAAGCAGTCCGTGTTTGGACTCTCTGCAGCCAGGGGGCGGGCTAAGGGGGCTGAAGCTCCCGAAACCCTACAAATATGTAACTTAAATAATGTATAGTGGTAATTAATTTTACTTCCTTAGTAGGATTAAACATTAGATCGAAAAACGTTTAGTGTATAATAGAGGAATAGTGTATATTTTTATATTCTACCATTAATCCAAAAAATAAATGGATCCGCAACTCTCAAAGTGTATAGTTTTCTTTGTGAGAGGTTATACAATTGTGTAAAAGTTAGTAACAAAATACAATAACTATGAATTTCAGTACACTAACTACAAAATATAAGAAAAATAATGGAAAACACTTGTGTTGAGTGATACTCACTCATACGGTGGATCTAGTAGCAATATGTAATTATAATAACAATAGATTTGGATTAAAATTGGTTTATTTTTAATAACTTATAATACTCGTAGTTATTATTATAAAATGACAATTATAACCGTGGTAATAATTATTGTCATTATTATTTATACTAATCAAGTTTTATCAGTGGCCTGCCTGCCCCTCTAAAATACTTCTGGCGACGCCTGTGCTAATAAAGAAAGAGCCCCCCCCCCCGGAAATAAAATCCTGGCTACAGGCCTGACTGTAGGTCCCGAAATATGGGGAAAGATGGTAAAATATATGACACGCTACCGGAGGGCATAAATCCCGCCTTTGTTGTTATGTCTCTCCTTACGGAAATCCCGGGCACCACATTGAGTTTAGATTAACTCGTTTGATAACGAGGACATATAAATAAATCTTGGTGTTAGCTCTGTCCACTTTCTGTATTCGCTATTACAATTCTTTTGACTGAAAAATATTTACACTTCGTTTACTTCAGGCCTTAAGTAATAAAAGTACTTACAGGAATTCACATTTTCGCAGTGTACACCTTCTAATACTGGCACTCTCTGTGTGACGGGAAGAAACGGACACTAAAAACGTCTTGTTGCACACTAGAAAATAGACTCGAAATTAGGAAACACGCGATTGTAACCTGCGCACAGGTGTTTCCTCGTCCCACGTTCAACTACGCCCTCCCGCGGTGACAGGACAAAATGTTCTTGCTTTCATGTCCAGTCCAGAGGCACGACCTTCAAGAGCACAACGCACACTGTTGCCAGTTCCTTCATTTATCGCCTCCAATGGACCGTGTTGTTTTTTCTCTTTCGTTGTGGTCCTGTCCTGCCACGGTCAACTAACAGCGTGTGCTTCTGTGTGTGGGTGGGTGTGTGTTTCATTCATTGTGCGTGGTGTATATACGCATGTGGGTCGAGGATGGGGAGTCTTGGCGGGTTTCTTGTTTCTTCCACAGTAGCGAAGCGTAGTCTTACGAAGGAGGCAAGCAATGTTTCAGTACAACAAAACATGTAGTACAACGACATGCCGAGGGGAAAGATTCAAGGTTTATAGCCTCATTTACCCAGTCGCTGGATTTGTCAAAATATCGTAATAAAGTGACTGTACTAAAAATAAACCATATGATCCGCAAACGTCACATTTACTTTTTAAAAAAAATCCAGGTAACGTTATTCATATGATATTAAACGTTTTGCATATGCGAACTTTCCGCATACGATTAAAGGGAGACGGAATTTCTTACTTACTTATTAGTACCTTTATTTGTTCATTATTATTTAATATGGTCAAACGGTGACCAAACCGATTTAGATAAAAAAAAAATGGGAATCATTTGTTTATTTTACGCTGCATGATATAATTTAGTATTTTTGGGCACCCTAAAAACCGCATTGGAGTAACTTAAACACTAAATAAAAAGTTAAACACAAACAATAAAAAATTCATTTCAAAGCAAAGAAACACATGCATAGACGATGTACTCACCACAATAAATTTCAAACTCTTGGTGTTGGTCGACCCCCCTTCCACGATTTTCATTTTAACACTTATCTCTCTCGAGCTAAACGAAGCAATTTTCAATTGCTCAATAATACACCCGCACTTCACATCAACCGTTCCTAAATACGCGTTCATTCCGATAAATTCACAGCACAAAACAAGAAGCAACAAACACTCACACTATCCCACGCGCTTTCCACAACTGCAAATGCAAGCATCTACACAAGATCACTTTGAAAATCTCTGAAACAACAGAAAGTGATACCAACCTATTTCATTAATTTTATCCGTCACAAAGGAAAGATATATCAGTTTGGAGATAAAAATTACGCGGAGGAATCAGAATCATTTCAGCAGAACGAGTATGTACATTAATACTTAAGTAATAAAGTGTCATTCAATGGCGTGCCCGGGGCGAAGGGGGGGGTGGATGGTAGACATAACCCCCTTTTGGCCCAGTATATCTAAGAAAAAACGTCAAAGGAAGGAAAAGATGACAAAATGGGGACCGTAAAAAGACCCTGGGAACACCACTTGCGTCATAATAATAGAACTTAAAACAGTGGTAGTGTCGTCGCCTTGTAATCAAGGGGTTCCGGGTTCGATACCCGGTGGAGGCACAAGTGTTTCAGATCCCATTTTAAACTGTAGGTCCATTCCCGATTAGCCTTACTGTGCATAAAGTGGACTTAAAACAACAAATCAATCAATCAATCATTAAAACATATTCTTGTGCTCATAATATGCAGAATGTATACGATTTACTTCTATGCCATGTACAAATATCAGTAGATAGTTCTTTCTCAGATAGCTTTATTTTCACCCCAAGTTTTATTCAAAAGCAGTCAATTTATTGATTGTAAAATTTGTGAAAGAGCTCACTTGAATTACTGCGTAAATAATTTGGCAGTTGCAAACACTGGTAGCGGTCAACACTTCTGGCGTAATTTGAGCTGGACCGACCAGGAAGCAGGGTGCAGGACCAAGGTCCATCCAATCTTACCTCCCTCCCTGAGAAAACTCTTCACGGGGGTGCAGAAATTCCACTGCCCCAACTCCCAATGTCAACTTTTTTTACGCGTTTTACATTTCGCGAAATCTAAAATAATTTGTAATATAATATGATGAGGAAGATATGGATTAGGCGAGAGAAATGAGAGAGGGGAAAGCCTGGTAAATTTCTGTAAAAGAAACTCCCTAATTGTTGGAATCACACTGTTCCAACAACATAAGAGAAGGAGGTACACCTGGATATGTCCAAAAGATTGTAAAAGATACCAGATAGATTACATACTGGTACAAGAAAGATTTCGAAATTGTTTGAAAAATGCGAAGACATTGCCAGGAGCTGACATTAATTCAGACCACATCTTGCTAATAGGAGAAATCAATCTTACATTGAAGAAGATAACCCAAAACCAGGTGAGCAAGAAACCCCACTTAGAGAAGCTCAGGGAAGAAGACGAAAGACAAAAATTTGCAGAACATTTCCAAGGAAACTATAATAAGTTTAAAGCTAGTTGTAACAATAAGGGTGAGATGTGGGATGGAATAAAAAGCTGCTTACAGAAGGCAGTGGATGAAACAATAGGCTACAGGGAAAGGAAAAGTGCAAAGAAACCATGGATTACTGAAAGTATGCTGGAAAAAATGGAGGAACGGAGAAAATGGAAGAATGTAAATACAGAAGAGGGAAGACATAATTACAAGATACTGAATAACCAGCTAAGAAGAGAAACTGACAGGGCAAAAGAACAATGGATGAAACAAAAATGTGAAGAAATTGAAGAACTGGAAAAAAGAGGAGGTATGACTGATGTATCGTGAAGTAAACTGCTTGGGCTTCCAAAAGAAGAAATGGAAAACAATGTGGATGATAGAAGACGAGGAAGGATGTGAAATCACAGACAAAAAAGGAATATCGAATGTGTGGGGAAAGTACGTTGAAGAGCTCTACCAGAAAGAGAATCGCCCAGACAGTCTGAATGTAGAAAATGAAGACGACGTGCCTGACGATGAGAAAGGATACTATATCCTGAATGAAGAATTTGAGCAAGCACTCAAAGAAATGAGGAATGGGAAAGCAACGGGCACTGATGAAATTCCTGTTGAACTTATCAAATGCCTGGGAGATGGAAAAAGAGAAATACTGCACTTATGCAATGAAATCTATGAGAAAGGGGATTGGCCACAAGATTTCACGGAGACTGTTTTGGTACCTCTGCAGAAGAAAAGCAATGCCAGAAAATGTTCTGAGTACAGGACAATCAGTTTGATATTTCACTCGGCAAAAATTCTTCTAAGAATTCTGAACAGACGCCTATACTCGAAGGTCAGTGGCGAGTTAGAGGAAGAACAGTTTGGTTTCAGGAAAGGAAGAGGTACAAGGGATGCAATTGGTTTACTGAGGACCATTGGGGAAAGATATTTAGAGAAAGGAAAGGAGGTGTTTGTAGTATTTGTAGACCTGGAGAAAGCCTTTGATAGAGTGAATTGGGTTAAACTTTTAGAAATTCTGAAGAAAATTGGTGTAGATTGGAAAGAGAGAAGACTTCTAAGCAACTTATACATGAATCAACGAGTTAAAGTGAGAACAGGAGACGAAATGACAGAAGGCTGTGAAATTGGAAGAGGAGTACGACAAGGATGCTGCCTATCGCCTACTTTGTTTAATATTTATTTAGAAGATATAGTGAAAACTTGTTTCCAGGGCACAGGAGGTGTCAAATTAGGAGGAAGAAGAATAAACTGCATAAGATTTGCTGATGACATGGCATTATTCGCTGAGGATGAAATAACCATAAATAGTATGTTAGAAGAGTTAAACAGCAGCTGTGAGCAGTATGGGATGAAGATTAATGTAAAGAAGACAAAGGCAATGGTTATAGGACGGAAACCAAGGAATATTAATGTGAGAGCAAACAGTGAAAGAATCCAGCAAGTGGATAGCTTCAAGTACCTCGGATGCACTATAAGCAGTGACATGAGCTGCAACCAAGAAGTGAAAATGAGAATCGCAATAGCAAAAGAAGCTTTCAATAGAAGAAAAAATGTTTTTTGTGGACCCATGGACATAGGTCTAAGGAAGAGATTAGTGAAATGTTTTGTGTGGAGTGTAGCACTATATGGTGCAGAAACCTGGACGTTGAGAAGAAATAAAGAGAAACGACTCGAAGCTTTTGAAATGTGGACATGGCGAAAAATGGAGCGTGTAAAATGGACGGACAAGGTAAGAAACGAAGCCGTACTGAAAAGAGTTGGTGAAAAAAGATCTATACTGGAGACCATCAAGAAGAGGAAAAGAAACTGGTTAGGACACTGTCTAAGAAGAAACTGCCTGCTAAGAGATGCCTTGGAGGGAATGGTTGAAGGAAGAAAAGTCCGTGGAAGAAAGAGATATCAGCTTATGGATGATATTAAATTAACTGGGTCGTATGCTATTACGAAGCGTAAGGCAGAGAACAGGGAAAGCTGGAGATTGCAGTGAAAAACCTGCCAATTAGGCAGAAAACAATGAATGAATGAATGAATATGGAATTTAGAACAGTGATAACTTCTTTTAGTTATTTTATGACTAACAATTATTATTATATTTGCGATCTTGTTTACGTGTTCATGAAGACAAATATTCGTTACTAGTCTTTGCTGCCAACGTACCCATAGATGAATCCTTCTGCTTTCGGTTGAACTCGGCTATTTTCGGGAATCACGCAAGCTCGGAAAGCACAGCTTTTTGTAGAAGCTTTGTGGACGGGTTCCACTAGAATTTCACGCTTCGCCATGTGACTCCTTCGGAGGCCTTATTTTCCCGCAGAACGGCTGCAAGCATTGAGGCTGATGCTTGCTACAGAGCTGCTGGGGGAGTTTGCGGCCGCATTTTTTTGCGAAATCGAGTGCGATGGAAACTAAATACGGTTAGAACATTAAGTACATTAAATGATATTCGAATTATGCAAGCAGTGCTTGCATTGCTTGTACTATATCTTCGCCTCTGTATCTTCCATATACATTTTATTGCTTTGTTGGTACAATAAAAGCACGGAACGGCCTGGGGAGAAGAAAAGGAGTTAGTGGGCACAGATTAATGCCCCGCCCGAAAAATAGGGGTGGGAACTTATCCAGAATTTTCGATCTGCGGGTGATGTGTAATTCCGTTTTTTAGGGGGAACACCAACCTTGCACTTTTGTGAAAATAGAAATGTTAGGTTAGGATAAATCAATGGATGGTGGCTCCATCAGTGATAATGATTAGTGTGAGACATTATTATGAAGTACATTGTATGTACTTTTGTTTACGGACATCAATTTTCTTTTTTTTTTGGGGGGGGGGGAGAATACAGTTACGCAAAAGGTGAACGAACATTGCTTGGCCCAAGACTTTCGTAAGGGCGGGGATATGATCGTAAGTCGAAGATGACTCCAAAATGGTTGACCTGTGCGTAGTTAGAGATCGGTTAGTTCATCAAACTCTCCAGCCTAATTATTGCCTATTTTTGTGGGAGCAGGCAAAGCTTTGACTCATCTCACTCAACAGGTCGCTAGGTGCCGTGGCTTGCCGCGAGTTGATATAGCTTCCTGGAGATGAGGCCTTGCTCGAATAGGTTTATTTTCCGATTGTAAGTCGAAGCGGTTATGTGTTCTTCCTTTTAGCAGTCAGTCCTATATTTCGAACCTTTGCCTACATTTGACATTCTCCTTTTTACGACTGCTAGGTCAAAAGGGGGAGGGGGTACTACCTCATCAACTCCCCCTTCTTCGGTACGACATTCAAGATGACCATTTATTGGAATTCATCTGCTAATTGAAAAAAATCATTGCATTTTACAGTTAAGTCTTTCCTGGGAGCGTTAGGGGCAATTGCCCCCACCTGCCACTTTTGCCCCTTCCAATATGCTAAACCTTACCTACTGCCAAGGGAAAGGAAACTGTCCTTGCCCCCCAGTTTTGGCACCTTATCCCCCATGCTTATTAGAAACCCCATTTTCTAAAATATGTGAAACTATTGATCTAATTTTCTCTAGCTCTTCACCTAGTTCAGAACCACCAACCTCCGCTGACACACACACACACACACACCACACATGTACGTATATTATTAATTACAAATTGTTTTGTGTCATGTTAAGTTTTCATTAATATATAGTAGTAGTTTCTGAAAGAGATATCTAAAAAAAATCTGCTTGAAGCACAATAACTAAAAAGACGCAACCGATTGTGATGTACATGCTAAGTTTTCTTTTAACAAATAATGTGCAGTTTTTTTTTTAAAAAAAAAAGTACAATTTCTTCTAAGCCGCGAAAAATGCAGGAGGGAAGGGGAGTTCGAGGATCCCCGTTATCGATGTCCCTGCTGCATGTAGTTAAAGAGGCTGTTAAGAGATGGCGGAACGCTAGAATGCTTAAAATCATACCCTGACTTATCTTTTATTATTTAAAATTTCGGGAGATTTTCCCCTGTCGGATTTTTATGATTAAAATTACTTAATTAAAAGCAAACGGAATTTAAGAAAAAATGGTAAAATTGAATTGAGTAAGAATTGAAACTTGGAACACACGCTACACATTGCTTGCATAAACAAAATATATGCGTGGGAGAAAACATCCTGCAACATGAATGGAAGGAAAAAATCACACATGCGACCGTGTTCTGCAGATAGTCATCTGGGTGAGTCTTTTAAAAGAGGACCCGTGGAAAATGTGCTCCTTGTTTGTAAGCAACCCTGGTACACCGAAGAGAAGAGCGGGTTAGAGAACAGTCCAGGATATCGGTGCCAAGCATATTCGACAACATGACATGACGACATATCCTGGACTCTTCTCTTCGGTGTACCAAGGTTGCCTACATGCAAGGAGCGCATTTTCCACGGGGCCTCTTTTAAAAGACTCACCCAGTATATACCAAAATCACATTTACATTACTATGTCATCAGGTGTCCCGGGTTCGAATCCGGGCCTGGTGTTCTTTGTGAGTATTCTTTCATCAATTTCAACATATCATCACTCATCCTCACTATCGCGATTAGCCAAAAGTGGCAGGAATGCGACGCTAAATAACAAATATCGAATCAACATTACTATATTCAGATATAACACGCAAATATCTACCCGATTATATACAGGTAAGTCATGTATTTCGTTTACAGTAATTACAAAGTGAATTCATTAGTGACAGTAAGGAGTTTCTGTCGAGTGGTGGCATATATATTCAGGATAAAATCCTGTCAGACAAAAAAAAATAATTATGACGTCTTAAGTGAAGTGACGCGTTACATGTATATTATTTAGTCTCTATATTTCGAGATTCTGGGTCCCCCCGATGGCGCAGTGGTAGTGTCGTCGCCTTTTAATCAAGGGGTCCCGGGTTCGATACCCGGTGGAAGCACATAGTGGTTCGGATCCCACTTTAAACTGTAGGTCCAGTCCCGATTAGACTTACTGTGCATAAAGTGCACTTAGAACACCAACTCAATCAATCAAATCGAGATTCTGCACGAGCATTTTCAACAAGAGACGAGACCGAGTACGTGTCAGGCACTTACACAGAATCTCGATATATAGAGAATAAATAATACATAAACGAACGCTCTTCTAAGATCTAACTTGAAGTTTCTGTACGTGCAATACCCTCTTAATCCCGCGCTGTCGTCACGTGAGTGTGTTGTCATAGGCTTCTCTGCAGTTTCGTTTTGTTTTGTACTTCAACTTGTCTCAATTTTATCGGTACCAATTATCTTAATAGCTTTACATGCTGATAAATACGAAGTTTACGGACAGGAAGACCAAGGTCGGCAAAGATCCTTGAGCAAGCAGTTCACGTTTCTGCCGCTAGATGGCTGAACGCTGCAGCTTCATAATATTGCTCCCTATCATCTAATCTTGGAACTAGAAGAACCACGTGAACCTATCGAATAAAATAACTGCGAGCCTACATGTAATACTTGAAGTGTATTTGTAAAGGTAGTGAATGCTGCTGCAACTGTTTTAAGCATTGCCAAGTAGATGTCGAAAATGCTTTGCAATCAAAATCTCATCGATGCAGCGGCGACAACAGAAGAGACGCAAACGTTTAACAATTTCTCTTTGTCTTTGGGCTTGAAACTGTGTATTGTAAATCCTTAGTTTGAAATTCAATACGGAAACAATATTAACAAATATTTAGAAATACAACATTTTGTTGAAGCAGTTGTCTACACCCAGTGGCGGTGATTGGGTCCCAAAACTAGGAGGGGGGGGCAAGGTGGCAAAACTAGGGGGGCAAAGACAATATATTTCCCTTTGTAGATAAGATTTAGCATAGTGAGGGGGCAAAAGTGGCGAAAATTGGGGGGCAACTGCACCTCTCGGCCCCTAATCGCCGCCGCTGTCTACCCCCCCCCCAAAAAAAAAGAGGACATTTCCGCCCGGACCACTTTCACGACCCGAAAAAGAGTACGTCTGGTAACCAACCCTACACGAGAATAATATACACACAAGCCTTATTTTCAATCCTCGGATGAGAACAGTGGTGGCGATCAGGGGTGGCATGTGGGGCAGTTGCGTTTATTAACAATCTCATGAGAAACTCTGCTTGAGGCGTCAGCATGGATGAACGAGATATTATGTTTGCACACATTGCTCAGTGGGACGGTTTACATTGCATCTGGGTAATTTAAGTCGTTCTTCTCTCAATCAGTTCTTGAAGAATAATACTGCCCCAGAAGTGGGTGCCAAAAAAGTGTGGTGAGGGCAAATGTCTCCCTGCCCCCCAATTGCTCGCCACTTTTGACTCATCTAAAAAAACTAGCAGCTCCTGGAGAATCATTGCTGCATGGTGTCAGATGATCAGTTGCTTCCTTTGCCACCTTGTGTGTGTGTGAGAGAGAGACAGAGAAAGAGAGAGATATATATATATATACACACAGTGAGAAAGAGGGAGGGAGGGAGGGAGAGAGAGAGAGAGAGAGTAATACACACTGTGAGAAAGAGAGGGAGGTTTGGAGGGAGAGAGAGGGGAGAGGGAGAGAGACACACACAGTAAGAAAAAGAGGGAGAGAGAGGAGAGAGAGAGGGACATACACACAGTGAGAAAAAGAGAGAGAGAGAGAGGGAGGGAGGGAGAGGAGAGAAAGAGATAATTTTAAATTACACATACAACTCTAAATAATTCGGTATCTCAGACAATAACGATAGCTAAGTAAACACAGTACAGATAAGGCTATAATGCAATGCTGAAACGGTGCTTATTCACATAATGAAGTAGGCCTATATTTGGTTCAGGTAAATGTTCCAAATTTCGTACCAATGTCTCGAACGAACCGAGAGTCTAGGTCGCGATTTTGCCTCACATGTTTCATTCCCCGCCTAGCCACGACAAATCTTCGGGTGTCTTGCCCCACACCCTATCACCTCACATGGCTACGCCAGCGTTAAAATTAGGTATGACACACCATGAAACCCAGTAAACACGAATATCCAGAACGTTATTGTCCCGAACAGGCATTGGGGAAACCAAATTGTCTCGTTCGGGTGTTTGAAGGTTAACTGGAGTGAACGTTCCACCCCCTCCAAGACGTTTACAAGTGACAATAAGCCGTCAAATTCACACAGAATAAGTAGGAGGTGATCGCTTAATTTTAGACGTCAAAAAGTGAAGGGGGGGGGGGTGATCGCCCACTCCACCCTCCTCATTAATCCACCAATCAAAAAAGACCCTCTAAAATCACCCAAAGTGGGATACAAAAGGGGAAGGTTCGGCAATTTAAAGAATAGCAGACATGTCAATGTTACTTCTCGATATATCTGTAACGACATACGTGACATGTGAGCGCAGTGGAATGCATTCCCAGAACACAGTGTTCAGAGTTATTTTCTCAGAAGCATTTTACCTTCATTTTAGCAGGAAATCTCCATGTGGCGCTGTAAACAGTGGCACATCTGCTGCAACGGGGGGTGCTGCTGTTGCTGCGCGTGCCATGACGTCATTTCCGCTGAGAGAGGTGTCGACTTCTGACCTCCCTTTCTTTACTTCGCTGGAGACAAGCAAGTCAACCTTGTAAATGGAGTTTAGCCGGAAGGGCGAGTCGTGCCATATTTTGCACTTTTGCCAGTCCGTGTGACGCGTGTCTGCAACGCGGAAGAACTCTGATCTGTTCCTCATCAATGAGTAAAGCCTGAATCACACGGAACTGGATATCCAGTAGGTATGCCCTAGTTGGCGCTGGACTGGCTACCCATTTGCTAGTTTTCGCCTCACACAATACTTGTTATCGTAGTTGTCGATAGACGTGTGAACATGTAATGGCGGCAGCGTGAGATGTAAACAATGTATCACTTCACATGTTTAAAAGCCGATAACTATTCAACCGAGAGGAATTTAGGTACAAAACAATGGCGCTGCTTAAATACATACTTTACAACGTTTACTGTACACGTATGAAAGAATACTTTAGTTGTTTCAAATGTAAACACCCTGCACTCAGCATAGATGGTGTAATTCATAGCATTTATGCTAGCAAAAATGTTAAAAGGAAATGCTTTCGTCTAAAGCCGGCTTAAAGATGGACGATCAATTTGAAGAATGTGCTTTTATCAAAAATTAAAAAGTATGGACTAAAGATTGGCTCGAAAAAAACAAACTAGTATGCACACATGAGATTCGCAGAATTCATTCACAAATTTGAAAACAAAACAAAACATTAATTTAATACACTTGTAATAATAAGGATTTTCATTTTCGGCTAATTTTATACGCCACGTACACATCTCATCGCTTTGCATAAATACCTAAATATTAATGAAATGAACTGAATACGAATGCACTGCACGTCATCATTCTCGTTGCTAACAAAAACAGCCAACACTCGTAAAGCACAGACAAAAAACTCCCTTTTGCAAATCACAGATTATCTTCACATGCCCAAACTTTGCTCTGATTGGCTGTTCCACAGTATCTAGTCGAGGAAAAAAGCTAGTCCTATTCCTCAAAGCAGTCAGCCAGGCGGCCATGATTTCTACCTAGAAAGTCAGTTCAGCGCCAACTAGGGCATTCCTACTAGAAATCCAGTTCCGTGTGATAGGGGCTTTATTTTAGTGTGGTGCTGATCATAGCATTTCCACCCATGGATGTCCGGAAAGGGAAGGGAAGGAGAGGGGGCACGTCCCCCCTGGAAAACGTATGTTCACTATTTCACACAGAATTTCATTTGAGTCACAATAATTTATGTCAATTATTGTAAGTGCGTTGAAGGAACATTAAAATTTCAGACTGAAACAGTATTCTTTGAGAGGGCATAACTATTATGGAGGGAAAATATGCCTCCTTTGCCCCCCGGAAAATATTTCCTTGCTTGCCCCTCCCTGGAAAAAAATTGCGGAAGTCCACGTTTCCACCATGGCTTGCAAAAGTTGCTTCAGATAGGCTAATTAGGGCTGGACCCACAGTTTAAAATGGTACCCCAACTAACGTTTCATATTCCTCACTGGGCATCGAACCCGTTGCCCACCATTACAAGGAGACAGTGATACCACTTTCGTGGAGATCTGATCTCGGCTTTGTATTTTGCATTTTAAGCATTTTACGTTGCTTTTCAATATATCTAGACTAATCACGACAATGAGGATGAATTGATGAAATAAGGATATAAAGGAATACAAAACAATGACACGTCCGTGACGTAGACAAGTTTAGATCCTGAGGCCCCTGACCGGAGCCCACTCCGCCACTGGTGTTATGATATACACCGACCTTGTTGTTGTCGTGTTCTTCATCTGCAATTGTATTAAAGCAGCAGCTTCTGAAGTTCACATGAAACGAAATGAACGTGCATTCCTTTTTTTAAAAACCGGGAATAGGAGAAATAAATGGCCTGTGTGAAATTAATTACACACACACACACACACACACACACACACACACACACACACACACACACACACACACACACACACACACACACACACACACACACACACGATAGTACATACGTCACTGATAGTAAATACGCGGAATGGGAAGGAATGCAGGTGGAGCAACGTTGCAATGTTTGTTTAAGGTAGATCTTATCAAGAAAAACATACATATTCATTGCTGCTTTTTCATCTATAGAATCTCGAGAGCTTGACGCCAGGTGTTTTCTACCCAAGGACGTATGAAATGTGGGAGGACAACGAGGGTATCGAATAGACGCAGCTCCGGAATCTGTAGGAACTAGTGAAGAAGGCAGCGAGAGAGGGCGAGCATATAAAGGGGAAGAGAGGAAAGATAGTTTAAAGTATAGAAAAGGAACGAGGAGAGAGAGAGAAAAATAGAGTGAGAAAGATAAGAAGACAACAAAGAGAATTAAGGAAAAAGAGAGAGAGAAGAAAACAAAAAGAGGGGAGAATGAAGCAATGAGGTGAAACGAAGAGAAAGACGATATTTGAAGAGAAAGAAGGGAGACAGGAAAGAGATTAAAACCGAAAGATTAAGAGAAAAGTAGATTGCGAAGACGTAAAATGAGACAGAGAGAGAGAAGCGAACAGAAAGAGAAGGAAAAAGAATGAAGCAGGAAAAGACAAGGCTAGAAGGTGAAGAGAGAGACGGTGGAAACTAAAAGAGAATGAGTCTGAGAAGAATATAAGGCAACGACAAGAGATAAGACTATGTAGTAAAAGAGAAGAACTGAGATACGCAGGGGGGGGGGGGGATTTGCCTGTAGGCTATCTTAGGCTGTATCCTAGGGGCCGCAAGACCGAGGGCACAAAAATGAGACGTTGAGGAATCAAAGTGTATAGTATTATCAATGTTTAATGAATATTTTTTAATGAGATGTGTCTATATTTCTATATTTTAAAGTGATCGCCTTCTTCAAGAAATTCACTTTCGAGTACCGTGCTTTTCACATATCAGAAACCTAGATTAAGCCTAATACAGCGTTCTCTCTTCCACAGACTGCCCGGCCAATGGAACACTCTACCAAAACGAGTTGACATTTTTGAAAACCAGGCAAGTTTTAAAAGGCTACTGTGTAACAACGTTTAACTCACTTTATCTCATATATGTATTTTAGTTTATGTTGTTATTCTTTATTGTTACTTCCATTGTTATTACATTCCAATGTAAAATGGCCAAAGCTGTATTTGGAATTCTCTGGTAAATAAATAAATTTACACAAGTGTGCAATTAATACAAAGTGTCCAAGTAGAAGTGAAGTGAAGTATCATGATAACAAAGCTATTATTATTATTATAGTTATTAATAATAATAATAATAATAATGTCGGGAGGCCCCAAAACATCTAAATGATGAAATGATTATTATATCTAAAATGTTGGTTTTAATCAGTGACCGTCAAGAAAAAAACTTCCCGCACAAAACGTTATCCAAAAAGCAAAGCAATCATTGACACAGAAGGACCGCATTCCCTGGTTTACTCTACCCGCCTTCACCTCTCGCAACGCACCCTCGCGGTGGAAGATCTGGTCCAGAAAGCCTCCCCCTTCGAGTGACAAGGGGAATCCCGAA
Source organism: Lepisma saccharinum (assembly GCF_977018435.1). Classification (NCBI taxonomy): domain Eukaryota; kingdom Metazoa; phylum Arthropoda; class Insecta; order Zygentoma; family Lepismatidae; genus Lepisma; species Lepisma saccharinum. The sequence continues at coordinate 142,017,905 of NC_139229.1, forward strand.
GAAAGAACTAGCTCTTTCACTGAGCAGAGGGGGGAGAGAGCGGAACGTTAAATATTCACCCACAAAGCAGGAGCGCCAGCCAGATAACCGTGGGACCTAGGCTAAGCCAAGTCTCTCCATATTTCAAAGAGATTATCTCCGATGTGATGTAGTGTAAACAATGAAGCTATTTCGGGTAACCCGTGGGAAAAACAGGACTGTTACCTCTTGCAGGCGCGAAAGGGTCTGGGCCTGTTATAACTCCTGGAATGGCGTAGGGGATGATAAAATTATGAGTTCAGGTGGATATGAGTAACTCTGAATGGGGTTGTAAACTCAGGTTATATTGCAGTTATACATTCCTGCGTTCCACAGCTGTTAGAAGGTGCCTCCGTTTTAGATACCACTGTAGCATATCAGGGTGCGAAGTCATTGAAAACTGGTGGGGGAGAAAGTTCTTCATCTTCAAACCCCTGCCCCACAAATATATGTGTATATTATTAAAAGTAAAAATAAATTACTCAATTAAAATATATTATTATTAATAATAATAATAATACTATTATTATTAATTACATAAAGGAAATTAATTTGTTACCTTTATACACCAGATACTGCAAAGAAGCTAATTTCTTTAGTAACTGGTTAAACATATTAAATAAATTATGAAATAGTTCAAGTGGTTTTATTATGTATAAGTTTTTGTTTATTTTGTACTTTATGTTAATATAAATCAATTAGATTTCATAGTTATTATTATTTTGCATTCTTGTTTTACTTTTATTGTGCGTATTGATGTAAAAAAAAGGTAAAGTGCTCCCCTGTGCTTAGCACCATGCCATGAAGGCGTATAGGGGGTGTGAGGGTAACGCCCCACACTTTCTTGGTCCGGTCGAGTGAGGGTGATGTGATCAGCATCACGCCCCTGACCGCCTTTACCCCCAAGGGTGTCCCCCAGGTACCCATGTCATTCGACGCTGGGTGGGCGCCGGGGCCGCTTCCAACGTTAGAAAAGTTCCCGGATTTGAACCGGCCGGGATCGAACCCGGGACCTTGAGCATGGTAGTCAGACGCGTTACCGACTGAGCCACCGCGGCCACTGATGTAGATTTGTTAACGGTCTCTTGAGAGAGAAAAAGCATTCAATACTCACAACACAACTACACTAATTTATGTGTGTTATCGATAGTATTCTTAGTAAAGTATATTTGAAATTAAAAGTAATTGCTTATCTTTTGTTTGTTATAACAAAAACTCTCCCCCCGGAATTTTTTGGTGGGGGATTTTTGAGGCGAAAATTGTTGGTGGGGGAAATCCCCCCGTCGCCCCAGGATTTCGCATATATTCTAGCATACTTGGCAGAGGTAATATCAGGGAATATCCATCCATCCTAATTAACCTTGGAACAAGCAAGTTTCCCTGCAAAAAAATAAAGTGCTCCCCTATGCTTTGCACCACGTCATGAAGGCGTATAGGGAGTGTGGAGTTAGGGCACCACACTTTCTTGATCACGACCGAAGGTGGGGGTGATGTGATCAGCACTACACCCCTGATTGCCTTTACCCCCCAGAATTTCCTCCCGGTATCAACTTTATACGACGATGGGTGGGCGCCAGAGCCGCTTGAACAGGTGGAAATAATTCCAGTTCTTCCCCGCCGGGGAAAAATAACTACATATTCTTATTTCTGAGAAAACGTACATCTTAAATGATGTGCCACATGACCACCCCCTTCCCATTTTAAAATCTGGAGATAATTCCAAGATGTCCATCGTGACCGCATCTGGTGTGTCCCACACCCCCATTACCCATATAGGAAGTTTCATCGTCCTCTGTCATGCAGTTTTCAAATTAAAATGGTGGTGCTGGATTTTTGCCTGACCCTGTAGATATGGTTAAAAATAGTTTCCATTTCTAATTACAGATGGCACTATCGTCGCCCATATCCTTATCCAATTAGGGAGACAGTATGCTGGTATCAAAAACGTCAAAATGTTGACACAAATATTAGCACGAGCTGCAGTAGAACTTTTGTAGTAACGTCAGTTATGAAGAAGAAGCCATTACAGCACGTTGAGGACAAATCGCAAAACTCTCACGACAATATTGCGCAACGTGTACAACTTTCATCCAATTTTCGATGGAGGCTTATTTTCACTTGCCTTCATCTGTACATTGATATGTCGAAACTGTGGAATCAAGGTCTTAATAACGAACAGTGTGGTTAATAAGCTACGGGATAAAAATAACATGAAGGTATTTTGGCAGGGTTTTATCCACAATTTTCAGGTGTAAATGTAAATTTAACACCAAAATGACAATACATTAGTAATGAGGAAATATTAGGAGTCCCGAAGAGAAAAAGGAACTATGTTGGAGGTGTGGGATGAATCAATGAATTAAAGAAAAATTAAATATATCAAAATTGGTTGTCTGCATACGTAACTTTCTGTAAATGTTGTTTACGTCTTGTGAAAGTTTATGCTCGTATTACAATAGTTTAATGTAATATACAGCACAATGTAAATTAGAATATATAAAATTGTACAAGACTTTAGTACACTTGCAAAGTATAACAAGAGTGAGTATAGTGACTAACAAATTGTTCTTCTCCCAAATGAATATGAAAATAACACAGTTATGATTTAATGCAAAGTTTGTGTAGGTGTTATTTCTGCAGCGAATGAACACCCTCAATAAAAATAGTAACTAATTACGTCTTAGGGGCATATCTGTTAACTAAGTCACCATTTGAAGAATACCTTCATATGGTGTCTTTATTCCTTTCTACGAGCTGCAGAACGGTGTAAGCCCATAGTGTAATACTGCTCATGAATGACGGATGGAGACTCAACAGACAGGTGACTCTGGAAGGTTCTGCCATTGGCTGGGCTTCTGCTCTGGTCGAGCGAGAAGTTTAGCGTGGCAGATCCTTGCCGACTACGAGAGACTTCTGACGTACTGGACACTGGCTGGACAGGCTGAGTATATTGCATTACGGTCTATCGCCCTTTATAGGCCCTCATGGCCGGGTGTAATTTACCTAAAGTCTATTGATTTATTTTGAGTTCTTAAAAGTGCAAGAAAAGGAAATTGTTTTAGTTTAGATTTTTTGGTGGATTGCTCCGGGTCATGTTGGCTGTGGGGGGTTTTGGACTGGGTTGCGATTTGCTCTGACTCGTGTAGCCTTTACTTACTGACTGCTGACTATCAAATGGGACAAATTAAACTAGGTTAACTGGGAGATAATCCATAGACATTTCTGTTGAATTAATTGTATTTGGAAAGTATAAATACTAATATGTTTTGTAATAAATATTGGGTTAACGAATATTAAGTTCCAATTGTATACTTTAAATACCTAATATATGATCATCCACTGCGCCGATAAGACAATCCTCGTCTCACTTCTTTGGTATTAAAGGGGAAACAAGAGACGTAGAGGATTATAAGAGCAGAGCATGGTTACATGCTGGTTCTGTCTCTGGTACTTATGTACAATTGGCTATCAATATTTCTAGTTTGGTTAGACTGTAAAATGGTGCGGTAATATGGCTACCTCTCGGAATTATTATACTGTAGATATTACGGGAACAGTGGATGGGAGGAATTTTGGTCCGCCTTTTCCCCCACTTTCTTCAACTCGTAGAGAACATTCTGCTTCGCAGTTGTTAAATGAATTTGTGGGACCCTTACCACACACCCCAGAAAATACCCAAGGACGACAAAGGGAGGGGGAAGATGTAGAAACGTACGTAAAGATACCTTGTAAACCCCGGTGGGTGAATAAACGCCCAAGTAAGCCTTTGGAAAGTTCGTCGTCGTCTGATGAAGACGAACGAGTATTATATAATAGGTCCGATTTGAGAAAGTTAAATATGGAAATGGCCAAAGAAAATTTGACTCAATTAATAGCTACCGTACCTATAGTTAAGGAAATTAATGCTGAAAGCCTGTATAGATTTTTGTATGTATTGCAGGGTATTAAAGACAGAAAAATGTTTCCTTCTCACGAGATTATGCTCGCAGTTTTACCAAAATTAATTACTGAAATGGGTAAATTATGGATGAAATGTATAATTGAAAGTATCCCTTGGAATGATGTAGTTCAAATGATCTTAAATAAGTATGCAACTTCTATTGGGAGGCAGTATTTATGCAATAAATATGTACTGGGTAATCAAAGAGATAATGAAACTCCCTTAGAGTATTTAGAAAGTAGAGTTCGAGCTGCTAAGATTTTACAGTATGATATGGATGAATGCACTTTTGTAAGTTATCTTGTGGATAGACTTAAACCTCAGTATTCCCAAAAATTGTATCTAAAGGGGATACCTAATACTTTAAATGAATTGCAGAACGAGTTGAAAGTTTTAGAAAAACTTTCTTATTTGTCCAAGGATTTTTGGGGATTACATAATATCGAACGACAATTCAAAGCTAAAGGTTCTGCATACAAAGAATATACGCCCAAATATTGTCGTAAATGTTCAGCAAGTGATCATTTTGAGCGATGGTGTCCGATGCATGTGAGAGGTGCTCAATTTGCTTTGCAAGGATTGCGTAGTGACATAGGACCCAGACAAGGTGGTGAAACTAAAGTGACTGCTGTGTTTGTTGACTGTAAAATCAATAATCTGAATTTATTGGCCTGTTTAGATTCTGCGTCAACATATAGTTTAATTAGTGAAAGTCTCTTAGAACGAATAAAGACTAGGGGAACTGTTCGAGAATGGGATTTGGATATGCAAGTGATAGTTGGTAACAACAACCTTATGAATATTAATAAAGGAGTTATGTTAAATGTTGGTCTTGGAAATTTATCGTGGACCACAACTTTTCATGTTTGCAAAAACATGCCTTTAGACTTAGTGCTTGGTGTGAGATTTCAGAAACAGTGCCACATGGTGATTAACTATTTAGAACAAATTGTTGGTTTTTCCGGAAGTGATGAGAAAATCCCTATTAAATGGACATCTGAAAGCTTATGCAAAAATTTTCGTGTTTTACAGAATATAGGTCAAAGACAAAGACAAGATCGTCCTTCATTTCCTGTACGTTCTCCTGCCCAGGGTTCAGCCAGCACAGGCCGAGGTGTCGGAGCTCGGTCTTATCAGCGCACGAGAACTGACCAAGGTCAACATGTAGGTTTCCAGCAGGCAGCAGGTGCGAACCAGGAAAACTTCGTCAGAAATGTAAACAATGGTGAGAACTCCTTTCGGAGCCAGTCCAGGACTTCGTGGAGGCCACGAGAGAGAAGGCGTGGACTCGAATCCAGATCTTCTGATGTTTCTGGCGCATCTTTTGGACAGTTTGCATTAGAGGATACTGAACAACAGTTATGTAAGTTGAAAAGTGAATTTTCTGATGTTATTACTTCTAAGCTAGGACGTTTAAAGAACTTTTCGTATAAAATTAAATTATATGATAATGTTCCTGTACATCGGAGTCCATATTTTGTTCCACCATCTAAACAACAGGAACTAGATGGAGTGATTACTGAATTATTAGAACAAAACATTATTGAAGCATCTTCGTCACCGTACGCAGCACCTTGCTTTGTAATTCCTTCTTCAGGGGGGACTAAAAGACTTATTTGTGATTATTCTGCAGTGAATAAGAAAATAATCTATGATGCGCACCCAGTGGCTAATATGGAAGAAACTATGGCTCAATTGAGTCAGGGGAGAGTATTTTCTGTTATTGATTTGAAAAGAGCGTTCAACCAGGTAAACTTGGATGAATCTAGTAGAGATGTAACAGCCTTTGTAACTCCTAATAATCAGTATAGATATAAGGTCATTCCATTTGGCATTAGTATCGGGCCAAGTTGCATGTCACGAGTTATGAACCAAGTTTTTCATGATTATAAGGGAAGGTTCTTACATTTATTTTGTGATGACATAATTGTTCATAGTGCTAATGAGAAAGAACATCTGGAACATTTACGTTTAGTACTGCAGAGATTACGTGAATATGGGTTAACGATTTCCCCCAATAAAAGTTGTTTTTTGAAAAGGAGAATAAAATTCTTGGGATTTATTGTGGGGCAAGGAAATTGTGAAATGGATCCAGACAGAATTGAAGCTATTCAAAATCTCCCTTCTCCGAGAAATTTAAAAGGATTATTAAGATTATTGGGTACCTTAAATTTTTATTCTAAATTTATTCCTGAGTATTCTACTGTGGTAGCTCCCTTAAATGAAATCCGAACACCCAAAATAAAATTTTATTGGGGTTCTAGGCAACAAGAGGCACTAGAAAAAATTAAAAATCTATTTAGAGAACATGTAATTTTGAAATTGCCTGACTTAAATAAACCGTTTGTTATTCAATGTGATGGGTCCTTGAGAGGATTCGGCTCTTGTCTTTTGCAAGCTGATGAAAATAATAATCTGAGACCAGTGGCGTTCTTTTCTAAAAGATTAAAAGAAGTTGATAGAAAACGAACAATTTATGAGATTGAACTTATAAGTTTAATGCAAGCCATATCACGTTTTGAATACTGTTTGAAAATTCAGCCATTTATTATTCAATTAGATAATATGAGCCTTAGTTATATGGTTAAACAATCTCGAAAATATTCCAAATATGCGAGATGGATGGAGAAACTCTCTTGTTATAAGTTTGAAGTGGTGCACATACCCTCTAAGCAAAATGTGACTTCTGATTTATTATCTCGTATGTATGATTGGAGAGATTATCACACGGAAGAATTAGATTCTGATTATGTTAGTAATGTTAATTTGGCCATGTTGGTAAACCCATTTCATGCCGATACCTTGAAGAAAGAAATGTTGAAAGATCAGGAATTAGCCAATATTATGAGACAAATGGAGCAAGGTATAAATTTCCCAAATTATAAATTGCATCGAGGTTTCTTATACAAAAGAACTAAAGCCAAGAATTTTCCTTATAGGATATGTGTACCAGATAATTTGAAACATCCTTTAATATTATATTATCACACTAATATGCGAACAGGATCTCATGGTAATTGGTTGAAAACACTTAAGCGTCTACAGAGACACGTTACTTGGGAACATATGTCTCAGGATGTTAAGGATTTAGTTCAATCTTGTGATGTATGTCAACGAGCTAAGTGTAAAAACACAACCCCTGAAAATATATTAACGTCTGAAATTGTAACAATTCCTATGAAAAGGTTGTACATAGATATTTGTGGACCATTACCTGTATCTAATGGTTATAAATATATTTTTGTTCTGGTAGATGGAGCATCAAAATTTTGTATATTTGAGCCAATTAGGAAATTGAGTTCAAAGGTATTGATTGATAAATTAGATCATATTTTTATGACTTATGGCTATTGTTATGAGATTGTATCAGACAATGCGTCATATTTTGTATCAGATGCATTTACCAGTTATTTATTTAATCATGGAATTCAGCATATTAGATTATCTGTTGGCAATCCTCAGGCCAATTTAAGTGAAAGATACATACGTACTTTGAAAACTGCCTTGAGATGTTATTATTCAGCAGATCAAACTAAATGGCATGAAGGTTTGAAAAAGATACAGTATAGTTTAAATTGTTCATACCATCATACATTGAAGTATACTCCGTCGGAATTGTTTTTGGGACGACAATTGTGGGATCCATTGGAAGTCCAATGGCAATTATCTGATATGGATTTTAATGTAGCAGATGGTAATTTGCAAGATAAATGGAAAAATGCTATCAGAAATATGCAAAGGGAATGGGAAAAGAGAAAACAATTGTATAAGAAGCGATATGCACCCATAACGTTTCAAGTCAATGACAAAGTATTAGTTAGGACTAAGATTAAATCTTCCTTAGAGGACAAGATAACTAAAAGTCTTTCTAATATGTACGAGGGTCCATATTTCATAAGTAAATTTCTAACAGAGAATTCAGTTCTGGTTAAGAAAGTTGATGATGACAAGGTATGTTCCAAAATACATGTACATAAATTGAAAAGATATTTGGAGCCCAGGAGAGGCAATAATAGGTAATTTTATACATGGATCGGCAAGATCTCTGACTATGTAAGGTTAATTAAGGATTCTCCCATTATATAAATGTAAATTATTGTAGATTTGGTGTAGGTTGACTGTATTATAGTAAGAATGAATGGTTTATGTTTGTAAACTTGTACTGGTACCAGTTTGTTTTCTTTTTCTTTTTGAATATTTACAGGCTATGGAGTTGGAGGGATGACATGCGCAAACCCCTATAACTATTACGAAACCTCGCTCTAAAGCTTGAAACTTGGTTCTGTAAGAAGAGTATGTTTGAAATGAGAATTCTAAAAAGATATGTGTAACTAGGATTACACTATGTGCTAGAAAATTGTAATTTTTGGGGGAGAGGTTGTTTTGTAAGCCCATAGTGTAATACTGCTCATGAATGACGGATGGAGACTCAACAGACAGGTGACTCTGGAAGGTTCTGCCATTGGCTGGGCTTCTGCGCTGGTCGAGCGAGAAGTTTAGCGTGGCAGATCCTTGCCGACTACGAGAGACTTCTGACGTACTGGACACTGGCTGGACAGGCTGAGTATATTGCATTACGGTCTATCGCCCTTTATAGGCCCTCATGGCCGGGTGTAATTTACCTAAAGTCTATTGATTTATTTTGAGTTCTTAAAAGTGCAAGAAAAGGAAATTGTTTTAGTTTAGATTTTTTGGTGGATTGCTCCGGGTCATGTTGGCTGTGGGGGGTTTTGGGCTGGGTTGCGATTTGCTCTGACTCGTGTAGCCTTTACTTACTGACTGCTGACTATCAAATGGGACAAATTAAACTAGGTTAACTGGGAGATAATCCATAGACATTTCTGTTGAATTAATTGTATTTGGAAAGTATAAATACTAATATGTTTTGTAATAAATATTGGGTTAACTAATATTAAGTTCCAATTGTATACTTTAAATACCTAATATATGATCATCCACTGCGCCGATAAGACAATCCTCGTCTCACTTCTTTGGTATTAAAGGGGAAACAAGAGACGTAGAGGATTATAACGGATAGTTCAAAATCAGAAGTCGGATTATAGATATTCGAAATATTATAACATTGTTATGGCAACATGAGGGCGAGATTATTTCTATTTCAACCACTTCACGTCATAAAGGTGTTCTCCTGACGCAAGTTATCATCGATAACCGCGGGCGATGCAGAAAGGCTCGAGAGATGTCACAATCAGTTATGATAATGTTCAGGATCCCATAAAGGCAATTTTATTCGTTACGCTGAAAGTTTTTTTTTAGTACCTAAAGAGAATGCATGTAATGTCGATAAATAATGACCAGTTACACTCTTAAGGTACTATATTCACATTTCTTACGGTTGCAGAATGTTAGTGCACTTAGGTACATTCAGCCTCCAACCTAATAGAATCTAGTCGACACATGAATCTCGAAATGATTAAGTAGAAACTGTGCGTTTCCTCAAATATTGACATGTGTTGATACAATGGTGAGCTCTACACCTAGAATCGAACTCGGTATCACTTGGTTAACGGCAAACAGTACTTGCTGCTCGATTTACAGCAGAAACGACCAGGCCTGAATGGGTACCCTGCCCCAAGTCAAGTTCTTCTTCGTTTTAGAATTTCTCCCCACTTTTCAAAATCTTGCACAATACTGTGATGACTATTTTCTCACCCGAGCGCGACGAGGTGAATAATATTTGCGGTTTAAATAACTTAAAACAACAGCCTTATTTTTAAAATACTTTTAAATATTACTATTGAAGAACACGTCTATTGAAGGTATTCAGTACCTACATAATGACATCAAACTAACAATCTTTTAGCTTAAATTGCTACAGGATTTTCCAATATACTAATTATATTATGAGAAGTAACTTCTATTAATTCTTGTCAACAATAAATCTAACTCTTTTTTAAGGGGAGGAGTTACAGTTACGCACCAGTTGTGCATTTATTTCAATGTCGCCCAAATGGTCATTGCTCCTAAAAAAAAACCTGGGTGTATCCAAGAGTATGAATTTATCTCCATGTTGCAAGTGGAAGCGTTTTTTTATGTTGATTATTTATTTATTTATTTAAAGACATGACACTACAGGCAAATGCCCACTTTCAATGTCTTGTATTATAACATTGTTTGGTACACAAAATATGCAATCAGCAGAATTCATAAGGTACAATAATATGATAATATGTGTTACAGTAATATAAAAATTAATATAAGATTCGATATGAAAAAGAAGCATAAAGTAGTAACTTGACAGGTGAGGTTAGAACTTACACATGATAACCAAGAAAATAACAAAGAAAATAACCAAGGAAAAACATATGAGCTTCACCTTACATATAAACGATGACATATAGTAGATGTAATGATAGTAATTAGTAATTAGTAAATAACACAAAAAGATAAAATAGGATGGACTCTTTCGCCTGTACATAAAGAGACAGAACTACTAAACAAAGTTAAGTCTGGTGTTGGAAGTAAGTTTCAGTTTCCTTTGAACCTTCGAAAACTTTGGAAGATGTCTATCTTATCATATGTATTTGCAATTTCGTTATATAACCTACACATTCTCCGAGTGGGTGCCGCATTGGCTGACTTTGTTTGACCTTTCGGTACTTGAAACAGCTCTTTCCGTGGTCTTACCTTATTATACGGTACATAAAAAGGGATTTCTGAGAGCAGCTGAGAGGAATCTAATGAGTTGTTTTAAAAGTTTATGCAAGAATAGTAACTGATGCATGTTTCTTCTATCGCCTAGGGATTGTACATTGAAGTATTTTTGTAGGGTATGATAAGGAGTATATTTGGGGTAAACGCAGTTTTTTTTTTCAGTCTTAAGAATCGAAGGATCTTGTTTTGCACATTCTCTATTCTGCTGGTTTCATTTAGGTTTTGTGGGGACCAGACGATAGACGCGTATTCCAATTTCCACCTTACGTAGGTATTGTATAGCATTTGGAATGTTTCCCACTTCTTAAAAGTCCTTTCCCATTCTCATCATAAACCCAAAGTTTCTGTACCCTTCTGCTACAATGCGGTCGATGTGTTTTCGGAAACTGTTATTTTCTTCAAACTGAACACCAAGATCTTTATAACTTGAAACTCTGTCTAACGTGTGGCCACTGATTGTCTAAGTGTGCGTCTAGGGTTGTTTCTTTCGAGTGAAAGTCATAACTTTGCATTTGTTGAAATTGAGTTTTAGTTCGTTTTGAGCGCACCATTCTACAAGATTTTCAATGTCTTCTTGCAGTTCCAACGTATCATTATCGTTCGTTATAGACTTAAATATTTTCAGGTCATCCGCGTACAGGAGTTTCTTGCAGGCCCGTAGCCAGGAATTCTTACTAGGGGGGGGCAAATTTTTAATATATTGTGTTGCATTGGCAGATATAGCAGGGTACAGAGGGGCACTTGTCCCTCTCCTCCAAAAGTGATATGTAACAGGAAAGAGATGATATCTTTAAACTCCAATGAACAAAAAAATGACTCTTCGGAATACCAAAGAATACAAAGATAAAGTTTAACATAAATAGCGACTGTATCGACTTTATATTTACAGATCGAAAAGGTTAATAGACGATTGATATGTACCAACAGTTTTGGGCTTCTCTGCAGAACTGATTAAGGAAGTCCTTTATAAATCGTGCTTCATAATGTAGTACTCTAGTTTCCAGTATGCAAGATTTTTACGCACAAAGGAATCTAACGAGAATCCAACACCACCATTGTATTGTGCAAGAAAAATCGAATTAATTAAATCGGGCCGCCTCGGCCAATCCATTTCTTTGGGTAATTTTCATCCAGCCACTGTCGCACGCCCAGGCAGAAGTATGGATGGGAATAATCAGCAATCATTTGATCGAGCCATTTTTCCTGCCCCAAATCTTAAATGGCATCACTTATGAACATTTTTTGAGGAACGGGATGACAATGTTGTTGGAGGATGTGCCTCTAGCTACAAAACGTGCATGATTTATCAGCATGATGACTGCCCAGCTCGATCCCCCGATGGATTTGACGCCTTGCGACTTTTACATTTGGAGCCACATGCCAAGCCACCGGTAAACTCGCAAGAAGAGCTCAGGGAGAGGATCTTAACAGCTGGTCAACACATCAAGGACACCATCACATCACGAGTTAAGAGACCAAATGTCCGTTAAAACCTGCGTGCCTGCATTCGTAACGGAGGTGCCCACTTTGAGCAAGACGTGTAATGTTCTTTAATTGTATTGTTCATTGATTCCATTCACACGAAGATGAATGAAGTATTATTTCTTGTACACAAATGTGTATGTTAGCAACATTTGTACCTTGTTGGATAGCAGATGTCACAAGGACGTAATTTAAGTAATTTGTACGCTTCGTGTCATACCATTTTTGTTATTAATACGTTGCCAAGTAAACTAAGAGTGCATTTTTTTATCATCACTAGTAGGTTTAGATCTACCCGTTACTTACATGTGATTGTTATTTGGGAAAAACTTTTTTTTCAACGAACCACTTATTTCTTAGCTATCAGAAAACGCTGAAATAAGTTCCATACAATGATCAGTTTTTTCTCAATTCATCTTTTTATGTGGAAAATTGTCATTTGTCATTGTCAGAGTGAGCACTTGCTTTGAGGCATTCTGTAAGTCAATGTCACGTTTTCTTGTTCATGCTCTCTGTAATTTGCAGTGTACAGTTACCCACAAGAATACAGTGAACAATTCTTTCAGACAAATCTCATTTTTTGCAGTCAAACGTAGCACGCCCTAACTCTTCCACGATAGGTCCAAAATGAGTTCGGATTGTCGTTTGTGGGACGATTGTAGCCTAAATTGATGTGTCATACATATCCCTTTCTATTTGAAAATATTGTGTGATATCCAATATGGCGGAATCCAAGATGGCTGCCATGATGGCCACACCCCCATTCAATGCAGTTTCCGCACCAATACCCACTTGCAACATGTGATTTTCCTCCGTCCACGCATCTCATTATTATTGGCCTGTCCCGATACTTTTGACTAACCCTGTATATATATATATATATATATATATATATATATATATATATATATATATATATATATATATATATATATTTTATGAAAATACATTACGTGATCAATTCATATGCCAAATTTTCTCTCAAATGTGCGCGCTCCTTATTCTCAAAAGAATTGTTCATGCATTTAAGCAGCAACAATCTGAAGTATATACAGTATATGGCCTTACTTCTCTCTCTGGAACGTTGGAAACGGCACCGGCATCCACCCAGCGTCGAATGACATGGATACCTAAGGGAAACCCTGGGGGCTAAAGGCGGTCAGGGGCGTGATGCTAATCACATCACTTCCACTCACGACCGGATCAAGAAATGTGGGAGCACTGCACTTTTTTTTTTTTTTTTTTTTTTTTACTTACTTACTTACTTCTCTCTCGGGTAATTTAGAATGCATTACAGAGAAAAATCATCTTGGGATCGAAGCGAGCAGGAAAATCTTAGATCCAAATATATGCAAACTGAAACAATATTGATTTAATAGGGCGCAAATAATTTCACGGGGTGCCATGGCATTCTCTTTAACTTTTTTTTTTATTTAGATCGTTTTGGCTCCCAAGGCTTTGGAGTATAAGAATAGGAAAATGAGCAATTGCGAGCGAAGCGAGCAAGAAAATTTTACGAAATGTACTTTTATTTGTATAAAATTTGAAAGCGAGGGGACAATTGCCCTTCTGTGGCCCCTGCAACTGCCCTTGGCCGTCTGGAAGAAAAATGCAAGAAAAACTTGAAAACTAATTCCATCTTGAATATCCATTTGTACTGCTATTCTTAGACTCTTCTGTAGTCATGTTTCTTTACTTCAATGTTTGCCCCCCCCCCCAGATTAGACTTCCGACTAAAATTGGGGGGGGGGTGATAATGCACCTGTCCCCCGCTGTGGTTGCAGCACTTCTTCAATTTCAATTTCACGTCATCACTCATTGTCACGTTTAGCTCGAAGTGGCAGAAAGGCAACGCTAAGTAACAAAAATCGAACATCCATTCCCTCTCTCTCCCACATGAATCACTATTACCAATAGGTAGACTTCGGAAACAAATGATAAAGGAGTTCAAACTTCATAACAACACATCCAAGAAGAACATCCAAACACATTAGGCACCTTTCATACAAGACTTCTCAAAATGTCACAACTGTTCTAGGTACTGAAAATTACGAAATCATTTCCCAAAGTCTGAATCTAGAAGGGATTTTCTCCACCTAATCCTAGTACAACATTATTCGTAATCCCACACACGTTAATAAATCACAAAATCAATAAGTGTCTTTGTTATGTTGCTAGAGTAGCCTAATAGAGGATATAATTGGAAAGATTAGTAAGAATTCCAGTAGGAATATGTTCTGTATTTTTCACAGGGGGGGCAAAGCAGGCTCTCAGGGGGGGCAGTTGCCCCCCCTGCCCCCCTCTAGCTACGGGCCTGGTTTCTTGGAATGTAGCAGGTATTCTGGGAGATCGTTAACAATCACAAGAAATAGCAGTGGTCCAAGGTTCGATCCTTGCGGGACACCCGAGGAGGTCTGAAATACAGTAGACATGCTATTATCATATGTAACACACTGTTTTCGGTCTTTCAGGTAGAAGGACATAAGTTTTAAAACACGGGCTGAGAGGTTAAGATGGTGAAGCTTTTGGAGAAGTGTATCATGGTCAACAAGATCGAACGCTTTTGAAAAATCAGGATAAATTACATCTACTTGCCTTTTCCTGTCCAGCATCAAGGTTATAAAGTCGGAGATTTCCAATAAATTTGTTACAATGCACCGTTTAGGTGTGAATCCATGCTGGTGATAGGACAGTATCGGATGAAGGTGCCTGGAAGTGTATTTACACAAGATTTGCTCGAAGAGTTTTGCGGGAGTTGAAATAAGTGCGACTGGCGTATAGTTGTTAATATCAGCTTTGTCGGAGGTCTTTGGTACGGGACATACCTCAGAAAGCTTCCATATTTCTGGGAAAACTCAGGTGGAGAGTGAAAGATTGAATAAGATGTGTAGCGGGTACTTAAGGCTTTCCGAGCATCCTTTTATCACGTCGTCATATCGGGAGCAACATATCTTTTCGGTTTAAGTGATTTTATTGCATCTTCCACGTCATTTAGGGAAATTTCACCAATATGGAGCATGTCAAATAGTTCGTTAGTGTTATCCAGGGTAAAATGTTATTTCGTAGCTTGATTTGTCATCGCTATAGACTGACTTGAAATGACGAGCAAATGCATCCGCAATCTCTTTTCCGCTTCGTAGAGATTTATTTTGGTAGGTGGTGGGGTGGTTAGGGATTTTATTTCTTTCTTTTTTTTTACAAAGGACCAAAATCTTTTGGGATCGTATTGTATATCTAATTCACAGTTTAGCAGATATTAATCGTACGCCTTGGAGATGCGTTTTTTAACGTTCTTACGCAATTCTTTAAATTTAGCTTCATATTTCCGATGATCCATAGCTTTAAGAGCTATATTCTTTTTTATTTCCCAGGTGAACCAGCATGGATATAGTTGCGACTTGAGGTTCGTGTAGGGGACGCATTTATCAAATACCGAGTTTAAAATGCCATAGAATGTACGGACCGCATCATCATTTATATCTTTATAATTTCTTAATAAATCCCAGTTTACAACTTGAAATTCTTTGAATAGTTTTAAAAAAATCAGCCTTTTGGAAATTATATCGTTTTTGTCTTGCCTCGGGTTTGATTTTGCGTGGTTGTGGGTGAGAAGCACACAGCATTAGTGCAGGATGGTGCTTATATTCAGGTACTATCGGAAGCTCATTCATTTCAACAGATACGTAGTTCAAATTGGCTATGATTAAGTCTAAGTTTTGCCATAAGTGTTTAAAACATCGTTACAGTGTTTAATGAATGGAATTCGAGGAAATTTTTCAAATGTAGACACGTGTTTCCTGAATTTAGTAAATCTGAATGTGAGCCGACAATTTCTGGAATATTAAAGTCGCCTGTAACAAGTAGATGACACCCAGTGTGACATTGCGAGATTATGTGATCAAACAGTTTATCGTATGTTATAGATGTACACGATGTTTGAAAAATATGATGAATAAGAATTTTCGGAATCCCATATATTCCTTCTGGGGAATCAACTTCAACATAAAGTTACGGCTAATCAAATGGACGTTTCGACTTTTCCGCTGGTGAAATGCATCTTCAAACTGCCCTCTTCCCGTTGACATATTTTTCTATTCCATCGGAAGTTTTATATTCCCAAGAGAACGAATCAAATCATACTCCCATATGATCAATGCTTTTCTACTTGCCTCCTGGCAGTGGTGCCAAACTTGATGCGCATAAAACAACTTAATTTTACCTTATCTCACCAGGACCTTTGGTACATGACCTATGTTTGACACTTAGTCCGGAGACCGAAGTCCTCTTCGTAGGTGCCGGGCCCAGCTAAACGGTTTGATTCCAGGGTACGTGTGACCGGATCGGTTTTTACCCCCGACGAATAGCCGACTCGTGCATAAAGTGACGTTGAATAATAATAATAATAATCAATAATAATAATAATTGATGTTAGCCAGCAGAAATGCTTTGCTGACTTAACGTTGAACTAAAATATAAATACCACCAGTTATGAGGATAAGTATACTATATGTTTAAACACAAATCATAGTCAAATCATATATAACAATAATGTATATTATATAACACACAAAAAATAGACACATTACACAACCCCTCACTATCATTCAAGCATTCACACACTCTCTCAAACCGCAGGGGAATAATTATATTAAGATAAGTACATTGGCCCTTTTTAGACACCATGCAATATTTAGTTCTTCATAGGAATATTAAACTGCGTCCGAAGACGTTAATGTGCTTAGAATTAAAGATACTAAACTTTCATCTGCGCGTGCTCATTACATTCTGCCAACGGGCATGACACGTAAACTTTTTATTCTTGCACTTTATTTAGACATTTAAATAATTGTTGTAGAATTATCACTAATGCGCCTTGGAACTTCAATAACATTAGGCTTAGATATCAACTGCAAGACACACATGTTTACAGACTGGAAAGTGAAGACACTTATGTATGAATATATATTAAAAATAGCACGAAGTTAACTTACTTCCTCCCTTAGCAAACTTGAGAGGTGATCTCTGCAAGAGATACACGATTTATGCCGTTTTAAACAAATATTTACCGAGTAAAGCATATAAGGTGACATAAATAAACATTATTACTCAACAGTTCGGCGCAGAGCGTGGAAAAACAACAGTATGCTGTGCATATCTCTTCCGAATTAGCAATTGTCGTGAAATTTAGATGATGTTGGCAAGAAATAATTTATAATCAATACCTTTGCGACTTTTAATTTTAAATACTGGTATCTTTTCGTCCGACGGCCGATCTTTTGAGGCTTGGGTAGATGATCACTCACACATATAGAAAATTAACAGTAGTATACTATACCATCTCGGCGTTCTAGACGTTCCAGCGACGTTTACCGTAGTCCTCTAAACGGCGGCGTAACGTTAACCCGCGGTCCTCTTTGCGACACTAACACTTCCCCACGCTACTTCTTTGTAGCGGCACTTCGCAATCTTCTTGGACACACCTTCCTTCACGCTTCAACATCACGGCGATCATCTTGTCGGCCTCGTAATGGAGCGATTAATTGCTTCGCATCGTCTCTCTCTCTCTTTCTGGGGGGACGGCGAAAAACGGGCGAAGTTCCTTTACCGGGGGTACTCGTGGATTCCCGCTGCTAATCTCACGTGGGACGTCGGCGTCGTCTCAAGACGCAGTAGGTGTCGCTTCATTATCTCAATCTTCTCTTCTAGACGGTAGATCTAAGTGTGGGCTGGTGTCGCTTCATCTTCCAATTTCTCTCTCTCCCTCTCTCTCTTTCTCTCTCCGTAGAATTCTCGTCGGCGTCGAAGTACTCAGGAATGCTGATTCGACTGGCGGCTTTCGGCGGTACCATTTCAGGGCTTCTAATCGGGCTGTGGGCGTCATTTGTGGCGATGTGGTGTTTGTGACGGCGTTTTAGTGGTGTGACGTCGCGACGCTGAGCGATGATCTGCTGCGTTGTCGGCTTCATGCAGGCTAGGAAGACCCAAGGCCCTCCTTCTCTCGTGATTAGCCCGCCATTGTGGTATTAATGTTCCTCGTCACAAAACGAATAACTCGAATCCAGTGCACAGGTCACAAATTAACACGGCGTATTCGTACAACTAGTCACTGTCACTCACTCACGCAGGTTAAAATACACGGCGCGGTAGAAAAAAGACAAAGTCCCGAATCTTAACTCCGACTGTCGCAGAGGTGTTGTCGGTTCGAAAACTGGCGGTAGACTGTGCGTGTTTGTTCGTTCTGCCACTATATAAAGACAGCTTGAAACTTCGAATACAACGGACTGACTTTTAGGCGCGGAAATCTGAAGTTACGACGTTGGTGGTCAAGCGTCCATTTTTTGCCTGGTCCAGCTTCTTCAAGCACACGTGTTGCGTTAGAATGGGGTGAAAAGAATAGTTCTACCCTCATTAGGTACGTAACATGTTCCTTCAGTAATTGGCCTCCCAAGTTGACTTTCCGTCGTCAAATGCACAAAAGTCGATCAAAAATAGTGAAAGATTTATCACAGCACATTGTTGGTTCCGAGCTCCTACGACCGAAAGGGGGAAAAGTCGACAAAAGCAGAAAAACACAAAAGGTTCAGAAACGTGATGTTTTTCTACCGAAGCTTCAAGAGGTTACGAAGGTTACCGAAAATATAAAATAATGAAAACCTTGGATATAGAGTAGTAAAAAAAAGGTGACAAAAACTGATTGTCATACTTAAATGGAGTTAAAACTGACTTTCATGAAGCTAGATTTACCTCCGAGGGTAATGTTAGTTGTCAAAGGGGTGGGGGCACTGCTATTATCGTTAACTCTAAATTGATGACAATTTATTCTTAGTTTTTAACATCTAGATCCGGCGGCATCGCCCATCTCAATAATCCACCGATGGTTGTATGAAATCGAAAATAAAGAATTCCCTGATAACAATATTAGGCTGCTATGTCAATTTCACGTCAAACAGGGCGCTACAAAGAAGTAGCCGGGGAGATAAGAGGGAGTATGGCGACTCAGCCAATATAACAATATCACGTCACGTGCAAAATGTATAATTATGACAAAAGTTTGTCTATGTGGGCCGGAACCAGTGTGGCATCATAGTGGGGCACGGGAGTGGGCGTCCCAGTTTACAACCGAACTAGTGCACGAAAGAGCCAGATCTGGCTCCAAGAGAGCTAAGTTGGCCCACTGCCACGGACGGAAAAGCTTGGGAAGTGTCCCGCCACGCACTGGGTGGAGGCACACGTCAGTTGTTCCGAAACTTTTTCGTCTCACGGCGCTCTTACTGTTTCAAGATTTTCCCGCGGCGCCCAAGTCAGAATGTAGGCCTATTTAACGCTTGCAACGCTCAGTTAGTGGGGTTAAGTTGCTTTTAAAAAATAAACACATATTTCAAATTCAGAAACATTTCATGTGTGAAAAGTACTAAATAAGCATATATTTGGAATAAGTGTCATTTCAGTGAAAATATTGGAACATTTCGCGGCGCCTTTTGCCCGCGCCAGGTTTTGGCGCTAATGAATGGGGTTTGGCAGCCCCGTGAGAACGGCGCCTCGGGCAATCACCCGGTCGTTCGAAATTTTTGGTGTCATTTTGAAATATTTACAAAACCAAATTTACAATATTCTGCGATTTCTGCAGACATAATCAAGCTTCTATCAACATGATTATTTCAGATAGGTTGTACTTTCCGGCCAAGGGAAAGAAGCAGGTAGAACATTCACGAAACCACCCTGTGGCATTTTGCTTGTATGGGTTCGCTTGTTATGTTTATTACTGCTTGCTGTGTTGTGTTTGTGATGTATCTTGCAATTCGTAACAAACCGTTTCGAAGTAGAACAAAGAAAACTGACGTTTTGGTCCCTGTTGCACATTCTACAAAACGGCCTCGATACAATACACAATGCCACAAACTATTCAGTTACTACATTTTCTTTATTATATTTATAATGATATTATTAGTGAATACTATTATGATTGCTGCTGTGCACATTTGTGCTAATTATAATATTTACTGAAAATCAATTTCATTGAATGACACAAAGTAAAGTTACTGGTTTACAAACGAGTTTATCTAGTAATGTGACATGATGTATACTTTCCCGACATATTCTGCTTGCTTATATAGTATATGGATAGCTATTATTTTTTTCATTCTGTACACTTACATAATTCGTAAACATCTCTACGTATTTTGGCGGCGATGTTACTACGTTTAAATCTTCATTGTCGTTTCCACAGCAGACCATTTTTACGGAACCCGCTTCCTGATCAATGTGCCATCACCCCTATTTTGCCAATGAGCACGTCCAGTTGGCGCATGCACACTTCCGTCCATGGTCTCAGCTAAGGCAGCCAGACAGTATAGTTTGTTTATAATTGCAAAGGCTATTAGTAGCAATTGTGAACCTGCGCTGCGAGGTTCCCTACATGCATACCGGCATGGACGTCCGCAGGATTTTTTCCAGGGAGGGGCAAGCAAGGTATTTTTTTTCCAGGGGGGGGCAAAGTATGCATATTTCCCCTCAAAATAGTGATGCCCTCTCGAAAAACGCTATTTCAGTCTGAAATTATCATGTTTCTTCAACCAATTTATAATTATTACTGTGACTGAAATTAAGTTATGTGTGAAATATATAATTTTTAGGTAGACAGACATTAGTTTTCCAGGAGGGCCGTGCCCCCCCTTGCCCCCATTCCGGACGCCCATGTACGGTACGTATGTAGGATAGAATTTCATTTTTGAGGACTCGTAGCATTGTAACAAGGCTTCAAACTAATACATTTCAAAGTCTCGATTTCAAAGTATCGTCTCGACACTATCTCTAGGACAAAGTGCGAATCACAGTGGTAGCGTCATTGCCTTGTAATCAAGGGGTCCCGGGTTCGATACCCGGTGGAGGCACAAGTGGTTCGGATCCCACTTTAAACTGTAGGTCCAGTCCCGATTAGCCTTACTGTGCATAAAGTGGACTTAAAACACCAACTCAAACCAAAATGCGAATCACTTCCATCAGTATAGCGTGCCCAAGAGGATTGTGGACTCATAACCCTCCCCTACCAGATCCTATAGCCCAGTATTCCTTAAAATACAAAATACAGAGAGGACTGCTAAATAAAACTATACCTTAATCCACTTACGGCAATATTCACTCCTTTCGAAAATCCTGGGCACGCCACTGATTTCCATACTAATTGCACCTGCACTGCACCATATAATAACTATGGCCCCGGCAACAGCCACCGCAATTCTTTGAACACTTTGAACAGTCCATGACCTTACCCTTGCTAGTTGACATACACCCCCTTCAGAGGTAACATACGAGCCAAAACCCTGTGGGAAAGAATTCGACACGAGGGCAAAAAAAGCAGCCCTGGCATGCGTATCGGGTTACAAAGACGGAACCACAAAGCAAGGAGGAAAGAATGTGCGAGGGGGTTGCTGCAGACTCCGGTGCCACTTATAATTAGTCGGGGACAGAAGCAAGTAAAAAGGAAAAAAGGAACGGAAGATAAATAACCCTTAGACAGAAAATGAAGAAAGTAAATGAGAAACTAGAAAATTTCGGTAAACACACAGAGAGAGAGAAATAGAAAGGAAGAGAGACGCAAGCTGCAATAAGACATGAAAGAAGAAAATAGTGAGAAAGTGAGGAAAAGAAGGGAGAGGCGAGGTACAGAGCGTGAGAAAGAAGAGAGAAAGCCAGAAAGAAATACAAGGAAAGAGAGAGAGAGTGATTAGATTAAGCCATTGATCCTCAAGCAGAAATTACTACGATACACAATTATTTTTGCATTTTTAAGAAGTAAAAGCCCCCTTCCCCAAAAGAGGAAATTTCACGACGGACACACATCGAACCGACACGTGACACACGTTACTTGGAAACGAACCAATCAAGACCAATGTTTCACTCAGTACCGGCATGATAAGTCGCATAAGCCTGCATTAGATTGTATAAATCCTCAAGCGAAATGCGGTACGTGTCGCTTCGTTGTGATATCTCCCTCACAGCATTCCAGTGCAAACTGTTGGTTTACATAAGGACCACAAACGCAAGCATGATGCATTTGTCTTCATGCAGGCCACATTTTTAGTCTTAGGTAAAATGTGCCTCCCCCCCCCCACACACACCCCCAAACTGACTAACTCCAACTAAACTGAATGGCACAACAGCTCTCAGAGGGTCAGGATCTGAAAGCGGGCTTTTCATTGCTTCGAGTCTCGTAGCGAGAACGGACGAACCACAAGTAATTGTCCTCACGAAGCTCCCACCGGGAATCGGACCCAGGACCAATCGCACCAAAGGCGAGAGCGGCGCTTTTTTACCCAGGGTGGTATTTGAAGATGGATGAGGGTGAATTTCACCCTCTAGTTCCTAATTTTCGCTGGAAAATTTTCAAATGTCACAACTGATCAATAGGTTTGAAGCGGAGATGAACTTTGCAACTTGTCTTCGTGAATAAATGGAATTCACTTTCACAGAACTGTTTCACAGCTGAAGTAGGTCATAGATATGAACAATTTCTGATAATGATATCTCTACCTACGAGTCATAAAGAGCAGGCGTTATTTTGACTTTGGCTTCGACAAACAAGAGTCGTAAACGTTCATTTGTTAAGGAGGGGCATTGAGTGGGAGCTTGCAGAAGCGTGGTGTGGTTGTCG
Source organism: Lepisma saccharinum (assembly GCF_977018435.1). NCBI lineage: Eukaryota > Metazoa > Arthropoda > Insecta > Zygentoma > Lepismatidae > Lepisma > Lepisma saccharinum. Next base: position 142,040,671 of record NC_139229.1, read on the forward strand.
ACATTCTCCAGCTGCCTTTACACCTTAGAACTACCCTCAGCTAGGCAGCGTTCGGGTCTCCCTGGTATTTCATTGTAATCAAAGGGTCCCGGTTTCGATTCCAGCTTTCCAACTGTACGTCCATTCTAAATTAAACTTTTGAGACGAGACAGTAAGTAGTTTCTAACTTGCAGACATGTGTCTCGTCCTCTTGTCTCTGCTTTGGTCACTTTACGTCGGTTTCTACCTCTAGGGTTAATCGACGAGGTGCATGAATAATGAAGTGGTGAAATGGTTGTTTGCTATTTATTATTTGAAGTAGGAATACATTTAAGCTTACAGTTTACTTTACACTGATGCATCCATGCCTGACCAGGGTTCGAACCCGGTACTTTTGGCTTCGTATCGCGTTACATTGTTCGCTCCACCACGGTCTCGTCTCTACAAGTTTCAACGAGCCTACTCTCGTTCTCGTCTCGGTTTTCTTCTCAGTTACTGGCGCACACAGGATATTTTTCGGGGGACTGAACTTATGAATATGGATGATGCATAGATGCGTTCAGTGGCGCAGGAACTTTTTCATCTGGAGGGCGAAAAAAATCGTCGTTTGTGAAGAAAGTGCATATGTAACAGAAATGGTTTATACATCAATGAATACAGCATATCTTCAAGTTTATTGTCGCACGCTGTTAGTTTCAGACGCCGCCACTGGCGGCGTGAGCGTTTGTTTATCTTACACAAGCACCGACTTGGATTGGTCGTGGTGAAACGATTCCGTGGCCACCTTGGGTTCCAATCAGGCGAACGAGTCCCCGATCGACTCGTGTGAGGTTCAATTTGAAGAATTGGTAAAACATTTGACAAAGTAGTTATTTATGATGGAATTTGCTACATTTTAATACTCCTTGCAAGTACTGAAAGTACTATCATTGTACACGCATAACCGAAGTTCCTCAGTTCTTAGAGCAAAGCAAGAAACTGACATGTCTACTTGAAACCTTGAAAACGATTGATCCACTGGGTGGGTAGGAGGACGGTAATCCAGGAGTTAGAGGAAAACCATACGTTCGAATCAATTTTTTCAATCTTTGGTGGACAATATGCATATCCGGTTTTGTGACAGGTTCTTCTCGCATATTAAATGCACATGATAGTATTTAGATAATTAAGAACGTGTGCTCTATGGAGACATGTCAGGTGAACTTTAATGTAAGCGAAAGCATGTGTACGACACTAGGTAAAGATTTTCACATCTACACAAAAAAGCCAAAACACATTTCCACCTCACTCAAGGATTATGTGAATTAAATTCAAATTGTACCAATATCTAGAGCTGGATGTGAACGCGGGTTCAGTGCCATGAATCTAACCTTTACTGGACAGAGTGAGATTAAATATTTGTTTGGATCATAGAATACATCGCCGTAAATCAATTTCGGTGATACCCTGTTGTTCCTGTATTATTTTCATGAATTAAAAGCTCCAATTACAATCGGGGGTTATTTTAAGTTGTTTTTTTCGATTTCACATTGCTGGCTTCATTTAGAATTTTTTTATTTTCTAAAAATTTCGGAGGGGTGTAGCCCCTTCAGCCCCTTCTCTGCATACGGCAGTGTTCTCGGTTAAGTATATAAGGAACAAACATATCTTATCAACACATTTACCTTATTCCTGCATAGAGGAACAGGATCATAAAAACAAAATGCCGAAGCAGAACTCGGGAGTTCTCGGAAAGCCCAGGGGGAGCAGAATCCGTGCCTCGCATACCTTATCCGAGAAGGGGGTGTGACTCCATTCGAAGGGGAGAACAGTTATTTTCCGCATAGAGGAAGCCGTCTTGCCGGGAACCGTGGGGGCGGTTTGAAACCTCATATTTCGTCACCATGGTTACCCGGATTTCGCCCCATCCCCTGTTGTGCCTGCCACCCAGATCCATCTCTCATTCACGTCCCGTGTCAGGATCTCCTCTGATCTATTGATTGCCTCGTAATTCACAGCACACCCTCAGCCCCTGGGGTGCGCTCTTGAAAGCAGGAAATGCTTCGAAGGGGTGTTTTCTGGAAGCCGAGGGGGTTAGCTTTCAGCCTGAAGTGCATTTTCCTCTGGCGTTAATGCGTCTGAAGTGGATATTTTGTGGCTGTTTTCGCGTATCGTGCACGGTAGAATGCATTTTCCCTAAGCTCTAAGTCGAGAACCATCATTACAACTCCTTTTTACGATTTCCAACTTATCCCTTATCTAATGCTCGAAATGAAAGGTGCAGGCAAACTCTCGCATAGAACACCATGGTAACCTGCCTTAAGGAGGATGCAGTACAGTTTTTACCAAGCAAATTGTCTATTACCAAGTTCATTTACTTTGTTTTACACAATGAGAGCTCCAAGAATTGAAACAAAATGCCAAACAAGCTGCAGCCTCTGCATATTATATATATATATTCTTTAAGGCAATGAGAGGTAGTTTCGCACCAGGCAATGCATCTATTTCAATATCCTCGGAATGGGCACAACTGCTACGAATAAAAACTCAGCTAGATACGATGTTTGAAAAATATGATGAATAAGTATTTACAGAATCCCATGTATTCCTTATGGAGAAGTAACTTCAAATTCAAGTTGCGGCTAATCAAATAGGGAGTTTCGACTTTTCCTCACACAACTGAAATGGGTCCTCTTTCCGTTCATGTGTTTTTCTGCGACATCGGAACAAGAGAACAAATGAAATAATACTCCCACAAGCGTAATGCTAATTTGTCCCTTCTTACAACCACCCAGCGCGGAGAAAGGTCGGTGGCAGAGGAGCAGTTTAGGGTCCTCGCGTCGGGCTGAAAACGAACTGTTCCTCCTGTCCTTAAAATACGTAGGATGAAAGGAAAATCAATAAAAAATAGTCATGGACAATTTGCACAGAAATACTTGTGCTTCCCACTGCACGGTTATGCACAATTTGCACATTTACTAGTATTCAAATTCTGTCAAAGTTTGCATATCAAAATGAGAACACTGAGTTCTAGATTTCTCTTCATGTTGCAGTTGTAAGCAGATTCCATTATGAAGCTTATTAAAAATAGCGTTAATTATGCTTTTCTATCCACTTCTATTTCTTATGAAGAATGAAAACGCTCTTCAATTGAAAGTTCTCACTAATCAGAACAATGTTTGGCAATTTTCATAACAGATAGATCTTCTCCAAGTTTTCCTCTTACCGTTCATAATGTTTTGTACTGTTCTGATTCAGAGATTTGTTTGAAAAAATAGTAGTTCCACAAGGTTCCACGTAAAGGTCTATCTTCCGGCTCACTTCAGTCCCAACCACTAGGTGGCGCCAGCTATGTCGACACCTTATATACAAGGCCTGAACAGAAACTCTAGTCTACACAGAACGTCATCAGTGGTAGGTTATAGATTACAACGCAATATCAGCTTCACAGTCTTAAATGTCTGATTTTCCACTTTATCACACGTGTGTTAACAATACTATGTTAATTTCCCACGTACTTAACACATATTTGCAACTATAATATTGTTATCGTAAACTTAACCAGTGGTAGCATGTGAGATAAGAGATACGTAGTTCTCCTTACGTAACTAAGTAAATGGTAGCTAAGCTTGAGTTTGGCTTGATTGAGTTTTGAAAGTCCCCTGCATGTCCAGATAGGCCAATCGGGACTGGACCTACAGTTTTAAGTGGGATCCGAACAACTGCAGCAACACCTTTGCTCAATGTGGTGAATATCGACGTCACAAAACGTGAAGGTCTACGGCGTCAGACAGAACTCAGTGACGGTAATGTGTTGCACTATCGATTTTTTACACCCCACGAAAATTATTTCTTAAAAGTACAAAAAGTCTCCACGGCAATAGCTAAGTGAAGCTTTTACTAGTTCCGATATTAGAATAAATTGTAAAAGTTATTATTCTAAAAGTTATGTAATGTGTAGGTTTTGACTGTAGCAAGCTACTTTTCTTTTTAAGTTAATTATTGAAGGATTGGAATGAATTACGGGACAAAAAATTGGATACAAAATTTATGAAAGACAAATTTCTTCAAATGTTCCCTTTTCACCTACAATTAACCCTGCAGAAACACTACCAGCGACTTGTTAATAAACCAGAAAACAAAAAAAGCTCGAAATGGAGGAAAAATCAGCTGATTTGAAAAAAATCTGTTTCCCAACCAATCAGGTTGCGAGCTTCAACGTAATTCCCACCTACCTTTCTCGTGCTTAGCCTTCAGCGCCACCAAACTCGACATAATCCTCGCCCGGTGAGCAGAGTTCTTCACACCGAGGTCCTTGATATCGGACTCGGAAAAGGAAAGCAAATCCTGAAATAAAAAAAGAAAGCAGTTTAAATTAATATTGATAGTTGTTTTTATATATATATATATATCTATCCAGAAAAAAGTGCTAATACACCTAAGAGGATGATAAAACAAATTAATAATTTAATTCAAGAGCTGGATACACTGCAGTTTATAAAGTCACTTAGTTTAATCAGAATTATTACGTAAGATTAGTTTAATGAAAATTGTCTCATGGCAATTTTGATCTTATTAAAATGTTGGGGTTGTTTATGCGATATATGTAAACCTTGGGTTCTTCTTTTAGTAAATACTATATTTTACTAATTACGCGATACCAATTTGCATTTTATTGCATTGCTATTACATAATAATTTAGATTAAAATAAGTGACTTTTATTGTATATCTAATAATATAGTTATGATTATACACAGAAGTCCACTGCGAAAGTAGGACTCGACGAATGAACGCGTGAGGGTAGAAAACGCGGCTGCAGCTACCAACCGTTTGCAGCAGCGCGCACTGCTTTGCTCCGCCCACTCGTTTTCTCCCTTTCTCTAGCATTATGTGTAGCCTTGCTCAATAGATTCCAGAGACAAGAGTGTAGTTCAATTGGATTTCGTACCTATCTCTTATTTAAACATATTTTTACAAGATAAATGTTAGGGAAGTGACCACAACATAATCTACACCACCAAGATTATCTGTACGCTCAGCAAATATTTGTACTATATATAACTATAAGACATGTGGAAAGAGAGAGAGAGAGAGAGAGAGAGAGAGAGAGAGAGAGAGAGAGAGAGAGAGAGAGAGCAGACTGCGGGTTCGTGCCTATGAAAATGAAATAAGCTGAAACCTAACTCCCAAACACCAACTTTGAAAATAAAACTCCTTAATTGAGCCACTTTACTGTAAAAGTACCCGCTCTCTGAGTTCACCTGAGCTTGGATTGGATCACTAATTAAATCCCATCAGTCTTCTTTCCTTCTGTTTCAGCCTGGTAAAGTTCCTTATTTAATATTAAATCCAGCACCTCCTCAGCTCCCTTTCTTTCTCAATATCAAGCGACCGGTCTCCTCGGCGCATTTATCAAAACGTTCCCTCTCGTTGAAAAGTTTCCCAAGAACTAATTAATCGCTCTTAGCGGACTTTGTTCCAAATTGCGTTCCCTCCTGACTAATTATATCCGCAAATTGGCTGAATTTCTGAACAGGTCTTTCTCTTTCGTTGCCAGAGACGAAGAGAGTCGCGATGGATTTTCTGTTACGGAAAATACTTCAGTGCAGGTAAATTTCAAGGATGGATATTCAACAGGCAACACATTATTATGTAAACGGCCTGCGCGGATTCTCTTGTTTACAAGCAACGACATCAGTAGTAGGTCTAACACCACAACAAGATATGAATATTGAAGTCGCAGATGCGTACTCTTACTAGGGATGGCCACAAAATCCGGATAACTCTTACTAGGGATGGCCACAAAATCCGGATAACTCTTAGCAGGGATGGACACAAAATCCGGATAACACTTACTAGGGATGGCCACAAAATCCGAATAACTCTTACCAGGGATGGCCACAAAATCCGGATAACTCTTACCAGGGATGGCCACAAAATCCGGATAACTCTTAATAGGGATGGCCACAAAATCCGGATAACTCTTAATAGGGATGGCCACAAAATCCGGATAACTCTTACCAGGGATGGCCACAAAATCCGGATAACTCTTACCAGGGATGGCCACAAAATCCGGATAACTCTTACCAGGGATGGCCACAAAATCCGGATAACTCTTACCAGGGATGGCCACAAAATCCGGATAACTCTTACCAGGGATGGCAACAAAATCCGGATAACTCTTACCAGGGATGGCAACAAAATCCGGATAACTCTTACGACGGATGGCCACAAAATCCGGATAACTCTTCCGAGGGATGGCCACAAAATCCGAATAACTCTTGCCAGGGATGGCCACAAAATCCGGATAACTCTTATCAGGAATGGCCACAAAATCTGGATAACTCTTACCACGGATGGCCACAAAATCCGGATAACTCTTACCAGGGATGGCCACAAAATTCGGATAACTCTTACGAGGGATGGCCACAAAATTCGGATAACTCTTACGAGGGATGGCCACAAAATCCGGATAACTCTTACCAGGGATGGCCACAAAATCCGGATAACTCTTACGAGGGATGGTCACAAAATCCGGATAACTCTTACCAGGGATGGACACAAAATCTGGATAACTCTTACCAGGGATGGCCACAAAATCCGGATAACTCTTACGAGGGATGGCCACAAAATCCGGATAACTCTTACCAGGGATGGCCACAAAATCCGGATAACTCTTACGAGGGATGGCCACAAAATCCGGATAACTCTTACCAGGGATGGACACAAAATCTGGATAACTCTTACGAGGGATGGCCACAAAATCCGGATAACTCTTACGAGGGATGGCCACAAAATCCGGATAACTCTTACCAGGGATGGACACAAAATCTGGATAACTCTTACCAGGGAAGGCCACAAAATCCGGATAACTCTTACGAGGGATGGCCACAAAATCCGGATAAATCTTACCAGGTATGGCCACAAAATCCGGATAACTTTTACCAAGGATGGCCACAAAATCCGGATAACTCTTACGAGGGATGGCCACAAAATCCGGATAACTTTTACAAAGGATGGCCACAAAATCCGGATAACTCTTACGAGGGATGGCCACAAAATCCGGATAACTCTTACCAGGGATGGCCACAAAATCCGGATAACTCTTACCAGGGATGGCCACAAAATCCGGATTACTCTTACCAGGGATGGCAACAAAATCCGGATAACTCTTACGACGGATGGCCACAAAATCCGGATAACTCTTCCGAGGGATGGCCACAAAATCCGAATAACTCTTGCCAGGGATGGCCACAAAATCCGGATAACTCTTACCAGGGATGGCCACAAAATCCGGTTAAATCTTAGCAGGGATGGCCACAAAATCCGGAAAACTCTTAGCAGGGATGGCCACAAAATCCGGATAACTCTTAGCAGGGATGGCCACAAAATCCGGATAACTCTTACCAGGGATGGCCACAAAATCTGGATAACGGATATCCGCCACGGATGCAACGGACAATCCGAATATTCTGATATTTCGCATATCCGGACAATACGAATATCAGATATCCGGATAACCCGGACAATTCAAATATCCCGATAATCCATATATCCGGATAGAAAATTATCTGATATACGAGTTCGATCTACGGTGCAGACACATTGCACAATGGTTCGGATATCATTATCTGAGCATGAAGTACTTTTAAAACATACCCCACGCAATACAAACTCATCTTTAGCAGTTATTGCAAGTCATTTTTTTCATAATTCTTCGTAACCGGGAGAGATATGCCAAGTTAAAACATTTATCTTACTTCTAGTTTCTACATACGCCAGTAGCGCAGACACGAATTTAATAAAGGGAGAGATGGGAGTATACTGTGGAGCTATGGCTTGTGTGTCTATTCGCATATTAGTATTTTTGTTATGTAGCGGCGGCGCCAGGATCAATCATGTATGGGTGCTGAGGGGGAATGGAATGTAATTTAGGGGATGCGATGTTGAATATAAAGAAAACATGAAACATGCATGTGTGCTTTAGCCATTACATTAAATACCAAATAACATTTAGTAGGCTTGTATCAAAATATGCCTGTGAACCTGAAAATTGTTAGTGACTTAGATTTTTTCTTTTGCTTGCTTTGACCACAATAACAACATGTACAGAGAAGTAAATGCGGCTTGTCTTTCAGATTAGTATCAATGACTTACCTGCAGTATACAATAATAGTGGTATTTCTTCACTATATGCTCAGTATCAAAATATGATTTTCATTAGTCTTATCGTCCCTCTAATAAAATAAAGCGTTTTCACTTCAAAGTAAAATTATATTATGCCACTATGAAGGTTATAAGTGCTTTCGGGTGAATTAACAAAACTCATTTGGTTGAGTTTTTTGTTAAGCAAATATGCAGGATTAATAAATAGCATTTAGTACTGATGAATAATCATATAATTTGTTTATCGCCTGTTAAAACAACTGTTTAGTTGGCTTGTTATTCTAAGCTTCTTGTTTGTGAAGAGTTATAACAGTATTTTAGGCTGAAAACAGGTTTTGGATAGGGGGTGCGGAAGAAAATTCGCACACCCTTGGCGCCGCCCCTGGTCATCTGTCAATTTTGGTTAATCGTAACGATGAGGCTGAGTGATGATATGATGAAATTGATGAAGGGATACACTCACAAAGAACACCCATGCCCAGCCCGTACTCGACCCAGGAAACGTATTTTATCTGGCGGTTATTCTTTTCGGAAAAGTTGTTCCAAAGAGGGAGCCATCGTCCCCAACAACAACTCTTAATGAACATTTCCTTGCCTAGTTAAAAAAAAAAAAAATCATCCTTCAAATCTGATCTTTTCATCTCTGTTTTGGAAGAGGAACGCCTTTTTTGGAGGTACAGAAATAACTACGAGATACTTCGAACAAATCAACATTCCGTTCGCGTTGCAACTTCTTGTTCCTGTCACTATTTAAGATTGAATTAAGATTCAATTTCTGACGTCTCGCGACTAAATTTACGACCTTTGGAAATTGCTTACTTTCTGCCCAACTCATTACGACAGTACACACTGACGCCAAATTTGGAGCAGTTGGCTCTTAAATATTTGAGCAGGACAAAACATTAAATTTGTGTTAGGTCGTTCAATATGTCCACTTGCAGATTGTATATGAATTACCTCTGGATACTGGGAGGGCAGAAACTGGGGGCATGAGGGGAGTTACCCCCAAAATTCGATGCACTGAGAAACGTTGGATTTCAGAAGGAAAAGGATGAAAAACATGATGATAGAATAGAAAACGAAGAACTATAATGGGCCTATTTTGCCAAAGATTGATTTAGGCTCATTTTGTGCACAAATATAGGCTAATCGGGACTTGACCTCAAAATTAAAGTAGGTATTTGCATTTTCCTTACTTCACGTGACATTGTTTTATCTTTAGGATAATCGCAAGAATGACATGTGAAGGAACAATCAGAAAGAACCATGCCCATGCAAGGACTCGAACCCGTAACAGTGAGTCGGTTCCGAGGTGGTAGTTTGAAACGGTTCAGAGAACTATGCGATCTCACCGGGAATCTATCCGGAAGTGTTTCATTGCCAGGCGATAGCGTTAGAACCACTACGTTATCCAGAGTTCAATCTAGTCCAGTGGCTTAATAAGTTCGGATTCGAATCCTGGAAATTGTGCAAATATCCACGCAAAACTGTAGGGTCAAGTTCTGATTAGTTTGCACAAAGCACTAACCTCAACTCCTTGGTATTTCTCAAATATGAGCGCATATTCTGAGAGGTCCAGCACATTCAGCCACTGCCGGACGTCCAGGTGAGGCCGCGGAGGTGGAGGCATCTTGCGGCGAGTGAGCGTACTCAGCGACGGGAACCGGAAGTTGGCGATACCTGCAAAGAAGAAGAAGAAAGCCATTAGCATTTCTGTGAGATCATCGAGTTACGCAATAGGACTATAATGCTTAGATTAAGAGTCAAGGTCGCAAGGAAGAAAACTGTAGACTCTGAAGGGGATTGTGGGAACAGCCACATATGAAACAGACGCTAACGAACAACATTGAAGGATTCATTATTAAATGAATATGCTTGGAAAAGTACCGTGTTTTAATATTATTTCTTCATATCCTTATACATTTACGTTAGCAAAAGTGTCTAGAAATCGTCGCACAAAATGCAAACTTGTACATATGATAAACATATCAGTCTCATCTGTTTTCTTGTATCTTATCTGTTGTATGCAGAGTGCAATTGCAAGGCATTTCATATGCGTAATTTGCTAGATAAGATCTTTCTTGGTAATCCATCGTGATAACCTACACGACTTTTCCAATGAAAACTCCTGTAGTAAGAACATCACCGGAGGGTAATTCCATGCCAAATCAACCCGTGCATAAACTTTCGATGTCATGGATTTGGCTAAATTTTGGTATACATGTTTATCATCTGAAATATAGAAAATATTTTATTTTTTATTTTTCATGTTGCCGGTTTGCGTGTTATTGAAATTTGAAAATTGACAAAATTCCCCCCAAAACCGTTCACCGCTGAAACTTTAAATACAATTTGCAGAGACCTGTTGTCTCTACTACAGGGCTGTGCATGTCTCATTTTAAAGCTTATTAAGAGGGCTTTCAATTGGTATACCGCGTGAGGCACCTAAAAGTACCACCTGAAATAGCCAAGAAACCAGAAACAGTAGCGATGTGAGGTTTGCGGGAAACAATAATATCAAATGGGGCTCGTAAATCGGAGGTATGGGGTGGGTCGAAAAATATCGACAAATGGGGCATCTGGAGCAAAGTCATATTTTTTTTAATGGAACGATATACAATAACATACATAATATAAAAGAGCACTCGCAGAGAAACACAACGCCGTTGGTCTCATGCATCAACTGCACATAGGAACGAAGATATGGCCATGTGAAAATATGTAAACAAACTAACAAGTGGCCCACTTGACCGTCAGTACCACGGCATGTACAAGTATGAGATGTCGGAAGCCATTGGACAAGATGAAGACAGAACGTGTTAAAGGAAGAAAAAATACAGTAGACATCGTCAGCACCATGTATTTGACAGTGTTATAGCATAATGAAAATGACCATGACAGTATGTCGAAGAACCACTGCGTAAGAAGCGAAAACCTGTCAAAGTGTGTGTTCAAAGTGGTGGCCGTCAGCTGCGATACAGGCAACGAGGCGCCCACGCAAAGATCGTTGCACAGAATGTAGCATCTCGTAGGGAATGTCCCTACAGGCCGCAGTAATGCGGTGTTGCATATCCTCTGGAGTTGTTGGCACATCCCGGTAGACAATGTCCTTCAGCTTTCCCCACAGGAAAAAGTCTAACGGTGTCAAATCTGGGGAACGAGCCGGCCATTTGACAGGCCCTTCACGTCCAACCAACGATTTGGAAATGCATTTTCCACACATGCTGTAGCGCGTCTTGCACCGTGAGCTGGGCACCCGTCATGTTGGTACCACATTTCCCTCCTTGTCTGAAGTGGTATGTCCTCCAATAGTACAGGCAGTTCATGTTGTAAAAACTGTATGTATCGGTCAGCATTCAGTGTCCCTTGTATAAAAAAAAGGGCCAATGAGATGTTCACCCACTATACCACACCACACGTTCACACTCCATGGGCTCTGGCGTTCCACTTGGCGAAGCCAATGTGGATTTGTCACTGACCAATAGTGCATGTTCCTTAGGTTGACATTTCCATGATTGGTAAAAGTTGCCTCGTCAGTGAAGAGGATACGTGACAAATCGGGTGTGTCGTGTCGTAACATCCATGTGCAAAACCGAACACGGTCCACAAAATCATTCCCGTGAAGTTCCTGATGGAGGGAGATATGATATGGGTGAAACTTGTGTGTGTGCAGAATGCGCAATACACTTCGCTGACTCATCCCAGCATCCCTGGCAATTTCACGAGAGCTAACGTGCGGATTCACAGCAACAGCGGCGAGAACATTTGTTGCACCTGCCTCACCTGTAGTTGGCTTGTTCCGCACACGTGCTCGTGGTGTTACACGTCCGGTGTCTCTTAATTTAATAAATAACTTACCAAACAGACGTCGAGATGGCTGTCGTCTGTCCGGATATCTCTCTGCGTACACACGGTAGGCTTCTGAGGCATTCTTTCGGCATTCCCCATAAATCAGGATCATGTCCGTTTTTTCTCTGTTTGTGAACACCATAATCTTCGCTCTTACCACTACGACTGCTTGCTATGAACTAACACGATCTCGTGGACCTGCTATCAAAACTTGCTCTGCGTAAAGGCAGTTCTGTCAGGCACCTGAGAAGTCTTACATGCCGTGGTACTGACGGTCAAGTGGGCCCCTTGTTTGTTTGTTTACATATTTTCACATGGCCATATCTTCGTTCCTATGTGCAGTAGATGCATGAGACCAACGGCGTTGTGTTTCTCTGCGTGTGCTCTTTTATATTATGCAGGTTATTGTATATCGTTCCATTAAAAAATATATGACTTTGCTCCAGATGCCCCATTTGTCGATATTTTTCGACCCACCCCATACCTCCGATTTACGAGCCCCATTTGATATTATTGTTTCCCGCAAACCTCACATCGCTACCGTTTCTGGTTTCTTGGCTATTTCAGGTGGTACTTTTAGGTGCCTCACGCGGTATAACATGCTTGGTATTTTGCGAGAAACAAATTTTGAAAGTTGTTTCAAAATTTTATTTTACAATTTACAAAAAACTAAATTTAAAAAAATCAAAATTTCAAGGTACAAATTGTATTTAAAGTTTTAGCGGTGAGCGTTTTTGGGCAATTTTGTCAATTTTCAAAATTCAATAACTTAAAAACCGGCAACATGAAGAATAAAAATAATATTTTCTATATTTCAGATGATAAGAAACGCGTATACCAAAAATTAGTCAAATCTATGACATCAAATTCCAAAATTTATTTTTCCTTGGTTGGTTTGACACGGAATTACCCCGCAACGAGATAAGACGAGCTAGTCTGGTTGCCTTCTCGTCTTACCAATCTATCATTCACAATCTCGACAAAATGAGTTTGGTAGAAGTTACCACTGAAAATTTGCTATTAAAATCCACTTATCGCCGTAGAGCTAGGCAACACGCATAACGCCTGGTAGGGAAGCGAGTATTTCAGGCCCAATTTTATTGCACGTGACTGTACATTACTCGCAATACCGAGATTTAAGAATGACCGGCCCAGTCGGTAGGGCGTCTGACTTCCACGCGAGAGACCAGATTTTGATAACCGGTGATTTTCGGCAGGAATTTTTCTAGCAATGTCACTGTTTAGAGCGGCTCTGGGATTCACCCATCATCTAATCAATCAATACATTGGGGGAGTTGGCCGGAACGTGGTGCTGATCACATCACTTCCACAATTATCCGAGATTTTGGATGACTAAGCTCTACCTCAACATCTTTCCGTGTTTTCACGGCATCTTCCAATGTGCAGAGGATAAACGGTTTAACCTCCCTTTTTTACATCCTGAAAATCTCACTTTCCTTCAATGAGTTGTGGGTGTTGCCTAACTGCAGGGGCATGAGTGAACGTCAGTAGTAACTGTCGCAAGTGCAGCCGTTGCCGGAGAGTTAAGCAACACATATAACTCATTATGTGAATCGAGTATATAAGTTTTCCGGTGACAACATTAGAGAAACCAAACAAATTCTTCGAAATGTATATTTGTATTATAATTCTTGCTTTTGCATTCGAGGAAAGCATTTGATATCACTGATCAACTGATATTCACATATCAATATATATAGTATATATATATATAGATAGATAGGGCATTCCATGTGAAAGTGTTCCTGACCCTCAATTTTTAAAATTAAATGCAATGCTGTAATTTTATCCTATCTTGTGATTTAACAATCTAAAAAGTGTTATTTGTATAAGAATTTAAGTATTGTACATAATTAAGTTAGACGGCAGAAGGTTTTCTTTACATATCGTTCGTTTATTTTAACTTTTTGATTTACTTGTGTTTTGTATTGTCCCCCACTCGTGACACCAAAAAATAATTAATTTCTCTTTTAACCGTTAAATCTCCTCTTCAACTCTACTAGAATATTAAAAGGTCAGTTTTCTTCTCTCTCTCTTTCGTAAAAAAAATATTTTTCATCATTTGACAATTCACAGAAATTAAATTAAATTTCGTATTAGTCTTCCCCACCCGTGACACAAAATTGATCACTCACAGCTATAAATCTGAGGAAGTATTTAGGGTAGTTATGTTTAATCAACAGTGTTAAGTTTCATATTTCATTGCACAGAAACAAAGAAAAATGTTGCATAACTATCAGTAGAATAGTTACTTTAATATAAAAAATGTAGTCCGCGTGTTCCACCCGTGAAAATGAATGTTCCATATATATATATTTTTTGATACTGTAGTCATAGTTTTATAATGAAAATTACAAATGAGACTGCATGTACACGCCACTCCCACACCCAGACGCCAAGAAGTACCAATAACAAACCAGGTAAAAAAAAAAAATAGCAAGTGAGCTGTGCAATCACTGCTTAATATGGTGAAGACTTGAAATTATACAGCACCTGTTACAATCATAGATTGTCACACAATGCTGGTAATTTATTTGATAATGAAGCTTGGTCGCTATGAAGAAATGACAGATTTGTTAACATTTCCGCTACGACACTGGCAACAGGAGAAGAGGCGAGGATGTTTGACCTTGACCTGCCGATCTTGGCGTAACAACACTTGCGCACCTTCGAAATCAATGCTGGCTGGCCTCGGACGATTAGGACATGAACTTGAATTGATACATCCCAAGAGGAGGTTGGATAGGAAACCCAATCCTCTGTATCTCACAACTTGATTAAAGTCGCCGGTATCCATGTGCACTGCTTCAAAGGCAGGTTAGATGGTATCGCTCGCTTTCCAACATTTCGAACGAAGCCGTTTGGTCTTGCTTGCTCTCGGCGTATAGTAAATTACGTCAAGTTCAATGGCACTATCAGATACGAACAACAGATGGCAGCACCAGTGAAACTCTCACGGGTTACATCTGTCGGGGTTCCGTAGAATTTTAAAAATAGAAGAATGTGAAGAGGGTTATGGCGTTATCAGGGGATTAACGGGCGTTATATCCCATTTTGGGAACATTACTAAAAAAAGAAAAATCGAATGGAGAAAAATATGGCAAAATATGTGACTCAATGAATGAATGCTCTAAAAAAAGACAACGAAAATAATCCCTAATTACAAAATATTGCAAAACAGAATACATTATGTAAGGTTCATTAAAAATACAGGAACCGACCTCCATGGTAGAGTGGTTACCGTTACACGTAGAAGCTTGGTTAGTTTCTTATCCGGAATGGGGGCATTCAGATAAAATGTACGGGTTAATTGTTTTAACCGTTTATTCTACTACGGCATTTATGCTTCTTCGAGCTTATTCGCGACGATGAGGATGACTGGTGTTAGTTGGAATAAGGGCTGGTACCAAGATGAGCCCGACTCGTTCTCGTTTCGAGTCGCGAACTAACAAAAAATGAGATAAAATATTACGAAATGTTGATACTGGAATCGGAAGCGGGGGTTCTGTTTCGATCCAGATTTCAAGAAGTTGGGAAATTTGGAATGGTCGTGTATTTACAGTTGTCAGTTCCGAAAGTTTGCTGCATTATAAGTTTCGAAAATTGGTTGGAATTTGCAGTTTTTATTCCAGAAATGCGAAAATCTTTCACTTCGGGGATTAATGTTTATTCCAGACGAAAATATTTCCGCTCGCACACTATTTATTTTGTAGGAGTCAACCTGTTTGTTACGTGCAGTAACGAGAGCTTAAAAACTTGGGGTCTGGGGCGTTTTACATTAATTTAGGAATGAATGTACCATGCCCCCTCCAAAGGGCATGTCCTCCGCCAGAGGTGAAATAATCTACCACATTTTCTTCAACCGCACTAGTAGGGCTGAATATCAACTAGCAAACAACCACTACATTAAATCCAATAACTCCCTTATGGTTAATGGTAGCGAAAAGAACCAGGCACCGTTGTAAAGTCCTTAAAACCCTATGTTTATTAGGACTTTATAATTATTAAGTAATTTACGCTAAAGCGTTAAAACAGGAAATGGAAAGTCTAATTTTCTCCAGTTTTTGTTAATATATTTCAGAAAACGTATCGAGTACATGTAATATACTTTATTCTGTGAATTATGCAATTAATTTCCTTTAATTTAGTGCAAAAGCGGAAGTTCTATCTCTATTCTGTTAGAAGTTATACGCGTTTAAACATTGCACTACAAATTCTGAGGACGGCCATATTGATGATGTCATATCTCCGAACTGTGACAAATACAACTCAAGTAGTACTACATATTCCAGTTTCTTTTTAATGTCCACGTTGAACTCTAATTTGACTGGACTAGTAATCAGTGGCGGCTCGTGGTGAGCGAAAGTGGAGGGGCGATAGGTCACAAATTGTAATCCAAATGTACTTTCCAGTAAACACATATGAGAATACAACGTGTAATAACTGTGCAAGTAACAAGAATCTGTAGCCGGCTTCCGTGGCTATCATACCGCATTACAAAGCCAAAGGGTCCCGGTTTCGAATACAACCTGGGCATGGGGTGTCCTTTGCGAGTGTGCCTTCATCAATTTCTTTATATCATCTCTCATTCTCATCGTCGTGATTAGCCAAAAGTAGCAGAAAGCGACGCTGAAAAACAAAAATCAAACAAGAGTCTGCATTTTTCCAATTACCGATAATTTATTTTTCCTCATTGGAAATTACGTTATTTATTGCTCTACGCTTTTGTCAACAGTGAATATCATCATGGAATATAGAATGATTTTTTTCAACGGTTAGTAATTTTGTTTCTTATGTAAATAAACTTCATTGCTTCTGGCAACTCTATTGTTTATAGTTCTCCGGAAAGAGCGGCCAACTTCGTCTAGGTGGTTGGGTTTCGGACGACGAAAACTGTCGCCCTCCAATTCACAGATCCCATACGTGTTCTTCCCCCAACTACCTCGCCTCTCACCCCGTGCGACCTTGCCTGAGAATGTTTTAAATTTCAATTTATTTAAGTCTCAGACGAGACGAGACCTAGACCAGATCCTTCGAGACTGCCCGAGACGAGACCGAGAACTCAAACAGAGCTCTCTGTCTACTGGAGACAAGACGAGAAGATACTACATGTCTTACAATCTCAGTCTCGATTGCTTGCAAACTTTACTCATTGGCAGCACTTGTGCAGCGTGGTTGCATACAAAATAGAAGGATGCCTAAAAATCGAGACGAGACCGAGACAGATATCACCACCACACGAGGCGTGGTTGTCAGACAGTACCGGCACGACCCTGTCTCCTTTGCGGTCCATTTGACAAGTCTCGACCAGTCCGCGGACTAATTTCCATAATAGCTTCTCAAAGATGTATCGTCACTACCCGGAGAGTTTCAAGAATAACAACCAGTCAGGAACAACCGAGAGCAAGCTTCCGTGTGAAACTTTGCCAACCGACAGCAATCGTAGCCGTTCCATAACAATGAAATTTGATTCTCAACTTTCCTGCCGAAAGCCCAAACGCCAAAACGTCCTTTCCGACGCACCTCCATGCATAATTCACAACTCCAGATTAACTCCGTCCAGCAATGTGGCTGGCTATTCTCGAGTGGAAAAGTGATTTCCGAGTAGGTGTCTCTGCTACGGCATGAATTATTCAGCGCCGCTGCGGACACAAAAGGAAACGTTCTTTGCTCGTTCGAGTAGCAGTTCTTTTTTTATATACATATAAAGACGGATGCTTTTGGCGAACTACTCATTTGAGTGTTTATGCTAGCATTAAGGTAGGGCGGCATCAGCGGTTTAAAGAGTTCCGACTGTGGAATCAGGAGCGACGTTTTAATAGCAACGTCGCGAAGGAATGTTGTTCCGCGGGCTCCATATATGACAAAGGTGGACATGGAAATTGCGACTCGGTCTTGGCTGAATCGCCATGCTCTGATAGCGTTCTATTCTGAGACTCATTTGCCTGTGGGTAACTAAGTACATTGCTGAATCAGTGACGTTGCATTTTTGTCTGCACGGGTCTCAATCTCAAGGCCGGAAGAAGTATTTTCAGGTGATATCTGCTGTGGTGGTCGTGTCTGATCTGTCATTCTTTTGTTATCTCTCTTTGCTCTTCATGGACAGATAAGCTAGGCTAATCGGGGCTGGACCTACAGTTTAAAGTGGAATCCGAACCACTAAGTGCCTCCATCGGGTATCGAACCCGGAATCCCTTGATTACAAGAATACGACGTTACAATTACACCATCGGGGAGACCGCCCTCATTGTGTAAACTTTGCTTGGTAAAAAGATGGAACGGCAAGTGAGAAATAAGTTCTACATAGAAGGGTGGACATGTCTAGGATTGACAAAATTTACAGAAAACTATTCATAATCCAGACCAAAATATATACTTACATGTAGGATAATTCCATGAAAAGTAAACCCAGAAAGTCGACTTGTCAGATGTCTTTCAGTCAGTCGTGGTATGAATGATAAATACATAATGTTATTGTCAAGATAAAAGATGGCTAAATGTCCTAGGAAGCAAGGCCAGATTTGAACTAGCAGGTTTATATTCTGTGACTATGTTGATATGATTTTGTGAAGCAATGGTGTACTTGTTATAAGTGGCTATTTTAAAAATGAAGTGTTCAATTGGGATAATATATATATACACACACACATATCTTCTGGCATTCTTTCATTTATCCAAGGACGTGTAGTTTCATTTTACAGTTAAGAAACTATGCATTATGTACTTGTATACATTTCTGTTATTGGTGAGATGTTGCCAGCGAAAGAGTTCTGCCCGAATCATTTCAATTGTCCTCTAATAACCCGTATAACAGCACGTTACGCCACTGACTGCCGGTCTCACTCCCACTACAGTTGAGCTATCATTCAACCAGTTACGGGGTGACGTGTGGGTAGCACGACGAAACCCCCCCCCCCCCAATCGTTGTTGTAGGTTTCTATGACCGGGTTACGCTACTGATTCGTAGCTCCCCAATTTCCTCACGATGGTGGGTGGTCACCGGCCGCATACACTCAGGAAAAGTTGTTACGCTTCCCCGAGGAAAACCGTACCTAACCGGAGCCCAAAGCTTGCGCGAACCGCATGGCCACGGAGCGAACTTCAATTGTTCTCTAGTTGGAAAAATAAAACTGTCCAATTTATATGAAACGTCATCTTTCCTTGTTTGCCCATCTCACAGAAATGCGAAAGTTATTAAGTGAAGGTGTGTTCTCTTACGATTGATTGAGTTGGTGTTCCAAGTCCACTTAATGCACAGATAGGCTAATCGAAACCGGACCTACAGTTTTAAAGTAGGATCCGAAACACTATGTGCCTCCACCGGGTATGGAACTCGGGGCCCCTTGATTACAAGGCGACGACGCTACCACTGTGCCAACGGGAGGCTGTGTACTCTTTTCTGAGTTACTGACATGACAGCATAATTTTTATAAATTTATACATACGTAAATAATAATTACACACCTAAATATCCAAAACATAGCTGTGTAAAATGTATATATATGTCAATACTAACTTTGTAAAATATAAGTTTTCCTAGCATTTGTTTGAAGAATACGCAAAGTCAAAGTCTGCTAATGTTCAGTCTTGACTATGGAATTGCCCTCACGGTTTTAAATCATAAATGTTTAGATTTGAATTGGTGGGAGGGGGACATATTCAGGTGAAGTAATTTCAACCTGCTAGACATGTTGTCGCCCTTCATCGACCAAGAAATAAAGAAGTACAACAGTGTTTAACGATAAGAATGAACAGGCCTCTCCAACCAATATTATCTGGCACGAGATATGCAAAACGGAATAATAAGACTGTCTTAACTTACCAAACGAATGTCCCTATAGGCCAAGAACACAGCAGCAGAACATAGATTACTCACTACATTGTTTCACAGATCAGAGAACACATTTACGAACACATACGCAATGAAGGTTAGCCTGAAGGGGAAGCTAGATTAGATAAGAAAACGACTTATCTGTTGTGACCAACTTGAAGGGTCTCTATTCCAGGTAGTCTCCCATGCATCGTCGCCGGGACGGAAGACAAAGAGCTCCTCTCATTCATTCTTCGTGCGATTACAATGTGCAGTCATTATTTTTATGATCCATCCAACTTTATTGCACTTTCTTGATCTTTACCCTAAGCCACTGTTGACAAGATATTGACACCGGAGTTATCCTGGGTCTTTGTTCATAGCAGTGGCAGGAGATTTAAGTTATGTTCAGCTTGTGTTCTCCATTTATTTCCCACAATGTTCTTTTGTTTGGCCAATATATACGTTTGAATATTTTTTAACAAGGCGGTGGTGTGGCTAACATGTACAAAGTAGTGAAAAATATGCCCAGTGTGGCATTTGAAAAAGTTTTAGTGGGAGAAAATCTTAGTAACCACTGTTAAAGCATCAGAATACTAAGTACAGTAAAACCTCGTTAATTCTGACTCCGATAAGCCGGACTTCGCTTAATCCGGATGTGGCTAGAAGTCAACAAGAGAACTTCCCAAAGAAAAGGCAGTCAACCACTGATGAACTCTGTTTCCCGCAAACTTCGTACTGTACTGTATAGTGTATTTAGGCCTATGCCCCTTTAAACACACCATAATAAACTTGTTTTGTTGCTATAAACGGAGTTTTAATGCACTTTCTACTGTTCTTTTAGGCTATTTAAGTTAATCCGGACTTTCGTTAAACATGTCAACTTATCCCCCCATTAGTCCGGATTAACGAGGTTTTACTGTATATATAAATTTGTGTATACATATAATTCCTGTACGTTGAAGGGTGCAAAATGGCCATCTATGCCGACTCACCCAACAATTTTAACTCAATCACTCAAATATATAATTCTCCCAATGCCAAAAATTGCACACAGAGATTGGGAATTTACCATTCATCCACCTTCCGTGTGTTCCCGTTTCTCCTAATGGCTTATCAGTACACGATAAGGTGATTTATGACCCCTGGCGCTAGTTCAGACAAAGCCGGAATTTTGGTTCCCCATTTAACCTAATTTTAGCTGAAAGGGAAATATTTCAAATTAGACAACTTTGGAGAAATTTGTAACAGGCGGTCTCTGTTATACAGGATGATTCAAAAGTGTAGAACCACCCACAAAATTTCCAGAAATATCACTGAACACGAATAGAACCTTATGCAGTATCGATGAGACCAAACGCTACATCTCTTCCGCCATCTTGGATTCAACTTACTTTTTTCCAAATGGGAATAGGGGCATGTGTGGCATATCAAAGTCATGTGAAATTTTCTGACAAATCGAACGGTGAAATCTATTTAAAGAAATCTTCAATGGAGTGCCTGTGAACCTACTTATGCAACAGTTTCATCAACGATACAAAACTGTAAGAGGAAAGAACGTACACTTTTATTTTGAAAGAGGTTTCTAATTGATTCACCATGACGCTTCAAACAGTTCATCAATCACGTGAACCGGTCCAAACCCCCAGCATGCTTTCAGACCGACAAAAGCGCCATCGAGCGACGACAGCGCCAACATTACCCCACATGGGATGATCCGATCTTGAAATAAACAAACATCAATCTATCACCCTACGCCGTAGGGCAAGGGCACAGATGTTCCAGCGGAAGAGTTCATGGAATGCGTCAATAACTGTCAGTCACTGGAAGTTCTCCAGGTGTGCGGCTGGAGTAAAACCAATGGAGTTGCCAGAAGCTCCTCAAGGTCAAGGAGAATGGCGTAGGACAGAAGCCGAGAAGCTCGAATGGCAAAACCACGAAGCATAAAACTCTCCAGTAAAGAAAGGGCATTAAGTGAATAAAAGGATTCGTTTTACGATCAACAGCGACAGGTATGAGGAGGCGTAACGTTCTGTTGAAGGAAACAATGTTGTTTCGAAACAGTGGCGAATTAATGACCTCTCATCAGAGGAGGTTGCATGTAATTTTTCTCAGATGTCAACCCTGCATGGAATTTAGGTAAAAATGGCAAAGGAAAAAATGGCAAAGGAAAAAATGGCAAAGGAAAAAATGGCAAAGTGAAAATGGCAAGCGGAAAAAATGGCAAAGGGAAAAAATGGCAAAAGGAAAAAATGGCAACGGTAGAAATGGCAAGAATAAAAATGGCAAATACAATATAGGCTACCTATTACGATTTTACGTGAAAATTGAGAAATTATGTGTCTTGCATTTCACAGTTTGAAATTAAAATTTAATATAATTTAACGTCTTTTAACATTAATTTGTCTTTGAATGGAAACATTTTATTTGATGTTTCCAAAAATAATGCCGTTTATTGCTTTATTTCTTTTGGCAGGAGTTACTGCCGCTATAGAATCACATACTAATAAAAGTTAACCTTTGTAAATAATTTGAAACATGTGTGATTGATGTAACGTAAGAGTAGTGCAGCATTGAATGGGTTTTCATCTTGACTGAAAACAAGTTTATGCTTTGCGCGCACCTGCTGACCAGTCACACAGTAGGACTTCAAGTCAGCCCTTATCTACCCCCCCCCCCCACTAAGAGGGACGAACTTGTTTACTTTTTTCAAATGAAAATTGTTAAATCTTGGAAAGCTGGAGATAAGCTCTTCTTTCTACAACAGTCTGATCTGAAGAATGTTATAAGGTGGAGGAACAATTTCAAGTGTCGAGGAATTCTAAAAACAAAATTATTGAAACAAAATCCTGTGTGTTCCTATGACCATAATCATTCGTCTGAATATGATGCTGTGAAGGTTTAAGAAATTCAAAATATTAACCCTCCCTTCATATGAAATGTCATTATATGCGAGAAAAAATATTGCGCTACGAAGTTAAATAGAATATACGTATAACACCCGAAATAATGAGCTTCTAAAGCCATACTTCACAACATGTTGACTGCCATGAGACCCAAAAATGGGTCTCAAGTAGGGATGGCCAGATCCGGATCCTGGCGGATCCGAAATCCGGATCCGGTTGGTTCCGGATCCTAAGGATCCGGATCCTAAAATTTTTCGGATCCGGATCCGTGGATCCGGAATTTTCGGATCCTGATCCGTTTTGCCATCCCACATGCGCTTCTTTGGAAAGTAAGAATGTGCTTATAACATATTGTTACCTGCTAATATACATATATATATATATAATATACATACACACATATATATATAGTGTGTGTGTACGCGTGCGCGATTTGTAATTAATTAATACACTTACAAGGGAGGTCTAAGTCTCCCCCTCCGATTTCCATGAAACGTGCAGGGCCCAAATGAAGAAATACGTGTTTTCTTGTTTCGGCAAAAAATTTGTTCTAGGGGGCAACCACCTCTCAAATGTCAAGATGAGGACAAATTGAAGTGGGGATCTGACCCCTGTGTTCCCCTCCGATTTCCATGAAACTTGTAGGGCCCAAATGAAGAAATACGTGTTTTCTTTTTTCGGCAAAAAAAATGTTCTAGGGGGCAACCTCCTCTCAAATGTCAAGATGAGGACAAATTGAAGTAGGGATCTGACCCCTGTGTTCCCCTCCGATTTCCATGAAACTTGCAGGGCCCAAATGAAGAAATATGTATTTTCTTGTTTCGGCAAAAAATTTGTTCTAGAGGGCAACCTCCTCTCAAATGGGTATAGAAGGGCCCAAAGGAAGAATTACGTGTTTTTTTGTTTCAGCTAAAAACTGTTTTAGGGGGCAAAATCCCCTTAAATGTCAAGATGAGGACAAATTGAAGTAAGGATCTGACCCCTGTGTCCCCCTCCGATTTTCATGAAACTTGGCAGGTGTATAGAGGGGCCCAAAGGAAGAAATACGTGTTTTTTTTTGTTTCGGCTAAAAAACTGTTTTAGGGGGCAAAACCCGCCTCAAATGTCACGATGAGGACAAATTGACGTGAGGATCATCTGACCCCTGTGTCCCCCTCCGATTCTCATGAAATTTGATAGGTGTATAGAGAGGCCGTATGCCCCTTGTTTCTTCCTATGCCATATTTACGTGGTTTCTGGGTCAGATCCCCACTTCAATTTCTCCTCATCTTGACATTAGGGGGGGGGGAATGAAAACACATAAATGTGACACATTCCATTCCAGGATGAAACCTTTAACACATATAACAAGATAGAAATGTTACACAAAAATTATACAATTGTTCTACAGTTACAGTTCTACAAATTAAAATAAAAAATTTCTGGATCTGGATTTCGGATCCGCTAGGATCCGGATCTGGCCATCCCTACTATACACCTGCCACGTTTCATGGAAATCGGAGGGGAACACAGGGGTCAGATCCCCACTTCAATTTGTCCTCATATTGACATTTGAGAGGAGGTTGCCCCCTAGAACAACTTTTTGCCGAAACAAAAAAACACGTATTTCTTCATTTGGGCCCGTTTATACACACACCTTCCAAGTTTCATGGAAATCGGAGGGGACACAGGGGTCAGATCCCCACTTCAATTTGTCCTCATCTTGACAATTGAGTGGGTTTCGCCCTGTAAAACAGTTTTTTAGCTGAAACAAAAAAAAAACACGCATTTCTTCCTTTGGACCCCACTATACACCTGCCAAGTTTCATGGAAATCGGAGGGGGACACATAAGTCAAATGCCCACTTAAATTTGTCCTCATATTGACATTTGAGGGGGAGGGTTGCCCCCTAAAACAGTTTTTAGCCGAAACAAAAAAAACACGCATTTCTTCATTTGGGCCCGTTTATACACACACCTGCCAAGTATCATGGAAATCGGAGTGGGACACAGGGGTCCGATCCTCACTTCAATTTGTCCTCATCTTGACATTTGAGTGGGTTTTGCCCCCTAAAACCGTTTTTTAGGTGAAACATAAAAACACGTATTTCTTCCATTGGACCCCACTATACACCTGCCAAGTTTTATGGAAATCGGAGAGAACACAGGGGTCAGATCCTTACTTCAACTTTTCCTCATCTTGACATTTGAGGGGGTTTTGCCCCCTAAAACTGTTTTTTAGCTGAAACAAAAAAACACGTAATTCTTCCTTTGGGCACCACTATACTGCCAAGTTTCATGGAAATCGGAGGGGGACACTTAGATAACCTCCCTTGTTAGTCTTACACTTTGTAATTATTTAACACTGCATATATTGTAATGTTTTATTTTAATTTGTAGAACTGTAACTGTAGAACAATTGTATAATTTTTGTATAACATTTCTATCTTGTTATATGTGTTAAAGGTTTCATCCTGGAATGGAATGTCTCACATTTATGTGTGTTTTCATTTCCAATACATTCGAATGAATACATATTCGTTTCGATGGCATTTACAAAATCACCTCTGACATGTGTGCACGAGTGTGTTAGCCGATGCGTAGCAAAGTATTGTAGGAACAACACTTGAAAAAAATTCTTGTAGAACTAACGAAAAATTTCTTTGTAATCGAAGATCATAGTACCCTTTAAGGTGTGGTAATATTATAATGGGATTGAGATACGAAACTCTCGGATCCGTATCCGGATTTTCGAATCCGGATCTAGATCCGAATCTTTCGGACCCGGATCCGGATCCAAAATTTTCGGATCCGGAACTCTCGGATCCGGATCCAGATCAGAAACTTTCGGATCCGGATCCAGATCCGAAACTTTCAGACCCGGATCCGGATCCGGAACTCTCGGATCCGGATCCAGATCCGGAACTTTCGGATCCGGATCCAGATCCGAAACTTTCAGACCCGGATCCGGATCCGCGGATCCGGAACTTTCGGATCCGGATCCGGATCCGTAACTTTTGGATCCGTTTGGCCATCCCTAGTCTCAAGTATCGTCATTCATGAAACCGTGATACCTACTTGTGTGTCTCACCTCAGCAATTGCTTCAGGCCGCGATATTTTTTCGAGACATTCCAGACGAGACGAGACTTTTCAAAAGCCGTCCCGTCCCGTCTCGTGTCTCGTCTCGAGAACGAGACGAGAAAGGCATTCCGTCTCGTCCCGTCTCGAATTTCAAAAGGCTTGTCCCGTCCCGTGAGCAACACTACTAGATAGCAACAGGCGATTACAACAATGGCGTACAAATGGCCGTAACATTGTAGTAATAAGCCTAGTGCTCTGTGATTATTTATGATGACTTTATTTTGTTGATTTTCAATACAACAGGCCACATTAAAAATTCCTCGTTGTTTGAAATTTGTTGTATTTCAGGAAAGAATTAAACAAAGAAGGAGAAAAATAAAGGAAGAAGAAGAAATTAATACTATATTCAGTGTGATTGAACGTGTAGATTGCATTTCGTGCAATATTTTATGGAAGAAGCACTTCTGTTGTAGTATGTTCTGTTGACGATGTATGAACAAGCAACAGAAAATATGCGTGCAACACTGGACGAGCTTGATAGTTCAAGTGATTGAATTTCGTTATTTGAAGAAACCAAGTCATTTACAAAAAAAAGTGAGACACAGAAATGGGTCTCATGGCCTTCTGATCAAAATTCTCTTCTCCAGGCCACGATACCCAAAACTGGGTCTCAAATTTAAATTGAATTTTCCACGGTTTTTTGGATTGTTTTGAAATTTCTTGTCCTTCACAGATCTAATGACACCAACTTGATCCATTTTCACATTTTTTTTACTTGGCCCCACTATGTCATTCAGACAATCTGGCCTTGGCAGTCAACGTTTAACATTAGTTCAAGAGGAACCCGAACATATGGCAATTAAAATATTCAATAACCTACCAAATGATATTAAAGCAGGAAATATGACAAGTTTCAAAAACAAATTATAAAAAAAAAAACCTATTAGTTAATAACGAATATTATAGAGTAAATTGTAAATTATAGAAATTTTGTAACTAGCTATATTTTTTATCTGAACTGTACTGAACCCTCCAAATACCAATGTGTATGGTTTATATGGAGTAATGCAATTCAAATTCAAACATCCTACAGAGTAAAGACTGTAGGCTTTATTGTGGAAGCTAATCAGGTGCATCCAGCAAGAAAATGAAGCAGTGAAAGCGATCATTCTGCACCTGAGAGAAGACAACTGCCAAAGAAGAAAACTTGCCATTTTCACTTTGACCATTTTTTCCGTTTGCCATTTTTACTTTTGCCATTTTTTCCGTTTGCCATTTTTTCCGTTGCCATTTTTACCGGACACCCCCTGCATGTATATACGTATGTTCATTAATTCATTGAAGATATTACTTACAATTTTAGACTTTTCGGGGTGAGTAAGAATGTGGCTATATTTTAGACGTCACGGTTGGGACCGTCATATTTTATACATGAGAAACAAAGCTGGCTGCTGTCAAAATTTACGACAATTTATTACTTGGTTTTAGACATATAATGGGCTGACTCATTATCTTCTTATAAAGAGTATATTAACATTTTTCACTAAAATAGCTTGGTTTTCCGCATATAAAACGTTAACAGTTTTTGTCGCTAGATGGCAGGATAATCTTGTCCTAGATAGAGTCCCTGAATGTATGACTTGACGTCGGACTCTAGTCCTAGCAAAATACCATCTTTAACTTAATTATTTTCATACTCTCCAAGAACCACATCTGAAAGTAAGGCTTCTGATTTCTCCCTATCTTTAACGTTTCAGATTCATAGAAGCTCCTTATAAATCTCTTTTTAATTCCAGTTATATACATTTTAGATCATGAAATTTCATCTAATAAACACTAAAATTCTGCCTTGCTTATCTTACTGAAATGTTAGCACTCTTGCCTTTGGTGCGAGTGGTCCTAGGGTCGATCTCAGTTTGAACCCAAAGAGTTCGGTGTTGACACAGCACATAGAATTCAATTCAAATTCAAACATCCTACAGAGTAAAGACTGTAGGCTTTATTGTGGAAGCTAATCAGGTGCATCCAGCATTCAGTCTAGAAGGCCAGATAACAGCCGCTGGATAGTGCTTAGCTTAACTCTACTTTTGATCTCGCAATTTCAACGACCCGTCATCGCACTTCCCCACTTTGAAATCTTTTACTTCATCTAATCTTTCTCCATTCATCCTGAAAAAATCACTTCATCTTCTCAGCACACCCACAGAGGTTACAACACGTTGGCGACAATTGCTACAAACTGGTCCATCCACGCCCATCTCACATTGCTACATTGTATATCTTAATTACGGCTTTGATTAATTTATTGCAACTAATGGCATGTTGGAATCATTCAATTCCTCCCGCGAACAGCCTCGAAAGAGGATTTGTGGGCCACCATCTGGGTGGGACTCCATGGCTGAAATGGAAGCGTGGGAGACGACGATGTGGTATAGAATCCTTTCGCATTCTGAGCTGGTATCGAGCAGAAGACATTAAATTCCAAAGACAGGTTAGTTCTCCACACTGTAGGCCATTGTGGTCTCTCCCTACCGCATTATCTTGATATAAATTGGTTAATGCTGTATTTCTCAAGATTGGATACATACAGGTGGGCCTCATCAGGTACTTTTTATTGCTTCTGATGTTAAGATGGTACTAAGGATGACGAATAAGTTTAAAAATCTAAAACGCCAACCTCCGTGGGGGAGTGGTTATCACGATCGACACCAGAGGTCCAGGATTTGAATCTTGGCCTAGGCATTGGTGTTCATTGTGAGTGTCCCTTCATCATATCATCTCATCTTCATCTTCGCGATTAGCCAAAAGTGGCAGGTGGACGAAGTAAAATAAAACAAATCAACAACAACAACAAAAATCTAGAATGAAACAGGCATCTGTAAAATGGCATGGTATCAAGACGAGACGAGAGTTCTTCGACTAATAAACATAAGTCTCGTCCCCGCTTTTGCCTTAGTCTACCTCGAGTTCCGAAACATATATAAAGGCTTTCCCTCATTAAAAAAAAAACTATTACAGCTACACACATAATTACTGTTATTTTAAGTTAACGTACTCATTATTTTTTTAATTCTTTTTTTTTCAGGTACAGGTTGTACCGGTCAGTTTGACCATTACAGGATGCCTTATTCACGAGATAACAACGAAACTCAATATCATATCGAATTATTTTATTTAAAAATATCTATTTGGTCACACATAATGCAACAATCGGGACTTGAACCTCAATTCCACTTTGTACACACAGTCACTTTCAATCCATGCCCAAACCATGTCGGGCTGGTTGCTTAATAATCAATAAAAGTTATTAATGTTTATCTGGCAACCTCACCGCTAGAGTGCAATGATCGTATTGCAACTTCCTATTGCGTATTACTCAAGCTTCCGGTTTGCATACCTCGAGAAATCAAACACAGTTATTTCAACATGGTGTGTCGCGAAAACTGAAATGTTCACGCTGGAATGCATTGCGTAATAAGACGCAAGCAAATAAAATACCCCACGTTATCTTGAACGATTCTATATTTAACAGTCATTTATGAGCAGAATGTGTACAAACCCTTAAGGGGTAATAATAGGTCGGAAATTTAATTTGGAAATATTAGTTTTCTTTATACCCAGAGTTGGGGAGTAACGTAACGCGTTACTTTTTTTGGTACTCGGGTTAGTAACGAGTTAATAAAATTACAGAATGATAATTCGTTACTTTGCTTTACATTGACAAATTGGAACTGAAGGAATTATTTGCCAGGACGAAACATGCTTCCTTCTGTCGTTTTAAACTTGTGCGTGTAAAGCTATACTGGGACAACATACCCTGTACACAACAGATGAGATTACTTGTGTGTGTGTGTGTGAACAGTTAAATGCTTGTATCTTATGTCAAAGTAACGATAACACGTTACTTTTGGACGCAAGGTAACAGTAATACGGAACCTTTGAAAGCAAAGTAATTATTTAAAGCAAAATAAAGATAACGCGCAACTTTTTAAACCATTGTAAGTGTAAGTAACTTTTGGAAACAGTAACGGTGACGCGCAACGTAGGCGTAAATTTTGAAACCAACGGAACTATAAAGCGTGACTTTAGAAAGCAAAGTAAAGCCAGTCTCACACGGCAGTTAGGTACGTCCTCACTTCGCCATCGATTTCTAGCTTCGTTACTTAATGATCGTGTGAGAGCTTTCTCTTATTCAGTTCCCGACAGAATTAGAAACCGTCTCTAAATCCATCGTTAATAGCATACAATTACCAATGAGAACTGAGGAGAACACTGGCCAGCTGAAGTAGGAAGTAGAAGAAAAAGAAAGGCAATTGCGATGTTCGACTGTTTATTCAAGGCAGGAAAGAAGATAAAGATTCGACCAATACAACAATATAAATGATTGGGGCGAATGTTTTATTTGTTGAGTGAAGAGTCTACTTATTATTGTTGTTTTAAATAAATAGTTCGTATGTCTAAATTTCCTACTGTGATACTGTTATTTTATTTCACAACCAACGCGAATACTATTTTGAAGAGTAAACACTGAACAGCCACATGCGTATGTATTTGGCTGTAACAAATAGACTGTGCTGTGTGTAGCACCGCAGTAAATTAATCTGCTAGTGTTGTAATGATTTATATATATATAATTTACTAGTTCGTATTGGGGAATATATTTCAAAACCGTACGAAGAAGGGTTTCATTAGAATATGCAACTTCTATCGTAATATACAGGTAATGCAACTTTATGCTAGTGTGTCCGTAAAGTAGTATATCAACTTGAAATAACATATGTTGTATACTCACATCCACTGCCACGGGTTACATGTGCTACATCTTTCAACAGCGCCAATGTTATTCTTTTAAGAGAAAACGCAGACAAAACACCGCCTTTTATCTATGAGGATCATCTTATATGGTGAAAATGATAATCAGTGGTGCCAATTTGAATGCTGAAACGTTACTTCGTAATGCGTGAATGATAGAAAGTACCAAAAATAAACAAAACCATACGGATCAGAAGATTGCACTTTGGACTGTGCAGGCAACAGTGGCACCAGACATTTTGCTTTGTTTAGAGCTTAAAAAATCATTATGGACAGGGAGCGTGTTTCAAACAAGTTAGTCATTGAATATTTTCATTACCAAACAGAACAAATACCTTTGTGTGATGTAAAAATCCTGTAAAACCTTAAAAAAAATACAAAAACCTAAAAAAAGGTTTGATTTAGGCGAAAAAACTTAAATTAGGTTCTAATAAGCAAAATAGGTTATTTTACGCACTATAAAACTTCATCAGGTATTGCGTTTTTTGATGAAACACTGACGTAATTGTTATTTCTTATTTACCTGCAAAGGAAAAAATAGGTTAAAAACATAAAATCCGACGTCTAGTGATAACATAAGGTGGATAAGAGGACAACCACAAAAACATAAGGGCAGCACACAACACGAGCCCAACGGAGTATTACACTGGTCGTGAGTTCAGACGCCAGAGCCTCGCTAGTCTGCAAAATACAGTCCAGGGTGAACTACTTGAAAGGGAGGTTGACACTTGGGTGTCTTCTCAAAGGGTCACCCGTTTACACACCGATCGAGTGAAAGAAAATCTGAAATTTAAGCGTGAAGCACTAGTTAATCGCAAAGACGACATCTTGCATCATGACAACGCAAGACCCCACAAGGCTGAACCACTGAGAGAGAATTACTAGACATTAGATAGAGAACGTTTTCTCATCCCTGTATTACTCCGACCTTGCACCTCTGGAAAACCACTTCCCTTATCCATTCTCAATGCTTATTGAATAATATACTGCGCTATAAATAAAGTTTATTTTCTCGATAATCCGTTAACTGATTTTAGCAGTTTTTGTTTTGAAGTAGCGCATGTGGGACCCAAATTTGTAAAATGGGACAACTTAGCTACTTACAAGAATCCCAATGAAGGCCTAGACTATTTTACAAGGTAATTAATGGTATTATAGAAATATATGTAACAAAAATATCAATGTGTAAAAAACGTTCTTTTCCATGTTGGTTCACATCAGATATAATAAGAAATTTAAAAGAAAAAGAAACATACAGAAGAAAGATGAAATATTCAAATTATTATCAAACTAAGTTTGTTGAATTACGTAAAAAAATTAAAAACCATGATAAATATAGTATATAAATCATAGGTATCAGAAATAGAGAACATTTTAATAAGCAACACCAAACCTTTTTTGGAATTTTATAAGAAACAAGAAAAGAACAAATAGGAAACTATCTTATATTAAGTATAAGGGTAATAGATTGGAAACGAACATATTAATTACTAATGGTTTTGCTGAATATTTTCAAACTGTGTATGCTTCAAATCCTTCAACATACAACATATTTGAATCCCCTGACATGATAGTATCTCAATCATTGGTGGTAGATTCTATCACCAATGCAGAATGCAATGAAGCCATAAAGAAACTGAAATCAACCAACTTGGTCCTGACCAAGTGCCAACATACATATTCAAAGGTTGTGCCGAATTATTATGTACCCCTTTGTGTTATATTTACAATATTTTTTCTACAAACGCAATTTTGTCCTGATCTTTGGAAAATCAGTAAAATTTGTCCTGTTTTAAAAAAGGGAGACCCATGCGAAAGTACAAATTATTGACCAACTTAATTAATCTCAGCTATTTCAAAAATATTTGAATATATCTTATATGACAGGATAACAACCATATTAAAACTTATACTTATATCAATAGATCAACATCGATTTTGTCCTGGAAAATCAACGTCAACTAATCTGGTCAATTTCACACAGACTTTTTGCGTTTATGTCTGTTGATGGATTGTAGCTAAGTATTCAAACAACGTACTGGTGAGGATTAAACATGATTTTTAGG
Source organism: Lepisma saccharinum (assembly GCF_977018435.1). Lineage (NCBI taxonomy): Eukaryota > Metazoa > Arthropoda > Insecta > Zygentoma > Lepismatidae > Lepisma > Lepisma saccharinum. The sequence continues at coordinate 142,073,320 of NC_139229.1, forward strand.
TGCTTTTCATCACGAAAGTAGTAGTGATTAAAAGTGGTAATTTTACTATTAAAGTAATTTGAAGGAGAAAGATGACAGTCCTATATAAACGGAGATAGCGTACGTGGAATTTGTGTACATATTGATATATCTAATGTCGTCTGCATGAAAACAATGATAAATAATGTCTAGTGTATTGAAATGTTAATGTCAAAGATTAAGATATTGATTAATGCAACAAAAAGAGCATAGTGTTTCCAACAAGATACATATATTATTATACTTACAATGTTACAGTTATTAGAGTGGGCCTCCAGACAAAGAAATGCATTTAATATAATCATTTTGTTACATGAGACTAAAAACATTTGTAAATTAGTATTTTTGATTATCATAAAAGGCACAATTTATCACACTTTCAATTCTATAATTGCGTTTAGTGAGTTATCGATACATTTACTTTCCATTTAAGGTGTACAGAACCTTAAAATAGGTTGTTTTGAAATTTTTAGTGCATATTTGCATGCATATTTTGGCTTATTTAGTGCATATAAATCCGCAACCTAGTTGAATGTCTACATATAGATATGTAGTATATGTAAGCCTATTGGAATTGGAGCCAAAGCTCCAATAAACAAATAAATAAATAAACATATATTTGTACATAAACTTGTACCAAATTTGTGAAATCAAAGTTGTAATGTAAATGCGACCAACTCAAAATTTTGCATTTTGTGAAAAAGTGACATCTGTAATCCTTAAAGAGAACTAGGTAAAGTAACTCGTAACCATTATCATGATGTTATGAGTAAGGGGAGAGAAGGGGGAGGGGGATGGCTAAAAAAGCCAACGAATGTTTGCACAGTCTGGGCAGACTCAGCAGCTGTCGTTGCGAGGCAAATACTGCTTCCCAGCGAGCAGACAATGACACCACAGCAGTTTTTTCCGGCTGTACTGAGGCAGGAAAAGCAAAGTCCAGCAGTCTCTCTCTCTGGAGCAGATGTCGCTTCCAGAGAAAACCTGGCAGCATCCGGGAGAGACACGTGTGTCGTTGGCACCAGAGGGAAAAGGGGGAGGGGGTGACCTCTGGGCGGTGGAATAAGCGCGAAAGGGAACTATCGCGAAACACCAAACCAAAAGAGAGAAACGGAATAACCGCGAATTGGATTAAATGAGAAAGAGATACACAATACCGAAACAAGCGCGAAATTCCTGTTCTGGCGACCTCCAATACAAACTACACTCAGGCGGGCAATGTTGCTTACGGGCAGCATTCAAACGTGTGGTTAAATAAATCGAGAAAGGACGAAATCAAGACTTATCGAGATTCTCGTCTCGTCCGAGACTTTAGTAAAACTAAAGTTTATGAATATTTCATCAAATAATAAATTTCTTCAATGTGCGACTTTGTATTGTCAGATATTTAGAACTAGATTAGACTAGCGTAAGATATACGATGAATCTACACGACACACGCGTACGTTCATACGATCGGCTTGTCCCGCCGCCATCTTGAAGATCGACGCCATGTTGATTTATTCTGGGCGATATCTTCCAGATCAATTTTCTCGATAACTTGTGGACCGATATTTAATAATATGGAGCCGAAGTAGCACAATTTCAGCGTGTTATCGTTCGGGATTTCAGATATGTTCATGAAAATTTAGTTCAAGTAAAGAATTTCTTTACTACATATTCATACAAAAGGGGTAGATATCTCATATTGAGTAGGTAATGTGTTTAATTGAATGATTGATTTTGTTTACTTCTCCTCTTTACCACTTTTGGTTAATTGCGAAGATGTTAAGTATACAGTTATGCAAATTGTACTATATAGATACACAGAATATGGAAATTACAAATGTATGTAATTTAAGAAAAACAGTAGTAGTAATGTAATAATAATAATAACCAAAATAAAATCAATAATAATAGCGATAATAATATTAACAATAATAGTAATAATAATAAATGTTTCTGTGACTCTGCTCCCCTGAGAAAAAATCCTGCGGGTGCCCCTGGTCATACGTATGTTATCCCTAAAATTTATGTTTTTACTTTCACGTTGTTCGTTTGTCCGTCCCTCGTTTGTCCGTCCCTACTGTTTCTTTACAAGACCTTAGCAACTACCAAAGCTCTAGAAGGAAGATACTCCTTTTAGCCTGGGGTAGGTTACTCCAACCACTCAAGCAAAGTTACTTTCCTCGACGCTACAAGCATCTCTTGACGTCTAAATTTGTCCACGAAGAGCGAAAGCAAACAACAGAAGCTGTGAAACTATGTTTGAACAGTGATAATGCCTTGCTTGGCTCTCGCGTGGCTTTTGGAAAGTAGGCGTTTCCAACTTGGCATTCTGCCGTTTATTCACGTTACCACATTGCGTGCTCTAACGAGCTTAGTTAAATACTACTAATTAACGCATCTTACACTCGTAATCACCTTTGTTCTTTCAAGAAAGAGCACTCCTGTTCAAACAGTGTTGTCAAGAGGAACAGCTCTGAACGAATCCAAGTACAGGGTGACCTTAAAATCGCCAATGAAGATACTTTATACTGCGTTATACTAGAATTTTCTAGGTATTTAAGTTCAGAAACTTTTAAAAATCTAACAAATACGAAGAAACGAAACAAAGTGGAAGAAAAGAAATATAATGTAGAAGACAGAATGAGGAAGAAGAGAAGAAAGAGAATTAGGAACAAGAAGAACATAGAAGAATCAGAATTATAGAAGAATAAAAAAGAAATAGACCGAGAAACAACAACAAAAAAGAAAGAGAATAAGGAAGCAGAAAAGAAAGAAAAGAGAAAACGAAGGAAGAGATTGAGAAAAGTGAAAAGAGAAGAATGAGAAAATTATCGTTCCTGTGGGCAACCATAATCTCCGAAGGCTTAACTTTATCAAAAGACTAGAAGGTGACAACATTCAAATGTGAAAGAAATTGAATCTCAGTTGGATTGATTTGGTATATTTTACATCGAATCGCGACGATGAGGATGAGTGATGGCATGAAGGAATTGACGAAGGGACACTCGGAAAGAACATCCATATTCAAGCCGGGGTTCGAACCCAAGACTCCTTTCAGCGTAACGTGCTGTACTAACCATTCCGCCACGGAGATTGGCGAATCTCAGTTGGAGAGAAGACTATAGTAGTGGCATCAAAACATATGAAGGCACTGTAGTCCACGTTTAACTGCACAATTCTCTCAGATTACTACCGTTAGTCACTCTTTTTAGTGGCTACTGAAATAGCGTACTGTCATCAGAAACGCGATGGCAGGTGTTGTTTCTCACAATTACTTAGTGTGCATGCGAAAGCTGTTTTTCTGTTTTTCAGCAAGTACTACTTCGCTGACAAGTCAGTTGCCGACGTCATCATGTTACTCTTTTCACTTCATTGATAGCCCGATTCATATTACGGAGATAATACCAGGCCTATGTCAAAGAACTTCACAAAGGGAAGCTAGTGTTACGTTACATTTCCCGCCATTCGCTAGCAAATGTCACGTGATTGCGCTAGGATATTACAGGTGCACCTTTATTTTCGAATACACTTCAACAGACAGCAGAAGCAATTCGTCCACGAGGTGGAATTTGTAGGTCGGGCAGGTCATTTATAGAAATTTGATTTAGTGATAGTAGTAATTATTCTGCTCTAGAAACCCAGTGACAGTGGCGATGGATTCCGTCGTGTTGGCCACTAGAGCTTGACTCTAAAACGAATCTCGCGCAACGAAGTTCAGTTTACGAATTTTTTATTGTGCAGGACCTCCCCGATAGAGTAGTGATAATCAAGGGGTCCCGGGTTCGATACCCGGCGGAGACACATTGCACAGTGGTTGGTATCCCACTTTAAACTGTAGGTCCAGTCCTATCTGTGCATAAAATGGAGTGAAAACAACAATTAAAGCAATTTAATAACTATTGTGAAATGAGAGCCGAATTTAGAATCGCTCTCCAATGTTTCAAAACATCACATTCAATTCTCTAGATGGCTGTTTGTTCAATTAACGCTAAGTTTTGAAACTATTTTGTCTGTTACGAAGTTAACTTTGTAACCTGTAGCTTCACAAAGGTCACAAGCCCCCCCCCCCCCCTTCCTTTCTGCACGAGAAATTTTTCCAAGCTGTAAGTCCGACGAACTCTGAAGAGCTCCTGCAGTAAGCTTTCATCCAGACTGTACCAGAGGGCGCATGTGTACCACACAGTATGTGCGTAGGTCAGAGTACATCCGCGAGAGTGCGAAAAAAACGATAACAGCAAGAAAACATGACGAAAAACAATGCGGACTTGCAACATTCATGTGACGTAACAGTGCACCAAAGTCAGTGACCTCGGCGGCAACATGTTAGGGGGTGTTGCAAGCACATGTATAAGCTCGTTTGGCTGTCGCTCGTGGACGAGAGAACCGGTGATCGGTATTTTATGAACGGAACGAAAGAATATGAAGAATCGTACAGGATTGGAACTCACGGCTCTTGGTACCAGAGTGTCCTTCCTATACACAGAAGCCGGTAGAATAAAGACACGGTACCTTAATACAATTGCATTCACTCTCCTGCATAGGTAATTTCTCATGGTGGACTCGCAACTTGATGGAAAGGGTGCTGATGTCTCGTTTGCTGCTTTTAAGCCCACCGTATGCTCAGATGAGCTAATCGGAATTGGACCTACAGTTTACAGTGTTATCCGAACCGCCATGTGTATCCACCGGTAATCGAACCCGGGACTCCGTGATTACAAGGCGATAGTGTTACCACTACGCCACCCGGACAATGTTTACATTATTAAAGCCGAAGCTGTTGGGGAATATGTAGAAGATAATTTTAAAAGAGAGAGGAAGGAATAACAGAACAAACTGGTGAGAGAAAGAAGAAAAAACCAGTAATAGAAACTGAGGAGGGTGAAAAGGGCAGACAAATAAGCAGACGAAGAAGGAGAAAAGGAGAGGAAAAATATACAGATCAAGACATACAGAACTAAAGAAAGAAACATGGTACGAAGGGGAGATAAGAGGAAAATAGAAAGAAGGAAACTATAACAGAAGATAAAAGAATAATATTAGGCAGGGGAGGAATGGGAGTAAAAGGAAACAAAGTTGAAGAGAGAACAACAAGATGGATAAGGTATGAGAACAAGGCATGAGAAAAGAAAGAAAACGTGCGAAACACACAGAGAGAGAGAAAGAGAGAGTTCGAGAAAGGCGACAACAGAAGACGCAGAGAGCGGGAGAAAAGAAGCAGAGGAAGAAAGAGATACGAACCGAAAGAAAGATACTTAGGGCATTTTCATTGGTCCCCCACCCTGTCGGACAGATACAGTCAAGTCCAAAGATGCAAGCAGTTTGTCCATCGTTGCATAACTCTGATTCGCCTCCTTACTCTTCAGTTCATAAATCCCACACTGTGCTAACCACGGTGGACAAATATGTCTACAGACAATTTGGGTACATGTAACCTTTGAACTCGGCTGTACCACCCCACGCCGGCAACAATCCCATTCTCCACGCATTCTCCGCTTCGTTCCATAACAATACAGGCACGTGTTTTCGTTCTCCTCGACGTTTTGAATCACCTACTCGCCATGCTTGGTCACATCCTTCCCTTCCCCTCTTTGTTGACAAATTGCCTCCGAGCAGTCGCCTCCGCTTCGTCCTCCCACGCATGCATTGTCACACACTGCATCTGGAACGTCCTCCCCACATGCCTTGACCTGCTTTCATTGAGGCAGCCGCCTTTCTAGTGCAGACTAAAGAAAGTGGTGCGGTCATCTTCTAAGGTTCCGCATAGAGCCGCGCCAACATATCTGTGCCCGCAGAAAAAATGCAAACTACAAAGTTCCGTGACTTTACACATTCGATACTGTGTGATTTTTTCATTCAGAATTTTTATCAATGTAACCTGCCAATCTCTTCGTGCGGCAGAGTTATGAGAATCTCCTTTACGTTCCACCTTTCTCAGGACGTGGTTGGCAAGGAAATTATAACATTTTAATATCACTTAATCATTACAAGGGTTATAATTTTTATGACCTAAAAATCACCAAAATATGCAAAATAGAATATGCTCTTATGACAAAATATTACAAAATATGCACTATAATTTGAAAAATATGCCCTTATAACTAGACTGTTTCAACATCAATATCTAACTTATGCTGAAATATTTTCATATACATACTACTTTTTAGTTCACTTTATGGACCCTGATGAGTTGAAATGCACAATGAATATTTTCTGTAAATTTTCAATAAAAAATTAAAAAGATTTTGCTGCAGTCCAAAAAAAAAACAACTCGAGTAAACATGAGAGCAAGAACGAATCCTCTTGGAAAATGACTGTATATTTCTTGAAAAGCGAAAATATGCTGAATAACCGAAAATCCAGCAAAATATGCTTTATCACGTAGAAATGACCAAATATGCCAAAATATGCCCTTAAAAAGCACCTTAATTCAATTAGTTTCTTCACAATATGAATTTCTATATATATTAGGGAACACATCACCCTTACCAAAAAAAAAAATGCTAAGTCATAAAAATTCTAGCGCTAATCATTACTAACATACGTTCAACAACACGAAATCAGGATTAACATTCACTATTCGCAAATTCAATGCATAGATCTTTTTAAAAATGTCCCTTGCTGACACCCTACGTACAGTAGCGTGTATCGCACTCCGTCCTATTCTCCGTGTAAACGCCTGTTGCGATTTTGTCTCCACGAAAGATATTTCGATTGCTATACCCTGGACGTTTCTCGAAACTTCTGGAAGCCGGAAATGGGTTCAGCTTCCGGTAATGAGGTCATGGAATCTTAGACAACTCAATTTTCTGCGTATACAACGTAAATTCAATAACAACACACAACATGCATCTTTAATTTGGAAAATAAACAAAGTGTAACAACTACAAATGTGGTGGTGGCAGTATACAATTTGCACTGAATACATGTGAAGACTTTCGTTTTTCAAGTCTGCCACATCTGAATACAATAGAGATTAACTCAGATGTGTGAAGATAAAGGATGGATAATTTACAATTTACGCAGGCCTGGGGCTAACATCATCGCGAAACCCCTCTCCATAACTTTTGTTCGCTTGAATTTAAGTCCACTTTATGCAAAGAGATGCTGATCGGGACTGGACCCACAGTTATATGCCTCCATCGGGTATCGAACCCAGGACACCTTGATTACAAGTCGACGACATTACCACAATACCATCGGGGAGGCTGCATATAATTTTCAGACCAAGATATTCGTACTTAGGTCGTTCAATATATAAGTTTCCGTATGCTGTAAAAAAAATATTTTTAAGAAACATTAGAAAACTATACATAGACGTGTAGGAGGATCCTTCCTCACTTCTCCACATAATCCCCATAGAGATTCAGGCATTTGTCCCACCGTTGCACCATTTGTCCATACCCTTTGCAAGAAAATCAGGGCTCTGGCTATTGAACACTATTCTCACATTACGCTTCACTTCATCTGTTTCGAAACGGTAACCTTGCAATTCAGACTTTAACACCGGAAAAAGATGGAAATCACTCGGCGCTAAATCGGGGCTGCATGGAGGGTGGGGCAGCCGTTCCCACCCCAATTCTTCAATTTTGTGTTGTGTTTGCACTGCTGAGTGGGGGCGAGCGTCATCGTCAAGAAGAATGACACCAGCTGACAGGAGACCTGGTCGCTTATGTTCGAATTGCGTTTTTCAGTTTATCCAATGTTTGACAATAACGGTCAGCATTAATTGTCCTTCCTCGTTCCAAAAAGTCCATAAGCAGAACGTCCTTAGCATCCATGCTTCTGAACTCCTTATGACGCGAGCCCGCGTTTTCCCAAGAAGCATTTACTTTTCGCCCTTGAGCGCATGCGCCTTCACGTCTGATAACGAATCAATTGTTGTTCCTTGTAGACGAAGGGTGGCGCTTGTCAACCATGTGCTTCCTTTTAATGGCATTGATTTATACAATATTTTATAGTATAGGGAAACATATATTGAACGTCCCTAGTATATATTACAGAGCGGTATACTGTTTATATTTTACCACATTAAAAATATTTAGGTTTCTTTCAATTGTATGCCACTTTTCGATTCTTCTCAGTAGACCCCCTTTTGCAGATGGCCCGCACCCGAGTTCATGGGTTGTTACTCAGTTGTTCTCGGGTTTCACTTATCACACACGAGTCAACCAACCTGCCCCGCTCTTCGCCTTCTGACGTCACCCGAAATGCCTTCCTTGTTAGGTTTTGTTCCCTTAGCATAAATAATACATTTTTGGTCAAGCCTCGAAGTATTGTAGTGTACGTACGCTGAGACCTAAACCTAACCTAGCAACGAAGGCTTTCGGCGCTGACGTCAGAAGGCAAAGCGCCGAGAGGTTGGTTGACTCGTGTGCAATGAGTGAGACCCGTTGTCCTCACGACGCCGAATCAACACCGAAATTATGAAGCTTCTGTCGGGATTGAACCAGGGACCGCTTACACCAAAAGCGAGAGCGCTAACATTCCGGCTACGCGCTGGACTTAAGACTGAGGGACAAAAAATGCAACTTCCTCGAGTCAACATCCATTGTTGCATTGACGGAAGTTTGATGTAACAATCCAAAAACGCAAGGCGTGAAAAGTAGAAATATGACGCTTTAACATTTCCCTCCCACATTAAACGCCCTTTTATGTACAATTACAGAATAATCTCCCTCCCAGAAAAGGAGCGCCGATGATTTACGGCTACCTGTAATGGGTTCCAGTGAATCTCCACACACCTCACGTATCCCAGCCTTACAGGGGCGCCACGAGAGTTGACGCGGCGCATCGCCATAAAAAAGATGACTATGGAGAGAGATGAGATATAAATAAAAGCCTTCCTGCATTTTTATGGTTCATAAAGATGTCTCTGGGTGTCGCAGTCTTTGGGCGGCAGCCTGGGATGAATTTCAAAGAGGCGGCGTGAAATTTCAGCGCCGGAGTTGGAAATCAAACAAGCGATTATCAGCATCCGCTGGGTCATGTGAAAAGCGTGGATGGCATGGTGGTCCAGGGTGTGAACAAGGGTTTCTGGGTACAGTTTTCGGTGGGATCCAACATTCAGAGAAGCAAAAGATAGAAAAAAAAGGTGTGTGAGAGAGAGAGAGAGAATGAAAATAGAGAAATGTAGAAAGTAGAGAAAAGAAAGCGAAAGAAGTGAGAAAATAAGGAACAGAGAGAGAGAGTGGTGGGGAAAAGAAAAAGAGAAAATAAAGAGAGAGGACGAGAAAAAGAAAAATAAAGAAAGTGATAAAAGAAGGAGCAAAGAGAGAGAGGGTGGAAAGAAAAAGATAGGAAAGAGAGAGAGGGAGGGAAAGATAAAAGACAAATGAACGAGGAGTGGAATAAATAGAAAAATGAGAAATGGAAGAAATAGAGAGACACAGAGAGAAACAAAGAGAAAGAGGGGGAAGTAGAGAGGAAAAGAAAGAAAAAGACACAGGAAGTTAAGATAGGGTTAAAATATCTAATTTTGGAGCTGTATTATGAAGTTAGAAATACGTAGCCTATCATTGGAGCCACTGGCCTGGGAAGACTGACGGATCTGCCGACCCTACCGAAATTTTGAGATGAAATATTTCACTTGAAAGCAGTAAAGGGACCGGGAAAATCAACATGGTAAATGCAAACTCGCCTTAAAATTACTCCCGATTATCATTTTTGTCTTTGAACAACTTTTACAACGAAGATTAAAAACTGTAATTACGAATTACTATTTTATTGTGCATCCCGTATAACGGAGCTATGTAATATCTACCTTTGCAATCAATTCCAATCCTCACACAAAAAAAGTCCCGCGTCTCGGATCATCTCGTGTGTAAAGAGACCTTGCCTTGTATTGGGTTTAGTCTTCAGTTGTAAAGCCCTGCTTCGGTCTCTTCTCCAAATACACACCCCTAATGTGAGCCACATATGCATCATGTCAATGTACAAACTTTTGTAGCGTACAGAGCCGTGTAATGTTTGTTTGATTGATTGATTTTACTTCGCTTTTTTTGTGCCACTTTTGATTAATTTGCGACGATGGAGATGAGTGATGATATGATGAAATTGATGAATGGACACTCGCAAACATCCATGCCCAGTCTAGGATTCAAACCCGGGACCCCTGGTGTCGTATGTGCTAACCAGGGCCGGCCCGAATAAAGTAATCACAGGTCATGACATGTATATAAATATAGTCACGCAGATATCCGCTTGAATTGCATGAACAATAAATCTAAATTCTGAAATGTGATACACATTATATTACAGTTTATCGAAGTCTCAAAGTCACTAAGAGTCTAGTCTGGTCTAGATTTCACAGAGATCTGTGAAGGCTGTCCTGATCGCGTAGTGGTAACGTTCGATATCCAATGGAGGCACATAGTGGTTCTGTTCCCACTTTAAACTGTACGTCCAGTTTCGATGAGCCTTTCTGTGCACAAAGTGGACCTGGAAAACAAACTTCACAACGGCGAGAATGCGAAAGAGCAAGATCTGGTTACAAAAGATCCAGGCTGGCAACAGTGACCTCAAGGCAAACACGCCTTTATGCTGGTGTTTTATGGACACAAAGAGTATACTTTGCCAGACACCGTTCCTCTCCGAAGGTGAAAAGGTGTTGATTTATTCCCTCCAAGTCTACAATATCTGGCAACTCCCGTTCGTCAGATAAAAAGGTCCTTGGAGAATCACAGTATTCCGTTCCTGCAACTTCGGAAATTGCTTCTCTCCTTGACTGGATGGCAGGAAACCGAAAGACACCGACGGCAAGTCGGTAATTCATCGGGATGATTGCACGCTGTTTCTCCTGGTAGAAATGACGGTCGAAATTTCAGGTTCGGCTGATTGCCTATTTCGGCAATGATTGCTATCCATTCGGCTTCGTTAAACTGCAATAAAAATTCAGAGTGGAGGGTGAGGTTGCCTCGGGGGACGACTGCTATAAACAAAAGCTAGAGATCGATCAAGGATTTCGAAGGAGACTCTCAACTGCTACATCTGGATGCACGGCTTATTAACTTTGTCTTCGGAGTGTTGTATCTTCCCCTTCTTCCTGGCTGTGGATAAAAAAATCTTCTTCAGTTTATCTGGACTTCCTTTCGACTACAATACAAGTGGGACAAGGAACGTGAAAAGAATATTACGTTATTTTCTGGTCAGAGCAAACTGAGTCTACTTGGATATAAACCCCGGTTCCCTTAATTGTATTTAGTGTGTGTGAAGATAGAGGAGGCTTCTAACAGTCTCTCTTTTCGAATTGACTGTGGTTCGGTGTTATGCGTTACCAATCGCAAATTCTTATCTTCATCTTCATTCTAAGACCATAAACCTGATCCTCTATCTTCATCATTATTGCATATTAGCTGATTACCCGGCGTTGCCCGGGTATCTATTTATCCCAATCTTCTATTAGACAGGAAAATAATGAATTCTAACTATAGTGTAAAATGTAACTAATGTTATTTACAGGTATTTAAAAGTACAAGTACAGTATGCAAATTATAAAGTAAAATGTTTTACAAATTCACTATAATATTGATTTAACTCCAAAGCTTGATTATAAACAACATTTTTAGTTTCACCTCCAGGAGCAAGAATAAATAAAATGAACGGCATTGGGAGTGTCATTATTCATTTTAGCGACCCCGAAAGCTATGGATTCCACACTAATATCGGTCGTTGTCGATTATTTTAAAGTGTCACCCCTTCCCACCTTCACCCTAGGGGTGCCAGGGGTGTCTTCCCCACACAGTAGTCTTTTCCAGATTGTAAGTCATATGTGTACTAAGTTTGGTTGAAATTGCTCCAGGCGTTCGAGAGTTATGCCGGAACAAACATACATACAAACGTACATACACACATACATTCATTTTTTATATATAAATAATAAAAATAATATATAATAAAAGAAATGAAAGGATACAAGATGGCGAACACCGAGATGGCGAACGTTGTCATGACATGCACCAAAAAGTTTCCCCCTAGTCCTAACATATTACTACCATGGCCAATTGCTGCAATCTACACTCCCTTTCATTTTATAAGGAGTGGTCAGATACATTGACTCACCCTGTAGATAGATAAGTTATCTACATTTACTTCTGTCCTTATCCTTACACCATAATCTTCATCTTAGACCAATCTTTGTCCTTACAGCATAGTTCTTATCTTTGTCTACTCCATATCCTTACACCACAATCCTCATGTTCGTGCATTTTTATCTTCATTCTTGCGAAATAGTATACATACCTAGCTAGGTACATACGTCCCTATAGCCCATTTCCTATTTTCGCCCTAGCAGTTCGCCATTACAGCCCATTCCCTGTCTTCGCCCTTAGAGCCCATCCCTTATGGCCGACCTCCGTGGCGGAATGGTTAGTTAACACAGCGCGATACGACGTCAGAGGTTCCAGATTCGAATCCCGGCCTGTGCATGGGTGTTCTTTGTGAATGTCCCTTTATCAATTACATCATAACATCCATCACTCATCCTCATCTTCGCGATTAGTCAAAATTCGAAGAAAAGCGGAGTAAAATAAACCACATTAATCAATCAGCTCATTCCTTATATTCGCCCTTGCAGTACATTCCTTATATTGGAAATTGAGACAAATTTCATATGTTTGTCCGTTTTTATCTCCTTCCTTTTGGCATATTCTTTATCTTTGTCCACTCTCAGATCTACCTTTACAACATATTCCTTGTCGTTCACTTGTAAATGCCTGCTTTCTAACAGAGTCCTTGTAACCTCTTGACCAATGCTTATGGCTACCTACAATTCTGCAGTAAATTCTCCACTTCGCAGACCTTCGAGGAAAGCCAGCCAGGAGACCATTACATCAACTGACTTAATGATACGATATCAGACTAAAAAAAAAGCTGCACATCTAAAAGCTACTGGAGCTGAAGACCTAGCGCGTTCAACCTTACCACGCGATAAATTATCTCGACTGGTCTGTCAGTCTGTCAATGGGTATCCAACAATCCAAACTAACAATCAAAAGTCCCAAACAAAGACTACCAGGCCTGATAAAATACTACTTCATTGTAGAACCCTTTGAGGTATAACGGGCATTTACCTCAAGCCCAACACCTGATATAAATTGTATATCAAATACGTATTATGACTCTCTCTCTCTCTCTCACACACACAGGTAGACAGACAGACAGACAGACAGAGAGAGAGAGGGAGAGAGGGAGAGAGAGAGAGAGAGAGAGAGAGAGAGAGAGAGAGAGTGAGATAGAAAGAAAGAGATATTTCTCTTTTCCTTTCTTCTTTCTTCCTCTTTCTCTCTTCCTTCCTTTCCTTTTATCCTTCGCTTCTCATTTCCTTTGTTCTCTATTTTCCGCTTGTCCTTTTCTCCTTCATCCCTTCCTTGCTCGGCTAGAGAGAGAGATAGGTTAAGATCCCTAAATTTATGAAAAACTTAAATTCATATGAATAATTTTGGATTTATGGCCATGCATATTATATGCACCCATCCCCAATTTATTATAACATGAATTATTCTTATTGGCCAGTTCGTACAGGAATATATAACGAATGAGAGCGATTGGCATGCCAGATCCCGATTAGTTATGTTGGAAACCCAGCCTCAACTTGCTAACTTCTTAATTTATCATCTATGCAAATCCGCATTGTTTTATCTTTGCCTGGCCACATCCACGTTGGGAAGGGAAACACGAGAGGGATTCCTATCACGTATAAAATAATCCCACTACACCGGAAAAAAAAATCCCCCGGTGCCTTTTGAAAAAGTGCCCGCGGGAGATGAAGGAAACCATGGAGGAAGTAAAGGGGAATGAGTGAGAGGCTGAAGGTTATAAATATTGGTCCAGGTGCAGGTGTTGTTGCCTTGACAACCATGTTCTGCAGAGGTAGGGAAAAAAGGGGGTGGGGAGATCTGTTGTTTCTACATGATGCAACAACTAAAAATATCTTTCCCGCGGAATCACCTACGGGCTCATAAGGACAGGTTTTGTTCTGCCAGCGTGGGGAGAGAGGGGGCAAAGGCCGGAGAAGCTAAATGAGTTCCGATAAAGCAATTTTAGCCTTGTCGATCGGGAAACCATCCGTGATTTCCGCATTTCCTTGGACACACGTTTCCTACTTTGCCGCAATCTTCCGGCCAATTATCGCCACGCAGCACGATGTGCCCATGAAAGGACTTTTCCAACTAAGGATGGCACCGAGAAAAGATCAAGAATGAGAAACATGTCTAGAAAATAGAGACAAGAGTCTCGTCACATATTAAAGTTCGTTTCAAGTCCATTTTATGGTCAGATTGCACCACAGTGCAATGAGCCTCCACCAGGAATCGAACCAAGGACACCTCGTATCGCTAGAAACGAGTAGGTTTAAATAAAAAGTATATGAAAATTTCTCCAAATTTAACACGGTATGCGACTTAGGATGGCATCTCACTGACTATTGACAGATAGGATTCTCCCATTCTTTCTCTCTCTCTCTCTCTCTCTCTCTCTCTCTCTCTCTCTCTCTCTCTCTCCACTATCTCCTTAGCACGTTTTGATATTTTTCTCTACGTAGTTCTATAACCTTCACTTCTACTCTATCTCCCTTTGCTTCCTTTCTGACTCCTTCCCTGCTCCTATCTCTATGTATCTTTTCTGGTTTATCTCTATTTTTCTCTTCTGCTTACTCTCTCTCTTTACTCCTATGCCTACTTTATCTCCTTACTCCTATGATTACTTTATTTTTCTCCTTTTCTTCCTCTCTCTCTTTCCTCCTCTTCTTACTCTCTTTCATCCCCTTACTTTATTTCTCCCCTTCTTACCCTCTCCTCTCCTCTTCTTAATCTCTTTTCTCCTCTTCTTACTCTCGATCCTTTCTCTTCTTACTCTCTCTTTTCTCCTCATCTTACTTTATTTATCTTTTCTCCTCTTCTTAATCTCTCCCTCTTTTTTCTCTTCCTCTTCCTTCTCTTCTTCTTATTCTCGCTTTTTCTCCTCTTCTTAATCTCTCTTTTCTCTTCCTATTAGCTTATTTCCCTTTTCTCCTCTTCTTAATCTCCCTCTCTTTTCTCCTCTTCTTACTCTCTCTCTTTTCTCTTCCTCTTACCTTATTTCCCTTTTCTCTTCTTCTTAATCTCTCTTTTCTCCTCTTCTTAATCTCGCTCTTTTTTCTCCATCTTACTCTTTTTCTCTTTTTCCCACTTCTTACTCTCTTTTTCTACTCTTCTTACTCTCTTATTTCTCCTCTCTCTCTTTCTCTTATTCTTACTTATCTTTTCCTCCTCTTCTTACTCTCTCTTTTCTCTTCTGCTTACTCTCTCCCTCTATCTTTCCTGCCTCCTTTCCTTTCTCGTCTAAATTTCACTCCCTCTCCCCCCAACTATACCTCCTTATTCTCTCATTTGCATATTAATCTATCCCTTTCTCGTTCCCTCACTCTCTACCTTCTTTATTCTTTCTTCTCCCCTCCTACTCTTTCATTCTACTACCAATCTCTGTTCACTGGGTCTTAGGTCTGGCTCAGCAAGAATCATTTCAAAAATCAATCCCTTCTCTCCATGAATCATTCTGATATTCTAGCGTTTGGCAAATTACATCTATACATCTTTTACGGAACCATCGAATTTTATTCATAAGTTGCTGATAACATGAAAAATTATCACTATTATTTAGTGATACATAGATACAATTGTCTTCATTATTTGTCGTGAAGCTTCCGAGATATAGTGGTACTTTAAGAACTTCCCCCATCCCATTCATGGAAATATAATTAGCTAGGGCCTGAAAACCAAGATAATTAAGGGGGTGAGGAGAGGGGACCTCCCCTTAGACATCTAAAGCTAACAATAAATCGCCAATAAATGTAACACTAAAGAGCGACTGCCCTCTAACGCCTAAAATTAAGCGATCACCTCGGCAGACCTTGTCAATAAATTTTCATTGACTCTAATGGGAGACAGCTGATAAAAAAAGTCATCCAACGCCAACCAGAGATAGTCAGGGGGACACGGAGGGCGCAGTTGAACCAATCAGTCGATTCTTTTGGAAATATAGCTCACTTAAACAAGAAAGCAAACATCTCATTATTTTGATAGTCAATAACAGTTGTAACGTGTAGCAGTGTCCACGTTACAAAAATATATAAACTAAATTCCTTTTGTAACTATAATTCTATATGTTAATGGTTAATTACCTAGTAATGTGGAACACACCTCGTATATAAACTATACATTCTGGTGTTAATATAAGTCTCAAGAGTTGTTTCTTTCTGCCAGCAAGCTGAGCTGGAAGTTTATTATCGGTGACAACAATGCAGGAAAGCTAACGCTATTGTGTAAGAGCCAGGCAGACTCTACCTTATGAAAACGTTGTCACAGAAAAAAGACGAAAGATTAGGCTGTCTTTCCCCCTTTATATCTGTCGTGTCCCTTGGCGGACAATAATTAGACTTATATCATAATAATCCCTGATTTTTTAGCTGCAAGACAGTATTTTCGCATTTTAGTTACGTTAACGCAAAAGAAAATTATGCCCGCGCAAAACAAAACCTGTATATAAATATTTATGCTTAACATTTTCACGTTGTATATTTTTTTCTTTCTTTGTTGGCATATCGCGTGGCCGTTGCGGGGAGAGAGAGGGGAGTTGAAAGAAGCCATACTCCCTGGTCAGATTAAATACTGAGTATAACATTTAAAATTCTATTCCATATTTATTAATCACAAAAGGGTAAAAATAATAATTTTTACATGTAACTAATTATGTTTCTCATTGATAATTAATTTGTATTTTATTGTGATGTAATATTGGTGTTAAGATAAAAGTTTGTAAATCCATCACGGCACCAAGAAATCCGATATAAGCAGCGGAGCTCGGTAGCTCGTGACCTTTTGTATTCGAACCTCTGATAAATGGGAAACTTGTATAACAGTCTTTTCTTTCAACGCTCGAACTTCTGCCTTTACATCCACTTCGATCTTAGGAATTAGTTCATTCTGGGATTAAATTAGGACAGTTACTTAGCTCTTCTGGTCAGAAGGCGTATATTCTCTCTGTTCTATGCTCCTGGTCAGGAGATGCAATCGAGAGAGTTGTGATTGTCTTGAGATATGCCGGAATTCGGGATCGGCCGATAGACTGTTGGTAGTCAACGTTTGTAACCCTGGTCAGGGTACACCTTTTCTTATTCTGTGGTCACGGAAAAATCTTTGGTTCTCTGGTCAGAGCCTGGGGAGAGAAAAGGAAGTTGGATACTTAACTGGATACCGACAGAACCTAGTGGGAAGAAGGATTGTCGACTGCTTGTAGAAGCTTGGTCAAGATATATAAGTAGATTGAGAACCTTTGACCCAGAATTACGACAGAACTTTCATCGAGAACTGAAACAGCCGGATTTACCCGAACCTTGAGCCGAGGAGACTCAAGCCCCGAAGAGATACTGAGCGTGAAGCCGAGGCTCAATAGACCCATCAACCAAGTAACGATCCAGGGCGGATCTTACACAGTATTCCGGTAGGTTAACCAAAGTTAGCATGACAAATCGAGTGTAAACGTCAGAACTACGCGTCTTCATTATTCTACTACGTAACCCAAAGAATAAATAGTTCCAAGAGTTAAGAAAATTCCAAAAATTGTATTTTTTTTATGCATAAGTAGCAGATCGTAAACTTCACAACCAAGAAAATAAATTAAACGAGTCGTGAAAAAGTTAATAACAGAATAGAATAACAACCATGCAGTTGAGTATAGTAACGATCAGAGCCGGATTAAGGTGGGTGCTATTGATGCTGCAGCATTAGGCCCATTCCTGAAATAGGCCCAGATGAAAACAGACGAGAATTTTCCGAAAGCTGAACAGTTTTCTTTTGCTACATTAACCTGAAAATAAATCTTAGAATGAAATTTGGAGCCCCAATTTCGGACCTTCAAAGTTAGTTGTATACAAAAAAATCGACAGTATGCAGCATCAGGCCCAATTTCGTCTTAATCCGGCCCTGGTAACGATTAAGTGTGAAAAATTGAGAAAATTTATACAAAAGATACTTGTTGTTGTTGTTGTTTGATTTGGTTTATTTTACTTCGCTTTTCTGCCACTTTTGGCTAATTGCGAAGATGGAGAGGAGTGACGATATGATGAAATTGATAAATGGACAGTCACAAACACCCATGCCCAGGCCGGGATTCGAACCCGGAACCCCGACGTCGTAGCAGCCGGCTGAGAAAAAAGACTTGTACCGGATATTCGTTCTTCTGGTGGATCTAGTTAAAGAGTCATAAGGATATAATTATAAATAAACAATAATAAATTGGCAAAAAAAGTGTATTGTTATTCCACAATAATTATTTTATTCCCACCTCTCAATTTTCAATGCTGCTAAGTAACTGTTGCTGGTTTTGAGTAATAAATTAATTGAGTAAAAAATTGTCGGTCTCCTTGTCCCCACAAAAATGCCAGGCGACGCACATTGCAAGAATCGTTAATTGAGCCCCACTGGACAGTCATTTTCGAAAGATACCGTGGCTGAGATGGGTCCAGTGAAATCTTAGCTGTGCCCACCAGAGGCAGAGGTGTGTGTGTGGCGTGGAATTCCTTCCGAACTTGTTCATCTATGCAGATAGCTCAAGAACAAGAATGTTCGGTTCCACAAGAGGAACGTGACTCGCAACAAAGATACAGGAATGCGGCTGTCCAATGGAAGACCCGGGTTGCACCTCGGCCACGCCCTGAACTGCAGCCAACAATATATTTGGAGAAGCAAGCAAGACTGTTGATGTCCCTGCCAGGACTATTGTTATTTACCGAGTGTTGTGACAGACGGTGACCTTGGATGCCTCGCAACAGCCTTGCGCAACGGAGCCTTCTGCACGACAGCAAGAAATACCTGGATGGGTGCGTTGTGTGAGGTACTTTCGTCACCAACTCTGTGATTTCAATTCACGTACCGAGGATGTTGTGTAAAGCAAATAGACTCAATCCATACTTATGAGGTACTGGGTTGTATTGTATACACACCCCAATTTTTAAAACCGCGAAGATCCAAGACAGCTAAACGAAGAAAATCGTTTCTACCTACATTATATACACATTGCTTACAATGTGTCACTCCGTGACTATGTGGATGAGTGATAGCAAGAACAAGGCTAACGAACATCATGATTTTAATCCCTGTCCCGACATTTTTCTAGCTACAATCGAGATGCAAAATGTTGCGACTTGTTAACGCACATTATGGCATGTTCATTTTTTTTTAATGTTCAAACTTCTGTAAAAAACTAAACTCGCTGTTTGAATATATTATTTAATATTAATCATTTCATTTTCTAAAACCTAGAAGGCTTCATTTACAAGCGAAAATCTTAATGTTTAGTTAAAAAAAATTTCCGTGGCATTTAAAACTCTATTCCGGTGGGGAATATGTCCTGATGCAGTGTGTTATTCCAATTCGTGGTTGTTTAATAGTGAGAGATAGAAAAAGTGGAAATTGATTTGAGTTTCATTTTAAGTCCACTTCAGTGCAGAGATAGGTTGGGACTGGACCTACAGTTTAAAGTGAGATCCGAACCACAATGTGCCTCCACCGGGTATCGAATCCGAGACCCCTTATTACAAGGCGACGACGCTACCGCTGCGCCATCCTGGAGGCAAATGGAAATTGAGAAGGGGAGAAAGATAGCAGCAGAAAAGGTGATGGGAGGAAGAAACAAGAGAGAGAGAGAGAGAGGAGGAAAGAGACAAAACATGAATTGCTTGCAGCAGCAGTTTCAACAATGAAGGGCAAAAGGAGAAACAGATTACAACTGGAGTTAGAATAAGTATCGAACCTTGAATTACTTGTTTCTCATTTCCCTCACACCACCTGATTTTACGTTTTATACGTACACACGGCTTCGATTCCTGTGATGATTTCAGGCGGGGGCTTGTGAAGCAATGTCCCTTCATGAAGCGGTTCTATGGTTCTGAATGATGCTTCTTTACTTGACATTACATTGATAAATTCATAACTGGAAGTTTATTTCCAAGGGCATGCTTTGTTGCGTTCTTTTAAACTTGTACAGGTAAGGTTACACATAAAAAAACACGAGCTACAGAGAACAACGTGAAACGTGTAAACTGTTAAATGTGCTTATTGTATGAAAGAGTAACGATAACCCCTTACTTTTGGAAACAAAGGAACAATAAATGTAACATAGTACTTTTTCCTTTAGCAACTTTCCCAACCCTACCTACTTGTGTAAAAGAATCTACAAAAACAAAACAAAAATGCTTATTGTTATGTCTATAGTCGTCACTGGATCGAAAAAAACAAACAGAAAACATTAAATTGCCACCGCAAATAGAGATCGTGAAAGGTTTTGCAAAACGTTCTGGCGAGATCATTTACAGCAGGAGCGAGAGCAAACACTGGAGTCATGCAATTGCAGAAACGCCTCCGAACAACCTTATTGACGGGCACCTATGAAAGGGAAATGTGGGCGAGTGTTTTCCCAGAGGCTGAAAAGGTGTTGCGAAGTGCTTTATAACACGACGCACGTACTCGGGATCCAAGGTCGTTGGAAGACGTTCCTGACAACTGGGTACGGAGCTTTATGCTGATTTATTGATTTCTCAGCATCACACAACAACGTGAGATCTCTCTATCAATTACAAAACTACACGGTTAGAAGTTTCCGTAGTATTTACAACCTTTAAGACTGAACAGTCTGCCTGTTAATGTACGGGACGGAAAAGTATTTTTCTTATTTCAATATTTGATCATTATAAAGTTAAATAATGATTATTAATTACAGTTGTGTGCACCAAACTATATTTTATAAATTAATTGTTCACATTGCATTACTTACGTTAAGTATATGATGGTCGTTTATTGTTTTAAAACTGTCTTCGTAAATTTTTATGGTAGTTGGATGGATGACAGCTGAAATTGACGCTTTTGAACAGTTATTTCTCTAGTATTCGTTCATTTTATCTACTCTAGTGTTCATGCATTCAAATGCCTTAAAATATTTAAAGCTTATTGTATATGTTAACCATTGCTTTACGCAGAGTAATATTCATTATGCATCATATAACTGCACACAAAACTTTACATGCATCAAGACAAAGTAGATACACTTTTGATGCATCAACTGAGACGTGAAACATGTATTTGCAGTTTTTCAAACGATCGTGTTTGATCTGTTCAATGATGCATTTCTAGTGTGTCGCACGGAACAGCACTTTGATGCACATCTCTGTGTATTTTGATGCACAAAAATGCATCATTATCACGTTATGCACTTTAACGTGTCACTGGAGACAAGAAAAATCATACATACTTGTATCAAATTGCACATTTTGGATTCTGTGCGGGATACAGCTTTTTGCATATTTACCTTTGTTCCATTGTATTAAAACATTGACTAGAATAATTTTGTATCGAGCATGCCTGACAGCGACAGCGCAGTTTTATGGTGCCTATAATGGCTCGAGGAATGTAAAGTGTAACACTTATTACACGTCCAATACACGTGAAAATGTAAATTTCAATATTTCTCCACATATTTGTTTCTCCACTCATTTACCTGTCTAAAAAAGTCTTCTGAAGGGTTTTCTGAAATGAAACTTAAGGGGGATGTGGCAATTTTACAATCCCGAATGTGTTTCTGGACCCGGGCAGGCCTGAGAGCCGTGGAAATTATGCAGAAAGTCACGTAAGTTTAAAGACATCAAGCCACAACGGTGTCACATGCTCTCATTGGATACTTCCTTGCTGGTTGCTGAAGCTACGTCTAAAAAGCAAATTATGTCGTGGAATTGGACAACTCCGTGGAAAAGTCCCCGCGATTGGACTTCCTGGTACCCAGCATGGGTGGACACTTGACAGGAAGAACACCAGACGTGCACAAACGAAGAGAAACGACAAACAAACGAACAAACTCCCACTCTCCGGCTTCCACGCATGCATACAAATCACCTTCTCGATGTTATCGACTTCGGTCCTGCCACAATGGAAACAATATGCAAATCCTCCCCCCTCTCTTGCCACCATTGTTTCCTCTTCATCGAACCCATTGTTGCATTCCAGGCAGTGCAAGCGTGGTCGATGTTCAATAACGAAAAGAAGTTGGAAACAATTGTGTTTTCCTTCAGATTGTACGGCGAAAGGACAAAGGGTGGGATTGGACGTGACTGTTACCAGAGGGGGTGGTGAAGCAGACAGCAAATTTCTCTGGGGTTGGTGGAAACTTCAGGCGTGACATCAGGACCTGCCGTTTAGTCCAATGCGTTTCAATACAAGTGTGTTTATTGCAGACAATAGGTTTGGTTTTTGACCATATTTACATCATGAGGACATCTATGGTCGCAAAGTTGCCGTAGCATGTTCAGAAATATCGAGAATGGAGGTAAGGGTGGGTATTAATTCTTCAAACATTCTGTCTTCATTAACCATATTTTCAGGTATTCGACGTTTTCTTAGGAAATTTGGATAAAGTAGGGGGGTATATAAACCTCATCAACTTGTTACGTACGCCACTGACTACGCGACAGAAACAGTATTCAACAGTTGTTCACTGTATTAAGAAAACACAGACAACTGCCTTCTTGTCTTATAATCGTATGTATCACTTTTGTGGAAACCCTCCAATATCACGACCGCAATTTCCCAAATCAAAACCTCTCCACGCAACCACTCCTAGACACATATGTACTCATACATTTCAATTATCAATTGAAATGTTGCCGGCCCCCGTGGAGGAGTGGTTAGCACATTGCGTTACGACGCCAGGGGTGCCGGGTTCGAATTCTGGCCTGGCCATGGATATTTGTGAGTGTCCATTCATTAAATATCATCAAATCATCATTCATCCCCCCTCTCCGCAAATTAGCCAAAAGTGGCACAAAAAGCGAAGTACGAGGCTTGTCCGGAAAGTAAAGATACAAACCAAAAATAAGATATAAAATAACTGTATTGCTCGTAACTGAAGTTACACTTGATACACTGATACAAAGGCTATTTCTCCACATAAGTGCCACCATTGTCCAAACATTTGTTCAGACGTGGAACAAGTTTTTGTATCCCTGAATCGTAGAAATCCGCCGCCTGCATCTGGAACCAAGTTGTGACTTCTTGCCTGACTTCATCGTGGTCGGCAAAGTGTTTTCCATCAAGATTTTTCTTGAGGTACAGGAACAGGTGGTAGTCGCTGGGTGCAAGGTCGAGGCTGTATGGCGGATGGGAAAGAACGTCCCATTGAAACTGTGCAAGCAGATCCTTGGTGACATTCGCTGCATGGGGGCGGGCGTTGTCATGAATCAAGCGGATTCCACTTGACAACATGCCTCTCCGTTTGTTTTGACGGCCTCCCACTTCTCTCTTCATCATGAACATCACGTCGACCTTCTGCGAAGGCAGGGCACCATTTCGCCACATTTTGACGATTCATTACGTTCCCGTACACAGTCACAATTTCTCGGTGGGTCTCCGATGGACGCTTTCCTTGTGCCTGCAAAAACCTAATCACGGCGCGCACTTCGCACTTGGCGGGATTCGGTATCGCCGTTGCCATTTCCAACGCGTGTTCCTCACACAAGACTCAACGCAGCACTGTCGACTCACTCCCAATCCTCGTCGTATGGATCACGGTTACTGCCAGTGTTGCCAACTTTGGTACACCCTGATGAGACTGCGAGAAATTTAATTTAAATTCTCATTGTTTTTCTACCAACATTAGGAAGCAAGACGCAAGTTTTTGGAAAAAAAAATCGCTGCATCCTAATGACCGTGTCCCATATTGCACATAAAATAAAGTAGAAAAAAGTGCAGTTCCGGACAAACAAAGAAACTCGGACCCCATATTCGATACAAACTTGACGAGATGTGAGGAGGCGTGTGCCTAAAACGTATTCCTTTGGTTTTGCAAGTTCTTGAGGATACCCGCATCGAAAGATAAGTGGTGGTTAGTCAGTTGAAAATTAACTTTCGTACGTAGAGTTTATTTATTTATTGAACTCAACAAGTACATACCTAATTACAGATCCCATATGAAGGATAAATAGTGAATACAATTACATATATTTCTGTAATATAGAGATAGAAATTATATACATGTACACACACACATACATATATATATATATATATATATATATATATACACATACATACACGTATATATATATATATATATATAAATACACGTATATATGTATATATACACACACACACACACACACACACACACACACACACACACACACACACACTTTATCACAACATTTATCATTTCATTAGGAAATTATATGATTAAGCTTAGGCCATTGTGTTAATAGTGGCTTTACTGAGGTCTCTTAGGTTCATAGAAAAGATGTCAATGGTATTATTCTTGATTAGCAATTTATTGTAACTGATGCACATTCTTCACAATGGAGATTTCTTTTCAATTTCCGATCTAGCCTTCTATATAAGAAAAACTTCATTCTTGAGTCTAGTTTACGATGACGGGATTCGAAAATTAATCTGGCAGAGTAGATGTTCAGCATCTACTTCGTGATTTAACAACTTCCACAATAATACTATTTCATGTAACGTTCTTCTGTGTCGCAGCTTTGTAAACCGACATTCATATATTAGGTTGTCGTAGTGTTCAAATGTGGGGTAAACTTTCTGAAATTTGTATTTTAAAAATCTAAGAAATCTCGATTGGACTCTTTCAATTGCTTCATTGTACTTGGCTGTCTCTCTATTCCATATAACAGATGCATATTCGAGTTTTGGTCTTACATACGAATAATATAAAACTTTTAGTGTCTCTATACTTTTGAAATCCCTCTCCATTCTAAGAATAAAGCCAAGGTTCTAGAACGCAGTGGTTCTGAACCATCGTGAGCCGCGGTCCGGTAAATTCGATTCTTAAAAATCCATGCGCCGATCCCAACAATATTATACGTGTAATCATCTTTCTATTTTTTTAACCTTGTACGTTGTACACTTGAAATTTAATACTAATTAAATAAATTATGGCATAATCATAGAGAGTATTAGTACAATTATTTCTAGGCTTGTAGACGAATATAAAATTTGGTTTAAATTAAATTGACAACGACTGAATCGAATGTAATCTCTTAAGTTTCGTCTGGCCACTATCATTAAATTACTTTGGTAAGTGCTCATTTTCATTCGCATGTTTCATTTCGGACACAAAAATAATTTCAAATTAATAAGAATATTTCCACTTCAATATATTTCTTAAAGAAAATTGATGGGCAAACTAAACTGACCATGGCTCCCGTCCGTCAACCTCCAAATTTGGGGGCGGGAAGAAACGTGGTCCCGGTTCGATTGATCGCTCACCGCCCCTGTCAGGAAAGAATTTTCTGTTAATCGCATTGGAAACCAGAAGGAAAGGGCATCTTTCCAGGTGGTTGCCATTTTTGGGCTGCAAGTCGAAAACTTCAGGAGAACCTCTCGCTACCAGGTATAATTGACGGCAAGGCCTGGTGCAGGGCCGCGGCCCAGTGGTTGAGAAACACCTTAGCACAGGACACGGTGGAAGGGACTGTCGAAACACACAACGTCGTAAACGTAAACTTTCCCCCAGCACATCTCTTGGGAGAAGTAGGAGAGGTACTATTGTTGACGGTTTCTGATATTCTCCATGGGGGGGGGGGGGGGGAGCAACTGTCGCACAGTTTCTTTCAGCAGGTAACAAAATTAACAGTTAATTTTCCGGTACATTAAAACAGCAATGGACAATGTTATGGTTTTGTTAAAAAATAGGAAAAATATTTATCTTTACACATGCAGTAAATGGTTTGGACTACAAAATACACATCTATAGTGTGGAGTCCACAAACCAGTAAACAAATAGATCTTATTGAAAAAGTTCAAAATAAGTTCACTCGCTATATAGTTTTTAGGATAGATGGTGCATATCCAAAGATGACACCTTATAACGAATTACTAATTAAATTACACATTACCTCCCTTGCAAATAGAAGAACCATACATCAGCTCCATTTTCTTTTCAAACTTCTTAACGACAAATTGGATTCTTCCTCTCTGCTTTCAAAAATAGCTTTCTATGTCCCTCATCCAAAGTTGCGATCAAGAAAGCAACTCTTTGCAATTTCCCGCACCCGTACAAAATCCGCAGAAGTGGCTCCCCTGCGAAGAATGTGTAGCTTGTATAATGAATGGTTAGAGAGGGGCATACACTTGGACATATATGCTAAATTTTCTGAGTATAAACGCTATTTGATGGACAACATTCTTGCTTAATTTTTTAATTTTTATTATTTTTTTTATTATTATTATTACTATTATTATTATTGTTACCTTCTTTATGTGTATATATATACCCGTACATACAGGGTGATTCTAAAGGTATAGTACAAACGAAAACCACAGATACCTCCCATGAAATAGAGACGAAAGTTCCCCTTCCACTTTGCCGAGAGATGCCTCCGTGAGGAGCTAGACAACGCCGAAAACGTGTGAAAATGAACTTCACACCTCTGTACAGCCAGTACCAGTGAAGATAGAAAGGCGGAACAAACGAAGTCAAAAGAACACTAAAGTCGTCCATCCGAAAAACACTAGGCGGCAGCTGCGCAACGCATGCGCATGGGGTTCCACAAAGGAAATAGGAGTGTCCCGCAAGACAAGTGAAGGGAAAGGGTAGCGATCGACAATGGTAGGGAGAAAAGAAGCTATGAAGCATGAAGTAACAATTGCACAGCGGGAAACAAACATCATGACTGAAGCAGTGCAGTCGAGAAAAGTAGTGCTGGGTTGCAGAACCACGGGAGGACGACGTAGGATGTAAAAACACAACGAGAATGCAAGCAAAGTGGTCAGTGACACTCGACAGGTAACAGACGCGTACATGGTTCGGGGCAGAAATGGCGGCGCTGGCGGTGCAGCGCAAGGGGAGTCCCCAAAACACAGTGGGGAGACACCGCAGCAAGAACAAAGCACGGTGCAACAAAAGAGAAAGAGGACCGGACGGGGAATGGTACCTGCCAAGGAGACAACAAATGCGGGACGAGGGATTCCCCGTAGCAGCACCGAGGGGATGTCACACAGAGGTCGTGCGCCAGCAGGACAAACACAGCAACTACGGGCACAGGAGGTTATTGCTAATGAAAGGTGCACGTACAGATAGGACCACGTACCCCGTACTGATGTTGTAACAAACGTCGTGATGGGGCCCAATCAGCCTCTTAGAAATGAAGCCGGAGGCACATCGCTGGGTGGGAGCGGGCGAAAGGCTGCTGGAGTGTCGTACGGACCCCACCACTCCGTACGGTGGACGACACTAATGGACGAGGTCGGAATGTTTCCATCCCGATCACCAGGTCCACCGTTCCCAGACCTGACGCGGCTGCTTGCTTCCGAGCGCAACCCCAGCCGAACAACTCGAGTCCCTCCTCGGCCGCAGCCTTCCGCTCCGAAACCAAACGTGGCCTCACACCACCGCAGCCGCACACTGCCGCGTGGGTGTGAGACCGGGCCGAGCAAGGCTGGACAGATAAACTGCGTGGGACAATCGTGTAATGAATCTACGTGGGGGTATGCACGTCTGTTCAACTGCTGGGTTACCCCACATTGGTGTACAGTCATGGAAAAAAGTTCTTCCCCATAAGGCTTTAATAGGAGCAAGTAATGCAGGAGGGTAGGCAACACATATTGCACCCTTCGATGATCGGGTGATTTTGCCTGTCTTAACACCGAGAAATGTGTTCCACGCGAAGGTCAACATGACAGGAAAGCAAAGAGGGGTCACGTGACTATTGGTTACGTGGAGTGTTGTGCTTCTCCACGTCCCCAGTTCTTGATCCACATTGCAGAAAAAGTAGAGCTGCATGCAATATATGAAAATAGGTTGTTTTCAACTACACGCTTAATTATGATTTTCCCAATTGTAAATCTATCAGACGTGTCTCCCGATTTAGTCGGGACAGTCTTTTACTTTGAATTCCTGTTTTTTCATAGGCGTAACTTGACGGGAGCAGAAAGGGCATTTGTAACCCCCCCCCCCCAAAAATCAGGTTTCTTAAAGCTGCTAAGGGGTGTGGGGGTAACGCCCCACACTTTCTTGATCCGGTCGTGAGTGGGGGTGATGTGATCAGCATCACGCCCCTGACCGCCTTTACCCCCCAGGGTTTCCCCCAGGTACCCATGTTATTCGACGCTGGGTAGACGCCGGGACCGCTTCCACCGTTAACAAGGTCATTGGTAAACAATAAAAAAATGTGTTAGACCCAATTCTTTAATACCTTATCATAATTTTTATCGCAATTTTAAATTTTGTTGTAAGTCCACTTTATGCAAAAAAAGGTAAAGTTCTCACCTGTGCTTAGCGCTACGCCATGAAGGCGTATAGGGGGTGTGGGGGTAACGCCCCACACTTTCTTGATTCGTTCGTGAGTGGGGGTGATGTGATCAGCATCACGCCGCCCCATACTTTCTTGATTCGTTCGTGAGTGGGGGGTGATGTGATCAGCATCACGCCCCTGACCGCCTTTACCCCCAGGGTTTCCCCCAGGTATCCATGTCATTCGACGCTGGGTGGGCGCCGGGGCCGCTTCCAACGTTAGAAAAGTTCCCTGGCTTGAACCGGCCGGGGATCGAACCCGGGGCCTATAGCATGGTAGTCAGACGCGTTACCGACTGAGTCACCGGCACAGATAGACTAATCTGAAGTGCATACAGTTTAAAGTGGGATCCGAACCACTATGTGCGATCACCTGGTATCGTACCCGAGACCCCTTGATTACAAGGCCTTACCACTACGCCATCAGTGAGGCGCACACAATCTTTGTATTTCGACCTTTTTAAACCTATATGTATCATATAAGAGGTTGTTTAACGTTGCTATGCCTCTATGGATTATATATAGCCAGTATTCGAGCACATAGCGTCAGGTTTCATAGAATATAAGCTTCTCTTGCATGTTTATGGTTTCCTGTCTGCAGTAGAAAAACTGGCAGGTTCCCGTAGCTTTTCTTTCAATAGTCTTCCAATGGTTGCATATCATATCACTCAAATTTGATTCATTCGTTGCGAACACAATCCCCGATGGCGGAGTGGGATCGTGGTCGCCTTGTAATTAAGGGATCCCGGGTTCGATACTCGGTGGAGGAACATAGTGGTTCGGATCCCCCTTTAAACTGTAGGTCCATTCACGATTAGCCTAACAGGACATAAAGTGAACTTAAGACATCAAATCAAGCAACCAACACAATCCCGTTATTGTCCAGATTATCGAATCCAGAGCCTTCGTCGCGAATAACATAAGCAGGAAGACAACGTGAAATAACCGAACAGAAACAGAACCTAAAACCTACATCGGATAGGGTTCTGAAATGAAACAGAATACGAAAGTTGAGGGACCTCTATACGCACCCACTTTTCCTCCAGCCGGTGGAATGACTTCAGGGAATCTCACCCTGATGTCATTCCTCCCGCTTTCCTTACAACCCTTGGCGAGGAGGGAGGACAAAGGAAAGAGGGGGAGGAAACACCCGTGCCCAGGGTAAGCTCCTTCTTGTGAGAGTCCACCGGTCGCACTCTCAACCTTGAGAGCCTTTTCCCTTCCCTCCGCTCAACTAGGGAAAACGTACCCGGTAGAGTGCGAAGAACAGGAAAACTGAATAACATGGGCAAACCAATTCTACGCTAATTTTCACTTTACATTTGCTTCTGTCTTGCTGATTTCTGTTACTTGAACATAAATTTATCAAAAGGGAAAAGCTTAAATATTGAAGATGAAGCAAACTGAATTAAAATTCAAGGCTTAAGCAATTAAAGCACCTATTTGCTGACTCCCCCCATCCTTGTATTTACAAAAATAGTGATTGTTTCTCCTCTCTAATCTTCAAAAGCAGCGAGAATACTTCTCTCACGGAACTGAATATTTTTTTAAAGGGAAACCCCCCTCCCCGAAATCCTACAAATATCTAATTTAAAAAGTGTATAGTGGTAATTCATTTTACTTCATTAGCAGGATTAAACACTTTGCTTAATACGTTGTAATAATCTGAGATTCATCTTCAGGACTTCTAACCCCACTGTTTCAAATTTATGTGGCGGCTGCTAATAAGGGATGATCCCCATCCCGAAATAAAATTCTGACTCTGACCTGCAATGATTCGAACTTTTAAAAACCTGTCATTTCGAGCTCGGAAAGGGATTTTTTTTATTATTCATAGGGAATTTCATTCTGAGCCAGGAACACAACAACAGAAGTTTGGCGCGTGAAACTGAATGCGTGTAGTCGTTGGCTTCGTGCTGTGCTTCGTGTTTATTATTTATTTAGGTGTTAGTGTTTGTCGTGATAGTGCTGTGTTAAAGGGTAATGGATGTGATACAAGATTTGCTGGTGAAACCTTTTGGAACAAGATCTTTTCAGGAGAAGTTGCAAATTGTTAATACAGGTAGGCCAGTGTCATCGCTTGAACTTATTTCTACACACAAAGACAAAATCGGGAATATGTGAGGCATTTTCGCAAGCAAATTATGACAAAACACCATGGTTGACAGGAAGTATAAGTGTTAATAAGCTTTGCATTTTTGTTCGCCGTGCTTACTTTTCGGGGCTGAAAATAATGTATGGACGCGTGACTGTAATTTTTGCAACACTTGTGCCAAACATGAAAAATCCAAAAGTCACATAACTTCCTTTGTTAAGCTGCAATCTTTCGCCCAGACACGTATTGACGTGCAACTGGACAAACAGCGTGCTTTGGATGTAGTACGGCACAAGTAATCGGGTCCTGGAGTAAGTTGAATTTTGCACTTCAATTAATATTGCGGGTTTTTATTTCACTAGTGCACGTCTTTCATTTTTATATTTCACAGGCTGTTTTTTTATAGCTTTATAATACTGTCTTGTTTTATTATTTGAAATTCTACGCGTATAGTAAACTGCAATAACGAGAATTAATTGATTGTGATCGTAGCAATAAGACAAACATTCCGACACAATATTCCTAAATCCAATATGGAGCGTGACATAAATTGCACGGAAACTTTTGGAGTTTGAGGATCAAAAGGTCGGAGATTACCCACTCGTTAGAACCAGCATAGCATACGCCACTGTCTACGTGCAATGACGGGACCAAAACATACGTCAGATAGCTGTGTTCCTCCTTATTTCGTACGCCATTGATAACTGGAACACGTGACCTCGTCTTTGGTAGAACAGAAGCCTGCTTGCTTGCCACCACCCTTTAGTTCAGTGACCTTCGCCCGTAGTCAGCAAGAGTGAATGACTCAGCAGATACTTGTCTGTGAGGCTACACAAGAATAGATATTTCGTTAGTGGCTGTAAGTATTGTTTCATCTGCAGTTATATCAGTTAACATTTCAATAGTTTTCTAATGGTTACGTTAGTGATAAACATGTAAATTAGTTCTCGAGAGTGAACGTTTTATCTATTTGAACGGGGGATTTTTATAGAGCCTGCATGTATTATTTTTTCCTGAAACAAGAAGAAATTCGAAGACGCAAAAAGAGTTGTATAAGAGTAGTTAACAAAAGGAAAAAAGAAGAAGAAAACGAAAATGTAAATGCTGAAGTAAATTATGGTAGAGATCGAGTGAATAACATTTTGTCATGGGGCCTCCTCGATGGAGTAGTGATAACGTCGTCGCCTTGTAATCAGTGGATCCCGGGTTTGATACACGATGGATGCACATAGTGGTTAGTATCCCACTTTAAACTGAAGGTCGAGTCCAGATTAGCATATCTGTGCACCAAACCAAAACTAAGAAAGAAATTGTCACAGTGTAAGAAAATTTCATGTTCAACCAGATACGAAACAAAAGGGAATAATATATTGCAGGTTGGAGTTCACATCTGTAGCATCTAACCAGCACAATTATGAATCGCAACATATCGTATCAGATCCATTTTTATTATACATGTATGATAATATAAGAGAAGTAGAGGAAAGAGAAAACCAAGCGAAACACGGACGCCTTCTCCAGAATTTCAAATCTCGTTACATAAGGTTCTGGGTTGGAGTCCCGAACAGGCATGACTTTCTTGTTCTTGCCCTTTTATCTGCTTCATTTCATCATAATTCATCGTTATGGTTTACCTGCAGGGGAAGAATAATGACAATAATTGCCAATACAAAGCCAATGACAAACAGAACAACTCGATTACGGAGGTGCCAAGATGAAACGAGACTTGACAGTTTCTCCGCCTCTCGGTTTGTCGAATTGAAAATTGCTCTCCCGTTAAATATAGAAATCGAAAATGTATGTGAATGAATATACATGTATTTTATATATTCCGGTTTTGTAGGAGATTTCGTGAGAGATGAAATAAGTACTCTTCCATCGTATTTATTTTTATAATTTTTATTCCCTGTTCGATGATCGCGACGATAAGGACGAGTGACCATTACATGAAATTGATGACGAAATAGTCAAACACCCCCGACAAGGACGGTACTCAAACCCGATAACTTTGGCGACGATATCGAATGTCAATCACTTAATGAGCTTGACCACCGAGCCTGCTTAATGTTGTTTCTGTCAGGTAATTCGTAATAACTGTCAATATCCCACATTCACTATCATTTTCTTCATAATTTATCTTATTGTTGTGATTAACCTGAATTCAAAGAATTAGTTGAAAGGCAAAAATGCAAGATTGAATGTCTCTGATGTTACTTCGTGCCGAATAATACGACGTGGTATTATGATATGAATTTATTAATCATATAATATGCCTATTCATTCCATTGATTGATCCCAATTGAGCACACAAAATATGCTATAATGTCCACTCCATGGAGGAGTGGTTAGCACAGCGCCCTACGATGCCATGGGTCCCTAGTTATAATCTCGACTTGGGCGTGGGTGTCCTTGGTAAGTGTCCCTTCATCAATTTCATCATAGCATCACTCATCTTCATCGTCGCTATTTGCCAAAAGTGAAAGAATAGCAAATCTAAATAACAAACATCCAATCAAATCGAACATCTCTACCGAATTAATTCTATACGGTACCGAATTCCCACTTTATTACTGCATCTTAAGTCATTTTACAGCATCTCAATTGTTTTCCGATTCGAAAACATTTGGAATGATGTTTTGTGCAGTTGATTGTGCATTGTTTCGTTGTTTGGATTGTTTAATTAACGTCGCATTAATTAGTTTTAGACCAATCGTGACGGGGGAAGCAAGAGCACGAAGAAAGCGAAAAAGGCAAGGAAGAGACCACGGCTTTCTTTAAAGATAGCATCCCGTGAATACAACTCAAGTGACTGCAGAATATTATGAATAAAATTTATTTCGCTTTTTCCTTTTATTTCTGTTTCAGTTATTTTACTTCGCTTTTCTTCTACCACTCGCGTTACTCGTGTCGGTGAGGAAGAATTATAAACTCGTGAAATGGACGATGGTACAAAAAAATATATGCCTCTCCCACGGTTCGAAACTGTCAGTACAAAATATTGTCTTATATTTAAAATTTACGGGCAAATATGGTTTGTCAGGTAGCAATTTTCGCTTATCTCTTTCTCAAGGGGTTCCATTGCCTTTCTGATGTCGTAGTGGTAACGTCTTCGCCATGTAATGAAAGGCTTCCGAATTCAATACCAAGTAGAGAGGCATTTGGTTCGAATCCCATTTTAATCTGTAGGTCCAGTGCATGAACTAGACTTAAACAATTAACGTGTGGCATGTGGTCTGTGATGAGAACCATCATTTCAGCGAACCTTCTTGACAATGACTCTAATATCACTTGATAGAATAGTATTTCCTTACGAGTAGCTCTTGTCAAGAAACCAGTTCCTGAAATTTTCTTCTGGAGGCATCGTAGCACCCAGCTGTTTGTTGTGGCTGGGGCACGAGTCATGTGACTCATGCTATCAAAGCTCAATCCTTCCCGAGAAGTCAGAATCACCAGGCAAACTTAAGCGAATATTTTGTTATTTGGGTTGCATAAACAACAGGCTTTAAGACGTTACGAAATTCTACGTCCCGTGGCCCAGGTATTTTTTTCTAAGACTGTACACAACAAACACCACAAGATCGTACGTAGTGCTCCCCGTCGGCTCGAGCAAGACGGACGAAGTACGTGTTGTGGGTGAATGGGGCAAGAATGAAGGACGCTACATGTGTTCCACGATGACAAGGCCCCAGAGTACATGGCCCCACCTGACGGCAGTGGTCAGGTAGTGAAGAGCACAAGCACGGGTGGCTCAGGAACGTCAGCTGATTGTACCACAGCGCCGTGCGGACGTGTGGGCTGATTGGAAGTGCAGCGTCAGGGAGCGTGTCAGTGAAAGAGCCGGTGCGGTGGTGGTGTGCTTGACGTACGACAATTGAGTACGTTGTTTCGAAGCCGTTGTGACCAGAGTGTGTGTGTGTGCCACCTGTGCACTGCACTACAGTATTCCATAATTGGCACTATCCTCACCGTACCATGGAACGCTACACATTTGTAGAACTGAGGGACATGCATTTTGTCTACGGCCTTGCAGATGGCAATGGCCGAGCAGCTGCACGCCTTTATCGCGGACGGTATCCGGAGAGGCGACAACCCGACAGCAGGTTGTTTTCGAACGTGCACCGTACCCTTGGTGAATCGGGTGTGTTACGCGCAGGCCATCATGTCGGTCACCCAAGACATGTGCGCACCGCGGCGGTCGAGGAGGACGTACTTGCTCGCGTGGACGACACACCGTCCACTAGCACCCGTAGCATTGCACGTGCAGTGGGAGTATCACAGTCGCCAGTGTGGCGTGTCCTTCATGATGATCTGCTGTATCCCTATCATCCACAGCGAGTCCACGCGTTGCAGGCTGGGGATTACCCACGACGTGTGGAATTCTGTCAACGACTGTTGCAGTTTTGTACCGACGATCCCCGTTTTTTGCGCCATGTGCTTTTCACGGACGAGGCAACATTCACCCGTGAGGGCATCTTCAATTGCCGAAACAGCCATGTGTGGGATTATGAAAATCCACATGCAGCAGTCGAGGTGCACCATCAGACCCAGTTTGCAGTGAATATCTGGGCAGGTATCATCGATGAACAGATTATCGGTCCATATACCTGCTGCCACCACGTTTAAATGGCCGCCTCTATCGCACCTTTCTTGCATCAGTCCTTCCAGAGCTGCTAGAAGATGTACCCCCTCAACGTGCGACATCGTATGTGGTTTCAATTGGATGGAGCACCTGCACATTTTGATGGCACAGTGCGAACCCTTTTGCACCATACCTACCCACAGCGCTGGATCGGCAGAGAGGGCCCCGTCCCCTGGCCCGCCCGTTCGCCTGACCTCACACCAATGGATTTCTTCTTGTGGGGCCATGTGAAAACACTCGTCTACGAGACCCCGGTGCCTGACAAGGAAACATTGGTAGCGCGGATACTTGCAGCATCGGCCGAGGTGTGTACCATGCCAGGGATTTTTGATAGGGTTCGCCAGAATTTCCTGCGATGCTGCAATGACTGCATTGAATGTGGTGGTCGTCAATTTGAGCAACTTTTGTAACAACGTCAGTCCGGGTACGACTACGTACTACGTACTATTCCTATCTGTAAGTGCACCTTTGCGTGGCAATAAACCTCCTGTGCCCGTAGTTGCTGTGTTTGTCCTGCTGGCGCACGATCTCTGTGTGACATCCCCTCGGTGCTGCTACGGGGAATCCCTCGTCCCGCATTTGTTGTCTCCTTGACAGGTACCATTCCCCGTCCGGTCCTCTTTCTCTTTTGTTGAACCGTGCTTTGTTCTTGCTGCGGTGTCTCCCGACTGTGTTTGGGGACTCCCCACGCGCTGCATGTGTTTGTTTCCCGCTGTGCAATTGTTACTTCATGCTTCATTGCTTCTTTTCTCCCTACCGTTGTCGATCGCTACCCTTTCCCTTCACTTGTCTTGCGGGACACTCCTATTTCCTTTGTGGAACCCCATGCGCATGCGTTGCGCAGCTGCCGCCTAGTGTTTTTCGGATGGGCGACTTTAGTGTTCCTTTTGACTTCGTTTGTTCCGCCTTTCTATCTTCACT
Source organism: Lepisma saccharinum (assembly GCF_977018435.1). Taxonomy (NCBI): domain Eukaryota; kingdom Metazoa; phylum Arthropoda; class Insecta; order Zygentoma; family Lepismatidae; genus Lepisma; species Lepisma saccharinum. The sequence goes on from NC_139229.1 coordinate 142,109,295, forward strand.
GGTACTGGCTGTACAGAGGTGTGAAGTTCATTTTCACACGTTTTCGGCGTTGTCTAGCTCCTCACGGAGGCATCTCTCGGCAAAGTGGAAGGGGAACTTTCGTCTCTATTTCATGGGAGGTATCTGTGGTTTTCGTTTGTACTATACCTTTAGAATCACCCTGTATATGAATGTAATTGTATAAGGTTTGATTAATTTTTTTATCCACGGTAATGTTTAAGGACGATATACAGGGTGTCATTTTAATGGCGCCCACGGAACCTAGATTCGTATAGTGGACACCAAAACAAACAACTTTTCTCAGTAACATTTTTCTCGTTGGTGCGTCGATTCGACGCTACAGCCGTTCAAAAAAGACCGTTTTGCCGCCTGGATGCTGGCAACCCAACACAACATTTGATCGTATCTGTGACGTCATTTCCTGCGACGAAACAGCACACGGCAGGGTTGCAAGGAACACACAAATTTTGTGAAAAATAACAAACTGCCAACCACATTATTAGCTGTAAAACGAAGCTAGAAACGCGTCCAGAAGACCGAACATCATAGCCTACCAGCCAGAAGATCAGCAATCATCTCCGGGGAGGGAGAAGTGAATATGAGAATGGTAAATAAACGTATTCAAAATGAAGTGTCAAAATCGGATTTTGTCTCAGCCTACATATCAAATATCAACAACAATAAATTTCATTAGATTTACAGCTTACATGCGGCTGTTTAGATGTGGCTGTTTACGGCCAGCTACATGTCAAATATTTGCAAATCTCGTTGCAAGGTTGATATCTACAGGTTTGTGTCCAGATGCCATGTGGTACTTTTGTGCTGATATCCGAGGTTCACGTTGTTACATTTCGGCTAAAACACGTACAACCACAGTAACAATCTAATGATGAATCAGTAGCGAATGTAGTGTCCTGTTCACAGTTACAAACTATTACATGTGTATCCGGTGCATAGATAAACACAGTCGTCGGAGAGCTTGTATTACTACTACTTATATCCCTGAATTTTCAACCATTTTTGCCACTTGCCTCATAATGCCCTGAATATTGAGTTCTATCATTTCTATTTTGTCATATATGTTCAGTGTGTCACAGACAACTAGTATCAGAAGGACGAAGTGTATAAGACTAAATTGTAGATGCCAACTTGGTAACTACATTTGCAAATATCTAACATGTAAGCTGAGACAAAATTCGATATGACCACTTTTACTTGAATTCGATTTTCATTCTACCATTTTTAGTATCGTTTATTTACTTCCTGGAAGGTTACAGAACGTGTTTTCTCGTTTAATTTTACGGTACATAATGTGGCTGATTGTATCTATGTCATTTTTCACAGAATATACGTGTTCCTGGCAAGCCTGGAACGCATCGCTTCACGACGGGTTATGACGTCACAAATGCAATCAAATGTTGTGTGTGGTTGCCAGCATTCAGGCGGCAAAACGGGCTTTTTTGAACGACTGTAGCGCCGAAACGACGCACCAACGAGAAAAATGTTACTGAGAAAAGTTATTTGTTTTGATGTCCTCTACACGTTTCCGTGGTTCGTGGGTGCCATTAAAATGACACCCTGTATATAACCCCTATATGTATTTTTTTTTAATATCTGAAATGTGTATAAATATTATTTTGATGTGTATAAATCCTATGTAAGACATTTACTGTGCACTGTAAAAGGGCAGATGCCTGTTGTGCGCAGGATAATAAATAAATAAATAAATGTTTAATTTTTACCAAACATAAGATTTATCATAATTTTATGAAAATTATTGTAAATTTCAGTTGGTCATCAGTAAAAGAACAACAGACTTTATACGCCGAAGTAAGACTAATATACGTTTTATTGTTATAAAATTTGTGACTTGTTTATATTTTACAACTCTTTATTCAACGTGTAGATTTCTACGACTAGGAATTACGTAAAAATTCTACCAGTTTTGTACAAGAAGCGAAAAATAACTCATGTTTTATACAAAAACGCGAGAAAATTAGTTTTGCACAAAATGCGAAACTTAACCACGATTTTTGCAGAAAATACAAAAATAACTGTGTTTTGCACAAAACCGCGAAGAATGACAGGTTTTCGCCCAAAACGCGAAAAATACCAGCCTTTTGCACGAAAAGTTAAAAATAACTCTTATTTTGCACAAAACACAAGAAAATAACAACGATTTCGGCACCAAAAGTTGAATACAACCGCAGTTTTTGCATACAAAATACGAAAAATAACTCATGTTTTATACAAACACGCAAGGCATAACTCACATTTTAGCACAAAAACGCAAAAAATAGCGAATTTCAGAGCAAACTAATGTAGAATCTGAGGGAAAAAATAAACCAGAAGCTCCCATAAGCTTATGCAAGCAATTCAGACAGACATTTCAAACTTGCAGCGGAGCATAACTTTCGGTCAAGGCTACACTATAGTCATCATTCTTCGTTACAATCAAGACCCGACACTGATATGTCGCAATGCCACACATGTGATATCAGAGAACTATAATATGTCCTGACGCGTGCGAGAGGAAGGTCAATGTCCTAAGGTCATGTATGCTGTGCTCCGTCGCAGCAACCTTCTTGATAGAAAACTATCGGAAGAATGCGACATGGAAGGATGACATAAGAGTCGTGGCAGCTTGAAGCGAAAGCTATGCCGACCATGCGTCAGGCAGCCAGAGGTGAAACAATGCATGTTTGGGTTTTCTAGGAAAATTGCAGGGTGGTGCCTGACTATTATGGCCAAATGGCCTTCCCAAAGAATGTGCTTCGTGCGACGTTGTCCTCGGGATTGCTGCAACCGATGTTTAAATGGTAATAAAAGATGGCGGGGCAGTAAAAGTGTAGATTCTGAAAGCAAATTTCGGTTTGTAAATAATCCCAAACCCGTTACATTCCACCATCTTAATAAACATAATAGTTTCCCGAAGGGCATGCACACTTATTATGCTAGAAAACAGTTCGCGTGGATGATCATTGAATGCAAAACCAAAATATTGCATATGTCACGCTCTCAATATTAATGATACCAAAGAACAAAACCACACTTTTCAGGACACTCAGTCTCGTTGGAGATTTTGCTGCCCTCCGTGGCTGAGTAGTTAGCACAGCCAGGTCCTAACACGTCCGGAAAATCTGTTGATAAACAGGACCTCCTAACCTAACAACGAAGGCATTATTAGAATTGTAACTGTGAAAATAATGCATGTTATTTGTTTAAGAGGGTTAAGATTCGTACTATGAGCATGTTTTGGTAACCGACTTTCGCGACGTGTTAGAAGCTGGATGTGCCTTCAGCCAGACCCTTCCAAGTGTTCTTCAAGTGTCCGTTCATCATATCATCACTCGTTCTCATCTTCACGATTAGCCATAAGTGGCAGAAAGGTGTCGGGAAAAATGCGCCCGGGAAAAGTGCGCTCTCGCAATAAAAGTGGGAAAAATGCGCCCTCCCAAGAGTAACCACAATGAAAAGTGGGAAAAATGCGCCCAGCACACACGACCTTCACCAATATGATAATATGTTGATTAAAACAACCTTGACGCAGCTTCCCCTCACACTTAACAGAGGCTTGGTACTGTCAGGAAAGAGAATTAAAAAAAAAAAAAAAGAACAGTAAAAATATTCTCTTTTCTGGCGTGTTTAGAAGCTGGAGAAATGCGAAATAAAATAAACGCAATCAATCGTTACATATATCGCTATACTTGAAACATTTGCGAAAACTGAGTTTAATTTACTTCAGATATATCAACCAGATATCTATCTGATTATTTATCGATTAAGTCACATATTTTGTTTACACCAATTATAAAGTAAAACCATTAGTGGCTTTTATGAGCCTGTGTTACCTAGTTGCATCCATATTCAGAATAACATCGCGCTTTCGAGGGCTCGTAGCGTGGAAAGGAGCTTTCTAAACAAAAAAAAAAAAGTGGTTCTTTGCCGCTGTGGCGGTGACACATTGTTTTTATTTTGATGATACTCTATATTTCGAGACTAGAGACGAGGACGAGACGGATATTCGAGACTAGACCGAGATACTACCAGGTCTCGGTTTACACGGGATATGAAAATCGCATAGGGTTTTAAACAGAGTCATTGGTCGAGTGGACCCTCCCGTGCCTCTACGTGGGAAAAGCAGCATCGAGCAGCAACTCCCTCGCAATGAAAAAGGTCGCCATGGAAACCGATTTTACTTACTTAGCTCGCCCCCTTCAATTACCCCCTCCCCCGTATTTGGCAGCCATTATCAGTAATGGCTTTCCCAAGTCTCCTCACCTGCCGCCTATCTCCAAAGGTCGCGTATCCTCCCTGCAGGTAATGCCAATGTGTGTGATGGATCAATTACCGAAACTTCCGGGCACGTGTCCGAACCAAGCTCGGAGCCCGGTCCACCCACGCACGTAAAATTATAGCCATCAGTAAAAGCCATGTTATCAACGGACACTGCACTTCACTCTCAGTATAGGACGCACCCACAGGTATGGTTCGACAAAGTGGAAAAGAACTGTTTGACGTAGTTGGTTCTTCCTCTACTATGAGTTGGCTACACTACGTTAATTAATATACCAATCAAAGCAACGAACCATCTCTCTCTGAGAGAAAGATAAGGAAAAAGACAAGAGAAACAGAGTGAAACAGGAAGAAAGACAGAATAGAAGGGCAGAGAAGGAGAAATGCAAATGGAAGTAAGAAAGATGGAGAGGAAGATAGAGCAAAACCAAAGAAACACATAAAAAGAGAGAGTGAGAGGCAGAGGAAGAAAAGACAGAAAGCAGGGGAAGAGAGAGAGGAGAACGAAAGACAAGAAAGAGAGAGAGAAATACGAAGACAAAGAAGAGAGAGGGGAAAGAAATACAGAGAAAAGAGACGGGCAGAGAGAAAGAGGAGTAGAAAAGGTGGAAAGAGGAAGAAAGACAAAAAAGAAAGGAAGAAAGACAAAGAGAAAGACACTCATAAATGTAGCGCAACAGTAACCAAAAGTCCAGTGTTCGATTTCGTTCAAATGCAATAACAGCTAAGCTGGCTGATTCCAGCCCTTGTTTATGAACAACTAATGAATTTTAAAGCTATTATTACGAAAACGGTATCTCGGTTCATAGCGCAAGCTCCTAAAGTTCCAGAAATGTAGTCTGGGAAGTAAAAAGTTGGCAAAAGATGTATATACATAGCTACTGAGAACATTTCGAAGGGTTCTACAGTGGTTCTACATCAAGAAACTGAAAACACGGTAAAAGACGTGGCAATGTTGCAACGTTCGATGTTTTTTTCGCTTCCAGGAATTCAAAGAATGGATTTGTTCAGAATATTCTATCTGGTGGGGAGTTGCTTTATGGAGAGTAATGGTAAATATTGCAACATAATAACTATATATTGGGTTTTATGAAAAATAGAATGTTATGGGGATACTGGTGTGGAATATAATGCATGTACACTAGCTGCGTACTTCCTTGGGAAATGTGAAAATAATCAAGTTGGTTCTCGAATCTAAAAGAAGACCAGTGTGCAATACATGCACTATCTTGTCCTGTAGAGGTCAACTGTCCATGTCACATATGACGTCATCATATAATTTGCAACAACAACAGAAATCAAGACATTTAATCTGAAACAAATGAGTTGGAGTGTCTATTAAGAAAAATTTAGCGGAACTTATACTCGCTTATGATACACTAAATCCAGAAAGTAGCTAGAGAGATGAAACTGGTTCAGTGGATAACTGTGAAAAATCTAAGGTTGCTGTGATACCTTATTACAGAAATTAAATAAAGTAACATTCCTACATGCTGGAGCCCCCAATGCATAGCGTTAAAATGTGTAATGTACGGGAATTGTATTCGCTATCACTCTTGCTTGCACTTAATTAATCGCGAAGGGAATAATATATGAGCAAGAATGGAGAGGAATAGGTAAAGCGGTCATTATAATTCCAATATTGCCTGAAATTAGAGCAAAAAGGAAAAACGCCAGTCACGGGTAGCTAGAAGCTGCATCAAAATTCTAACTATGCTGATGACAAGCCCACCTGGCGGCTGACGTACTTTGTGCGACATAGCTCTCAGTTGGAAAGCTGTAGGGGTAACATCGCTCTCACGTTACCACGTTGTCAAGCGTGTCTGTGTTGTACAGTGTTTTGTGTACTATTGTGCAACTTTTATCGAGTAACGGTGCTGATAACTCTCCCTCCCCCTGCGTTCCGATCATCATTTGTTTCGTCCCGCCTTCAACATTCGGGTGCCTTTGCGACACGAAAATGTCCGATGTCAGTCGAAGAGAATTCAAAAGATCACTGATTCGTTGTTTCTCAGCCGCCAGCAGCTTGAAATTCGAGCAGTATAGCTCTCCATAACCGGAGTCCCGACTTGTTCGCAACTCTTCCAACCAGACTCCCACACCCACATTTCCTCATCCAATCCTAAAAGACATTAACAACCTTTGTTGCCGTCCCGCTCGCATCAGCAACAATCTTATTGATGACGTAACGCGTTGCGAACCCATAAAAGCGATCCCGGACATCTTATCCTTTCGTTTTCCAAATGCAAATTTCCAAAAATTGCGAAAAGGGCAAATTACCATTCGCGTCATACTTATTTCTTTTATCTGTATGAACGCGCATCTTTGTAATTAGAAAATGTAATGATTGGTCTGATGCCATTACGTCATGCTTGGAAATGACGTCACTTGAAGGAGTGGGCAACAAACACATTCCCGCGTGTTGTGCCTGCAGGGGGTTAGGATGTAGCAACCACGCAATCCTCAGTTAATTATCCTTAAAGGATAATGTAAACACAACTATAATTTTGCCCAGTGTACCGCATTATTATGGAAAATAGTCTCTTACAATACGATGCGAACAAAAGTTTTCCGAAATACGTTTCTACAACATAGCGCTTGGCTGCCTCGGTGGAAGGGGGGAGTAGAGTGGTCGACTCACGAGTCACGATCTCGCTACTAAGGTTCCGGGTTCGAGTTCCGGTCTCGGTATTGATGTTTGTGAGTGTCCCTTGATCAATTTCATATGATTTCTTTGTGGGTGTCCTTTTCGTCAACTTTCTGTAAGTTCCATTCATCGTCAAAGTTACGTTGACCTAATTCACATCTAGGTTGATTGACTGACTTTTTTTTATTTTACTTCGCTTTTCTGCCACTTTTGGCTAATTTGCGAAGATGAGGATCAGTGATGATATGATGAAATTGATGAATGGACACTCACAAAACACCCATGCCCAGGCCAGGATTCGAACCCGGGACCCCTGGCGTCGTAGCGCGATATGCTAACCACTCCGCCGCAGGGGCCGGCAATTCACATCTAGGCTAATTGGAACTGAACCTACAATTAAATGGGATCTCAGCTGTGAAATGTGCACCGGAAATCGAACTCAAACCCCTTTGGTTGCAAAGACGGCTGTGTTTCCATTAATTTATTTTCACGATTAGCCTAAGTGGCAGAACACGGACGACAATGAGAAAAGAATACGAAAATAACTAATAAGAAACTAAGATTTGATACTTGTCAACTCCAAACAGCTAACAACAACATATCAAAATCCGTGACGACAGATGTAAAGAGAAAAATCGGCGTCTTTACTGTTTCCCACAAAACACTTGCACATTAATACACGCTGATCCCAGTTTCACATGTGATATTATCGAATTTCACGTCTGGATGACGCGCCCATTCAAAATCGTACCACCATGATGAAATTCCTGTACACGCCGCTGTATCGTAACATTCTTGTTGCTACAAATCAGAGAATTTGATACGCTGCAAATATGTTACCACAAAATTCACAACCCGGCACTTGCTTAAAAGCAGCAGCATGAAATACATAATCCACACCGTGCATTAGCGTGAAGTGATAATGCCACGCTAAAAATACATCATCTATATTGTGGTTTGGTTTCATTTGGTGTTTTAAGCCCACTTTATGCACATAGAAGCTAATCGGGACTGGACCTACCGTTTAGAGTGGGATCCGAACCACTATATGTCTCCACCGGGTATCGAACCCCGGACCCCTTGATGACAAGGCGACGACGCTACCACTGCGCCACCGGGGAGGTCAATATCATCTATGTTTACATGCCAATATGACTGAATTAGCGTTATTGGAATAATGAGTCAGAAATGTCATGCAATAAGAAATGGATAAACTTTACATCTGAGTTAAGACGTTACCACAAGTGTAATTTTTTTTATTTGATTTGAATAACTTTACTTTTCTGCCACTTTTGGCTAAGCGCAAAGATGAATGAATGGTGCTACGACGGAATTGACTAAAGAACATTTGCAAACACATATGAACAAGACAAAATAGAAGATTCTACTGGATGAGACACCAGACGCCTGAGCTTCGTTACTATGCAAAATGCTATCTGCATGTGATAGCAAGATTCAAGCAATGTATATTCTGTCGTGTTCAATATTACGACAATACAATTTGTTTTCAAGATTATAAATAAATCTTTAGTGTAACATATTAATGCAAGAAAATTATTGGTTTGATTTGGTGTTTAAGTCCACTTTGTGCACAGTAAGGCTAATCGGAACTGGACCTACACTTTAAAGTGGGATCCGAACAACTATGTGCTTCCACCGGGTATCGAACCCGGGACACCTTGATTACAAAGCAACGACGCTCCAGGTGAGGCCCTGCAAGAAAAATATATCAGATTGCATAACATATCTGTTAGTATTGCTACAATTAAAATATAAACACAACACCAACAAACATGGATTAAACCAAATAACTAGGTTTTTCCAACCTTGCATTGCAAGGATATTTTCAGCAATTACTGAAACCGCGAAAAATCCGTTCTTCGTCGCTTTATCGCTGAAAGAGCAAAAATCGCGTCTCCAGGTACTAGACAAAACATTGAGTAAGCAACGTGACAACAATGCAGAATTTGATAACCTCTCGTCAGAGGGTTCAATGACCGGTTGTTCCAACTGCCAAGGATGCATGGTCCCTGTGACATATCGTTGACACTTTACATGCAGACTCCCGTGGTTCTAGATCCGAGCTTTGTTACTATCGGTACACACATCGCTAAAATTTCGCTGCAATCCCGCTAGTTCCGGATTTGAACCGTGTCATTATTCTCAAATTTTTATTCAAATCCTGCATTATCCTTTCTACTTCCCATTCATTCTAAAATGCTTCAGTTCATTTGGTCTTGACTTTCTCGTCCTCTGGTATATATTCAAATCGTTATTTAATTTATTCCTTTTGATATCTCTCACGTTATCCGGTTATCCAGTCGGTTCATTTCGATTTACTCTACTAGCTGCACTCTTCACTGTTGTTCAACAAAATATTAGATCATACCAAATCCATTCTCGTGGATAATCTTACGGGCAAAAACGTGAAGAGAGCGTTGTGCTCACCACCCATTGCTTCCACGACCAAGATCTATAGTTCGACTTGTTCTTCACAATATTACCTGCACATACATCACTCAGTATTAACCGTCGCGGAGGACATTTTTGCTAAAAGTCGAACATTTTATGATTATTCATCTTGCACTTCACCACACGAAATTTACAGTCTCTAAAGACAGACCGTGGAAGATAATGACAGAAACATTACCCACAATCAAAACAACGTGAACTGACAATGACATGTGACATAAATACTATCGATTAAATACGCTATGTGAACATGATAAATTTGACGACTGCTTTGACAAGACGCTGAAATTAGACCTTCAAAAAACATCTTCCAAAGATACACAAGAATGACACCCAAAGCTACACAAAACAAGTTTATGTATCGTTGGACACCACAGTGAAAGTTTAGTTTGAAAACTACAGAGCACTTGTCAAAACAATAAAATAAGAAAGTCTTGAGAAAAACTATAATGTATTAAACGTTGTATATTGGAAATATTCAGGAAGATTACGCTTTCAAATATTTTCTACGAATATCTTTCAAATAAAAAAAAAGAAGTGCACGGTACTTACTATGGCTCCTTGTAGGTTTGTCCTTGAATTTGCTGATGCTTTTTCCCATGTCTGCTTCTTTTGAGTTAGCAACAAACTCGCGATGAAGTAAACTTTAAAAAATGTTTTCAAACACACTTTGCAATTCCACGCGGAAAACAGCTAGGCAGCATTCTTCACTGACACAGCAATGTAAAACACATTGGCGAGTTTCAAAAACGGTTGATTCAGAAGACACAAAAAAAAACAACACTTTTTTCTTACTCAGCGAACACACCACTTTTCAGTCCACTTCCTGTCTGATTCATACGAGCAAGTGCTTTCAAAATGGATTTCTCTTGTTCTTTTTTCTTTTTTGAAAGCACACGCTACTCACTTATCGCTGACTAAGAGCATGGTCACAGACTATAATCAGAAGAAAAGTTGGGCGCAAACTTTCACAATCCACAGTGCAGATTATTTGTTTCACACTAGAAAGAAATCACAGTGTATTTCCTTCAAAATATAATGTGTTGTTTTCTATTATATCAACAGATTAAAGCCAAAGAGCTACACACGTGCAAGACTCGTATATCAAAGTCTACATTCATCCAAAGATTGCATTGATACAAACGGTACGACACATTGCAACAAATTCTAGGCAATGGAGATGATAAACATTTAAGACTCACGCAAGTAGGCTGTGAATTCGCATATAAAACAGAAATTTACCAAAATCGAAACAGGTGAAAATCACTAGAGACCCGCTATCGATGGAATCAACTGCGTTAAGCTAGAAGCTTTCAACACACGCACTGTCAGGCTTAATTAAGTTTGACCGACACGCACCGATTGGCGGAACCTTATTTTCTCGAAAGGGTGCGAGGATGTGATGGCATTTCTGTCGACGCGTCGTGCACGTATATCATACGCACACGAGCTCACGCACATTACGTTCACTCGTCGCGATGTTACGTTGCGAACTGTTCGGTTACTGTCGGCTCTGCGTGAGGACTGAGGAGATCCTGCTGGCTTCCCTGCCGCGTCATTGGTTGCCATGGCAACCTCCCCCTTCCTCTCAATCCGGCGACCTTCCACATGAACACGCGGGAAAAGGGGGGGCGGTAAATGAAGGAAGACTTTCCCCTGGCAAGTTGCGAACCCGCTTAGCAACTTCGCGAGTTTTGCGACATTGCAATTTTGAAGCCCGAGTGAGGAAATTACGGTAATTTCAGTTTCAATGGTAGAAGAGACGATAATATTAATTGCAGCGATCAATATCTTTGATGTAAGCACGCGTATTTCAGACCAATATTTGCTCGAGTGGAACCAGTTCCGCGTGGATATTCTTGTATGTTTTCATTATAGCTATTTTGCATTGCTTCATATTACTGGTTGATCAAGACGATAAGACCCACAATCTAGAAACCAGAAACTTCTAAAGAAATTTATTGAAGAAATAGGAATAAATAGGATCAGAAATTTCAGATGATGCTTCGCCAAATTGGAGATATACAAACAAAACTGAACGAGTTGAGTGTTAAACAGCATCAAGCTTCCTCGGCCCCTTATTTCCTCACTATACATACAAAGTATGGTCACAAAATCCAAGATAGTCGACATATCTCTTTTTTCCTGTCTTCTCATATTCTTCCTTTCTCTCTGCAGACCTCCGTGGTGGAGTGGTTAGCACAGAGCACTACGTTGCCAAGGTCCCGGGTCGTATCCCGGCCTGGGTATGGGTGTTCCTTGTGAGTGCCCCTTCATCAGTTTCATTGCATCATCACTCATTTTCATCTTCGCGATTAGCCAAAAAGTGGCAGAAAAGCGAAGTCAAATAAACGAAATCAATGACTCTCTCTTTCTAAGCGGGAGGGGCACGTGCCTCTCCTAAAAGGGACGACTAAGTAGCATAAAAAGTATTTATAATATTATACATGGTGATTCAAAACTCTCTTGACATTTTCCTTATATCGCTAATGAATGGTTTTAAGGATGGGATAAAAGACAATGTTGTTTTCCAGCAAGATGGTGCACCACACCATTTCGCCACAATCATTCCCGATTAACTCGCTGACGCCTTCTCCGATAGGCGGATCAGCCGTGGCTCACCAAGACTTTGGGCGACTCAGTCTCCAGACCTGACTACCCTAGATTTTTTTGTTTGGGGTTTCATTAAATATCAACACCATAGAGCAACTGTCACAGCGAATAGTTGCAGCAACAGGGGAGATCACGCCAATTATGTTAGAGCATGTGTTCCGGTCTACACAAGAGAGGTGGGTGCTATGCCTAGACTTACAGGGTCACCCCATAGAAATGTACCGAGTTTTTCTTCTATTCAGAAGTACTTTTCAGCATTAATATAAATTTTAATAATAAAATGCTTTTTGATTAAAATGTCAAGAGACTTTTGAATCACCCTGTATTACAACGAACAAAAATGTTCGAGAAATCCTTTTTCAGGCAATAAAAGAATAAAGCGAAGATTGATCCAAAGACGTTAATCTGGACTGGATTAAGAAGATTAAGTCGTCACCGGAAATCGATTCCGGGACTGTTGGTGAAAATGAAATAACGTTAACTGATGGACACGAATTGAGAGCATTTATTCTAGGTCAAATATTTCCCATATTTGTGACATTTTCACCTGACAAAATGAATTCTCAATCTTATCTCTTTCTGTAATCACTGTCAATACAAATAATATAGAATTACTTCTATTTCACACAAAATAACTATTATTGCTAACACCCTATAATCAAAGGATCCTGGGTTCGTTTCCTAGCGGGTGTATGTTATTGTACAATGATTCAGATGATTTCACTTTGAAGGTCCATTCTAGATGAGTTCATCTGACCACAAATTGAACTTAAAACGAACCCTTATTATTGTATTCATGTGAATATCTTACGCATATGAATACATATATGAGGCCTGTTTTGATATCTACAAAAATTTACACATTATATTTCTAGTGTTGCTAAAAGCATATTCTGTGCCCTTCTCAGAAAATAAATTGTAGACCCGCCTGTGTACACATGGCCGTAACTTGGGACGTAACTTTCGAGCGGCAGGTACGAACTTGAGGCTTAAATTTTTTTTTGGGGGGGGGGGGGCAGAGTCAAAGAATTTTTCATCCCATAAAAATAGTGTCCAGGATTATTTGCTAAATAACTATTACATTTGCGAAATCACAAATATTATCATTTATTACTTAGCTCCTCAGGTCTCAAGAAGTTAACAAAAGCCCTGATTGGGGGGGGGCAAGTGCCCCCCTTGCCCCGCCAAGTTACGCCTATGTGTGTACACACACACACATTTCTTCCTCTCCGAATCTTGATTTGGCCATAGGACGTCCAGGGTACGAGTGTCTCTTCATCAACACATAATCATCATTTATCCTCATCGTCGCGATTACCTTAAAGAGTCAGAAAGGCGGCGTTAACATTTAAAAATTCAAATGAAGCTGCACTATAAACGATGTATTATTGCATCGAAATGTCTATCGGCGTTCTTAGAAAATCCCAGGATGGTGATATGGGACAATTTTGCGGTGGGCTGCAGCCACCCTTGTACATTCGGCAGCTACGCCTCTGAACCGAAATTTCAAGGAGCCCAATTCGTAAAAAGAATATCGCCCAAATCGGCCTATTAAAAACCAACACAAAACGTGCAATGACCCTGAATTCTTGTACATAGCATTGATTGCCTCGTAGACGGAACGAAGCTGTTACGGAAAGGGAATGCCTTCATTTTGTACGGCAATTTGCTTTATCGGATGCTTTCGATCTTAAGAGCCTTTGTTTAAGGCGTGTTTCCTTTCAACAATTTCTCCCCTTATCTCCATTGTTGAAGGAAGGCAAGGCACGCGGAAGAATAAACAATTAAGGATTCATAATTACAGGCGGTTTCAGCAAAGAGAATGTCTTCTTGTTAGCTTTAATTAATATTCAATCTACTTTTATGATGAAAGAAAAAGAAAATGCAGATAAATTCATAGTTAAAGATGGGAATTAGGAAGAGATGAGTAACATTTTTCCATGCGGTTGTATAGTTAGTCAATGGGTACATGTGTACTTGATTGATTGAATGACTGAACTAGGCTTTTACGTCGCTTTTCTGCCACTTTTGAATAATCGCGACGAAGAGTGATGGTATGATGAAATTGATGAAAGGGCACTCAAAGAACACTTATAACGCCATGTCCTGTCTCTGGAGCAAGCGAACGAAAATAAGTAGTGACGCGACACGGCTCCACCAATGAACACGAGAGGGGGGACGGTATTGCATGGAGAGGGGAAGCGACTGCGGTTACCAGTCTTCGAGCAGCGTGTACTGCTTCGCTCTGCCCACTCGATTTGCCCCCTTCTCTACCACTATGCGTGGCCTTGCTCCAGAGATATGCGAGACAGTGTTTACGTCCAGGTCGGGACTCGAACCCGGGAACCCTGGCGTCGTAGCGTGCTGTGTTAACCACTCCGCCACTGCGCATTTGACTGCGTCTGCTAATTCGACTGCTTGGTGATGCTAAGATCACACGCCACAAAAATGCCACATTTTTTTACAGCTCGCCCATAAACTGTCTTATTACAAACCCATTAGATCTCTGTTGATCGTTAACCATAAATTAGCAAGGCGTCAACCACTAAACTGCGAACATGACCCTCGATAATTTCTTATAATCACTGCTCCGCCCTTCCCCCGGCTATTTCCTAGATCAGACATTTCTTCATCCTGCTGGGAAGAAACAGTAAGGGACTCACAAACCGGAAGGGCGTGAATCGCATTTGGCAAAAAGTTTTTCCCGCTTCAAGTTTGGTTTTCCCGAAGATAAACTGCTTGCGTTTACGTACTAATTTTCTTCGATTAGCTCACATACAGCTGAGATTCTCCAAAATGTGAGTCCACTAATATGTAGAAAATGTAAGTTGGCATCACAAGACTCCATTCCTTGAGTTCTCCTGAACTAGACTGCAAGGACAATGGTCGCCAAAAATTTCTTACAGATTTTCTCTGCAATGGGATCGGTCATTTGTGCTGCCACCTTGAATGCTTGATGGGAACTAATTCGCACACTTATTGCACACTGTTTTCATTAATTGGGGAACATTTTAGAAGTAACTTAAGGTTATACCAGGGTACTATTTCAAATTTTTCTGCTGTATTTTGAATTATCCGAGTGCCTAAGAAAAAGTCGCCACAGGCGGAGTTTCGTCGGTCCACTTGGAGTGGGGGAGGCTACCTGGGGCTACACATTGATTTGAGGCTGCGTGAGCCCCGGAGCCACTTTATGCGGGAACAAGGCAGGAAAAATTCCGACCTTAGATCACCCACCCCGGGAATCGAACCGCTATATCTGCGTTTGTGGTAATGAACAAATTATAATGCTACAAGACAATTAAAAGTACTATCTACATAGGTAACAGAATAATAAGATATTAAATGTATCTTATTTCTCCACAACGAAACTTTGCACTTTCCTAATTTCACTACAACTTAGAACCATTTGCGATTAGATCCGTGAATAAACTGTAAGACATTACACTAATTACGTAATTGCCTTAGTATCTGAAACTTCAATAGAAGTGCTGTTTTTGTTCTGAATTGCTTTAGGATCTGGGACACAGAAAATCCAGATGTCATTGTCGAGCACTTGAGGAACTCACCAAAAAGTGAACGTGTTTTGTGCAACGAGCAGACGTAGTGTTTCCAGCCCCCGCCTCCTCCACACTTAGGGGGGGGGGCGAGACTACAGTGACTGGCAACTCTTACCTGGGCACAATAGCAGAATGAATAACTCACCGAGAAGCTTCAGAAGGATCTCCACAAACTAGTTTTTCAACAGGATGATGTTCCACCATATTTCCACTTGGATGTTCTGCGATATCTCTCCCCATATCTATCTATCTAGCTAGTTATCCATTGGATCGTTCGTGCCGGAACAACGATCTGCAAATGCAGCAGCATCTGCACAAGCTGCAACAATGCACCTCCCAAGCAGTGGAGTGCTTGGGACGTGCCGACGAAATACTGAGAGGGACGCGTATGGGCAGAACTGAATTAGCATCTTCCGTGGCACCAACGGCACCCACATTGATTGATTGATTTGGTGTTTTAAGGCTAATCGGAACTGGGCCTACAATTTAAAGTGGGATCCGAACCACTATGTGCTCCACCGGGTATCGAACCCGGGACCCCTTGATTACAAGGCGTCGACACTACTACTGCACCATCGAGGAGGCCCAGCACCCACATTGAATATGTACAATTTGGATTCATAATGTATTTTCATTCAAAAAAAACATACTGGGTGATCAAGAGTCGTATATTGCTAAATTAGGACAAGCATGTATACAGACAATATATGAGTTTCAAAAACTTGTACATTCTCTGCCTCTCATCTTTCTCATTCCAGGTCAGCTTCGTATTTCTTTCTCCTTCTTCTATACCTTAAAGTTTATTTATTTTTAAGCATTCTTGTTCTTCTTTTCCGACTTGGCAATTGCGCGAGTTTCACCTGTGATCCTGTTCATTTGCTACTATCGATTACAAAATGAAATTATGACACATTTGCATTAAGTATACGGATAAATGACGATAATATAAAGTTTGTTATTACGGAAATAAGAATCATTTTTGTTTTGCCTAAAACTAAAGTGCACGTGGCTAAATATATAGATTTTATCACATCAGATTTTATTTGAAAAAAAGTTCTAATTCTTCGTTTAGGAGTTAATGATCTTCTTCCTCGCCCACCGGCTTTTCTTTTTCAATTGGCAAATGAATACATGAATCTTTGAATTAAAAATATTTCCGCATTACGAAACATAGAAAATTCACTGAATGGTCGAATTTTGTTCCTTCAACATTACATTTTCCTGAACTAATATGCTTTATTTGCCTTCCAGGGGGAGTAACCAGCCTTGCGCTACCTGTCTTGGGTTTACCTTACTTCTCCAGGCAAATTATCTGCATTACACAAACAAAAAAATAACGAAACGGTTCAATAGAATTAAAAGACATTGAATAACTACCATATTCCTTACCATGCATATTAGGGGGAAACTCAGTTCTTTTATCTTTGAATGATAGCCCAGACGTTCGGTTTAGAAATATATCAAATACTATCTATTTCGTGGATTAAATATATACAAATAATTACATAAGAAATAACACCCACAATAAAAATGACATGATCCAATTAATGGATCTAGACCAGCAGTACTAATTCAAAATGTATGAAAGCTTGACACATGCATACATGACATGTACAATATCTCTAATTCCCTCCCTTTCTTGTTTGTTCTATAAATTACAATGCAAAAAGAGACTAAGTTGATTGAAATTACAACTAATTATGCTCTATTCTTTAAATTCTGAAGGAAAAAAAACGGTTTTGATTCCTTTTGACACCCTGTCACTGTCCCTTTAATCCCAGATTAAATAAAATCCCGATACCTTGACAGTGTTGAATCTACAATTTTAAACTAATAATTTCGCGTAACAAAGTACTTGCCCTTCTCCAACGGGTAGAGATATACTTGATAATAAGCGCGTCCCTTAATCCACTCCGATACGATTACGAAATCTCTCCCTTTCAGTGGCTCGAAAGATGCTCTTAAAACAACAATAATAATGGCCACCGAAACTAAGCGTTGGCTTGTCACAAAATGAATTTTAAAAAAAATGCATGGACTTATCAATGCATTTCCATTAAATAAATGGTTGACCCGTGACCGCCAGCCGTAAGACTAGCCACAGCCACTCTACCGGCACCGAGAGAACCTTCCACTCTCTCCCAAAAAACGTAAGAATGCCAACCCCCGTTACTCAATCGGTTCCCTTATAAATAGACGATTCGAAAAAAGCCATTAAACTGAACATTTCCACCCCTTTCAGGTTTGAAAGGACAAGATTTTAAAACTAACCGTCTTCTGCAAGCTGGCCTTCACCGTCACGTAGGCCAGGCCTACAGGAGGTTACATTGGAAACTGCATAAAAAAAAGTAGGCCTATTACTGTCATTTAACAAAAATTAATATTGAACATACGCAAAAATAAATAAAAAAAAGGATCATATAGTGATTCTATCATTATAGATGTGAATTTTCATAATTGTCAAAAAGTGATAACAGATTTTGAAAACAAAAATGTTCAGATATAGAATACAGTTCATGTAAGTAACAATCTGTTCCACATAGGAAAAGGAATCTGTTCGATGAAATCATAGTGATTGATATAAGATGTAGTTTCTTTTACACGTTACTACAAATAGTAATTTGACCACTGGGAAGTGATCAAAATTATGGTATTAGGAAAAAATTCAACTGAAAGAAATCCAGTAACTTCTTTCGAATTGCAACGACAGGGATAAATGCCCCCCATCATTCCAACTTCTTTACAAATGCCGCCCTGATGGTACCTGGTGGTCATTCGATCATTATCAATTTGATAATTCTGCATGATTTTTCAAAACTTACAGAAAACATGGACCCAAGATTAAAAAAAAATCAAAAATATCTTGAAATATGGTCGCCTAAATGTAGGGCAGAATTCATTAGTATGATTCCTTCCTAAGAATACGAAATGAAATTAACCTGTGCCCACCCTGGATTTCATTTAACTATAATTGTGCAGATTATAATCTCGAAGATTAGTTTCAGTTTAGTCGACACAATACCTGTAAAACAAATCGGAATTGAAAGAAAAATGACAAAACACTTAAGATGGTCCTTTTCTTTCATCACTTTGTTCTTCTGTATTTCATGTAACCTCTATACGGGAATTTTACTGTGCAGATAGAAGAGGGACACTAACGACGAGCATCAGCCGAGAAATCTATCGCATGGTAAGCTCCTGCCATCTAGCGGCAAAGTATGGAACTTTCTCGAATTGAGCTGCTGGTTGCTGCGTTACATTCGGAGCGATATATCAAAATAAAGTTGCAAAATGGTTGTTACATTGCATGGAATTAAAGTGCATTAAAGATTACTTGTACATGATGAGTTAAGTTTTCACAATTTCGTATTGAAATAATGTTTTGGAACACACAGAAAAGTGGGTGTGTAAATTCAGAGTGTGAATGAAAAAAAAAGTTCAATCTACATATCGATTCTGTTCTGTGTGTGTGTGTGTGTGTGTGTGTGTGTGTGTGTACATACATACATGCACAGCGTGTCGGACTCGCCGTCGAAGTTCCCGAGTTCGAGTCCCTACCTGTCCCTTCGCCAGTTTCCCTCCTCGTCGTCGAGATTAGGCAAAAGTGTCAGAAAAGCGACGCTAAATACAAATACATGCACAGTGTGTATACAACAAGAGCCCAGAGTACATTTTCTGAAAATTAGCCATAGCCTATTTGATTTTTTTAATTAACTAGTAACAAAATTGACGGACCGCACTTTCATCGCCAAGACGGTTACTGCACGTTTGCAACTGCATTTATTTCAAAGTATCCGGACAATTGTCCTCTCAATATCAATTAACAAAATTTAAGGAGTGTAAAGGGAGGACTTTCCCACAAAGCACGCCTCAACCTCTCTGGACAGCATTCTGGCAGACTAACGAAGTTCTGGCGTCAGGATTCGCAGACAATATAATCCACAAGGGGGTACATTGTATTCATCCCACAAATTTTGAGGACTGGTACAGTACTCCCTAAATTCTTATCCTTTCAGAAGAAGATGGTGCCGCCGATCCTTTTCAGTACATAAACGCAAAATAGTTGTGTGTGTGTGTTGAGGTTCAAATTTGTAAAGCCCCAAATCAAAAACTTTCCTGCGCCAATGCATCCATACATTACAGAAATAGCTTAATATGAATGAATAAGAATATATAAATTGAAAATATGCCCATTAAAGCGATAATATTATATATCTTCATAATCACTTCATCAAAATGCCAAATGAATATACTCCTCCCGGCGATGTTTACTCTTTTAGAATTTTTACCCCCCCCTTTTCGTTCGTTATGCGCCAGAGGCGCAACCACGAATTTTTGTCTGGGGGGGGCAAGTACCAAGATAAACGTACCAATAATAATAACAATAATGACTATTATTATTATTATTACTAGTAGTAGTAGTATCAAAAACGTTATTATTCCCACAACTTATGCAAAAGGGGGGGGGGTAGATGTTGGTGCTAAAGCATTTGTTTGTAACAAACAATTTGAATTTTTTTAACACCGTCAATTTCACATTAGCTAATAATGGAAAACAAGCACACAAACTGTATTTTTGAATGGCAGAAAATGAATGAAATGCATTCCGTAGATTATAATTTTTGAACATGTAACATGTATAACTTTTATGTTTTACGCATATGCAACACGGAGCGACATAAAATAAGAAAATATATATGCAACATCCTAACATTAATCGTGTACGTATTGAAAGTTTATTCAATACATATATACAGCACATATTATTTAAACACATTACATTACGGAAAACGATTATAATGTACTTTTATTTGCATAAAATTTGAAATCAAAGGGGGCAATCTCCTCTGTGCCCCCCTGCAGGTGCCCATAGCCGTCAATGTTTGCCCCCTTGTCCCCCTAGACATGACTTCCATCGAAGGTTGGGGGGGGGGCAATGCCCCCTGCCCCGTGTGGTTACGCCACTGTTCTGCGTATCAGTTGCTGATGTGTGAAGAGAACTTTTCATACTCTTTCTTCTAAATTCGAACAATTTCTCACCTAGGAAGAAACCTAATATAGGAAATATTCTAGTGTTTTATGGGGAAAAGACCACTCTTGCCTCACGACTGCCATCTGTTGTCTTTTTTGCATACTATTTATCTTCTTCCATAGTTTATGATAGAAGAAAAGAGAAATTTTGTTGTAAGTAGGATTCTTTTCATTGGTTAGGAACCAATATAGTTAAAAATGTCACTTTCCTTTCATGAAACCCTTGAAAATTAATTTTAATGCACTTTAGATTGTCTACGTAGTCTATGTAAACTACATCCCAATGTAATCTTCGCGTAGATTACGTGAAGACAACGCATGTAGACGTAAACTTATAGTCTACGGCACATCACTGCCCGTAGCTAAGGTTCTGATGTATCTTCACTTCGAATGCAAATATCCAGTTTTTCCTTGGATAGGCAATTTGCATAACCAAGGTCGTTTCACGCTGCCTCTACTTCCTGCACCGTTGAAGATTAGGTTGCTGCTGCCACCTCAACCATGAAACCAGGATTATTTCTTCTGTGCACGTGATCACAAAGCAGGAGCTTCCGGAGTTGCGAATCAATTTGTTCCGACACCAGATGAGTCACAAGCCACGCTTGCACAAAGTTCCCATTGTTTCTTTAGAAGCTTTGATAAGAGCTGCCACATAAGCTGCGGTTGGTCGGATGTTTCTACAAACAAAAGACTGTCGCATTTGCTGACTTCTCTGAATAGCAGGTGGATAGTACAGGGTGTCTCGGAAGTAGTGTACCAATTAACTCTGTGATGGAGTGAAATTAAAATTATGTGGGCTTCAGCACTTGGTTATTTGATATCGACCAAACATTTTATCCTGATATCGGATAATTTACTATCCAGATATTGGATATTCTGATATCCGAATTGCACGGATTATCCGGATATCCGATATCCGAATTATCCGGGTATTCGGATTATCCGGGTATTCGGATTATCCTAAATGTTCGGATATCCGATATTCGCATTATCCGAATTATCCGGGTATTCGTTTTACGGGCTATCCACATATACTTATATTCGTATTTTACTGTACGCATTATCTACAAATCCTTGATGAAATCTGTATTATTCGGATATTCGAAATATATATCGGATAATTTGAAATCCGGATATGTGTATTTTGGGGCCATCTCTGGTAATAATCAGTAGTAAAAGGAGTTTGCTTTTGTATTTTGGTCTTTCCAGAGTTCTTTATTGTTTGAGGCTGTAGCCAAATCAGCTCGCCCCTGCGTACGCCAGTGTCTACGAGAAAAGCTGACACTGTAGAGGGTCACCTAACATACCAAGGGAGCTTTCACACCGAAGCGACAAGCTTGTCAGCTGGAAACGAACGTTGAGAAATAAATGCAACCTTTCGTACCGGAGCGACAGAACAAGCTGTACATGTCGCTTGTTGCTTGCCACCTCAATGTGAAACCCAAGTGTCGCGTGCCGCTTGCCACTTTTGTTTTCACAGCAGGCGCCAGACCCTACTTAACAAGTAAGAATCCAAAGGTGTGAAAAGGAAAATGGCGGCTGTGACCGTTCACTCCATTGTTTAATTTTTTTTCAGCAGCTTTACCACATTCCTTCCAAGTATATCGAACTCTGGGAGAAATACTTCTGCCCCCCCCCCCTTCTTTCTTGTCATCTAAACATTGCTGGGAGTTTATTTTTACTTAAAAATTGGTTAGAAAATTACTTGGCGTGTTGTGCAAGTATCTTCGGGCGAAATGTTTTCTTTAGGAAAGAGAGGGAGGGGTGGGTTGAGGGACTGAGAATTTCCCCCTCAAACATCTAGCGGTGTAATCGGAAATGAAGTCACCTGTAGGCTACCTGAAAAGATAATACAGAATTAATGATGACGTCCAATGTTGCCAACTGCGTATTGAGGGAAGAAAGGGGGGTTTTGGGGGGTGGGCTATTAACGTGAATTTCATAGCAAGGAAGACGTAAGCAGTGATATGCGAATTCAGCTAAAGAAGATTGCTTGGGTGCCAACTCTGATAGAACATATTGCACAGTTGTGAACTATGATAGGGGGTATGTGGTATGGTTCTAGTTCTCATTCGAACGCCAGTTCGGTATCTTTGACACAGCTACGTCCGGACGCGTATCTAATTTCAAGCCAGCGCCAGTTTTTCTGAAAAGCGCTGTCGTCACTTTTGCCTGCAGTGTTTAGACAGCCATTCATTCACTGCGACGTTATACTCCCAAGGTTTCCGCGTTGTATAAAAGAAATATAAATAAATAAAATAGCACAGCACAATAACACAACCTGGCAAAGATAACCGCAATCTCACGTTAAAGAAATCTCTAATTGTTTATTGATTTGGTTTAATTTACTTCGCTTTTTTTTTGCCACTTTTGGCAAATTGCGAAGATGGGGATGAGTGATGAAATTGATGAATGGACACTCACAAACACCAATGCCCAGGTCGGGATTCGAACTCGGAAAAAGAAATACTCCACAAGTACTGTCAGTTTCTAAAACTGGCGTTTTTGGTGGTAAAGGTTTGAGGGGAGGATATTCCACGTGGACATGACTTGTCAGAGGAAAACTGACCTTTCGAAACTTTCTTTGAAGTAAAGTGGCGTTCGAATGAGGACTTGGGACTTTCCGCCCGCTGCCTTGTGAAGTTGATGTGAACAAAACCACGTGATTTCTCACAAACAGTTCCTTTCCTGTGTGTTAGTTCTTATGTAATTTTGTTCAGGAGTATATTGTTCGTACAGGCCCGTAGGCAGAATTTTATTTCGGAGGGGCTCATCCCTTATCAGCACGGGCGTCGCCATAAATATTTAACAAAACTTTATTAGGCCTACTAGAAATAATAATGACAATAATTATTATTGTTATTTTACAATAACTATTATAAGTTATTAAAAATACACTAATTTCAATTCAAATTTATTGTTATTATTACATAAATGGTAAGCCTGTGCGCTACTCGATCCACCGTATCAGTGAATATCAAACAATTGTCCATTTTTTATTATATTTTGTACAGTTAGTGTACTGAAAATCATAGTTATTGTATTTTGTTACTAACTTTTACACAATCGTTAAAAAAAGGCTTTAACAGTTAGTGGTAAATTTACTCCTAACGTTTATATTCTGTGACCTCTCACAAAGAAAACTATAAGTTTTGGAAGCTATGGATGCATTTATTCTTTGGATTAAATTGTAGAATTTAAAAATATAACCTGGTTCTTCTATTATACACTATTTTTTTTCGATGTAATGCAGTTTTTACTGTGGTTATAACTTTATTTCTGTTATTAACAATAGAAATAACATTTAAATGAGATATTTCTAGGATTTCTGGGGGCTTCAGCCCCCTTAGCCCTCCCCCTTGCTACGTGCTTGTGTTCGTATATGTATTGTTCAACACGTATAAGGTTACACAACCTCAATATAGCAGCTACGCTGAGTGGTACGACTTCAATGTATGCCCTACGTACAAGATTCCTGCACAGCTGTCGTTCGAATAACCAATAGAATTTCTCACAAACCACGTGTATTTGTTTATGTATACTTCGTTCTTACAGCGGATAGAGTAGAATCCAGAGTTTACGTAGGACACTTACAATATTTGCTGGTGGGAATTTTTGCAGCAATAAAGGGGAATTTTGCCGCCATACAGGGTCAAAAATGTGGAAACCAATGTGTAAACACTGAAGCTGTCACGCAACAGGCCTGTTTTAGTATGTCTTGGAGGGAAACACTCGAGTTAATTCGATTAGGAGCGAGGCTACCAGAACGAACGGATTCGTCTCCGTGCACGAACGGGCTGTGCTGTCCGACCTCCACGCTGACACGCAAAGGCCGCTCCTTCCATACTCACAATTGTCTCTGCTCACCAATCGAGAAAACGACTCTCTCTTGGTGTCTGGAAGAGATTCGTGGCTACTTCGTGACGTCAACACTTATATTTTCAATTTTACAAGACAATTTTCACCACTGGTGGTCGCCTGAATAAAACAGCACTTGCACATTTCTTTACTTTCTTTATGCACCAACATTCCTTTTGAATAAAAAAGACTGACAACCTGCTTAAGTGGTAGGAATGTGCTCGCATTTTGATGTGAACAATAAAAGAGCACGTCTTTTCGTCTTCCGTAACAAGTCCATTTTATCTCCAAATCTTATGCATTTTATTGTTCTTCCTCCTACCATTAACCCCTCTCTTATTTTGGAAACAGCTCTTTTCTTTATTATATTTTATTATTTCCACCAAAGCTCCAGCTCACTGCTTGCATTTAACAAGCGAATCTAACAACCTTATCGATAGGATAAGGAATTGGAGGTGGTTCGACGTGACGTCAGCGACTCATTGGAAAAATGCTACGTTACTGGAGGCTTGGAGCGGTGTCACTCGCCCTCAAGCTACTAATGCAGAACAACCAGAAGCATCATCTCACTCTAATTCTTCCAAGTATATACTGAATAACAGTGGCTGCGATTGGGTTGAAAAACGGGGGGGGGCAAGGGGCCAAAACTAGGGGGGGGGCAAGAACAGTTTTCCTTTCCCTTGATATATTAGGTTTAGCATAGTGCGGGAGCAGAAGTGACAAAGAGTGGGGGGGGGGCTTCTTCTCTCTTCACTTGTGGTTCATGTACAGATTTCCAAACTACAACAATTCTTCTGTAGTATATAATACACGCGCGAGCAGTTGTACGTACATATGTGAATTACAACGTGAAAAAAATGTAGTCGTTAGGTTGAAAACCATACGAAGGACAATTTCATTCGTGAAGTCAATGCTCACTTCGGTAAGCCATCACCAAAATTTCAAATTATATTTATTTCTGTTAAAATATTCTCGTACATACTGTATGTATGGTGGAGCGCTAGGCATACATATTCATATTTTAATTATTTTACCGTTTCTTAATATACTTCATTTTCAAAACCGTGCATTTATCTGGAAATTCCTGTAATGTCTCTTAACACATTATTTAATATTAATCTGTTATAAATACACGAGGGCCTTGCCTTTTATAATCATCTTCGATGCTCTAAATTAACAATATAGTACCTGAGGTATGGGCTACGACGCCATGGGTCGAGATTCGAATCCTGGCCTGTGCATGAGTGTCCGTCCCTTCATCAATTTCACCATGTCATCACTCATCCTCGTCTTCACGATTAGCCAAAAGTGGCAGAAAAGTGACGTAAAATAAACCAAATGAATGAATCGATCCAAATGTAGGGATGGTATCAAGACAAGACGAATGACGAAAACTGTCCTGATCTCATCTCACAGCGTCTGTCTCGACCTGCGACGCCAGGGGTTCCTGATTCGAATTCCGGCCTACGATTTCTTTTTTGGGAGTGTTTCTTCGTCAATTTCATCATACGATCACTCAGCATCGTCTTCACGATTAGGCAAAAGTGACAGAAGAGCGACGTATAATAAACCACAGGACTTCTAAACAAGAATACTGGAAAGCAAAGTAAAGCTAAACTGAAAAATGTAAGGAAGAACAACGGAAAACCGCAACATAGAGAAAGAAACAAAAAGGGGAAAAAAAGGCGAAAAAAAATCCTTTGCATTCTGCAGCTTTGCCACGAAGCGCCGCTAACAATTTCGACGTCAAGAAACAACAAAACTCATCTTTATTGCTTAAAACAGCTTCTGTAATTGTTACGAACGGGCTTTTTTGCTTTGTTCACGACATTATTCGCCTTGTTAATGTTCTGAATGCAAAAATAAATTACGAGAGAAACTGAGGGAATCCATTCTCCGGCGGAACGCCATTGTCTTTTACGACCGCTTGTATTTCCACTCAATTCACCTGCATTTCGGACCAAATTTCCTTGCCAAGGTTACGTAGTCACGCTTCCGGCATGAACATATGCGAACAAGACGTAGTCAAATTTACATGTGTGTGTGTGTGTCGGCAAAATACACAGAGAGAGAGGTTCTACAATATATTAAATAACCTTGCAGAAATCCGATTACAGTGTTCTTTCTGCCACGACATGCATTGGTCATGTACGAGGTTCGTACGAAAAGTAATCGTAATGAAATTTCTACATGTAGAGCGCGCTAGTGGTGCTTAACATGTTCTTTCGTATCGTGTAAAGTATAGACGTGGTTAAAACTGATTTGAGAAATATTATTGTGAAAACTATTTGTCTTTAAACTATAAACACTACCAGAACGACTATTCGACTACAAAATAATCTAAAAATAGTAAGCAGAAGCAAATGTCACACTTGAACAACTTATTAAAAAATATTCAAGATACGTATTGATTCTTTTTCTTGTGGAAATAGATGTAAATTATGCAATCAAGCCAATCCGATTTGATGGAAGTTTTAGTTATTGCAAATCATCAGCCAGCATACGTGCATAAAATCAGGGGCGTCCTGGCTATCAGGACAAGAGGACGTCTTGCCGGCACCCGTGGCGGAGTGGTTAGCACATCGCGTTACGAAGCCAGGGGTCTCGGGTTAGAATCCCGGCCTAAGCATAGATGTTTGCGAGTGTCCATTCATCAATTTCATCATATCACCACTCATCCCCATCTTCACAAATTAGCCAAAATTGCCACAAAAGAGAAGTAAAATAAAGCAAATCAATCAATCAAGAGGACGTCTTACATTTTACTGCATGCTCCCATTTTGAATTTATTATAGCCTAGTAAAATAACCTCGCTATTTTCTTTTTACCCTATGATACTGAAATTACGCATAAAAATGTGTAAAAAAAACTACTATACGGTCTCGAAAATTTACCGCCTTAGTAGTGCTTGCTATAATTTTCGTGGTTAAAACCCTGGTAAAGGCGACCGGAGCGTGGTGCTGATCACACCACAAAAATACCCGAAATCATGAATGTGTATACAAGGCACGTCCAGAAAGTAAGTTCCGTTTGGTAATAAAATTAAATTGTGTACAGATACAGAAAAGTTATTTATTGCACAAAATTCTACAACTCTTAAACTACTTTTCCACATAACTGCCGAAATTTTGCAGGCATTTGTCATAGCGTGGCACAAGTTTTTGTATACCTTCTTCATAGAAATTTGCCGCCTGTGTCTTCAACCAGTTGGAAACAGTTTCTTTCAGCTCGTCGTCATTGTTGAAGTGTTGACCGCCAAGGAAAGACTTGAGATGTAAGAACAGATGAAAGTCGCTAGGAGCGAGGTCAGGGCTGTACGGAGGATGGTCAAATACGTCCCAGCCAAATCCCTGTAGGAGGTTTTTCGTCACATTTGCAGTGTGTGGTCGTGCGTTGTCGTGAAGAAAAACAACACCTTTTGACAGCAATCCTCGGCGCTTATTCTGTATTGCGCGGCATTATTGATCGTGAAATTTGGGGAAATTCCATAACGAGAGCACTAATTGTAAACCTTCGGTTTTCCTGGATCTTGTCATCAATCGCGTGAACCAGTTCTTCTGTAACCAAAGATGGACGCCCACTTCGTTCTTCATCGTGCACATCACTACGTCCGTCATTGAACTGTCGGACCCATCTTCTCACCATTGAATCACTCATCGCATTTGGTCCGTAAACATCGCAAATTTGCCGATAAATTTCACTTGGTTTCACTTTCCTCGCATTCAGAAAACGAATCACAGATCTGATTTCACAAGCGGCGGGATTTTCAATCAACACCGACATTGTAAAGAAGCACAACAAAGCGTACGTGACTGACAGCGATCTCCAAATGGCTCACGTTTCTTCTCCTTGATACAGAGCGTCTACCGCGCATGTGCGGAACGGCGATCGCAGCGCTGCAGCGGAGATAAATTGAAACGGAACTTACTTTCTGGACGTGCCTTGTATATGTGCCTTCATGGAACGGTGTAATGTGCAGAGGGAACTTAAAGCAAGTTTGCTGCGAAATGATTGAAAATTATGCCCGTGTATACAGCTGAACTTTTTGTGTTCTTGGCAGTGTGCTAATTAATGGGGGAGTATTCCGAGGGAGGGATTTTTCCCCGAGAAAAAATATATTTTATCCCTGCCAGGGATTATTTTATCCCCATAAAGGAAAACAGAATTGGAAGCATTTAGCATACCAGTTATTGTCTATGGAACAAACACAATTGTGAAATTATTCGTGTCCATTAACGGTCCAGTCATCAAAGATTTCCCTGCCGAGAAGTATGCAACCTTGTGGATTAAAGGACACAATTTTGGAACTGACCAACCTCACAGAGCCGAGACAACAGCAGGGAGGCTGTTTTCCACTTAAGTTATCATGGCATAGTCTTGAATTCTTCACAAGAAACGTGTAGGTAGTAGATGGACACTAAGTTTGAACTTGGGCAATAGAATTTTGGCCAAGTTTTCGGTGCTACTAGTTCGGTAGCTTTTTTTGTGTATCAGTTTTTTTGTTTTAAATATAAATACACTGTTTCTAAATTATGAGGAAATGTAATAAAATTTAATGATCTAGATTAGACCAATGTTAGAACTTCAGCGAATACTTCAGTGACTTTTAACAAACAAATTTTCATACTCAAATAGGCCTATCTCCAGAAATGAAATCTCAAATACGCCACTGAGTGTGCATCCCCCCAAAGCAAAAAGCTTTAATCGTACAGTGGCAGTGGCGGAGATTGGGTCCCAAAACCGGGGGGAGGGGGCAAGGTGTCAAAACTAAGGGGAAAAGACAGTGTATTTCCCTTTGTAGATAAGATTAAGCATAGTGCGGGGGCAAAAGTGGCGAAAACTAGGGGGGGCACTCCCCCCGCCCCCTTAATCGCCACCACTGTACTACAGTCGGGCCGCAATAAGAAGCGGTGTGCAATCAGAACGGCAGAACGTGACCAAATTCTGTCTCCTCGTTGGCTGCCATGTGGCTGGGGGTTTCCTGCGTTGCCACGTGCGCACAAACAGGCGGACAGGCTAATCAGCTGTTGGCAAGCTCGGGCAAAAATTAAACGTCACGCGAAATTAAGCACGTACGTATCAGTATGCTAATATATGTTATTTCCGTCGTAAAGTGATAAATTAACGAATCTAGAAGTTTGAATCTGAAGTTCCTTGAGGGTTAACGTTAACTTCTCGTGTGAATTTTACTTTCTGACAAGCATGAAACATTTGCTGCTCTGCACAGCAACCGAAAACCTTCACTGAATGAACCTCTGTTGTGTTTTTATTATGGTACATTGCAAGCATCAGATACCGGCATCTTTTTACTTGTGTTGTATCGTATCACAATTACCTAGAAAAGAAAATGCATCTTGTGTTATGAACAACTGTGGCAAATCGTTCTCCTTTGATTACTGTATTACTGAGAAGAATTTATCAAGAATAAATCAATTGTGTGTGAATTGATTGATTGAGTTGGTGTTTTAAAGTCCACTTTATGCACAGTACGGCTAATCTGGAATGGGCCTACAGTTGGAAGTGGGATCCGATCCACTATGTGCCTCGACAGGGTATCGAACCCAGGACTACTTGATTACAAGGCGACGACGCTTACCCTACCACTGTACCATCGGGGAACCACATGTGGGTGTGTGAAGTGAGATAATTTGGGAAGCTACATGAGAATACAGGTTCTGGCAATACAGAGTTCAATAAATTACAACGAAACGCTTGGCAATTGCTCGATTTCCTTAACATTAATGATACATTTGGTGCATGTGTTATTAATGCTTCGAGCTACCTGTATGTAAAATCAAAAAAAAAAAATGAACGAAAGAACATAAGTAGTATCAAAATCATTTCTCTTCCCTGTGTACCAATTACTTTCTTTCTTCTTTCCGACATTGCAGTACAATTTCTCCAAAAAACTCTTACAAACACACACACGAACGCCCACTCACGCACAAAAGTATTCAATACAGAAATCGGACTGAATATTTAAAAAAAAAACGCACTTCACTTAGCCAAAAGCTCTCCGCCTCTTAACGTTGTTCCTTCAAATATGAACAGAGTCGGAATGAGAACAATTGCAAGTGTCCCGTTGTTGACTGTTTAACCAGATGTTTAATCCTACACGTTTCTGTGGGCTCGCAAAAATCCTGAAATACAGGTAGGTCAATCCGGCAACACCGCGTCGCTACCAGAGCTGGTAGTTCCACGCTGTTTGCTAGCGCGTCCCGACTGTAGGAGTACTGTTATTACTCATTTGTCTGTCATGCATAGGGTGACCAGACATACTCTTTTTAAGAGTATTATACTCTTTTAAAGGTTCATATACTCTATACTCTTTTCAATTTGCAAAGATCCCCAAATATACTCTTTTCCTTGCTATTTAATTTCATTCATTATTTTACGCGTAAAAATGCGTTAAAATCCACAGAAAGAAAAGAAACAATGATGGGTAAGTGGAGGTCAGTGTACAAAGATTTAGTACAGGCTGGGTCAAATTGTGCCTCTTATAAAATTCTTGTTTACTCTGCCTGGTACAAATGTTGATTGTAAAAGACTCTTCAGTGTTATTAAAACTTATTGGCGAGAGGAAAAAAGTACACTCCTGGTGTCAACTCGAACAAGTAATGAAAGTGAAATCCAATGTGGACATGACCTGTGAAGAGTTTGAACAGGCAATAAAGGACGATTTAAACATACTCAAAAAAGCAAAATCATCCCAGAAGTATGAGTAAGTATTTGCAATTAGCTAATTACATTAGACCCATAAGTAATTTGACTCCGTAGAGTGTACGCCTATTTTATAGGGGCTATAATAGAAGCAATAACAAATAGCCACCCTTATTCTCGTTTTCTTTTTATGTTTTGTGCATGCGCACCTTCAACCTATAGACTATACTCTTTTTGGTCAACAAATATCTGGTCACCCTAGCCATGCACTGTATTGAAATTTCAGTTTTTTCTAATAATATCTATACTGTTCTTGTTTTACATTTTTTTTCTTTTGTAACAATATTATTAAAACACATGACTTAGAAATGATTATCAGGCTTCGATCGTTATTTAACCGCTACTGTCTTATTTTGTATTGTGTTCCTTTGTTCTCCAGAGAGAACAAAAAATAGAAGGGAGCGAACGACTCTCGATCGACCCCCCACCCCAGTAAACAAGAATAAGCAGATAGCCCAAATATCCTTTTTTTATGATATTTCGTTGTATAATATTGTATATAAAATCGATTCCAATTCTCCGTAATCAATTTTCCGATTGTAGCTCGGGCCCATTTTGTTCAGCCAGTACGTCCAAGCACGGAATACTGAAGAAACCTGCAATAATTATGTAGTATGTAGATAGCTCACAGACTTTGAAACTTGGCAACATCATTAAGGTCATATTACAATGTGCTAAGGCCACATCACAAAGAGCGAAACAGCTTCAACGTGACCCACAGGTGGCACCACAGATGCTGACTAACATTATTCGTGATTACCCTCCCTTCCATTCGCTCTTTCTTCACGATTCAATGCGGAAGTGTTGACCAAGTATACTTCACATTCTAGCCTTGCAAAGGTTGCGAAGTTCTCTTAAGCTCAAGCCTGAAATTTCAGCCATTCCGTTACCCCTTCTAGTTGAAACGCAACTCGGCAACCATAAATTTTCTTTATTTCAATGGCATGTGTGATAAACTGAGGTAATCCTTGTACAGGGTAAGTCAAAATGCTGGACCCGATTTCAGACATTTATTCTGTGAAATATAATAAACAAATGTTATTGGGAGACATGTGCTAAGAAAGGTAAACTGTCAAAGTTTTTTTCAAACAAATCACAAGTGTTCTATGTGAGTACCTTGCGTAACACGGCACACATCAAGCCGATAGTCTATCTTCTGCCAAACCTTCTGTAATATGTTGCGGTCAATATCAGCAATGGCTGCTGTGATGCGGGCATGCAGGTTATCCAATGTTGTTGGAAGTGGTGGTACGTAAACATGATCCTTGACAAAACCCCACATGAAGAAATCACCTGGGGGTAAGTCGGGGGAACGAGGTGGCCAATGAAGGAGAGGTCGATCCTCCGGAGATGCATGGCCTATCCAACGTTGTTCCAATACCCCATTGAGATGGTCCCGAACGCTGCCATGGTAATGCGCAGGGGCACCATCCAATTGGAGAATGAAATCTGCGCTAGCCTCTGCAAGCTGTGGAAGGAGCCATAGTTGCAGGATATCAAGGAAAACAAGTCCTGTCACAGTACGTTCATGGAAGAAAAAGGGCCCATAAATCTTTCATGGGAAATGGCACAAAAGGCATTTACTTTGGGAGAATCGCGTTCGTGTTCCACAAATTCATGGGGGTTAGCAGATCCCCAAATCCTTACATTGTGTCTATTCACTTTCCCTGAAATGTGAAAAATTGCTTCATCACTGTAAATTAACCTCTCGCGAGGAAATCAGCACAGAAGCATAATCAGTGTCTTTTAAGGCTTGAACTAGTTGCAAGCGGTAGGGTTTCATTTGTAAACGTTTCCGCAGAACCCGCCAGACAGTTTTCTGTGGAAGTTGAAGTTCTTTCGCTGCCCGGTAGGTGGACTTCTGTGGACTCCGCACGAAACATGTGCGCACTCGTTCCACTGTCTCTTCCCCAGTCGACGGATGGCCAGTCGATTTTCATTTACAGATTGCAGCCCGAATCTCTGAAATGTTAATACCACTTACGAATGGCCTTCCCCGTAGGTGGTTCTCTCTGATATTTGGTATGGAAATGTCGTTGCACACTAATCACAGACTTGTTCACATGATAATCAAGCACACAGAAAGATCTCTGTTCTCCAGTCAACGCCACTTTTCTGCTCGCTGCTGACTCCTAGCGGTAGAAAGTGGAAACACTGCGTGGAAACTACACTTTGAAAGTTAACCTTTCGAAGCGTATGTCTCACAATAACATATGTTCATTAGATTTCACAGAATAAATTTCTGTAATCGGGTCCATCATTTTGACTTGCCCTGTATAACTCCCTCATGACTTGACCTTACTTCGTTCGGTATAGAGCGACCACAAACAAAAGAACCTTCGCAGAAAAGTCTCCGCGCACCTCCCCCTTCTTCCGATCAACTCGGGCCACAAGGAAGCATGTGCTCCACTCTATCCCTCCCCTCCACGCCTGAGTACGGTGCACAGGAGTCGCGGGTCTGCGTAGGCTTGTTTGCTTGTGGTTCCACTATAGTTCATTAATTTGGCAACACTGCATGGTTAACGTTGCCACATCATGTGCGGGAACAGCTTTTCTTGACTTTCGCTCACTGTGCCGTTCCTACATTTGACATCAATGTATTCCTACCTAACCGCCTAATGTCGTGGCTGCTGCTACAGTACATTGCATATATGGCTGCATGCATAGATGCTTTTGAACATTGTTGAAAGTTCTGCAATAAATATTTTCATCTTATTAGAAAATCACAAGAATTCATATAAACAAGTATCTTCGTAACAGTAGCCTAGAAACGGGACAAACACAAAATTCGCTAAGAAAACATTCTCAAATAAGGGTAGCTGGACAATTGCGATGAACACAATTAGAAGTGAAAGGGCGGGTGGACAATTGCGATGACATTCTAAATCTTCTATCAAATTGAAGGGTGGCTTAACACACCGTACAATACCTCTTAAATCTTAAATGAGAATTATGTGAAATATTGATATTTTCGAATAGAACACTGATTCCTATCATACTTTCTCCAGGCTTGAGACTGGCAAGGTAGCTTGTAAACGTACTTCCATTACAACCACTTTGGCGTGTTTAAAACCAGTTATTCCACACATTGTCAGTCATAACTATTTCCTAATTCTCGTATCTTATTTTTCTCTTTTATTTCTTGTCAGCACGGAAGTGCTTCGTCAAACTTGGCTGGGAATTTGGTTCAATCAAGTTTTTGAACATGGGCAAGAGCCAACAGCGAATACACTTTCCAACACTCTCGTCGATTTTAATGTCACGCTTCTTCCTTTTCTGACCTTCTAGATCAGGGGTTTCCAACTGGCGGCCCGCGGGCCGCATGCGGCCCGCGATGTCTTTTTTTGCGGCCCGCGAAGGCAGTTTGCAAAATACATTTATGTTATGGATTTTTATTAAAATACGTTCTATTTATGAATTTCCTTAAACAACTGGCGTTTCTAACAGATATCACAGGTCATCTTGACGAACTGAACTTGAATCTGCAGGGATGAAACCAGCTGGTGTCAGATTTAATGGGAAACATAAATGTTTTTCGTAATAAACTGAAGATTTTCAACGTTGCTTTGGAGATGAATAAACTGGTCCATTTTCCAAGCTGTCGGCGACTAGCAGGAGATGAAGAAACACTGAGCTTTTCTGAATTCAGTGAAAATATTAAAGAAATAATGGATGATTGTGACTCCAGATTTAAAGATTTTGGAGAACTTAAAATCAGCATCCAGCTATTTAGAAATCCTCTTGGCGTTAACATCGAAGAACAAGAAGCTTCTCTCCAAGAAGATTTGTGTGATTTGCAAGACGATTTCCTTCAAACTAGGCAAGAAAAGGGGCCAGAGTTTTTCAAATACCTTTCAAACGAACGCTTTCCAAACCTTCGTAATTTTGGACAAAGAATGACATGGATGTTCGGCAGCACATACACGTGGGAAAGGGTTTTTTCTTCAATGAAGTTCATCAAGAACCGCTACAGAAGTCGATTGGTAGATTCTTCACTGCTTCACCTTCTGAGACTTTCAAATACAGAAATTGAAGTGGACATTCTAACTTTAATAAAAGAAGCAGATCGGCCTCAATTTTCAAATTGAACACTTACTATGAAGGATTCTTATTTGCATGGTGTGTTTTTTATTTCTTTCAATTCATCCATAAGTATTGGGTTTTTGTGTAATAAATTCTAATTATACAATTTTAATTTGTGATTCCATTGTTTTTATTGCCTCATTTTAGAAATTTAGGTCATGCGAAAGTACTACATTTTCAGTTCAGTACTTAAAATTTTTGTAATTTTTAATCCCCCCCATCCCCCCAAAAAAAATCCGGCCCGCCAATCAACTGCTGGATATAATTTTGGCCCTCGGACCTTTTGAAGTTGGAAACCACTGTTCTAGATTAAGTTCCATCCGCATGTACTTGATGTTGGGGTCTTCTGCTTGGCTCTTGAGGCAGGTCAGAACATCATGCATTTTTAGATGCGGCCTTCCAAGCCACCCAGTAACGGTGATTAGGGGAGAGGGGCAGCTGCCCCTCACTTTTCGCCACTTTTGCCCCCACACTATGCTAAACCTTATCTACAAAGAAAAATAAACTGTTTTTGACACCCCCCCCCCCAGTTTTGTCACTTTTCCCGCCCCGGTTTTGGAACCCAATCGCCACCACTGAAACCACCTATTTATTTTGTTGTTCCAACCTTCTACAGCATTATTAGTTCTGTGGCGCCTTTGGTTAGGTGAGGTCCTGATCGTCGCAATTGTCCGACCATTAATTTGTAAAATGATCTTCACCG
This sequence comes from Lepisma saccharinum, assembly GCF_977018435.1. Lineage (NCBI taxonomy): Eukaryota > Metazoa > Arthropoda > Insecta > Zygentoma > Lepismatidae > Lepisma > Lepisma saccharinum. The sequence goes on from NC_139229.1 coordinate 142,145,275, forward strand.
TCAAAATCATCGCAATTGACCGTGATTTTCGCTCAGTCGCAATTGTCCTAGATTCCAAATGAGACCTCTCGGATTAGAATGACGTGGCTGAAGACCTAAGCCAAGATAAGAAAACCCGTTACAGGCTCACCCTCCAGCCAATAGGCCTACACAAGAGAGCGGAACACGGTTCAAGCAAGCAATCAGTACGGGAAATGCAATGTGCAACGTAATGGTGTTAATGGACAACGCAAGCAAGCTGGAGCGACGAAAATACACTAGAAATATCGGATTTAGATGCTCGTCACGGCTTTAAACCAGCTTGTAACTTGACGCTATGTCTCTTTTAACCTTACTTCGACAGTGTTTGTTTAACGTGACGTCCGGCCGGTTTCGAGTTTCGAGAAAATCGGATTTACTCCTTTGGCAATCAGAAGGAAGGGGGCGCTGGAACAGTTTTCCCCAACGGCTGTGTAAACCCCACCTATGCTCTTCTTTATGACTTTATTTACTACATTGGCAGCAGCCGCCACATGCATAATGGTGCGAGTTCGGACAAACATGAAGGATGGTGGCGTGTTAGTAGAGGCTTCAGGCTGATTCTGATGTGCAATTTTCTACTTTCCTGTAGAGATAAATGCGCCCACTCTCTGAAAACTTGCACAGGCCTATGAACATTAGGGTAGATGCATTTTCAGCTGGCAACTGGCCTTGATGCCTACTTCGAACTGCCAATCGTCTTCGATGGAGCAGGTGGCAATCTCAGTTGCAAAGTGGACGTTGTAGGCAGCAACGTTGTCCAGCGTAAAACGCCTTCGTATGCGCTTGCAGTAGGTTTGACAACATTGAGTGCACCCGAATCTCGATTGTTTGTTTCCGAACCAGCGTTCGGCACCATGTGACACGAAAGGTAAAGATGACAGCCGAACACAGTTTAAATAATTACTGATTGGTCGATTTTTAGGCTCAAGTTCCAAGCAAACACAAGGGTAAGTTCTTAGTTTAGACTACCATAGTTCTGAGCCACTATGATCATTTCCATACCCACCAATACAAACCACCAGTCCAACTTGAGTATTAACATCAATACCAAGTTGTTATTGCCGCTCTAGACTAGAGTGATGCAAAAATTTGGCAACCCTGTGATCGCTTGTAAGATGTCAAGATATTTTTTTACTGGCTCTGTCTGGTTCGCTGCACTTTCTGACTCTTTGCACTACGTGTCTAGTTAGTGCAACACCGAGTAGTCTAATTCGTTCATTTCGTGTCATGTATGCTTTGTCTGTACCGTTTGCACTACGTTCTGAAGCGTCGTACAGTGTGGTATATGGTCAAGTGATACGTGTTAACCAATCAAATGAACGTTTAAAGCAGCTGACGGGCATTCCTTGGATCTTTTATGCATTCAACGTCTACTTAGTTGAACACCATATCCCTTGCACCAGCCTGATACAGGATGTGCCTGCACTACACCTGGTGTCAAAAAGTGTGGCGAACTAAACTATAGACTGGGCTACTACTTTTGAATGTCGGTTCACTCGAAATTTTTTTAAATAATTGGCTCATGAGTAGACCCGGATTTTTAAGTTCCAAAAATAGGCTCTGAAAATCATAAAATAGGTCCTAATAAGGTTCTAAAAATTCTAACATAGGTTCTAAAAATCATTAAATAGGTTCTAAAAAAATTATATTACCCTTTAAAAATCCTGAAGTAGGTTCCAAAAAACTTAAAATGGTTCAAAGATCCTGAGAAATACTAATTCGGTTCAATTGTTATAAACAAAATTTCAAAGGAACCGTGAGAAAGTTTAAAAGATATATGTTACCATCAAAAATATTAATTTTCTAACCAAATTTTCATTTCTATGCATCATTTTCAAAATGATCCACAAATTATTGTAATACTAATACTTATACTGTCAGCAAAAGTTACTAATCGATATGATAAATTAATTATGTATAATTTCCTGCACAATACATAATATTTTTCACATTATCCTCAGACAAACCCCCGCCTTTTATCTGTGAGGATCATCTTATATGCTGAAGATGATATTTAAACAGATGTTTAGTCAATGGTGCAAATTTGAATGCTAGAGAGCACCAAAAGTAAGCGGATCAGAAGTTTGCACTTTGGACTGTGCAGGCAACAGTGGCGCCAGACATTTTGTTTTGTTTAGAGCTTCAAAAAACATTATGGACTTAGATGGAGGGAAATCGGCAGAGAGTATATTTCAAACAAGTTGGTCATTGAATTTTTTCATTACCAAACAGAACAAATACCTCTGTGTGATGTGAAAATAATGTAAAACCTTTAAAAATATATAAAAACGTAAAAAAGGTTTGATTTGGGCACGAAAACCTAAATAGGTTCTAACAAGCAAGGTTGTTTTAGGCACTATAAAACTTCGGCAGTTGTTGCACTTTTTAATGAAATGCTGACATAACTTGTTATTTCTTATTTACCTGGAAAGGAAAAAAAAATGGGTTAAAAACGTAAAATCCGAGGTCTACTCACGAGTCACGTCACAGTAGGTTCAAAGGAGAAATGGGGGTAAGAAACTATTGAAGTCATAATTCGGAGTTTCCTGACTGGTGCCATGTCCGCATGTGGTTTGTGGACAATAACGATCTTGTGCGGCACTTAATGACTTTAGGAGCGGCGATTTTATTGCATAACTGAAAAAGTTATAATTTAGTGGGTAACAATCTTGATTAGCAACACTGGAATTTCAAAATTCTACTAAGACAACACTTACATAGCAATAAAAATAACAATACAACTGGAAAAAATGATCAACGATAATCTTGTTCACTCATTTTAGTTTCAGGTAAAATATGACAAGTCAATATGGACGCCTGCAAAGTTATGGATCAACACACGTGGCTACTTGGTCAACAACTCGGCGCAGTTTGTGTGCGTCTCTCTCGAAGGTCATTGGCTCGTGCTTATTGTCTCTTCAATTCGTCATTCAAATGAAGTGCACAGGAGATAAGAATGTGCTACGTGCTCCTGACATGAGTCATTGTTTAAACTGTTTAACTGGTCTCCCACGTGTCGCTACAAGCTTATAAGCTGGAAGGGAATTAATATCATCCACTTCGCCTAGCTAAGTAAAATTGTCATTGTCGGCAACTTATTGCAAAACACCATGAAATTTCTACAACTCGCAACTTTTCCGGAAAACACAACTTTGCATCGTCTTTTGATTTTTACCGTTACCATTTCTATCACCGTAGGAATATTAGGCTTCCCCCTTGATTTTATTCTAAAATTATTCCGAAAATTTGTCATGTGGGCAATATAAATGGGTTAAAACTATTCTACTCTGGGCCAGAGGCCAGGAACATATCTAGAGGGGGGCTTAGGGGGCTCGAGCCCCCCCCGAAAGTTTTAGGTTTACACTAGATAAAATGAGTTTTTTTTTGTTTCTTGTGGTGTGAAATAAAATAATGTGACAATAATTTAAGGAAATAAATAATTATCGAGGCAAGACGGAGAATGTTCCGTAACCCTGTTATTGATAATAGCACGTATCCAAGATGGGGCACAGGGGGCTCGACCCTCTCCCCAGGAAATTTTTCACTTTACGTTAGATAAAATTAGGTTTTCGGCTTCTTAAATAATGTGAAAATAATGTAAGGAGAGAGATAATTATCGAGGCAAGACGGAGCATGTTTTATACCCCTGTTATTATTAATAGCACGTAGCCAAGGTGGGGATGAGGTGGCTCGAGCCCACCCCCAGGAAATTTTTAAATTTACACTAGATAAAATTAGATTTTTGGCGTCTTGAATAATGTGAAGATAATAAATTTATAAATCTGAGAGAAAATAATTATCGAGACAAGACGGAGAGTGTTCTATAACCCTATTATTGTCAATAGCACGTATCCAAGGTGGGAATCAGGAGGCTTGAGCCCCCCTTCAGGATTTTCTTCTGTTTACACTAAATAAAATTAGGATTTTGGCTTCTTGAATAATGTCATGATAATTTGGGAGAAATAATTATCGAGACAAGATGGAGAATGTTCTATAACCCTGTTATTGTTAATAGCACGTATCCAAGGTGGGGTTGATATGGCTCGAGCCCCCCCCCCCCAGGATTTTTTTTATTTTACACTAGATAAAATTAGGTTTTTGGCTTTTTGAATAATGTGACGATGATTTAAGAAGATAGACAAGTATCGAGGCAAGACGGAGAATGTTCCATAACCCTGTTGTTGGTAATATTGAACGTACACTTTTCTTGCGCTTTCGGTATTGTCTCAGAGCACTTGAGGACTATGTAGAGACTTGACAGCATTTGGAAGCTGCACAACAAAGGTAGAGCCACACGTAGGGCGATTCGTTGTAATTTCTAATCTCTGGAAGGCGGGAGAGGGTACGTTCTTGAATGAGAGAAGGAGTCAATTACTGGCGATATTAACGAATCGTTTTATCTGCGGAACGTTCTACAATATAATGAGGATATAAATACGCCGATTCAATTTTTCGATTGATCTGTACAAAGAATCGGTTAATGAGATTTCAAAGGTGTGACAATTCATACAGTCGATTGGTGATCAGATCAGTCAGCGTCCTATGGTTGCTTTATAAGATATAGTGATTCGAAAATGAAGACATTGACGACAGCAGAACTTCCGGGGCCTCAGAGTAGTGCTAGCTCGGTTCGAGGGCCAAAGAGATCAAGGCCTCTCTCTCTTTCTCTCTCTAAAGTGAATATTTCATCAGTACCGGATATTAAAACAGAAATAAACTGCATAGATCAACTGAAAATCAAAGTTTTGAGTGATGATTTAGTTTTGCCAGAACTAAATTTCGTATATGCAGTCTGAGAATTTCATGATATAAAAAAATACTTTTGTTTAAGCCTACTGGGTTCGAAACAATTCAAACACTTAACTACCATAAAGAGACAGCCGAAAATTTTATGAATGTCGAGAAGAGCAAGAAGATGTTGCATATGTAGACATTTTAGGCGGAAATTGCAGGCTCTACCAGGACCCAAATCAGGGCTCTACCAACTGAGCCACCTAGTCACCCTTGACTTCAACCGATTTTTCGTTAAAATGTCTACATAGTACATGTCCTGTGTATATCAAATCGTAAGGTGTTGCCTGTATAGTGAACAAGCACAGAAAATATAGGAGAGAGAAGAAAACTGAGGAGCATTATCACCAGTTGAGGATAATTTTTTTTCTGTGGCCAACAAGAGCTACCACTTCAAGGTGACATTGACAGTGGCCTAATAAGGGAGATTTCACACAGTGTCGCCTGAAGATTAGGTTTTTGCGGCCTTTTGTGTCCCTATGGTGTGAAACGTTGCTGTTGATTGGCCCATTCCAATCGACATGTATCGCGTGTCCCTTCGGTCTGAAACCTTCCTAAGTCTTGAAAATCCAAGTCACAAGGATGGAAAATTAGGGCCTTCTTAAGGTTAGGTGTGAAGGCAGGCAGACGACAGCACCCTAAAGGATCATATTCAAACCTGCAGGAAGAACGCATCTTACTTCAATCTCCAATATGATGATAAAAACTTCTGGTGAGTTCATTTTAAAAAATGTGTCCGAGATAAAGAGAGGCGTGCCCAGGATTTTCGGAAGGGAGAGGGGTTACGGATACTATTTTTGGTAGTCAGTCCTGATTTTGCCATTTTTTCCCTGTCTTTGACGTTCCTTTTTTCTTTTTTTTTTTTTTAAAAAAAAGGAATACTGGGTCAAATGGGGTTATGACCTCACCAACCCTCCCTTGGGCACGTCACTGGAGATAAATGAGTAAGCATTTGATCATACTGGGAGACGAAACATTAGATGTGTTGGGAACGGAAGGGTTTTCATTATGCATTAATTGTTTCGTGATCCACCTCTATTCGATAAGACTTCTTTTGTTTCGTGCCGATATATAACAAGACAGCGGAAGCTGTGACAGACATTTTTGAACACTTGTGAGTGCTAAGGCCTGAATCTGAACAATTTGGTGGGTTTGGCTTTTATAAGAGCTGAAAAAATGGGAGGACAAGACACGTTAGTGGTGTTCAGGCTCGAATCAGAGAGAAATATTCGAGAGCTGTCTGCGTCCAGTTCGCAACCCACAATTTGAATCTCACGTTGTCGAGTGGATTGTCCATCCCCTGCATGTGTAACAGCTTCATAAAAACATTCAAAGATACCATAGATGTTTTTATACCTGATGAGAAGAAATGGACAAACACACATACTGAGATGGTTCCGGCACACATTATTAATGCATGGAAACAGAGGAGTCGAGTGGTAAAAAATGTTCCGATTTCACGTTCTGTTTAAAATGATAGCCTTACAGTGGCAACGATTTAAGGGATAGTTGCTCCCCATTTTTTATTTTTCTGCTTCAAAATTATGGCCTCTTAATGTTAAGCCTTGGCTACCAAGAGAAAGTAAACTTTCCTTGCAACGACCTCCGCACTCCCCCCCCCCTTTTTGGAACCCAATTGCCACCACTGGTCTTAAACATACAATTGTGAGGTTCTTACTATACCCCTTAAAAAAATGGTGTTGAGCCCCCCCCCCCCGAAAGTAATTCCTGGTTACGTGCCTGCCAGAGACCATCTAACCTCCTGGTGGTGACGGACTTCATTCAAGATCTGTTGAAACGAAAACGATATAATCTCATCTGTCGGGGCCTCCCCGATGGTGCAGCGGTAGCGTCATCGCCTTGTGGTTCGGATTCTACTTTAAAACTGTAGGTCCGGTTTCGATTAGCCTATCTGTGCATAAAGTGTACTTAAACTGCTTTTTTTTAACATATTACTGGAACCAAATCAATGGAAATTTCTAGTTGACAAAAACGCCGAATAAGTATTGGCCGATATCGCTAAATAAAATCCAACCCATACTTTCAGACAACCCTATTTGAGATAGACTGTTTGGAGTCAGTTTGGCAAGATGCAGTTGGTTTGACTATTTAATATTATGTCGTTAACGATATTAAGAACAGAGAGTATCGGAAATCTGTACAAAGCGACTTACATCCACTTATTTAAATACAAGCAAAATGCAGTTTATTTACTTGGAAACCAGATCCCTTTAATAATAATAATGCAATTAGCAACAGCATTTTGAATTTTTGATACTACCCAATTTAACTTTGGATTTGACCTCATATATAGCGGGAAGACATTAACAAATCACAAGGCATACTCTTCCAGAAGAACGAGATAAACGTCGTGGCTACGTGCTGCCGCCTACCGGCTTTTGAAAGCAACGCATCATTGCACACAGAACGCAACGACCACCTTCGGGATGTGTAATCTGTTGAGACTTGATAACCGTCATTACGCTGCCTTTTGAATTGTCATTCAAGCAACATTTCATTCCGGCGATTACTGGAAGATTTGCAACCGCTCCGGTTGAAGGCTCTCCCTTGATGGAAGTTCCTTGTTCACGGTCGGCTGAAGACGCTGTGCGTGGAAGCAAACGATTTGATTGCATAACGAGGAAGAAGCGTGATTTCAAGCCTGTTGAAAACTCAGAGGCTACCGTTAAGTCATTGGGGTGTGAAAGGTCTTCGCTTTGTTGGTCCCAAAGCTGGTGGGGTCAACGAATGCACTGGACATTTTGTGATCCTTTCCTCTCTTGATCATCAGTAACAATCGCTGAGTCCCTTTCTAGTCTGCCCTATCTTCTGTACTTTCTTTCTTCTTCTGTCCATTTTCCTCCATCTCCTATATCTCTCCACTCGGTCACCTTCTCTGTCTCTATCGTCATTCCTCTTTGTCTCTCCCTTTGCCAATTTATCTCTCCCCTCTTCTATCATTTCCACTCTTTTCTTCTGTCACTCTCTTTTCCAGACTTCATTATATTTTCCTTGTCATCTCTCTTTCTCTCACTCTACCTTCTCTGTTTCTCCTTTCTATCTACTTTTGTTTCTCTCTCTCTCCTTCTATTTATTCTTTCTATTTCCTCTCCTCTTCCATATAATCCCCCATGTCTTTTCTGTACTTTCTCTTCACTGCCTTCTCTCTCTTTCATGGTCTTCCTCCTCTCTCAGTTTCCCTTCATTAAATATCTCACTCTTCCTCTTTCTCCTAATCTCTTTATCCGTCTCCCTTTCTTTCTCCCATAAAACTTTTCTTTCCGCTGGACCTCCAACGTGTCTCATCATCCCTCAAGACTGTGAACAAGTTCATTCTACCGTCGCAAAAAAAATGAAAAAAACCTCTTTGAATTATTCCCGACAAATAAATACCACTTATATCACTATATTTTTAATTGCCTATACTTTGTTCGTACAGGGTGTGTGTTTCATCGTAATTCCCTCCTGCATTTCGGAAGTTGGTTGCTCAGAGGTTAACTCACCGACGGGGATGAAGAGAATAAATATCGAAGTGTTTATCCCACCTTACAAATGTTCGTTATGTCCTCCCTTGGTGACTCGGCTGACGTACGACGAACAGCCGGGGCCATCGCCTGAGACTGTGAACCACATACGAGCAATATTACAGAATTATAGTGTCTTATTATATAATACAGGACTATTGTAAATGATCTTCCCAATTTCAAAGTTTAATAACTCACGTTTATTTATTCACAATATCGCATTCCTGTTAATAAACTGCTCATCTTATATTGGAGGATCTGCTGCCCCTGTGTTCAGCTCCTTTTGAAAATAACTTTCCGAACTCTTTTATAAGGTTACTTGGAAAGAAATAGCCTACACCAGTGGTTTTCGACCCGGTAAATTATTTCCTTTAAAAGTCGATGGCCCAATCCCAGAAATTTAACTCGTAATCAGCTTTCTATTTTCTTTTAAAATTACACATTAATTAACACGTTTTCTTGAAATTATATGTTAATAACTAAATAATGGCATGATAATGAAGAGCAATAGTTCTTGTTGACAAATAAAATTAAGTTTAAATTAATTGCCTACTAATGGATCAAATAAAATCTCGCAGTTTCCTCAGGCAAGCCGCAAGCATCATTAAATTAATTTGGAAAGTGCTGATTTTCAATGGCATGTTACATTTCGAACACCGCATAATTCCAATTAATACTATTAATTGGGAAATCGATGGCTAACTGATAACTAAATTATTAATTTGATTTTAATGATGTTGGCTGAACAAATTTATTTCGGGGGTACTTCTCGCGGCCCGGAATGATGGAGGTTAGAACCCTGTACCGGATCCGGTGTTGACAAACGCTAACCCACACAAAGTATGGGTTTTAAAAGGAAGATTTCTATATTAGATCATTCCATACGTGTACGCACACAGAACGCTATCCAGAACACCTGCGTAGAGGAACGAGCTGTTCGAACTCCCACATTCTTTCCAAACAACGACCGGACCAAGATGGCCGACCCGCGCACTCCATTCCGACCACGTTAAAAATCCCCAATTACGCCAAGTTAAAGACCGGGTTGAGGAGCAGACATAATTTACGGCCTGCAATTACCTTCCTTCTAATCGCCCTGCCACCAGAACATCATCTTCCTAGCTTCCCCGCGTTCACGAGGAAATCTACTTAGGTACACAAATCAGCCCCCCAAGGTATTCGGGAGTGAAATAAAATAAAAAGTGTATCACTTTATACTTGGGATCAATGGCGTTTGTTGCTTGTTTTCTCACCAGCCTCCGCGGCGGAATGCAGCAGTAACGCCGGAATATTTACATAGGAGGGGCGGGGGAGGGGCAGCCGAGCACACAGCGCTGGACTCACCGTCGATGGTCCTAGGTTCGAGCGTTTGGAAAGTTATACTTTTTATAAGTAGCCGGTTATCTCGTTGCATGCACGATATAGTATGTGGACCATCTAAAATTATTGACTTATTTATTTTACTTCGCTTTTCTGCCACTTGTGGCTACTCGTGAAAACGAGGATGAGTGATGAAATTCATGAAGGAACAGTCACAAACATTCATGCTCAGCCCGGAATTCGAACCCGTGACCCCTGGTGTACTAGCGCGCTTTGCAAACCACTCCGCCACAGAGGTCTGCCCGATCTAAAATTAAATATAATAAACATGAACATTAAATAACAACATTTTGTTCCTACTTTTCACTGTTAAAACGAACAGAAGAGTAGCTGCTAGTTTCGTTACCTCACAAAGTAACAACATTACGCTTCCTCACTCTCAAAAGTAACTACTTATTATTACTCGTGACAGTTACTTCCAAATCCCTTTTGGTAGTGTCCCTTCATAAATTTTATCTAATTATCATTTATCCTGATAGTCGCGATTAGCCTAAAATAAGCAGAAAAGCGACGTAAAATAAGAAAAACGTACAATGCCCTAAACACCATGCATACTACCATAACGTTTTGCATTCTTACTTCACTTTCAACTTCCCTGAAGGGAAGACAAGTTCGTGTAACCTAATTTGTGTCCCATTTCAACAACTTTTACGCACAAAATATTCCTTATTATAAGAATAAGTAAACAGAAACTTCCTAGATGTATATTGACCTTTAGAAGTACCTAAGATATTCACTCAAGACTGACACTATTTTCCTTGTGAAACTTCCATTTTATCAATTCGAGGTTTAGTTGAAATTCAGAAGTTAATTCGCCAATTGTACTCATCAAATAATGTCATCAATCTGATAGGAAAGTTATTTTGTTTCTAAAAAGTGAAGGGGGATTTAAGGTCGTAACGCGCTTAGACATCAGGGTTCCTACGTTCGAATTCTGAAAATGGATGTCCGTCTTGTGCTCAGATAGGCCAACCACTTAGGACTAGACCTACAGTTTTAAAGTGGGACCCAACCCACTGTGCAAGGTGAATCCGTCTAGGAGCGAACAAAAAGGGAGGACGTTAGAGTCGAATTACTTTCGGAACATCTCCAGCGGACTACGCGAGTCTGTCTAGCGAGCCTAGTGGGCGTGTAGAGCCTGAGCTGGGGGATTAGCGATAGGTTCTGGGTTGAGACGACGTCAGTGGCTCGCTTCGTTGATTGGCTGCTTCAAGAGTTGTGACGTGTTTCGAAGTTTCAAATGCATAACAGCCAAAGATGTTATGTAAATAATCTCCCTCTACCTCCAAGCCACCCCACTGATGTGTCAATAGACCCTTCATCTACTTCATCCTCATTATCTCGGGCAGCCCACGAGATTCGCCTTTGCTTTCTTTGTCTGTAGAAGAAAAACTTGCAAGGTAAGGAGTAGATGAGGCAGAGGCCCCGATGATACACTACGATTGTCTGTGGAGTCCAGCGTTCTGACAGTTTACGAATGCAATGCTTCCGGAACATGTCACCCAGTTCCCACTGCACGTGTTAATTACAGTGAAAGTGAAAGACTGCGCACACCTCTGCGTCGGAATGATAAACTGCACTCATTAGGCGGACATGCAACGTTGGGAAACGTTGGAGATTGTGTATGCGGGGAGAATCACTAACTGGCCTATCTGGTTCACAGGTGGACCTGTTCCGCCCAGTGAAAAACAGCTTGGTTCACGATGAGGACATCTACGTAATGTCAGCTGATCACGTAGCTGGATTTCCTACAAGAAGATCAACTTGCCGCTGTAGGTGCAGTATTGCTACTCCTAGTTGGGTAAAGATTGACCTGTCGAACAAGAACGTGTTTAGGGCGGGGGGGGGGCAGGGAGTCCAGACCCCCCCCCCGAAAGAGTTACTAAATAAAATAACTATAATTAAATATTGAAAATATACTTTTTGTTTAATCGAGTGTTATTTATACCAGCCAAACTAATTGGAAGGCAAGGATTATATTGGGATCATACTACTTTGAATGACAGTACCAAAGAAAATTTATACAAGATTTGTTACTTCTTACAATAATATGGATTAAATATTACCAGGAACTTTACTTTTCGTCAACTGGAACTAAAATCCTTTTTTGATATTCAATAAATATTCAATTGTTTATCTATTACACATTAATTTCCTTGCGAGGGAGTTCTTTATACTTTTTTTTACGAATATTTCGGACCTTAGCTATACGTAAGCTAGATAATGCATACGTGCTGTTACATCATTATCCTTAGCCCGTCTTCTTACCTATCCATGTAATAAAAATTGGTTCGGACCCCCTTCGAAATATATGTCTAGGTAGGCGCATGGACGTCCGGAAGGGATGCAAGGGGGGCATTCCCCCCCACCCCGGAAAATTAAGGCCCACCTAAAAAGTATGTATTTCACACATAATTTCATTTCAGTCAGTAATTTATGTTAATTATTATAAGGGTGTTGAAGGAACATGATAATTTCAGACTAATCAGACTTCTTTGAGAAGGCATCACTATTATGGGGGAAAATATGACTCCTTTGCCCCCTTGAAAAAAATTACCTTGCTTGCCCATCCCTGGAAAAAATCCTGCGGACGTGCATGTGTCGGGATAGGTTTTCCAAAGTTAGGAGTTGTATTTCATCCTTTGCAGCCAGAGAAATGATTTCCTTGGCCTATCTTGAGGTATGCATTTCCTCCACTCTTTGTGTACTTCCATGATGGGTTGTACAAATAATCACGTTAAGTGATTTAGCTGAGTTACTAATTAGAAAGGCATTTGTTAGTGGCTGCAACTTGCGAGAACATAATCTCTCGTTTATTGCAAGATTGCAAGGTAAAGGCAAATCCATAACCAATTGGAGCAGTTTACGTCATTATTACAACACATCATGGAAGTACAGCGCCACATTTCAACCTCGTGGCGGAAAATGGAACTATTTTTTTTCGCCATCCTCTTCCCCATGGTCTGCATAGTGGATTCACCAAATTTCAGAGTTCTACGATGCCTGAAACAGGCTACAGAGGGCTCTAAGTTGGGCAACTTTAATTCTGGCCAACCTGTACGTTATACTGGTCGCACTTCGAGCTGAATTTCCATCTACCTGAGCACTGACATCGGATACACATGTTGCCAAACGTACTATAAAGGAGACATCGATATCGTTTACGTTATTCTTAGAACTTTCGCATGCTCTTGTGCGTGTAGAATGAAATTTGATCGTGATAATAAACATGTCCCCACCATCGTGAGGAAAATGGGGAGCTACGAATGAGTAGATTAACCCGGTCATGAAAACCTACAACGACTGGGTTCGTCGTGCCGATCACACGTCACCCCGTAACTGATTGGATGATCTCCCGCCTCGGGTGAGTGAGTAGAATCAGGTGGGGGTGAGGCCACAGTCGGTAGCTAGGTCCGGGCCCTCAATGAGCTGTTGCGCCGTCGGTTATTATTATTTTGAATCTTGAATTTGAATTAAAAATTTTGGTGCGTTAGCAATGAGGCTATTTTGCACCCGTCAAACTATACGGGGTATAGCCCCTTATCATAACAAAAATAAAAGCGTGTCTGAAAACTAAAATTTCCTTACCTTGGTTAAAAGCTGAGGCTAAAAAGGGCGCTCAGCACAAATAAGGACAAAACACAGGACGACACAGAATTATACTGGCCATGTGGCCAGTCGCCAGAGCCTCGTTAGTCTTCAGTCCAGGGTGTACTACGTGGAACTGAGGTTGACTATTGGGCGCACTACGTGGAAGGAGCACCCCTTACACCCCGGTTATTATTATTAAATAAACATTTCCAAAAAAACAAAACAAAAAAAAACATTTTTTGGACTGGAAAACCGTGAAATGCCAGGGAATTTCATAATAGATTGATTGATTGATTTAGTTTATTTTACTTCGCGTTTTGTGCCTCTTGGCTAATTTGCGAAGATGCGGATGAGTGATGAAATTGATGAATGGACATTCACAAACAACCAAGCCCGAGCGGGATTCGAACTCGGGACCCTTGGCGTCGCAGCGCGATGTACTAACCACTCGGCCACAGGGCCCGGCTGTTTATTGATTATTTCATAATCAAAATAAATGTAGCAGCCCTGTACATCTGACTAATAAGGGCAAAACATACAAGCAGAACCAGAGCCTCCCGATGGCGTAGTGGTAACGTAATCAAGGTGTCCCGTGTTCGATACCCGGTGGAGCTATATAGTAGTTCGAATCCCACTTTAAACTGTAGATCCATTCCTATTACCCTCTGTGCATAAAGTGGAACAAAAACTCAAGAAATGCTGAACCGAACAAAAACGTTCGGTTTCCAGTATGGGTGAGAAACTGTCATATCACTCTAGCTCTTCAACCACTTCAACTCCCTAACTACCCTGGCTTCCAGCGTCAGGCTTTAAAAATAAGCCCTATAAAGGCCGATGGCATACAAGTTAAAGAAGCCGGGCTATTATCCTGCAATCAGACCAGGCAAAGGTAAATAACAAAACCGACACGCCCAGAAAACCTGTCTACGATCCTGCCAGCAAGAGAAGAAAGGACAACATGCTCAGATGTAGATGTGAAGGTGTCGCTCGCCACACTCCGCTGGGCCTATCATGTTTTTTTTACTAGTACAACTACGTCATTTTCCATCTTTACTCCGATAGGCTGGGAATGGCTGTGCTTTTTCCCATTAATGGCCTTGATCCTTGTATGTTTCTGTGTTAGCTCCTGCAGGTCTTGTGCACTGCAAGGCGGTGCAGAACTTGTTTAACAGTGATTCAGAGAAGAGTGGAACGAGGTGATTGTTAAGCGTTAGTCGATGTTTCCCCGAGAGCAACATTATTGCGCTACCTGTGTTTGTTGTTTCTGTAACAAAAAGTTCAATTCTCTCTTTATATTTCGCTTGTTAGCTGGGAGAATATTTGGTCAAGCCTCCGGGTTTTCTGGGAGGATGCCCCTGTGACATGGTGTCAATGAGACAATTGGGGCAGGGGGATGCTTTGCGAAAATTTTGCTAGCTTGGGGGTGCGGGTACCATCCCACCCCTCACTTCGAGCACTGCTCTTAAAGAATATCGGCATTGGTTACTCACTTCTGGACATGAAATCGTCTCTGTCCTGAGACATTCTTTTCTAAACGCAGACAGAACGAGAGAGACATTGGCCGACCCTCGTGTCGGAGTCGTTAGCACTAGGGATGGCAAAATCCGGATATCGGATGATTTTCTATCCGGATGTCGGATATTCTCATATCGGAATTATTCGGATATCCTAATTCCGTGTCCTCCCGTTTCGCCTTATTGCGTTTTCACCTTCCCCAATACAATTTCAAATTAATTACATGATACGAACTTTCTAAGGCGAAACGGGGCATCCCATTTCGCCTTACACGCAAAAAATTTCCCACCTGGGAATATTATCGACTGAAGGGTAATTCATAATGGGAGCATAGAGCTTGTGATGTTGCCTACCTTGGCTCCCCACCACGATCCCAGGTTAGGATAGGTTAGGTTAGGTTCTTAGTATGAGTCCAAGACACACGCATTAAATTCACAATTTCACGTTATATCAATGTAGCATGGTGTTTTATTACATTAATAATAATGACCCTTCATGTCGATAATATTCCCTGATGGGAAATGTTTTGTGTGGAAGGCGAAATGGGATGCCCCGTTTCGCCTTAGAAAGTTCGTGTCACATAAATCATTTGAAATTGTATTGGGGGAGGTGAAAACGCAATAAGGCGAAACGGGCCGTAATCCCTAATTCTCAGAATATCTGAATTCTTCGGATTATACGGATATCCGAATGTGTGCATTATCCGGACAGTTTTATCGTTTATCCGCTTTACAGGCCATCCGTATATTCTTATATGCATGGTTTTTTTATACGTATTTTCCACAAATCCTACCTCAAATCTGTTCTATCCAGATTATCCGGACATCAGAATTATCTGGAAATCCGGAATATACGTTGCAACAGAAACGGATAATTTGAAATACGGATTATCAGTTATCCGGATTTTGTGACGGTCATCCCTAGTTATCACAGCATGCTACGATGCAAGGGGGTACCGGGTTCGAATCCCGGTCTGGCAACGGGTGTTTTTTTTTCTGTGAACCTTCATCAATTCCATCATATCACTCATTTTCATTGTCGCAATTAGCCAAAAGGGGAAGAAAAGCGACATTAATTATTCTATTTCATTCAGTCAATCGAGAGAGACCACTCTCTGCGACTTTAGTAAATTTCAGCTAACTCAAAATTGTTTAATGTGTTTTTGTCTTATTTTACGTCACATTTCTGCCACTTTTGACTGATCGTGACAGTGAGGATAGTGATTATAGATTAATTTGATGAAGGGACTTTCACAAACCCAGGCCGGGACTTGAACCCGGGAACATGTCTGACAAGACCGAAAGTCCACCACTTAACGTGACCAGACACCGAGCCATCTACCTTACCTTCATCGATACCTCGAATGTTGCAGAACCCTATCGATAAGTACGTATGCTAGCGATCTATGACCTAGAGGTCAACTTTCCTGGGCGTCCAATTGCAGTTCTTACACCATACTTGAATTCCTTTCAACAAGTCGAATAAAACAAATGGTCACAAGAGGAGGTCTGCGCCTTGCTGTTTAGAAGCTGTTTCTAGCGACATCAAGGGCCAATGTTTGACCTGTAGGTAGAAGACCTTTTTCATGTGTCCTCCTTTGAATGGATGGGGATTTTCAACCACGTATCGTGTATTTGTTTTGGGACCTTTCTTTGTGGTAATGCCACCGTAAATCACCAGATTTGGACGGTGAACACCCAGCATAAATTGTCATCACTTTAAAGTTAACGGTACTAGCACCTTTTGACACCTAAAATTAACATAGGAGGCACTATATTGAGTCTTGAAAAATCTAGCTCCTTGAAAGTCAGTTTTAGCTCAATTTAATGTGAAATTTAGCTCTTTTGCGCGCATCAGGTTTGGAAACACTGCCAGAATGGCCGTAGGAAGCTAGGAGAAATGCATTACGCTTATGGGAGCATTATATTATTTGTTCTATCGGGAATATCAAACCATTCAGACGCGAGGCCACTTCGCCCACCCCTTGCTACGTCACTGATGTAATAACTGACAAGCAATTTCTTTGCACAATGTGCTGTTTATATAGCTAGGTAAAATTTTCAAAGCCGGGAAACAGATTTCTTTATATTTACAGGAGAAAGTACTTACGTAATTGAGTTTCTGTAGACTTGTGACAGGTCGTACAAGTGTTCTTTCTCATCGGTCAAGTTAGTATTTCACCGTTAATTCATGTTTATATGTGAGTGCTAATGGAACCTAACCTCGTAGGCATACCTCGTCCCCGTGATGGTTCGTAGGACTATCTTGAATTTTTGGGGCTAACGTCAATGGTTTTTGGGACTAACGTCAACCATTCACGGGTAGCCCCAAAAATTCACGATAGAGCACGAACCATCACGGGGACGAGGTATGCCTACGAGGTTAGGTTAGGCCTGTTAGGTTAGGTTCCATTAGCACTCATTTTCACCGAAAAATACCTACGGAAGGGGAAAAACAAGGAAGATTAATTACTCGACATCTCGAAAATGGAAAATATTTTCGTTACAAAAAGCTAAATCCCTTGTTAAACAATCTTTCGCAATGCAGAATAGGTAAGTACGAATGTCAACAATTACAGAGTAACGAGTTACAGACGTTTCCCGGCTTTGAAAATTTTACCGCTATTTTATGTCACTCTGTAGTCTCCTATAACGCAATGCCATTGATCTTAATCTTCCTGAAAGAGCAAAACACTGCTACGGCCTGGGGTTACAATGAGTTAGTTACATATGATTAATTGCATGCGAGGTGTCAACTATACATATGTATAAGTATATGTTTCGTAAATCTTTGACCAGTACTACTCAAACATAATACAATATATTTTCCTTTGTTGAATCAATATATCTTCGGGAATTATAAAGTTTCGGGTGCACATACATTTGATCCCTAAATAAATATAATATATTAAATTCTACCTACTGTATCAGAAGATAAATTTTGTTTTATTGCGATTTCATCATGCTACGAATGCAATTTTAACATGGTTCGAATTAGATTTACTTCTGTTAACACATACTCAGTGGCGCAACCACACGGGGGCAGGGGGAGCACTGCCCCTCCAACCTTGGACTGAAATTAGTTCTAGGGGGCAATTACCGCCCACAACTTCAAATTTTATGCTAATAAAAGTACATTTCGTAAAATTTCCTTGCTCGATTCGCTCGCAATACCTGCTTTTCTTAGTCTTATCAAGTTCAGAGCCATAGCTAGGGGGAGGCGGGAATCGGCCCTGGGCGCCGAACGATCTAACTGAAAATAAGTTGTAAAATTGACTGATTGATTTGTGGTTTTAAGTCCACTTTGCTCACAGAAAGGCTAATCGGGACTGGACCTACAGTTTAAAGTGGGATCCAAACCACTGTGCCACCTCCACCGGGTACCGAACCCGGGACCCCTTCATCATCACAAGGCTACGATGTTACCACTACACCATCGGGGAGGCACAAAAGTTGTAAAAGAGGGAATGCATTGGCGTCCCGTGAAATTATTTGCGCCCTATTAAATCAATATTGATTTCAGCCTGCAAGAAAATTGGATTTTTTTTTTTTTTTTTTTGCTCGGCTCGCTCGCAATGTGTCATTGTGCTCTGTAATGCTTTGTAAATTAACCAGACAGAGAAATAAAGACTTGTCTTAATTGATTTGGTTTTAAATGCATGAACAATTGTTCTGAGGAAAGGGAGCGTGAACATTGAGACAATTTATGTAATCGTTGCTGTTGGTTTATTGTGAGATGGATGAATTGGTTGTGTAATGTATTTACATAATATATGTTGTATATAATATGTATTAAAGAAACCTTGAATACGTACACAATGTAGTGTCCACGTCGCTCCATATTGCTACATGTGAAACATATATTGTGCATGAAAGTTATACATGTTAATGGAAAAATGAATTATATTTGGAATGCATTTATCAAGCATTTTCTGTCTTTGAAAAATAGTTTGTGTGCTTGTTTTCCATTATTAATGTGAAATTGGACGTGTTGAAAAAAATAATTCAAATCGTTTGTTCGAACACAAATGCTTTAGCACCAACTTCTACCCCTTCTTGCATAATTCACGAGGGTAATAAAGTCTTTGATACTACTACTCATCATATCATCACTCATCCTCACCTTCGCAAACTAGCCAAATGTGGCACAATAAGCGAAGTAAAATACAGCAAATCGATAATAAAAATAACAATAATAATAATGTTATAATAATATTATCATTACCAACATTATTATTGTTATTATTAATGGTACGTTTATCCTGGTACTTGCCCCCCCCCCCAGACAAAAATTCGTGGTTGCGCCTCTGCACATACTACGGAGTTTTAGCGATTACTTAAGATTTTGTTCAATATATGCTTTCGTAGTTAGGTTAAGCAGGCCAGGTTTGGTTCTCTTAGTATTGAAATAAATTCCCTAAATGCATTCTACTAAGGTTCCGATTTACTTCTACATTAATTCCCACTAGTCTACGATACTTATCAGTTACTTATCAACGGAAAATACATTGTCCATGGGAAGCGTGCATACTTGCGTAAGGTAATTTTTAAGTTGTTTTTTTTAAATATAAATACTTTTTTTCGAAATCCAAACAGTGCTAATTAGCTTAAGGAAGATTCAAATTTCGTGTGACAACGATTGCCAAAATTCTAGGATATTTAATCTTCCTGCTAGGAGAATTTGAAAAAAAATCATAAAACAATCTGAACGGTTATCGATAAAAGGGTGTAAAAATACGACCTCTTGCGATTTTTTTCATTTCAGTCTGAAGTTACAACAGAAAATAAATGTGACACTTACCTTGGTGCCAGCTTGTGTCGTGATCCATTGAACCAAATCTTGCTATCTCTTTCCTTTGTCGAAAAAAAATAGGGAAAATATATTTTTCTTTGCTGCGAGTAAAATGCACCGGCAAATACAACCACTCACTAGTTCACAGAAAACAATCCCCCCTCACTGCACTTAGCCTTGAAGACATCGTTGCATAATCCCACTGTTGACGTCAAACCCCAACAGCACGTGAAACAACACAAACATCGATCGCACTTATTATATCACACGGTAGCACAGAGGTCTTATTGGGCCGCATCGGTCCTCCCGAAGTGAGATGCACGCCGTGCGTGGGAAAACAAGTGAATAACCAAATGCTTCTTCTGCCAACCGCGAGCTGAAGCGAGTTCCTTGACAGGCAGCGCCACCTCGCAGGGTTTTTTTCCTCGGCTCTCGTAGGGAAAATTACCGCAAGAGGGATTTTTCTAGGGATTTCGGTTCGTTCTTTTCGTGCAAGATCAAGTAGCACGGATGGGTCGTATCTATTCTGTTGACCTTCTCGTAGTCTCCTGATTTCTCTCCCACGTGTTGTATGTTCGAGACCGGTGGGCGTCAACAAAGGGATTCTTTTGTGGGAGAGATATTTACAGGTGGACTCTGCTGCTATGGTGTCCGTAGCTTCTGCAATTCTCATTCTCTCTCCCTCCCTTCCTTCTAACCTATATTCTCTTGTCTTCCATCTTTTCTCTTCCTGTGTTTTCTATCTTTCTTTCTCCCTCTCCGTATAAACTCGTTTCTCTCCTTCTTCCTTCCTCTTGCCTATCTTCCTCTGTTCTCTTTCTCTCCCTTCTTCTTTCCTCCGTTTCTTTTTCTTTCTGTTTTCTTTCTGCATTTCCTTCTCTTTGTTCTAAGTTTGTCTATAAATTCCTGTCTCATTGCTTCAAAATCTTTCTATCTTTTCTCTGTAACTGTCTCTTTCTCTCTCTTGGAGGAAACTCTCCTTTCTATATCTCTTCCTACATCTATATCTTTCACAATTTTCTCTTTATAGCTCTTACTCATTCTCTCTCTTTCTCCATCTGCTCTTGAAAATTTTTGTGGACAACATATTTCAATTCAATTAAATTCAGTTATTCTTTATTGAAGGATGAAAGGCAAGGTTCAGCCTGCGAAGACTAATGTCCTGAATATCAACTGTTACGTTTGTGGTTTGCTACTGTAAATACAAAATCGAATTAATTTGATGAAAACAACCTAGCAACTACAATTTCTAAGTAAACAAAACAAAATCCATGAACAGATACACAAAATTTCCTGAAGCCGTAAATCTATAACACAATTCTTCAAAATGGAATGCCTATATATATTGTTTTACTTCTTTTCCTGTGTTTAACAGTAACCTGGCCTGGCTTTACCCGTTACTTGTTCCGTTACTGCCACAGGTGAATAAGATGCAAAAACGTAATAAACTAACAATACGGTTCATTCGAAATAAGACATCTTAGAATAACTACCATACAATTTCTTGTTATTTTTCTGTACCATGGATATAAGGGAAACTCTTTCTTTTCTCATGAATGAAAGTTCGGACGTTCAGATTAAAAATATATAAAAATACTATTTATTTCGTTGCTTAAATATGTACAAAGAATTACATATGAAATAACCCCCATATAAAAATAACATGATCCTCTTTAATTGCAACACTGTAATATATTAAAAAATGTATCTACTTGTCACTAGTATACATGACGTGTCTCTCGAATTCCCTCCCTTTCTTGTTTATAATGAAAAAAGGCTTCGAAGAAATAGACTAAACTTGGTTGAAATTATAACTAATTATGCGCTGTACTTGAAATTAGCTTGTCACCAAACGAATCAAGAAAAAATGCGTGGACTTATCTATGCAATTCGTTGAAAACAAATGGTTGATCCGTGCCCGCTAGCCATTTGACCAGCCCCACCACTCTACCGGCACCGAAGAACCTTCCAAAGGTCTCTCCTCTAGCCCAAAAAACGTAAGAATACCAAGCGCCGTTACTCAATCGGATCCCTATATAGTAAACGGAACTTTTTCCAACCCCTCTGGTTGAAAAAACAAGATTTTAAAACTACCCGCCTTCTGCAAAATGGCTTTCACCGTCACGTAGGCTATCCCTACAGCAAGTTACATTGGAAACTGCATAAAAAGGAAGGATAGCTGTTATTAAATTAAATAATATTAAACATACATAAAAAATATTAATAAAAAAGGCTCTTGTAGTGTTCTATCATGACAATATATATATAAAGTATAATACTAAATCTCGTTATTCCTGGAGATAACAAAGTTTGCCCGGGAGAGTGAGTTCGATTCCGGGAGACTCCCAACCATTCCGGGAGAGTTGGAAAGCCTACTCACGATTTTGCCACCGAAGGTTTTAGGTTTGAGTCCTAACATTTGGTTCATGTATGAAATAGCACACATACGTATATCGATACATCAATATGATTGCTTGAATGTTCGTTTACGAAGTATTCGGAAATATTTTTACTTGCTGTTTTACAATTCTTTGGATCTTTCTTGTTTTTTCTCACGAGCCTCCTCGACGACGCAGTTGTAACATCGTCGGTTTGTAATCAAGTGGAGACCACCGGTGGAGGGCCATAGTAGTTTAGTTTAAACTGTAGGTCCAATCCCGATTAGGCTATCGGTGCAAAAAGTGGACAAAATTCAACGTTTTTCTAATATCCGTTTTGGCTATTTTACGTCTTGTTTTCTCTGTAGATTCGTCGCAACGATTAGGATGAATAATGAAGGGACAAACACGAACCCAGGAATCGATCCGCAGACCCCTGCCCCGAACCAGTCCGCTGAAGAAGTCGATAAAGTTTGACACTTCCCTCTGAAGGATCTTAAAAGAAATTCCCAGCAGGGAAATTCAGGAACACTGCAAAGGCTGTGAACGGGATCTGATTTCAGACGGCGGAACAGGGCAAAAAGCGCAAGGCAAGCTGGTCGTGACGTAGGCAGGGGGTGGGGGGCGTGTTGGTAATTAAACATGCGGTGCTGAGGGAACCCCGGCAGGCGGAAAGAGGAAGTCGGAAAACGTTTTGGGGGCAACCGAAGGACACCCCCTCCCTCGGCGGGGGCGTGTAGGGGGGAGGGGAAGTTCAAGTATTTTTCATTCGGTCAAGGAGGCGTCCGAACTGGTTCTTTCTTGTTCTCCGAGCGGGCAGATGCACCCCCAGGGCACTCGTTCATCTTTTTTTTGTTGTTCTTCCACCCTGCCTGCAACCACCCCCAACCTCTGTTTCACTTTCTTGCTTTCACGTTCTATGCAGGCTCGACTTTCTGTTGTTGAAGTTGAATGCTTCCAGAAAATGTATTTTAGTTTGTACGTTTGGTATATATTTCGTACAATTTCGGCACTGAGAAAATGATGAAGTTGACCTACAGGATCTGAATCATTATACAATGCGGCTCCATCTGAGAACGGACCCCTGTTGCAATCTAATTACAAGTCCATAGTGAAAACTGGAAGGTTCATAACATTGGGGGGGAAAAAAAACCTCGTTTTTTGCCCCCCCCCAATCCGCCAAGAGATTGTTCCTCTTACAAGTAAGAGGGGTTTGCAAGTAAGACTGGACAAGATGAAGACGTACGTTGGAAATTCAAAATTGGTTAGTATTCTCAAGTCATAAATAGATCCTAAAAATCTCCCTCCATAATATTAAGAATTGGATATTCAAAATGGGATATCTAGAAATGAACATCTAAACGTGAGTGACTATTAGATGTCCATAAATGGGTTTCTAAAACTGGATATCTTCTGTATTTCCATTGGAAATCCACGAATCTGATATGTACTTTGCTGATCCAATTCCAAAGGATTTTGTGCGAAAACAACGTTGTTTCAATATTTTCATGTAATTCTCAAATATTTTAAAGAAAGTTGAAGCACAATTGGATTGGGATACTTACACAATAATATTAATCAGTATTTTGCATAACTTTTAATTGTTACAGTTTTCAAGTATTGGTATCGGCACCGATATGGGTATCGATTCAAGAATTAAAATCTATTACAAATAAAATGCATTGTTATCAATAGAGCCATTAATCTAATAATATTTACTAGTACTATTATTACATACGAGACACTTGTTAGGCATTGACGGACCCTTCCCGAATGAATATTTCTACTTCTAGTAGATACGTGAATCAGTGACAGTAGAACGCACTGCTTTTTCGAATCGGGTTCATATGAGATGACTAAATAGGGTGGGAGTTATTTTATCTTCTACTACCTGATTGCCCGGCGTTGCCCGGGTAGTTATTTATTCCAACCTTCTATTAGACAGGAAAATAATGAATTCTAACTATAGTGTAAAATGAACTTGGAGTTGAGCGGCATTGGGAGTGTCACTATTCATCTTAGCGACCCCGAAAACTATGGATTCCACATTAATATAGGTCGTTTTCGATTTTTCACGTCACCCCCTTCCACCCCACTCCTAGGTGCCAAGGGTGTCTTGTAGTTGAACGGCATTGGGAGTGTCACTATTAATCTTAGCGACCCAGAAAACTATAAATTCTACACTTTGGAGTTGAACGGGATTGGGAGACCCCGAAAATTTTCGATTATTTTTACATGTCACCCCCACCCCTAGGGGTACCAGAGGTGTCTTGAAGTTGAACGGCATTGGTAGTGTCACAACTCATATTAACGACCCCGAAAACTATGAATTCCACCCTAATATCTGTCGTTTTACATGTCTCCTTCTCCCACCCCCACCCCCAAGGGTCTCAGGGGTGTCTTACCCCCACAGTATTTTTTCCAAGTTGTAAGTAGTATGTGTTCCAAGTTTGGTTGAAATCGCTCCAGGCGTTGGAGCGAACAAATATACACACACACATACATACATACATTTTTATATATTAGAAGAAAGATTAGTCAGTCCTATATTTTATCATATTTTCCTATATTTGGCGTTCTTTCCTTTTTGGGGGGGGGGTGGAATGGCGGGATAATAGAGGGAAGGTTATGACCCCCAACCCCTCTTGAGCACGCCCACTAATCATCTTGGAATCTACAAACTTTTCCCAGAATGATGTTGCAACAGGGCGGTATGTCACCTCTTCATCAGCAAATTGGTGACCTAGTTATGGCGGCACTGTTTGTGCAAGATGAGAGGACAAGAGGATTTGGCACGACGCATTCCTTTGTGTCCCGAATTTTGAAATTAGACACAGACGAATACAGCGAGCACGTCTCAACTAGTTCAGACTAGTTTGTGTGGCACAATGGCGTGTCGGGTAACGTAGGTTATGGGTTACATGACCTAAAAAAGGGCTTCGAGGATTAGAGACCATTCTTCCTCCCTTTTGGTACATTGTGAAACCAGCCACCATCCATCACGCAGTGTTGCTATCCCTAAAGGGGGAAATCTCTTCAGGAGATAAACATTTTTTTCTCTTCGTCATGTGAGAACCAGAAGGACGTAACTCCAATTTATGAAACTTACAGAACAGAGGAAATGATGTAGTCTTAGGAATATGTCTGATTCTTAAGAGAGTCAGTAAAGCCTTACTGTTAAGGATTAGAAGTGGACATGTGTCGTCATGGACACTTCTGGGTTGCAATGATCCCATTGAAAGTTAATGCAATTGTTATAACCCAGAAGTGTCCGTGACTGTACAATGTTCCTTATTCCATATGCTACCGAATCAGTTTTAACAATATCTCAAAACCAAGTTGATATATATTCAGTTGTTATTCGTTCTTTATCACCAACTTAGAAAAAAATTTACATAAGTAATACGATTATGGAACTGATCTCTGTTTATCTTGGTACTTTTTTGTTTTGTCTTTTTTTTTCTTTCTTATTTTAGCACTGGTGCTCTCCTGTGCTTTGCACCACGCCATGAAGGCCTATGGGTGTGGAGTTAGGGTCCTTGATCACGGCCGAAGGTAGGGGTGATGCGATCAGCAAGATGGTTTAGGCATTAGTTTACTGTTTTTTACTATTGTTTCTTTCCGGTTTAAAATGACTTCTGCTGTACTGGAATTTCAATAAATAAATAATTATATTACTACCATAGTGACCTAATGCGCTGAGTGGTCGACTCAGAGTTTCGTAACCGGATGTTCCGCGTTCGAATACCGATTTAGGGATGTATTGTTAGTGTCCCTTCATCCATTTCTCATTCTCATCGTCACGATTAGCCAAAAGGCAAGGAAAAGCGACGGTGCTCAGTCCCGATTGAGCCGAGGTGGCAGTGGACAGTTTTTTTGTCCACACAATTACTTTTATGAAGAGACTTGGATGTAACTTCAAATGGAGTAACTTCCTGAAGTTTGCGACTTGCAGCCCGATCTGGCAACGATCTGAAAAGGTGGCGGTTCATTCGACAAAGAGAGAATTCTTTACCATCAGTGCTGATGAGAAAAATCAAAGCCGCTGTGAGGGTACAGCCTCAAAATTTGAATAACAACCGTGTGCCCGTTCTAGAGTTAGGGCCGAAAGGGTGAAGCGACTTGCAGCCCGACCTGGCAACCACCAGGAAAGATGGCCTTTCGTTCGGGACTTCACTGTGATAACAGAAGATTCTTTCGTGACCGTGGTTGTGAGCGATCAAACGGGGAGACTCCTTTCTTCACATTTGGAGGTTGACGGACGAGCACAGCGGTCAATTCAATTCGCGCAACAATATTCATTATATTAACAAATACATTGAAGTGGAAATATTTTGATTAATTGGAATTTTTGCGCCGTCCGATTGAAAGGAACATGCCAATGAAAGACAGCACTTACCAAATTTATTTAATGATATTGGCCAAAGGGAACTAAACGATCCCATTATAGATTCATGGGTTGTCGACTAATTTAAACCTAGATATAATCGAAGTAATATGATAATGTGACAATTTATTTACTAATATTAAATTTCAAGGATATGGGATCGGGGCATCGACTTTTAGAAAACGAATTTGCCAGGCAACGAGTTCGCGAAAATTGAAATCCGCTGCTCTGAGAAAGATTCTAAATGTTAGATCCAGTATCTTAGAATGTGCAGCATCAGCAAGGTTCGTAATGGGAGAATGTTTTGAGAAATTTGTTGCCGAGGCATCTCTGTCTACGTGATCTTGATGACAGAATATCTCAAGCGTGAGTCACCTGTCTTCAAACTTCCTGACTCCTTCCTTTGACTCCTCACGTCAGGTCAGCGGACTTGAGAAGAATCTTTCCGTAGCCTTTTGACCTGAAACAACACCCAGAAAGGAATTCAAAACAAGCCAACTCGGATGTTTGCGAAAAACGGATAACCATGCACATACAGTCAGTGTTGCAAACTTAAGGTTATGAAAATGTACTAAAGTAGACAAACAATTCTTAGGGGTCTTGCTTGAATGTTTGTTGCTTAACTTGCGTATCTTTTATTTGATTAATCGCGACGATGGATAATGATTACACGAAACTGACGAAGAGGTCTAGCCATAAATTATTCACAAAGGTATTTTATTCAGTAACCATTTAGCCGCCACAGAGAAGCGAATGTCTCATCATGCCTAGTGTTGCCCACGAGACGAGACTTTGGCCTGTCTCGTCTCGTGGAAATGCTGTCTCGTCTCGAAAATATTCGTTTGTCTTATGACACATGGTCAATATCGTCTCGTCTGGAATTTTTAAAAGCCTGTCCCGTCTCGTCCCGTGGGCAACACTAATCATGCCCACCAGTTTTTAGAAAAGAATGTGTTGACTGTCAACATATCATTATTAAAAATAGTCTGCATTAACTTTTGATATGGCGGCTTCCGTCGCGGAGTGGTTAGCACAGCGCGCTACGACGCCAGGGGCCCCGGGTTCGAATCCCGTCATGGAAATGAGTGTTCCTTGTGAGAGTCCCTTCATCAATTTTATTTCATTACTGATCCTCATCTTCGCGATTAGTCAAAAGTGGCAGAAATGCGAAGTGAGATAAACCAAATGAATCAACCAATCAAACTTTTGATGTCTCATACCACTGGCGATTACGGGGGGGGGGGCATTTTTTGCCACTTTTGCTCCCCCATTATGCTAAACCTTATCTACCAAGGGGAGGTAAATTGTCCTTATCCCCCACTTTTGACACATTGCGTCTTCAATTTTGGACCCCGATCGCCGCCACTGTCTCAAACTAATAGTACCTTTTGTTTCAAACATATATACACATACATGTACATTATTGTTAAAAAGCAATTAAATTGTCCTTGAAACTTCCTTTCAATAATGTTTGCGTAATCCCGTGCTTCACGCCTCCTTCTAAAGGTACTCAGGAAGGCGGACTTGACTTGTGGGCTTCCGTCTATCTACCCCACTTTGTCACCTTTTTCCTTTTAAACACAGAAAATTACAGAATGAAAGGAGCTAAGCAAACGTGAAAAAAGGACTAATCCTGGCTATAAAAGACTCAGGTTGGCAACAGTTCACCATACGTGTTAACGTGCCACACTGCGACTTCTGTTAGATCTTCCATGTGCAGAACGTCCCGCTCCTTGGGTTGCATATTTTTCACAAGATAAGCCTGTAATCTCCTTCTCAGCGTCTTCCATAAACATCATACGTATGTCTTTCCATTTCTTCTGCATGCGAGATTTGCAATTTTCGATGTAATAGCTTCACGTAACTCTCAAATTACACAAAGTATCATACAATTACGTATATCATGATGCACCCAAGACAGTTCATGTTTAAAAGTAGTTATGTTCATATAACTTTTATAAGTTGATATGTTACTAAATAAACAATGACAAAATCGCACTTCTTGAGGAATACCACACTTATGTGTTCAACATGAAACATAATCTCAGTTATTTTTCACAAACAAACCTAGACAAGAAATTCGAAAAAAGATCTCTCTTCCTACACACATCCCACACAATATAATGACCTTCCATCAAGTATTGATATATTTCCTCGGAGTATGCCTTTCGGCCTTCCATGAGAAGAAATCCTTGTAAATAATATCAATAGTGCCATGTTTTACTTATTTTTTTAAAAAATCATTTTTGTGTTTGTTATTTTTAAACTCTTGCTCTTTTAATTGTAATTTCAGTGTAAAATGGCCATGTGTGCCGTATCTGATATTTACTCAATAAATAAATAATATGTAAATAAACAATAACGAAAAAAATAAGAGCAGTATCTTGGTACAGATACTTTCATTAGAAATTCAGTGGTAGAGTGCAAATGATTTCATAATATCCTCGGATGTTTTACATTTTGAGAGCGAGTCACGGCACAATCTCCTCTCACGTTGCACCTTGTAAACCCCGACGACCGACATCTTCACTTTGCTTGCATGCCGATGCTCTCTACACATTCAGGAGGCTCGTTAGCCAGCCTTCGTGGCTAGTGGGATACGAAGTCAGAGGATCTGGTTTGAATTAAGGATAAAACATGGAAATTTCACTGGCAAAACTGTTTTTTTGAATCCACTTTAGGCTCAGGCAGGCTAATGAAACTAGTGACATCAGAACCACTTCGCATTGTCTCGTCACCAAGAATCGAACCCGGGACACTTTAATTATCAATCCAAATAATACTAAGAACAAAATACAGCAGGCTCGCTATCGACTAGATTGGCTCAATCAATTTATATTTGCATTACTTTACGTCACTTTTACGCTTTTGTAGGTTAATCGCAGCGATAAGGATGAACGAGGAAATAGTTGGAATAAATAAAATGACGTATCCATGGCTACAGGGAATTCGAAAGCGGGTCCTCGGGCTTGGAACCAGAAGAGGGTCTGCCTGAATGGCGTTTAGCTAATTAACTACTCGAAGCGCTCGATGTCACGTGTTAGAAACTCAAACACGTCTTTTGAATGTTGCAACACCTCAGCTGTGGTGTTGACAAAGTGGAAGACCACGACAGAAATTAGCAGCATCGAGTCTTGCCAACATCTTACGCGCAAAGCCTGTGCAGAGGGTACGACATGCATCAGATCATTGTATCCTAGCATTGCAATCACAAGTGTGTGCTAAGTACGCGGAAAATTGACTTGTTTAAACGTCATGCTTCTAGAGTGTGTGGAGAAATTTTAAAAACATATTGCGATTGTAATGACAATCTCATGTTGTGATCCATTACCTACCAATGATGACGTTGCGTGTATACAGATAGTCCTACACAAGCCTTCATGTAAGATACTGATGTAGCCCACCTCTGTTCGAAACTAAATCTTGTCGAATTTGTCCTCGATTCGGCTTGTTTACGAGAATATAATGGCGAACCTCGATTTAGAGGACATTAGCGTAGCGAAGTGAAAACAAACCTTTTAAGTCGGTGTTTTCCGCTTCCTACAGTTTTTCCTTCGATCTCGCTATTCAATCAGGATTAGATATCCTTTTCAGGTTAATTGGCTTGCTGGAAAATTGTATTCCCACGTTCAAAATTCTCCGACTTCACTTTCTGCGTGCTATAGTTCTTCCGAACCAGTGATTTCCAGAGACATTTTATGTGCATAGTTTATACACAAACCTCTAATTTCTAATTCCTCAAAATTCTCGCGATACCCTGCGAGTTCTGTAAGGACTAATTAATGGTCAATATGGCGCTAAATTTACAGTTGTAGCTCACTAGAAACTTCTTAGAGCCCCCCTTTCCACACACAAATACACATCGAAATCTTTTAATGAATACCTTATTTATGTTGCACTTGGCCACACTGTGTTCAGAAAGTAACGGAACATGAATAAATGTTAATTAATAGTTTTTATTATTATTACCTGACAGCGAGCATAATGATTCAAAGTAATCCATTGCACTTCCAGGACGACTAATTTTTAAAACACTATCAGGCCAGCACGAGCTCCAGACTTCTTATTTGAGAGATATCTCATTTCATAAATAATTTATCTCATAGTTTAACAGCTGCATGTGAATATTCGGCAGCCAGTGCTGTGTGGTATCAATCGAAACACAAAGATGGTGTCTGCAAACATGATTCGTGTGAATGCAAAATGAACGTTTTCGGCACATTTATGTACCTAAATAAACTTGCGTTACTTTCTGAACACACTATACCTTTTGGTAGATCTTCATTACCATTAACTTGTATCTTGGTAGCTTTAAAGGATCGTTATTGACAATCGAGACTGATAACTCAAATATTGCAAGAGACATAATGAATGAGAAATAACAACAAGAAATAACGTTTACATAGTAGTTGGTTGTTCCGCTACATGAAGATAAACAACGACATGACAGGCAGACGGATCAGGAATTCGACGGAAGCAAGGCGGCCATTTAAGGACACGTAGAAGCAGCCAACGACGAAAAGAACCTTCAAGATGCCTGTGTTATTTACTGTGCCTTGCATTATAAGAGCCGGATTGTCTTAATATGGGCTAGGCCGACCAGGTGTAGCAAGGGATTTCGACGACTAGTCAGTAGGCGTGGTTCATTGTTCTGCCGCCCGAGGCGCTGCATACGAAACAAGCCATATCGTGTTTTCTAATTTCGGAAATGATAACCTACCCATTCACATATCTCCTCTTCTTTGTGGTCGTTATCAAGGTTCCGAGATGTGACGCCCGATTAAGAAACAAAACAGGATCGCTCTGTCATTCCGCGTTTATAAACGTCAAAGGAAGGGAAGGCAATAAAAGCAGAGAATTCAGTGGCGGGCTGTGGATAACGGTAGACTGAGCTTTGAACTTGTTACAGAAACGCCCAGATTCAACAATGAACACATTAATCTGCATTTCGGAATGATTACTGTTGCTCCTACAATTATTTTTCTGCTGAAAATTTACTTGTAACATTAACATAATTGCACACAAATCTCTCCACACACCTATTTCAAATACATAAATAAATAAACAAATTTTCATTAGGAAATATAAATTTTGTTGCATTTATATTAACGAGAATATCAATATCAACTTATCCCCATTTGAGTTAAGGCACGTGCAATAAATATCATTGTGTTTGTCCCATCATTCATTTCTGTGTCGGATTTAAAATGTTGCTGCCCTAGGTATAAATATAAAAATTTAACTCTTTCTTTGAAGGTTTTGTGAATTGTGGTGTTACATTATAAGTTAAAGAGTTCAATCTCCCAACTACCAGATCAAAATCCTTTTTACATGCATCACAAACATTTGCAACTATTTTGCGTCATTGTTAGAATTAGCTGATTTCCCCCCCGTTTTTCGAGTGACTTTTGTACTGATTGCATTCTGCCTGATAACCACTAATTCACTTCGGAGGGTAAAAAATATTTGATACTTCCCTAAAACTTTTTTTCGAGTAACTCGGGAATTTTCTTTTTATTGTCATGGAAGTCAAACATATTTTCATTTTTGTCGAAAACTTATTTCAAATTTCTCATACTGGTTGGAGCAATACTGACAGAACAAAATATTGGGCAGTAAACATCACGACTTCAGTTTCTTTTATTTGTATAATGGTTTCATTTGTGAGGTTTGAATCACAGCCGAGTTGGTGACAGTTTTTCCACAAAAAAAATCACTGGTAAAAGTGTTTTTTTTTAAATGTTGAAACAAAAACAAAATGAAGAAAATAAACACCTGGATCATATTGCTATGGGAGCAATTTTGCCACAGCGGGGTCCGAGTCTAGGATTAAATCTGCGCTGTCATCGTCGCGATTAACCTAGAGAGGCATAGAGACAACCTACGTAAAATGACTAAAATAGAGATAGAATTACAGGCTACTTATCAAGCAACCTGCGATGTGAACAGGATTCGGTTCGATCTAATGTACTTGTAGATAGCGAGCATAAAATGAAGGAATTTAAAATCATTTTCAGTTGAAGAATCAAGCATTGTGACCTTGTAGCCATCGCTACCACCAAAGAAGAACGCACGTATGAAGTGATATCAACAATTCAAGCGGCAAGAGCTTTCTTCTAATTCAATTTTCACAGAAACCCTATGGAAATGTGGCCACATTCCGCCAAAACTTCCAGACTTAACGAGCTCCCACTTCTTCTTTCATCAGGGATACCGTCCACAATTTTTTCTACCATTTTCCTTTGGGAAAAATCCCTGTTCTTTCTCATGAAATATTGATGAGATCTAATGAACGAATTCTAGCCTCAGCAACGCCATCTGCAGCCGACGTCACACACTACTGAAAAAAAGGGGTTCCAGGCAAGACTTCTGGAGCTGTATCTGGAATCTAGAGTTTCTTCATCGAAAATAACCCACTGCAGTTGACGTGAAGCAATGGCAGGCTGTGTTCAAAACAAATGAGCAACGCTCGGCGTGTGGATGCTTGCCTTAGTCCCGCCCTAACATCACGTTTCCCCCTACTTCTACCATTTTAAATTATAATTCCCTCCCGTTTTCATTTCGAGCTTGATAATTAAGACCTGTACACGCGATCTTCTGTTGCTTCTTCGCAATTATCGTCGCGGTTACCTACTTAATTGTTTGCTGCCTCTGGTATTATCTCTTCCGTGATTAGCATGATAATCTATTACGTGTGAAATGATGAGTTGACGCTGTCATGCTGGTCCTTGATTACTAGAGCACTCTGGCGGACTTGGAATAAATGAAAGAGCCTGTCTCCTTCTTCGTTTCGCTTCTAGTTACAAAGTCCTAATCTCGTCCTCGTCACATTCTCAAAAATTGTTTTGCCGACCTTCGTAGCGGGGGGTTAGCACAGCGCTCTACGACGTCAGGGGTCCCGAGCTCGAATCTCGATGTTCTCATCCTTATATTCGCGATTGGCCAAAAGTGGCAGGAAAGTAAAGTATAAAAATTCAATCAATCCTGAAGTAAAATAAACCAATGAAATCAATCAAACTTTAGTTGAACCTTTTCTATGCGCAGATCGGCTCATCGTTACTGAACATACGGTTTATAGTAGGATCCGAACCACAGTGCAGTGTGTCTCCGCCGGAGATCGAACCTGGAACCTCCTGATATCGAGACGACAGAGTTACCAGCTAGTTCTATACCCGAAGGGAAAGTTTGAATTTTGTCCCGAGTCAATACTGAATCTAAAAAATGAAAACACACTAGAACATTTGTTTTGCACATATAATCCATCTATAAATAATTTACTAAAGTTTTCCCCGATATTTATTCATCTAGTACAGTGGGATCCACCGTGTAAATTGTCCATCACCATGTTCCTTCACTTTATTTGACCCAATAAGAGATTCAAGAATTAAAATAAAACTCAAAACAAACTGTTGACAACTTCTGCACCAGCATAAATAAAAATCCATAGCTTAAAAACACACAGGATGTAAGACAAAAATTAATGAACATAGTCCTGGACAATTTGCATGATAATACTCATGGATCCCACTGTACCTGACTGTACTTCAACTTATGTACCTCATAAGCGAAACATGACGTAATTTCTTGCAGACCAATGAGAGCTCACTACCGGTAATGGACCTTTCCTACTGCATTTTATCTTGCTTAGACTACAAAACTGAGTTGACTAAAAAGATGAATGTCAAGCTGCTAGTAAAGATTAATAAAAGCGCACAAAAATAAACAATATCGTGCCAGTCGAGGGTTGCTGTCTATTCTTTCGTTGACTTTTCACGCCCAGAATTCTTAGCATATCAATGCCAGGACCTCTCTATTCAGTTCGAGATGGAAAAGATAGCGGCACGAAAGCTAGGTCGTGTTTTTGAACATTCTGTGTCGTCCTAATTGGTACGAGTTATCCAGTCTCGTGTCTGGACAATTGGCGTCCCTAATTGCAAGCGGTTCCCAGACGGTCAAAAGCAGAGCGTTCCAGACAGACAAACAGCCAAAGAGAGGGGGAGAGGAAGAGAGACAGAGATGGACGGGGAGAAGGCAAGAGTAGTACTGTTTATGTGTGTATGCGAGGAGACGATACCGAGCCCACCGTGGAACGAGAACGAGACATATACCTGTAAATCGAGACAAGACCGAGATTTACTGTCCAAGAATCTTGTCTTGTTCGAGACATGAATACATTAGAATTGTTGGGAGGTAATGAGTGTTGTTTAATGTGGAAAAAAATATATTTTGAATTTGTTTTAAGAACTTTTTTTTTAAATCTATTAATATTATTTCGAGAGTTTACACGAAACGAAGGCGAGATCGTGACTCTTCGTTCGAGATCGAGACATGAACGAGAACTGTACTATCTCTGCATGAGAGAGAGAGAGAGAGAGAGAGGTGGGGAAGATTCTGGGATTATCCAGAATTTTTTATCGGGGTTGGGGAAGGGGGTGTTTGTTCGTATTTGGCGGGTATAAGGGTAAATTTACAACTAAAATGGCCATAATTGAAATCTTTGTGAAAAAAATTGGGCCATGTTGAGTTCATTTTGGAAGGGTGTTAGGTGGCGTGTGGATAAATATGTGTGTATGTATGTGTATGTGTGTGTGTGTGTGTGGAGAAAGAGGGGGAATACAAGAAAGAAAGGAAGTAGCGGGAGAGAATGAGAGAGAGAGAGTGATATAGATCTTCCTTTCAACCTCAAAGCTTTCAGACGAAGCATTACCGCAGCAAACAATGGGACAACGTCGACGTAAATTAAGACGAAAAGGTCTTGGTTGGAAGACAACATTATTACAGGAAGAAATTGCCTTATAATATCTTCCTTTCGTGACCAACGCTCCTCGCGCCCTCTGGGTCGAAGGCCCCGCTCCAAGTTTGTTTCTCGAAAACCGCCATTCCAGAGGATATGGAGGTGGTTGAAAATTGAGACAGAGCGCCATCAGTCACTCTGACACGCTATTGGACGCTAACATGCCCTCCATCTTTTGAGAATATGGGCCTTGAACTGGCCTCTTGTTCAACGTTCTTCTACGAAAGTATTTCGTTCTGTGGACGACCGTGTTCAACCATAGTTCAACTCCCTTGAAACAGACACAAATCATGTTCATTCAATTAATATACAACACAAGTCGACACAATTAACTTAATTGTGCCTACTTGTGTTCTTATAACATCAAAGAGTTCAGGGACAACGAGATTCAGAATGAAAATCTGTGTTTTCGTTTGTATTATGGTACTGAATTTCAGAAGACATCATGAGAGTTAGCCTACATACTGTGACGTAACAGTAGATGTCATGCTTTGGGATACTGTTTGGAAGGTTATGGACTAACCTGAATGTAGCCGCCCGGGAAATCACATTTGGGAAATAAACAATATTACAATCTTCTCGTCGATAAAAGAAATCAAAACGGTCTAAAACTTGTAATATCTAATGTAGAGGATTCACGTCTTGATAAATGCTTTCTCGAAGGTTTACCAGTACTTTCGGTTCATTGGGGTCATTCCTCATTATCTTCTATTGGCTAATCTTGACGAAGATACTATTTGGCCATACGAATAAAACTGAGTGATCACTTACCAATTTCTCAACTTTCAGGAGCATGTACGATATTTCACACTAATTGAAAAGGCTGAGAACCTGCGTTTTGATCAGAATAAAGACGATAACGTTCGCAGAAATCGAGCTGGTTTCTATATGCGGACGCGTGTGTCAAATTCATAAGACGTTTTTTTATAGCTGTAAGAAGTTGCTAGAGTGGAAACTATACGTTTTCATTAATACGACGCATTAGCAGTTTACACGTGGGGACGATTTTTTACGTACTAGTAAAAAAAAAAGTCTGTACGCAATGCAACAGATTTGGTACAGAGGCTGTTAATGAATTAACTTTGGACATAAACCCACCACTTATTACAAAACAAGAGTTACGAGCCTATCTGTGAGGCGAAATTTCAAGTCAAAATTCCTCGCGTCCTATATATGGACATTGCACATTAATTTCATCTTCTTGATGAATACGGGGCACTATCCCCCACCCTCCAATTAGATCCACCTGGACATCTTAATGCAGTGGACTTAATGAAGCCCCAATTAACAAGAATAATTCCTTGGGTGGTCAGTTTATAAATAAACTACTTTTGCTTCGGAGGCCGAAGGGAAGGAATGTCCGCTCTCGACCTGCGTGATGGGAAGAAATTAACAAATCCTTAGGTGGAGAGACTCCTGGCATAAGTCTTTGCACCCAAAGAGAACGCTTCTACTGCATGCATGGATGTAAACTGTTCGGGCAACTTCGGAACAGTTCGGATCAATATACGAACGGACATTGCAAGGAAAATGAGGCATACCTTCAATAGGAACTTGTTATGACCACTTGCGAAATTATGAAATTATGCTTTGTGTGTTCAAGAACTCCGATTCTAGTGACAGTTTCGTATTATTGGAACAGCCTTTTTTCTTCGTTAGGAGTATTCATAGAACAAGAGAAATAATTCTGAGGACTCCGTCATAAAGGCCCCAAAGTAGGTATATTATTCCATTATTGGAACTAATGTGATTGGACTTCAACTTCATATAGCGATGTGACCGTGCAGCATTTAATTCGCAACTGAGATTGCAGCCCCATCAGGCAAAACACCCACTAAGATGGAAAATTGATAGAAATTAATAGCTCTCAAGTTCAGGCGTTAGTTAAAGACATATATATACCCATATAGGTATAGTGCTAATCTTGGAAGCAGCGCCGCCAAGGGTCCCGGGTTCGAATCCCGGCCGGGCTTGGTTGTTTGTGAATGTCTATTCATCAATTTCATCATTTCATCACTCATACCCATCTTCGCAAATTAGCCAAGAGGCACAAAACGCGAAGTAAAATAAACTAAATCAATAACAATAACAATTGGAAGCAGCGCCAGTTCGGTATATTTGACACAATCCCAGAGGAAGCCGACATGACACGCACCTGTTTTACGGAGAAGCGCTGTTGTCAGTGTTTAGACATCTATTCAGTCACGGAAACGTTTTACTCCCAAGTATATATATTGTATATTGTATAAAAAAATTAGCATAATACAATAACACAGCCTAGCAAAGATAACGCAATCACGTTAAGAAATCTCTAAAGAAACTGAATTGGTAATATCTGATTCACTCCACGTGGACATGACAAGTTCCGTCATTTCTTGGACTGACGCTATTGGTGGGAAAGGTTTCAGGGGACGATTTATTGCACTCCACGTGGACCTGACATGTGATTGTTAGAGGGAAAACTGATCTTTCGGAACTTTCTTTGAAGTAAAGTGGTTGTCCTAAGAGGACGACAACTTATAGAGGAAAAGGTCTAATATGGGCTCCCCCTTTTTATGTTGTCATTTTCGTGCGAAAAAAATTAATATATCAAACACCTGCCTTTAAAATGCATATCTGTGAAATATATACTTAAATGTAATAGCATGCTAAAGTATAGAAGGTCTCCATTTTTTTTAAAAAAAAAGCAATTTGCAAAAAATGGTAAAATGATGTATTTCAAAATTGTGGTCTAAATATGGGCTACTAGTGGCAATATCACAAAAAAGCAATTAAAATTTAAAAAGACAGTCATTTATCGCTAAAACATTATAAAATTCATATTTATGAATAATCTGTTGTTTTGAAAATCACGCGGAATGGGAAAAATCGAAATTAAGAAAAACATCCAAATAGTTGTTGAAAATGTGATCTCAACATTAGACCTCATGTCATAGCCCATATTTAGACCATCACGCTATTTTTCTTCTTCAATTTATTTTCGCTGTCTGTGGAACATATTTCACAAACAAATCATGGCATTATAAAAGCCGACAATTGTTTTATGTACCGCTAATATCATAACCTATACAAAGCAGATGAGAATTCAGAAAACGCTGACTTAAAACATACCTGCAAAAAGTTTTCTCAGGTCGCAATTCTATATCAGCGTCCAAGGCCGAAACTAACTACCACTTTATCTTGCGAATTGGCGCGGCAACCTTTGTCCTTGACAGATAACCAGTTCCAATAGCCTCTGCCAGGCTGCAGCACCTGGGAGCGCTCCAAAACCCATATTTAAACCTTCGCCCATATTTAGACCTTCTCTTCTATTTTGCATTTGGGTGAAACCGGTCGATACATTTCAATTCAACCGATAGAAAACTGATTTTACCTACATTACGCTCGTTGTAGAGTTGTATACTTTTTCAATATTCTATCTAGACTATATATTCGGAACGAAGGAACTAGACTCACAGAAATTGTAGGCATATTTGCAATTTTTTTTAAAAAAAATTGGGGGGAATTATATGAGACGATTGAAGGACAAGTCCTAAATTTTATGATTGTGATGATAACTCGTACATTGACACTTTCAATTTTGTTGTTGTTGTAGCAACTGCACACCATAGAGAATGGATTGATTGATTGATTGAATTGGTGTTTTAGGCCACTTTATGCACAGTAAGGCTAATCGGGACTGGACCTAAAAATGTGTCAAGTGGTGAAATGCAAATTTATCGATGTGAGAAGGCTTCTTCACATGGTACGCTTCGTGATGACGTCAAGTTGCATTTGAGCGAAATTGGACAACGCGTTTGAAGATGGTAGGTAGACTTTAAGCCTACCATGCTATATTTTCTTGGGACCATGAAAGCCCATTGCTGGCACACACACGCCACCTGCCTTCTCCTTTGACCGCACCATAGCAGAACCAAAAAGAAGGAGGGCCCTATTTTGTTGGTCCATTAATAAGTCCTTCCTAATGCACGGCTACCATCAGGTTCCTGCAGCAGATATTTTCCAGACCACTCTTCCAGTTGGCACATCGTCTTTTAATTCCTTTCTTGTGGGCTTCTGGAAGGAGGCAGAGAGCAATCTCTCAGCTCCAGAAGAACAAGTTTATAACACGTTGTCTGGTTGCACACAACAAGGGCCATGCATGTCTGACCTTGGCTGTTCAAGTTGTTCATGCATTGAGTGGTATCATAAACATTCTTTCGATGCTTCTTTCTTCGAGAAATCCAGGAAAGTCTGTATCTTGTCTCTCTTGCTGTAACGCTCCAGTAATTAAATTTAACTTACGACTTTAATGTTATTAATTCTTTTCGAGAGAAAATAAATAACATTTAAAAGTTAACTTGAATCTAAAAACTGCATTTTCTTCCGAATGCGAATATTCGGTTTCAGTGTCTGACTGCCTCTGTCTGATAACAGGTTGAAGATTATTAGCATTTCCACTGCATCCTATTACATAAAGTTATAATTATTCGTCATAACACCTCCTTGTATATTGTCTGTTAACCAATACATGGGTATTTACAATGTTAAAGAAATTGCTAACCACCACTGTATTCATTAACACAAACATTTATTTGCCATCTATAAGGACCAGTCAGTGGAAAACAGGCCACTCGTATATCTGGACGTGTAGATGCCGCGAAACGAAGGGAATGTACAAACAAAATAACTCTGATAATAAAATACAAAAATGTTTAATAAAAAAAGAGAGATATTTAAAGATCTGAAGGGTCGTGTGAAGTAACCTGTTAAAATCATATGTAGTATAGAAAATCCAAGCAAAACACCAGTAATTCATTCATTCTTAGTAACATTTTGAGTTATTAGGTTTTTTAAAACTGATTTCGTCCCGTTATATTCATGCATTACTGATACTGTTCTCTAATTTCGAACTTTATAATCAAGGGGTCCCGGGTTCTATACCCGGTGGAGGCACAAAGTGGACTTAGAACAACAAATCTTTCTAATTTCGAACACCATATGCTGGTATTTTTAGTTATCATACGAATATTGGAGCATGATATAAGCAAATATATTTTTAAATTATTCAGCTCATATCTAGGAATAATTCTAGGTTTTCAAACTCCCCTGCCCTCAATGAATTTCGAAATTATCCGAATGTTATGTCTTATTCATTATAGTAATACTTTTTTAATGTTTGTCTTTTAAATATTCTGCAGTCTCAGAAAATGTTACTCTTTTCTAGTAGCATTGTTATTGCGTTACCGTAGTTTCCTAGTGCAACCTAAGTTCGCTGTCTCATATTATCAAATTAATATTGGAAGTTTACTGTTACGTAGATGCAACCGGAAGGGCACTGACTTTTTTCTATTGATAAAAGGAACATTTCCGAAAATGTGTTCTAATTTCGATATTCTTCTTTGCATAGAAGAGATCTAAGGAAACATTGGTAGTACATTTCATATTTCTTAAATTATAATCGGAGCTAAGATGAAGTGCTTTGACTGATAAGAAATAAAGGGAAATTGCTTATCCCAAATTTATCTCTTCTTCCACCACTGTTTCAAAATATTAGCAGGTTTTACTGTTCGACTTTGGTTCAAAGCGAGTTTTCTTCATATGTACAGCGAAAGTGGTCACAAAAATGATTTCGAAACGGTACACACCCGCCATCTAGTGACCGGTTTTTGAACTACCACAAGCGGAGCAGGATTACTTAGTTATGACATTCTGCTGAAGAGGCGCTGTAGGCAAACTGAACACGCACGACCAGAGTTCAACTCCTTCGTTGTAAAATTAGCGCGTGTCTTATCCTTCTTTTTATTAATTAATACACATATCGAAGCAGTGAAGTTTAAAATTACAACATAAAGTATTGAAGTCTACGCAATGCGAGGAATTGCTTGTTATGATTAGACCTGGGATTTTTAGGTTCTAAAAAGTGTGCTTTTAGGTTCCTAAAATAGGCTCTAAAACCCCTAAAATAGGTTCTAAAAACCCTAAAATAGGCTCGAAAAATCTTGATAGGCTCGAAAAATCTTGAAGTAGGTTAAAATAAAACTTAAAATAGTTCAAAATTCCTGAAAAATGCTGATTAGGTATAGTCACCGGCAATGAAAATGGGCGTAGCAGCCGTCCCCGCAACCCTCGCAATGCTGGGGGCCCCCGAGCTGTAGGGGCCCCGCTATGTTTTCTCTCTGTCATCCTGAATTTTTTTATGATCCCAGAAATTCAGCAGTTACTGTCGCTTATTTAAAAAAAAGGATTTACGAAACAGAAAGTTGGTTCCCAGTGACATATCATATGACGACGTCTGCGATAATAAGCAGAGGAGCCCGGGCAACTTGACATTATGGGTCTCCTCCGAAATTCAGAATTAAGTTACTTGCTCATAGATGGCAATCGATAGGAAGCTTCTCTCATCTAAAATAGGTTCTAACAAGCAAAGTAGTTTTTTTTAGGTACTATACAACTTCAACAGTTGTTGCGTTTTTGAACGAAACGCTGACATAACTTATTATTTCTTACATACCTGTAAAGGAAAAAAATAGGTTAAAAACTTAAAATACGACGTCTAGTGATGATGTCTTAAATTCACATTATACTTTTTAACCTAACCGTGAATGAATGTAAGTAGTGACAGTGACCTCAACAGTTTCAATTGACTTCCAATTCAAGATAACATATTACAATTATAATACATAATATTAACAAAAATGCAATTATGTTATGTTAACAGTCTTCAGTAGGGTTGTTTGACAGCGTTTGCATTACTGGCGTTTGTGTTGAGTTGAGTTGGTGTTTTAAGGCTAATCGGGACTGAACTTACAGTTTAAAGTGGGATCCGAACCACTATGTGCCTCTACCGGGTATCGAACCCGGGACACCTTACTGGCGTTTGAAAATGTTATAAATGACAGAGAATGTATGAATGGTTTAATTATGATTTTCTACAGCATTATATGGAGAGGAGTGAAGGCGCCTGCCTGATATTCGTGGGGGGCTCCAGATTTCCTTTTCAATTTTTTGGGGGGCTTTTTACCTTCAAAACAATAGTTAGAGCAGTCATCCTCTAGTTACTAATCCGATTACGAAGGTAACAACTGATTTGCTGGAAACTAGAAAAATGTTCTTTCACATCCAGCTGTTCATGCGGTATGCATTCACTGCAATTTGCAGTAAACCAAAGCTTAAAAAATTGAAAGGCAAATTTGAACGTTTTAACCAGTGCAAGCAGCTGCTGAAACATTATTATTTTGAGTTTTCTTTCTGCCTTGTAACTTGCCATAATTTTAGGCATCAGCTTAATCTCAAGACTCTAAACTGTCCATATCACAAGAGTAGTGGTCGGGGAAAGATTGTAGCTTTTCGTACTTAAAAAAAAATCGGAAATTTCTGAACTGAAACGGCTAACTGCAATTAACACATCATTATCCGTAGTAGAGTTCTCCTTAATTTAGAAATTAGGTGATCAAGAACTGGAAACTGGATCCTAACTTTAATATCCTCTTCATATGTAGCCATCTTGCTTTCACATGCTGGAATCTAAATGAGCTACTATGGCAGTACTGAATAAATTTTTTTTAACCTTCTTATATATGTATAAATTAATTAATATGTAGGCCTACGAGCATTACAATTGCCAAAGCGTGCTGATTTTTGCACCGTATTGCAGCACTTAGTTGGTTGGATTTGTATTCACATCCAATAGATGCACAGAGGTTAATCGGGACGAGATCCACAGCTTGCACAGGAATGGCTTCCTGGTTCCTGAATATCTGGAAATTTTCCGTTCCTTTTCGCCAGAGATTGCAACGGACTGTTCCGGCACGTTTAATTTTTGTACTATTTTACTATATTTTTTTTTCAGTGTGAATTTTAATGTTAGCCTAACCATTATTAATTGTAATGAAGCGCGTAATTTCGCGTCTCTTCGCTGTAATGAGACACAACAGAAAAATAAAATAAAGAAAAGCAACATCATGTTAACGAAAGTGAAGCGTTCAGTTTCATGAACATTTCCAACATGTCACTCACCATGTTTTACACCCGAGTCCAGGCACGTATCCAGAGGGGGGGCTTAGGGGGCTCGAGCCCCCCCCGAAAGTTTTAGGTTTACACTAGATAAAATGAGGTTTTTGATTTCTTGTGGTGTGAAATAAAATAATGTGACAATAATTTAAGGAGAGAAATAATTATCGAGGCATGACGGAGAATGTTCCGAATCCCTGTTATTGATAATAGCACGTATCCAAGATGGGGCACAGGGGGCTCGACCCTCTCCCCAGGAAATTTTTCAGTTTACGTTAGATAAAATTAGGTTTTTGGCTTCTTAAATAATGTGAAAATAATGTAAGAAGAGAAATAATTATCGAGGCAAGACGGAGCATGTTGTATACCCCTGTTATTGTTAATGGCTCGAGCCCCCCCTCCCTCAGGAAATTTTTCAATTTACACTAGATGAAATTAGATTTTTGGCGTCTTGAATAATGTGAAGATAATAAATTTATAAATCTGAGAGAAATAATTATCGAGACAAAACGGAGAGTGTTCTATAACCCTATTATTGTCAATAGCACGTATCCAAGGTGGGAATCAGGAGGCTCGAGCCCCCTTCAGGAATTGTTTCTGTTTACACTAGATAAAATTAGGATTTTGGTTTCTT
Source organism: Lepisma saccharinum (assembly GCF_977018435.1). Lineage (NCBI taxonomy): Eukaryota > Metazoa > Arthropoda > Insecta > Zygentoma > Lepismatidae > Lepisma > Lepisma saccharinum. Next base: position 142,189,073 of record NC_139229.1, read on the forward strand.
GAATAATGTGATGATAATTTGGGAGAAATAATTATCGAGACAAGATGGAGAATGTTCTATACGCATTGTTAATAGCACGTATCCAAGCTGGGGTTGAGGTGGCTCGAGCCCCCCCCCCCAATGATTTTTTTTATTTTACACTAGATAAAATAAGGTTTTTGGCCTTTTGAATAATGTGACGATGATTTAAGGAGATATACAATTATCGAGGCAAGACGGAGAATGTTCTATAAAACTGTTGTTGATAATATTGCACGTACTCTTTTCTTGAGCTTTCGGTGTTGTCGCAGCGCACTTGAGCACTATGTAGAAACTTGTCAGCATTTGGAAGCTGCACAACAAAGGTAGCGCCACACGTAGGGCGATTCGTTGTAATTTCTAATCTCTGGAAGGCGGGAGAGGGTACGTTCTTGAATGAGAGAAGGAGTCAACTACTGGCGATATTAACGAATCGTTTTATCTGCGGAACGTTCTAGAATATAATGAGGATGTAAATACGTGGATTCAATTTTTCGGTTGATCTGTACAAAGAATCGGTTAATGAGATTTCAGAGGTAAGTGTGACAATTCATACAGTCGATTAGTGATCAGTCAGCGTACTCTGGTTGCTTTATAATATATAGTGATTCGAAAATGAAGACATTGACGACAATGGAACTTCCGGGGCCTCAGTGTAGCGCTAGCACGGTTCGAGGGCCGAAGAGATCAAAGGTCTCTCTCTCTAAAGTGAATATTTCAGCAATACCGGATATTGGAGTGGTTTATTAAAACAGAAATAAACTGCATAGATCAACTGAAAAGCAAAGTTTTGAGTGATGATTTAGTTTTGCCAGAATTAAATTTCGTATATGCAGTCCGAGAATTTCATGGTATAAAAAAATACTTTTGTTTAAGCCTACTGGGTTCGAAACACATTCAAACACTTAACTACCATAAAGAGACAGCCGAAAATTTTATGATTGTTGAGAAGAGAAAGCAAGATGATGTTGCATATGTAGACATTTAAAGCGGTAATTGCAGGCTCTGCCAGGACCCAAATCAGGGCTCTACCAACTGAGCCACCTAGCCATCCTTGACTTCAACCGATTTTTCGTTAAAATGTCTACATAGTACATGTCCTGTGTATATCAAATTGTAAGGTGTTCCCTGTATAGTGAACAAGCACAGAAAATATAAGAGAGAGAGAAGAAAACTGAGGAGCATTATCACCGGTTGAGGATAATTTTTTCTGTGGTCAACAAGAGCTACTACTTCGAGGTGACAATGACAGTGGCCTAATAAGGGAGATTTCACATCGCGTCGGCTGAAGATTAGGTTTGTGCGACCTTTTGTGTCGGTACGGTGTGAAACGTTGCTGTTGATTGACACATTCCAATCGACATGTATGGCGTGTCCCTTCGGTCTGAAACCTTCCCAAGTCTTGAAAATCCAAGTCACAAAGATGGAAAATTAGGGCCTTGTTAAGGTTAGACGACAGCACCCTTAAGGATCATATCCAAACCTGCAGGAAGAACGCATCTTACTTCAATCTCCAATACGATGATAAAAACTTCTGGTGAGTTGATTTTAAAAAATGTGTCCGAGATCAAGAGAGGCGTGCCCAGGATTTTGGAAGGGAGAGGGGTTACGCATACTATTGTTGGTGGCCAGTCCTGATTTTGCCATTTTTTCCCTGTCTTTGACGTTCCTTTTTTTTTTTTTTTTTAAGAATACTGGGTCAAATGGGGTTATTACCTCACCAAACCTTTCTTGGGCACGTCACTAGAGATAAATGAGTAAGCATTTCATCATACTGGGAGATGAAACATTAGATGTGTTGGGAACGGAAGGGTTTTCACTGTGCATTAATTGTTTCGTGATCCACCTGCATTCCAGAAGACTTCCTTTGTTTCGTGACGATATATGACAAGACAGCGGAAGCTGTGACAGGCATTTTTGAACACTTGTGAGTGCTAAGGCCTGAATCTGAACAATGTGTTGGGTTTCGGCTTTTATAAGAGATGAAAAAATGGGAGGACAAGACACGTTAGTGGTGTTTAGGCTCGAATCAGAGAGAAATATTCGAGAGCTGTCTGCGTCCAGTTCGCAGCCCACAATTTCAATCTCGCGTTGTCGAGTGGATTGTCCATCCCGTGCATGTGTAACAGCTTCGTAAAAACACTCAAAGACGCCATAGATGATTTTATGCCTGATGAGAAGAAATGGACAAACCCACATACTGAGATGGTTCCGGCACAGAGGAGTCGAGTGGTAAAAAATGTTCCGATTTCACGTTCTGATTAAAATGATAGCCTTACAGTGGCAACGATTTAAGGGATAGTTGCTCCCCATTTTTAATTTTTTTACCTGAACATTATGACCTCTTAATGTTAAGCCTTGGCTACCAAGAGAAAGTAAACTTTCCTTACAGCGCCCTCCGCACCCCCCCACCCCCAACCCGTTTTGGAACCCAATTGCCACCTCTGGTCTTAAACACACAATTGTGAGGTTCTTACTATACCACTTAAAAAAATGATTTTGAGCCCCCCCCGAAAGGAATTCCTGGATACGTGCCTGCCCGAGTCCTAATATTCAATTAATTATTTTTCTTCCAGAATGCCACTTTCAGATGAGAGAAGAATAGAAGAAACTATCGAAGGGTCTTAATTAGACGCCTGATACTGATGCCATGTCAATCTGTCATTTGCAACCAAAATTGATCATATGCAGCATTTGATGGATTTAGGACTCGCGATTATGTGGGTTGAAAAAGTGGTATTTTTTGGAATAACTTAGCTGGCAACACTAGCAGGTCGGGACAGAGACTAAAAAACGTCTGGTTACCTTATTACCTTATGTTAAAGTTATGTGTTTAATCCCGAGTTTGGGTAAATGTACAACAAAAATATCGCTTCAGCAAAATACAGAACGAAACGAACGAAAGCAAATTGTTCAAGTTCGTCTCGGTAGATGGCAGACTAGTGTAATGCGCCGCAGCAGCTGTATGTTCTGCCTAACACTAGATGTCTCTTGAATCAAGAATCAGCTTTTGTAAAATGTTTTTCTTTCCAGTATTAAAGTATAATTCATTTGTTTCCAAACTTTAAATTAAATGAAACATAGGAAAGACATACTTTTCAGATACACTTACATATAAACAAGTCAGTCGATGTTATATTTTCCTCGTACGTTTCTCTAGCATCAATTGTCAATTTTTCTATTGATCAACGAAGAGTTATTTCGACAATTTGATTATAGCTATATGAGTTCTCAAATAGTCAATGAGCATTCCCACGTTCGTTTGCCATAATTCGCATGTAATAGTTATTTGGAATGCCCGAATGGCATAGTGGTAGCCGTAATCTTATAATCAAGAGGTTGGATATCCGGTGGAGACATATTGTACCTTGGCTCGGATCCCACTTCAAACTGAAGATCCAGCCTCAATTACCATATCTGAGCATAAGGTACGCTTAAAACAAAATTTGGCAAATATATTTAGAAGGAATTTCCTAAGCAAAGCCGTAAAAAGTGCATTAACGTCAACAGCTTTAATTTGCAAAAATGAAAATAGACGATTGCTTTACAATTTTGGCCTCGGCATTTTTACGTTGGACGAATAATAATCGAGCTACGATGTGATTTGCTGGTTCGAGATGACGGAAAGGAATACTTCGGAATTCAGATGGGGTCCCCTTCTAAAACTACTTTCTTTATGTAAACCTACATGTTCGCAAAGTAGCCGGAAGTGCAGTACATGTTCGCAAAGTAGCTAATTTCTATCCGGAAGTGCAGAACTTCTACTCTTCCTGTTAGTTGTCAGACACCTGGGGACGTTTACAATATTAATTCAGGAACATTGCAACCCAAGGTTTTTGAAATATAAATCTCGGTAAGTAGAGTTCCGAGTAAGTCTCGGCAAGTAGGGTTTTCAGTAAGTCTCGGCAAATAGAGTTTCAAGTAAAGCCTGAATCGCACGGAACTGGATTTGCAGTAGACTGGCTACCCATCTGCTAATTTTCGTGATAGGCAAGCGATGGGTCAGTTTTTCATTTCGGCCAATTACAACATTTTCAAATGTAATATATAGGGGGGTGTAAGGGTAAATTTGGAGCCAACAAAAATTTGGCGTTGGTGATATAGGAGGATATTGAGGAAATTTGGGGGGGGGAGTTGTTTGGTGTGTGTGGATAAATCACTGGTATAGTTACACACAGGAGGGGCTGGAATAGAAATGTAAATATGGGTTCTTGCTCCCCCCCGCTAACACAGCTCTTTGTCATATTTTCCCTGCCTTTAGCCCTTTTTTTATGAATACTGTGCCAAGAGAGGGGTTATGGCCCCCACCAATCCCTCCTTATGAACGTCACTGCACGAGTGTGATTTTGGAAATGTTCATGTCTTTGCATTGCATTATGGAAATTACTGAAGTAATTGTAGCCTGCATCGTTCCATGTTCGAACAAAATGATTTATTAATAGCATTGCTACTGCATAACCACACAATATGTAACATCGTTGCCTTGTAATGAAGAGGCCCCGGATTCGAAACTCGGTCGAGTGGTTCGGATCCCACTTTAAACTGTAGGTGAGTCCCAATTAGCCTTTCTGTGCATAAAGTGTACTCAAACATATTGATTTTTACTGAGACACTTTTAACTACTTAATGAAAACTTTCCAGTTTTTCTTAACTTGTTTTTGGTTATTCATAGTTCAGGACTTGGTCTCTCCTAATTCACCACCTCCAACTTTTCGGTAGAAGTTCTTTAACTGAATGAAACAAGATCCCCAATCGAGTCCTTACCTGCACCACTCCAAATCGATGGTTCGTCTCGTTTGTCAGTCCTGGTGGTTATTTTCAAGACCATACTTTAACATAAAACAGCAAAAACAACACAAAAGAAGAGAATAACACAGGACGATGTCTATAGTAAGGAAAACACGTACCCGCAGCTTCCACGCTTCCAAATACGCCCTCTACCTCCCCCTGTTTGCAGTGTTACATACCCTCTATATTTCGGAGTTTCTGACTACATGACGGGTATGTCCAAGTATTGGCTGGTGGTTTTGTTTCTTATAAATGCCATACGACCGGCACTCATTGACTAACTTCATAAGCTAATTTGTTCATTACTGTTAAGTTTCACACGTGAATATAATCGTACCGAGTTAGGTGCTGCTACGGATGCATAGAAAATTCTGGAAGTTAGCAACACTTGTGGCCAGCCTGGACGAGATGTTCCCAACACCCTTGCCAAAGACGAAGCGGGCCGGGGGTCACTTGCAGTCGACCTTTTTTGTCCTGAAAGAGAAAGGACAGTGACCATGCAAGAACTGCATAAGTCACTCCAAAACCGTGGAGACAGACGAGCAGCTCTCTCTTCCTTGTGGACGTCCGCAGGATTTTTCTCAGGGAGGGGCAAGGAAGGTATTTTTTTTCAGGGGGGCAAACAAGGTACACTTTCTCCAAAAATAGTGCTGTTCCCTTAAAAAAAAACATTGCTTAAATTTGAATTTATGGTGATCATGCAATAATTAACACATATTATTGTGGCTAAAATGAAATTATATGTGTGAAATACATAATTTTTGGTTGACTTTAATTTTTCAGGGGGGGCGGACACAGCCCCCCTTGCCCCCCTTCCGGACGTCCATGCTTCCTTCTAACGGGGATCAGCTGTGCCGCGTTACCGAGCCTCGTGAAGGCTGCAGCGGCTCTATGGTTGCAGCCAATACGACGGAAATAGGGGAATTGAAAAGTCTGCAGATGTAAATATGTTAAAGTAGATAAATTCCATTCCGAGACGTATAAAGGCATTGGAAAACATGAACTTATGATATCAATATTGTTTTTAAAAAGCAACGCAAGCGGCGCTTCCCCCTTCTTTACTGCACACTTCTGGAATTACTGCTGTATTAAAATTTAAAAATGAAAAGTATGGACTAGAAATAAGCTCAGTTATATTTTTCTTTTATCGAGAAGCGAAGAAAACAAACCAACACTCGGAAACCACAGACAAAAAACACTCCTTCGGCAAACTCACAGATTATCTTTACATGGCCAAAGTTTGCTCTGATTGACTGTTCCACAGAATCCAATCGAGGAAAGCCAGTTGCAATTAGAACATGTCAAAACCAGTCAAGCAGCCAGCCAGGTAGCCATCGCTTCCGGTCAGATAGCCAGTTCAGCGAAAACTAACTGGAAACCCAGTTCCGTGTGATTCGGCCTTAAGTCTCGGCAATTACGTTTCCAGTAGGTCTCGGCAAGCTAAGTTTCTAGTAAGTATCGACAAGTAGAGTTTCGAATAATTCTCGGCAAGTAAGGTTTTTTGGTAAATGTCGGTAAATTTCGAGTAAGTACCGAGAAGTAAGTTACTTTCAAGGTCAGTTTGGTAATTCCTTCCTATGCCATAATTGCAAATGTAACACAATTTCGTTTCGAATAATCTAACGAGTTGTTTAGTTCTCTGCAAAGTGCAAAGATAATTTTTAAACACACTTAACGACATATATTGAATACATACCAGTTTCTAACAAATTATAAAATATGTTATACATGTTGCAGCAAACAATAATTTCAAACACTTGAAGTGCTGGAACCCCTAAAACAGGAATGTCGTCGTCTTGTAATGAAGGGGTTCTGGGTTCGATATCCTGTGGAGGAACATTGTGATTCGTATCCTCTAGGTTCAGTCCTGATTAGTCGGTTTGGTTAGTCTATCCGTACACAACAATGAACTTCATATTAAAACGACGTTAAACACACGATACATGACTCCTTTCATATTATTATTGGCATCTGCTTAGTTATTGTTTGAGAGTAGAATCATATTTACACAGACAGCAGTTACAGAAAGCTGCCTCATTTCTTCCAAGCTTATAATTCTAATGTAGCATAATTTAAGGTATGAAATGGAAATTAAGTGCGTAAAATGATTTAACTATATTACCAATAATCTTCAAAAGCTTAAGGAATGTTGCTTGCGTCATCTACACTGTCCCCATGTCATCTTGTTCAGAAACTTTGAAATAGCGTTGTGTGAGAGGAAGAACTTTGTTGCCCAAAAAATTATTTGTGTAACTATTATTTTGTCGTCCTTCTCCGTGGCTGTGCGGTCTAAGGCACCTTGCTTTGGACGGCATGGGTTCGATCCCGGGTTCAGTCTCCGGGGATTTTCGGCCTGTGTAGGGCCGGTGGCAACCCACCATCGTGAGGAAATTGGGGAGCTCCGAGTGAGTAGCGTAACCTGGTCTCGGAAATCTCCTACAACGGCAGGGACTTCGACGTGCTAACCCCACGTCACCCCATTACCGGTTTAAGATCTCCACACCTCTAGGTAGGATTGTGGGAGGGAGATAGGCCCAGGCCCTTTCGAGGGCTGTCGAGCCATGGGTCATTATTATTATATGTTATTATAACTATTATTTTGTCGGTTGAACACTTTATAAAGAGTTTGGAAATATACTGGATAATTTTGCTTCCAATTCTATATTGAACTGCAAATCTTGTTGCACCTGGCAATACTAGTAGCTTATGCTACCGAGGATGTCATTTCTCAAGCCATAGCACGCTACGATGCTTCCAACCAGATGACCAACCAGAGAATCGAACCGGGTTCTCCCGCGTAGTATAGTCTGAAGTCCCAACGACTGGACCGCCTTGGTTCCTTCTTTCTTAATGTATTCGAAATTCAGAACAAAGGAAAAAAATCTCTTACTTTTAAAGGAATACACAGCAATAGCAGAATGCGAACTGCATGCTATGAAAACACGTGTTATTTGTTTATTTATTTATTTATTTATTTATTTATTTATTTAATTGAAACACAACAGGCGCATGCCCAATTACAGTGTTCAATATGGGATGACACCATTACATAAACAAGAACATAACTAAGAAAATTAACAAGAAATATGAATGACGCAATATACATTTTACATTTAAAAACAATTGTGAGAAGAAATTAATTATTAGATTATAGAAGCAAAGGGAACACAGAGACAATACAATAATAAATGAAGCTAAACTGTTGGATATAACCTTACAAGCTGAATGAAAACCAAAATTCAATGAACAAAACAAAACAAAACATACAGAAATTCAGCGATTAGATCTTATGTTACAATTACATTTAAATAGGTCTACGCTTGGATTATTCTTAGAAACTGAATTAAATAACTTGCACATTCTCCTCATGGGTTCAGCTTCGGTCATTTTGGTTCTTCCAAGGGGGATTTGAAAGAGATCAGTTCTGGGCCTTAACATACAGTTTGGCACATAAAAATTTAAATTCGACAACAGATTAAAAGAATCTATTTTACCATTGATAAGCTTGGAGAGAAAAGTTATTTGACTTGTTTGCCTCCTTTCGTCGAGTGACGGAATATTAAAGATTTCGCGTAATATGTTGCTAGGAGTGAGTTTTGGATATGTACCATCAAGTTTAAATAGTAGATATCTGAGAAATTTATTTTGAAGCTTTTCTAATTTTTCGATATCTTTCTTGAATTGCGGGTTCCAAACAAGAGAAGCATATTCGAGTTTAGATCTGACGAGCGTATAATATAGCAAGAGAAATGTTTCCTTTTTTCTAAATTGATGACCCATTCTCATTATAAATCCCAAATTTCTGTGAGCTTCGCTTAAAATGCGGGCAATATGTGATTGGAATGTTAACTTTTGGTCAAAAGTGACCCCTAGGTCGGTAACTATATTCTCACTTTGTACTAACACATTAGAAATAGTGTATGAATGTTGAATAGGGTGTCTGTTGTGGGTGAATGATACAAGTTTACATTTCTTTAGGTTTAGGCTGACTTTATTAATTTCACACCACTGAAGCAAGTTATTCAGCTCTTCATGTAATATTGTACAGTCATCAGCGTTTTCGATATTTTTGTATATTTTAACATCATCAGCAAAGATTAATGTCTCACATTTTGTGAGTAGTTCTGGCAAATCGTTTATAAAAATTAAATATAACAAGGGACCTAGGTTCGACCCCTGTGGGACTCCCGAACTGGCCACGTATTCGGTTGATCTGCAGCCTTGATACACGACATATTGTCGGCGGTTCTGCAGATAGGAAGAAAGAAGGGTAATAAGTGGAGGAGAAAGGCTATTGTTGGCAAATTTCTGTATTAATATATCGTGGTGAACTGTATCAAATGCCTTTGAAAAGTCTGTATATAAAACGTCAACTTGCCCTTTATTAGCTATACTGGGTGCAATGTAGCTTGTCAGTTCGACAAGATTGGTTACGGTTGAGCGTTTTTGGACAAATCCGTGCTGTTTGGGGGAAAGAATGGGTTTAATATGAAAATATATATGTTTGTATATTATCTGCTCGAAGAGTTTTGCTGGTACTGACAATTTTGCAATAGGCCTATAGTTACATATGTCAGCCTTATCAGCGGCTTTGGGAATCGGACAGATTTCTGTTGTTTTCCATATTGCTGGAAATCTCGAAGTTCTGACAGCCAAGTTGAAAAGGGTGTGAAGAGGGTACTTAAGAATTTCCGAACATCCTTTAATTACATAAGGGGGGATTGAATCAGGGCCGGCGGATTTTTTAGGTTTCAGTTTTTTAATGGCTTCCTCAATTTCATTTAGTGATATTTCAGAGATATTTAAGATACTAGGAAGTGAGTTCATGTTTACATTAGGATGAGGATCTTTGTAGATAGATGGTTCTTTGGAATATACGGATTCAAAATACTTTGCAAAGAGATCTTGGATATTTTCATTATCGTCAATGGTTTTATCATTATACTTAGTTGGCTGCACGGGTGGATTTTTTCTTTGATTTTTAATGAAGGACCAAAACTGGTTAGTATCGTGAGCAAGATTGATTTCTGAAGTTTCAATATAGTTTTGGTAAGCTTTACTGATCTCCCATTTTAATTTCGTTCTTAAAGTTTTATACTTAATTTCGTGATGTGTTACATTTCCCATTCTTTGTTTCCATTTTTTGTGGTGACGTGATTTTGCTTTCAGATTTTTAATAATTTCCCGCGTGAACCAACATGGGTAAGATTTTTTAACAGAGGAGCGAGAGCGTGGAACACATTCATTAAAAATGCTTTCGATTATTTCATAAAATTTATCAACGGCAATATCTACGTCTTCGCATTCTTTTATTTGGTCCCAGTCAGCTAATTCGAGTTTCCGATACAAATTAATGAAATCTGCTTTCTTGAAATTATATCGTTGGATGTTTGGATTTAAAGCTCTTTGTTTAGGCATGGTTTGTGTTAAAGTTATTCCTAGAGCCGGATGGTGTTTATCTTCGCTTACCAGAGGCTCTTGGCGAAATATTTTAGTATTTTCAATATTTGTTAAGACTAGGTCGAGAGTTCTACTATTGGCGTTCTGGATGGAATTTTTGCTTTTGAGGTCGTTGAAATCGAGGAAATATTTCAGTTCGCGACATTGTGCGCCTAACGTGAGCAACTCCGTGTTGGAATTTTTAATTTCAGGGATGTTGAAATCACCGGCAATGACCAACGGGCTACCCAGAGGGTAATGTGCAGTTATATGACTAAAGAAGTTCTCGTATACGTCCACGGGAGATGCAGGTTGAATATACACTACACACATGTAACAATCGCGACCAGATTCTGTTTTAAACTTTGTAATTAAACTGCCAATGCTTTGTTCGTGTAAAAGAGCATCGACCATTACAGGATTAAATTTTCTCTTTATGGCGATGAGGACACCGCCACCTAGTGTTTTGCCAGTTTCTAACGTGTTGCGATCTGACCTGAACACGCTATATCTATCGTCGAGTAGTTCGGAATCTGAAACTGAAGAATTTAGCCACGTTTCCGTGCACAAGACCACGTCGTAATTGTTACTCAATACACTTAAAAAGAACTGTTTGGTTTTTGATCGAACTCCTATCAGATTCTGATAAATTATGTTCATGCTAATTATGTTTTTTTCATTGTCGCACAGAGTTTTGGAAGGGTCAGTTCTAGCAAGATTGATTGACGTCTCCACAAGAGCAGGGACACGAACAGGTGAAATAAACTTCTTACCTGACAAGTTGCGCTGGGCGTGGCTACCTTGACGTCCTCAAAGAGCTCGGAGACCGCTACCTCTTGCCCACTTGCTCCCCCTTCCATCCTGCATTCCTAGATTTCCTGGACGAACGAGGGGTGAGGGTTCTTGACCTCCGCTTTCACTTTGCTCCAGGTGGGGACCAACACTTTGGGCATCAGAAGGGTTGCCAGGGTCAGCTTGCAGATCGCGCAGGGAATATCTTATGTTGTCGACCACAAGATGGCGATAACTAATGTACGCACGGTGACCAGCGTTCCGGGCTCGGTGCATATGCTCGAGTAATCCTTGGCGTTCTTTGCGAGTGGAATAACAGAAGTCTTGGTCCAGAAATATCTTCGTTCCCTTCAGTTTGTTGCGGCATCCAATAACTTTTTCTTTTTCCTTGTATCGCAAAAAGCGACAGACGATGGGACGAGGACCTCGGTTACTGTTTGTGTTGATCCGATGCGCTCTCTTGTTGCCTAGCTAACTTCCAGTTGAGGCAGAATTGGAGATAAATATTGTATGTTTCTTTTATAACAAATACCAGGTTAACACGACTCTTCTTTTTGATAAGACCCTGCATTTGCACCATTTCGCCGCTACTTTTGAAGTAATCTATACTGTTTCCAATAGCTTATATTTTACGGCTGTTCATGTTTTAACAAGTATTAAGAGAGGTTCTACTTTAACACTTTGAAACAATAGTAAGCATAACTTCGAACATACACAAAACAATTAAACAGTCTCACTACCAGCGTTAATGTATACAGGTGCACTGCACATGCCAAGTCCGCTCTGCACCGGTCGGGGTCGAGCGCCTCTAGCGGAAGGATTGTAGAGCCTGACCCAAGGTACATAGAGATTAGGTAAAGCCATCCGAAGATTGCCGATCTTGCACGAACGCGTGACGTCACCAGAGAGGGAGTGAGCTCGACTGAAGCAGACGGTCCCTAGCATTTATATGGGAGATTCAGAGAGCGAAAGTATATTAGTAGAGTTTCGAATAAATCTCGACAAGCGAAGTTGATAGTAAGTCCCAGCAAATAGAGTTTCGAATAATTCTCGGCAAGTAAGGTTTTTTGGTAAATGTCGGTAAATTTCGAGTAAGTACCGAGAAGTAAGTTACTTTCAAGGTCAGTTTGGTAATTCCTTCCTATGCCATAATTGCAAATGTAACACAATTTCGTTTCGAATAATCTAACGAGTTGTTTAGTTCTCTGCAAAGTGCAAAGATAATTTTTAAACACACTTAACGACATATATTGAATACATACCAGTTTCTAACAAATTATAAAATATGTTATACATGTTGCAGCAAACAATAATTTCAAACACTTGAAGTGCTGGAACCCCTAAAACAGGAATGTCGTCGTCTTGTAATGAAGGGGTTCTGGGTTCGATATCCTGTGGAGGAACATTGTGATTCGTATCCTCTAGGTTCAGTCCTGATTAGTCGGTTTGGTTAGTCTATCCGTACACAACAATGAACTTCATATTAAAACGACGTTAAACACACGATACATGACTCCTTTCATATTATTATTGGCATCTGCTTAGTTATTGTTTGAGAGTAGAATCATATTTACACAGACAGCAGTTACAGAAAGCTGCCTCATTTCTTCCAAGCTTATAATTCTAATGTAGCATAATTTAAGGTATGAAATGGAAATTAAGTGCGTAAAATGATTTAACTATATTACCAATAATCTTCAAAAGCTTAAGGAATGTTGCTTGCGTCATCTACACTGTCCCCATGTCATCTTGTTCAGAAACTTTGAAATAGCGTTGTGTGAGAGGAAGAACTTTGTTGCCCAAAAAATTATTTGTGTAACTATTATTTTGTCGTCCTTCTCCGTGGCTGTGCGGTCTAAGGCACCTTGCTTTGGACGGCATGGGTTCGATCCCGGGTTCAGTCTCCGGGGATTTTCGGCCTGTGTAGGGCCGGTGGCAACCCACCATCGTGAGGAAATTGGGGAGCTCCGAGTGAGTAGCGTAACCTGGTCTCGGAAATCTCCTACAACGGCAGGGACTTCGACGTGCTAACCCCACGTCACCCCATTACCGGTTTAAGATCTCCACACCTCTAGGTAGGATTGTGGGAGGGAGATAGGCCCAGGCCCTTTCGAGGGCTGTCGAGCCATGGGTCATTATTATTATATGTTATTATAACTATTATTTTGTCGGTTGAACACTTTATAAAGAGTTTGGAAATATACTGGATAATTTTGCTTCCAATTCTATATTGAACTGCAAATCTTGTTGCACCTGGCAATACTAGTAGCTTATGCTACCGAGGATGTCATTTCTCAAGCCATAGCACGCTACGATGCTTCCAACCAGATGACCAACCAGAGAATCGAACCGGGTTCTCCCGCGTAGTATAGTCTGAAGTCCCAACGACTGGACCGCCTTGGTTCCTTCTTTCTTAATGTATTCGAAATTCAGAACAAAGGAAAAAAATCTCTTACTTTTAAAGGAATACACAGCAATAGCAGAATGCGAACTGCATGCTATGAAAACACGTGTTATTTGTTGCCTAGCTAACTTCCAGTTGAGGCAGAATTGGAGATAAATATTGTATGTTTCTTTTATAACAAATACCAGGTTAACACGACTCTTCTTTTTGATAAGACCCTGCATTTGCACCATTTCGCCGCTACTTTTGAAGTAATCTATACTGTTTCCAATAGCTTATATTTTACGGCTGTTCATGTTTTAACAAGTATTAAGAGAGGTTCTACTTTAACACTTTGAAACAATAGTAAGCATAACTTCGAACATACACAAAACAATTAAACAGTCTCACTACCAGCGTTAATGTATACAGGTGCACTGCACATGCCAAGTCCGCTCTGCACCGGTCGGGGTCGAGCGCCTCTAGCGGAAGGATTGTAGAGCCTGACCCAAGGTACATAGAGATTAGGTAAAGCCATCCGAAGATTGCCGATCTTGCACGAACGCGTGACGTCACCAGAGAGGGAGTGAGCTCGACTGAAGCAGACGGTCCCTAGCATTTATATGGGAGATTCAAAGAGCGAAAGTATATTATTACTTTTAGGAGGGGGAAAATATTAATTGTCATCCTCGAAGATGGTATGGAGGCATCCTTTTAATGATTAGTAACATAATTGAAAACGCGATACTTTTAAAAGGGGGCAAAGTACATATGAAAAAATGTATTTTGAAAATACATATTCCTGAAACTTTCTGACCGATGCGCTAGAAAGAAAGTTTCGTCATTTTACAAATTGTAACAAAATTTTAACAAAAACGTTGCGTGCTAAAGAAGAATTAAGGAGTTTAAAAAATAATTGATTAATAGACATAGTTTATTTTACTTCGCTTATCTGTCACCTAATCGCAAAGATGAGGATGCGTGATGATATGATGAAATTGAAGAAAGGAAAGTAGACCCATGCCCGGGCGGGGATTCGAACCTGGGGGCACTTGGCATCGTAAAGCGTTGTGCTAACCACTTCACCACGGAGGTCAGCATTACAAGGAAATAAACAGAAAATGACAATCATATGGCATAAAGGTAAAAAAAAAGGTAAAGTGTTCCCCTGTGCATAGCACCACGCCATGAAGGCGTATAGGGGGTGTGGGGGTAACGCCCCACACTTTCTTGATCCGGTCGTGAGTGGGGGTGATGTGATCAGCATCACGCCCCTGACCGCCTTTACCCCCCAGGGTTTCCCCCAGGTACCCATGTTATTCGACGCTGGGTAGGCGCCGGGGCCGCTTCCACCGTTAGAAAAGTTCCCGGATTTGAACCGGCCGGGGATCGAACCCGGGACCTTGAGCATGGTAGTCAGACGCGTTACCGACTGAGCCACCGCGGCCAAATCATATGGCATATATGTTTTAATATGTGAGAAACATTTGCGAGGAAGTTATTGAAGTAACAAAAAATTATTACTAGACGTTGTGATAAAAATTATTAGGCTAATATATCTGAAATATCGAGAGTTGACCTTGCAGTCTCTAAATGTACTTTTAGGTTTACGCAAAACCTTTACTCAAAATTGCTAGTGTAAATTTATAAGCTATTAAAATTTAAAACTTATTCCTGTTCGAAAAAAGAAACTGCCAAGTCAAATTAATATTTCGTATAAATACATATATTTTTCTTTCATGAGGCCAGGACAGTATTTGGAGGAGACTGTGGCTTGGGAAGGCTATAGCCCCGGATCTCGATCTGCAAAGGGGCTTCCAGTGGGAAAACATCGTCCAGAAGAAGGCGAAATAATTCTTTTTAAATTGCTCAAGAATACAAAGATATAAGTGGACAATTGACAAGCTTAGTCTAAAACTTACAACTGAAATCGTACATGTGTGTGTGTGGTGGGGGGTGGCTACGTGAGGTAACACAGTGGAATATGATTCACAACACTAAATATGTTGGGACAATAGAAATCAAAATATGTTGTAGCTAGTGACGGCGCAATAGAAAAGATGGAGGGGTAAATCATATTTTCCCGGGGTAATCATGTTCATTATTCCGTTACATACGACACAAAAATGCATATTTTGGCTAAAAGAGCATTCAATAATTTATTTATTTTTGTCGTTATACTGGGGGCAGATAAGAGAGAGAGAGAAATTGTCTCCCCCCCCCCCTGTAGTGTGGTCACTGCCTATAGCTGTGCTGGAGAAGAATGCACCAATTAATACGTTATTAAATAAAACATATACTTTTAAAACTATTAATCAAATTATTTGTGAACTATGATTTCAATTTAAAGAGAGCACATACCTGTTTAATTTAATTTGGATGAGTTAACTTCTGAAGCCTGCCATTTCCGAGCCTTCTTCCGGTGTAACTGCACTGCCCTTTGAGCCCTAGCTGCTGCGTTCAAGTGGCGGAACGAGCAGAATACTAATTAAAACAAATATGTGACAAATATATATAAAAAAAACAACGTGTTGAAGCTATTGACGGCGCCAAAGAAAAGACAGAAGAGAAACGTGGAGAGTGCAGTGATATTTTACGGGAAGCAGTCACGTTTATTACACCCTTACATGTACAAACAATATTAAAATGTTCTGCTTTTAGATCTCGCACAATGTCTTTTTCACAAAAATGGGCAATCCCGCATTTTTTATAACAATCTTGTCTTTTCGTTTACTTACGCAATTACCGACTGGAAAGGCTGTGATATTTTAGATTTCTTCCGTTAGTTTTCTGATAATAGTTTTCACAGCTTTCCATAGCATTTAGGCATGAATTCAGTTGACAAGAACAATATAATCTTATTTTAAAACATACAGCAAAAATAAATCCAATGCGCTTAAGTTAATTCCTTTACAACAAACAAAACAGGGGTTCCTTCGTAACACGATTTCTTGAAAACCATTTTACACATTTGAATCAACTTTGTGATAAATTGATTAGAAAGGATGAATCTTAACAGTAAAAGTTGTAACTTTTCCCCTGCTACTATATTTTAGAAGATATTCGTTGTCAAATATCTCAATATTTGAATAAGGAACCAGCCTTTTCCGTGCCGAGCTTCTCGACGATGACGTAATGCATCCACGGACAACTGCGCATACGATCTGCGCCGCCGAACGAGCACCCCCTGGGCCTGACCCACAAGTCTCTGCCGCGAGCTGCGCAGCACAACGCAATAACCAGTGTTACTAATGGAACAGATAGAAAAATCGCTAGTGCGCGCCAGGGCACAGCTGTTACGTAGAGCAAGAACATTAGAGAACTCAGCTCTATCTAACGTTGAGTTTTAAACGTCGTGCATTATAATCAGGGATGGGATTAATATGTACTAACAAGTGGCTTTATATGTACATACATACATATGGACTAAAACTTCGCAAAATATGGACTATGGCATGCGTAAAATTGCCCAAAACGATTCGAAGAAGACTTCTTCATAGTGATTTCAAATAAAGTAAACAATTTATTATTTTACCATTGCATTAATGGACCTGGTGGCATTTTAACTGTTTACTCCCAATAAGTCCGTCCACACTCGTACTGGAACTGCAACGACATGTGATACACGACTGGCACTAAATAACCTGCGAACGTGTTAAACCGTGACAATTAGACCACAATCGCCCCTTCTTAAGCAGTATTATTGCCTCTCTGTGATGGGTGACAGTCGGCTGCCTTTGTTCTACATTTGCAAACTGTGCCGGCTTCCGCAACAGTAACAAGTACATATTTTGCCCTCCGACAATAAGCCGCGCGGCTATTTCTTTTGTCACCCATCAAAGCATGCCAATTTTAACGAAGAAAACAATATGCATCGCATTAAGCAGCAAAAACAGCTTCCTTCATACAATTCCTACAAGAACACGTGCCGGAGCCGAGAGTTGAAATGCCCATGGAGACACATACAGTAAGTAACTCAAAAAAGTATTCAACTCAGCACAGGCCTCACATGGACACATGTACAACAAGCAGAAAAGAAACGTGGATGGAAGTACATGTGCACAGAAGTTTAGTGCATACTATTGAGGTACAAACTACACAGAAAAGATACACCTTTAGTAGTTGGGAGTACAGAAAAACAAAAGACAAGATGCGTAATTGGAGCTCAAGAAAGTATTCAACTGGCATACTTGCGGCATACAATATGTGTGTGTGTGTGACATCCTCAATACCTTCTGCCCCCCCCCTTTTTCCTCTTGATGATATCCTGCAACCGTTGTGGGACCGATTTCACCAAGGTACCCCCCCCCCCCCCCATTCGTCCAACAAAACGCGCTTGAAGTCATTTTTTGTTGAAAATGTGGTGTTTTTGGATTCTTTCTTGGAAAATATACCAGACATTCTCGATAGGATTTAGTCTTGCGATTGGGGAGCTGTTTGCATCCAGCGTGGGGTGTTGTACAATAACCAGAGCTTGGTGTTGAGGGCTGAATATTTCTGGCCATGGTAAAGATGTAGTTGCCAGTGAGCCTCATAATGTTCACTGAGTTGGATATGTGCGCCTTCAAAACGTTGATGCAACGTGTGTGGTCCATTTTACCATCAATGAAACAAAAATCCCCAACACCATTGGCACTCGTACAGCCCCCACACCTAGGCTGACCAGACATATTCTTTTTAAGAGTATTATACTCTTTTAGAGGTTCATATACTCTATACTCTTTTCAATTTGCAAAAATCAAAAAATATACTCTTTTCCTTGCTATTTAATTTCATTCATTATTTTACTTGTAAAAATGCCTTAAAATCCACAGAACGGAAAACGTCAAGATGCCAACAAACTGAAGTACTTACTCCTTGACTCAAGACTTTCCTATGAACAATTTCAAGGGTCATTTTCATATTCCATTAACAAGCAAAACATATTTCAAATTCATTGGAATTTAATGATAATGATTAGGGCTGATCTGATACCACTTTGAACCGATACCGATGCCGATACTCTTACCGATTCCCACCGATACCGATACCGATACTTGAAAATTGCAAGAATTAAAATTTGTTCAAAATATTGATCAATATTGGTGTGTAAATATTCTCCTCCAATTATATGCATCAACATACCAAGAAATTTGCTTTAGAATATTCAAAAATTGCATCAGAATATTAAAATAGATATAGTCACAAAATATAGTTGTTTGTGCAAAATTAGCGTAAAATAAAAAGGAAGTATTAATTTTGCATAATTTCCAGGATAATTAGATTGTCAAGAAGTCGCGCGGGATTTTTGCGGACCCCGTGAAAGAGCAAAATGCATGCGCACCTTCAACCTATAGACTATACTCTTTTTGGTCAACAAATATCTGGTCACCCTACACACCATTACCAATCCCCCACCGTATTCTGTTGTAGCTGCGAGATTTTTCTCATCTAGTTCTCAGTTCTTTTACCGCCACGCAATGATGCGTCCATCTGACGCCCATTGGCCCATTTATGCTTCTTTCTCGTAATGTAATGTAATGTAATTGTAGTGAAATTTGAGCCTAAATATCAAGCAGAGAACGCTGAATACTACTTTTCCACTAACTAACTAACTCTCTAGCCTTCTTAATCCCGAAGGTTCATGGCTGCAGCAACACAGGCCTTCCATCTTTCCCTATCTTGAGCAAGATCTATATAGTCTTTTCCATCCCTACCGATTTCCTTTAGGTCCATCTCAACGTTGTCCCTCCATCTTCATCTTGACCTTCCTACAGGTCTCTTACCATCAGGTTTCCCAACAAGAATCTTGTAAGCTCCTCTTCCCTCTCCCATTCGTGCCACATGGCCTGCCCACCTAAGTCTTCTTGATTTAATTATTCTAATAATATCTGGACATGAATACAAATTATGTAGTTCTAAATTATGTAACCTTCTCCACTCATCTGTCTCCTCATCCCTTTTAGGTCCAAAGATTTTCCTAAGGATCCTATTTTCAAATACTCTCAATTTATGTTCCTCTTTCAATGTAAGGGACCAAGTTTCACACCCATATAATAGCCTACTACAGGCAAAATTACTGTTTTGTATATTTTAACTTTTAGTTTCTTAGATATTAAACGAGAAGACAAAAGTTTATGAAGAGAGAAGTAACATGCATTTCCTGAATTAAGCCTACTTTTTATTTCCTCTTTAATATAATTTTCATTTGTTAGTATTACTCCTAAGTACTTGAATTTGGAAACTGGTTCAAACGAGTTGTTATCAATAATTAGATTTTGATTATTACCTAACACTTGGTTTCGGCCTGTAAGCATGTATTTAGTTTTATCTTTGTTAACTTCTAAACCAATCTCTTTAGCAATTTTGAAAAATATTTTAGCATTATTCTTAATTGTATTTATATCATCCCCTAATAAATCCACATCATCTGCATATGCTAACAAATAGTACTTTCCCAGGATTAAAAATCTAAAAATCTCTAGCTACCGCTATGAATGTTCGAGTCTATAGTTATTTCCAAGAAATTATACAGATTGAAACGACAGTATTAAGTAACTTAGACCTGAAATTTTTTAAAAGTAACTTTCACACGAACTGATTCTGTAATCTATGGGTCCTGAGTTCGCTCCCCGGTGGAGATGCATTGCAGAGATGTACGCGCCCGGCTATGTCGACCTTTGATCTCGTCACCGAAGTTCCCGGGTTCAAATCCCGGCGTGGACATGGTCGTTCATTTTGAGTGTCCTTTCACCCATCACTCATCCACATCGTCGCGAGTGCCAGAAGTAGCAGGAAAGGTACCAAAATAAAAACACAGTGGCGCACAAGTCCAACTTCAAACTGTAGGTCCAATCCCAACCAGCCTATCTGAGCACAATTTTACCAAGACAAAAATATATATTTTTTTTAATAAATTGATTGCCGTCGAATGTGGCATGAGTAGAGAATTTCGTTCGGATTAAGTTTATCTCTCTCTCTCTTTTCTCTTCTATCTGTCTATCTCTCACTCTCCTTTTCTCATTATTTCTTTCTTTAACTCTCTCTCTCTCTCTCTCTCTCTCTATTTCCTCTTCTATCTATCTATCTCTCACTCTCCTTTTCTCATTATTTCTTTCTTTAACTCTCTCTCTCTCTCTTGTCTTTTAAGCAAAATAGTGGACTAAGTTAATTTAACGGTGGGGCTGAGCCCACCTTAGTCACCACTGTGGCGACGCCCCTGCCTTCGGAAACTGCAAAAGAGCGTCCGTAACTCTGCACTGTTTGCGTATGCCGGATGAATCTGTTGTAATAAAAGAAAAGAATCCACTCCCATCAAGTTTTTTACGCGCGCGGTCGTCAAAGGAAGCCTCCTGGTGGATATTTTGCTTCTCTCATTTTATGCAGATCCGCTTCTTTTATATCCGCTACGAAGAAGGAATCAAGGAAGATGAATTCCCAACTTTATGCAGATAGCTTCCCGAAATGGCCACCAGAGGGAAGTGGTGTGTATGAGAGACGAAAAAAGCTCCCGTTTCAGAGAAATTACTTGCTATTTCGGCACTGATGATCTTGCAGATTATTCATAATCTTCGTGAAGCGTAGTAATATTGTGGCTTTGAGGGCAGTAATGCTTTTTCGACTGAGAAATGAAGCCTAAACTTTCTTTCTCACTGACTATATTCTTTTATAATAAATTTCTTTGGGAGAAAGTTGATTCTACGTGTCTAGTGCGATTATTAAAATTTTACATAAAAAATATTGGTATATATTAGGTATACGGACAATAATCTGCAAGCATTAATTTAATTAGAAAATCAATGATCTCTAAACAGTATTAATATTACATCTTCCTTTAAAGGAACGCATCTCGTTCACAGGAGGAGCTACCATACCAACACAGCTCGAAGTTGGTTTCGTTGGGCGGAGGAAGGGATGTGGGAGACTGCTTCTGGAGTGGGTGAAAAGAATTAGAGGGGAGGAATCCGCCTTCGCGCACATATTAAACAGCTATAGGAAACAATGTATCGACTGACCGACCGAGATTCGGGAGCTGCTTTCAGGGTGGGGGTGAATGAAAATACATTTTAATGCATAATTGAACTTTAGCGGACAAATAGTCCTCATCGGAAAGGAAAAGTTGGACAAGTTATATTCTCCCCTCCTCCTTTCCAAAAATGAATTCCTACCCCTTGTTGTCGCAGTGCATTGCAGCGCCTGGTGATAGATGAAGAAAAATAATTTTAAATATTTTAAACATGGACGTCCGCTGTATTTTTTCCAGGGAAGGGCAAACAAGGTATTTTTCCAAGGTGTCAAACGAGGCATATTTTCTTCCAAAATAGTATAATCTACTAAAAAAAACTTCAGTTTGAAGTTAGCATGCACCTGTAACACCCTTATAATAATTAAAAAATTGAGATTTAAATGAAATTTTACGTATGTGTAAAATGTACAAATTTTAGGTTGAAATTTATTTTCTAGGTGGCCGTCGCCCCTCCCCACCTTTCCAGACTTTCATGCAATTAAATGGATACACGGTCAAACAAACACCCGTACGAGAATGGAAGAGAGGACGCCAAATCTTTGACTACGAAGAATAAATAGCATTCGTATTTTTCAAGATCTCTCCGCCTCCCGGCCCCACTTTTACTTTGAGAAAATGGAAGAGCACGGAAACGGAACGTTGTCGTAAGTTTGATATGATGATCTTCTATCTGTCAAATTCCTTCTACAGTTCCCTGCAATGCGAGATGCGAAAACATGCCACAAAAAGGATTAAAGGTGAATTAGTTGCCCATCCCTTCCTCATTGTTGAGCTTCTGCAGCATTACTGTAAACACTAAACAGAGCTGCACGCATAGCTACGCGGAAAACCGCCGCTATCAACAATCAGCAACAAAAGACGGGACCTCGCTCTCTCTCTCTCTCTCTCTCTCGATGGTTCGTAGGAGTGAGTCATCGACTGGAAGCGTTGGCAACATACAAGCAAGGCTCACGACTTATGAGGAACTACCACGGGTCATGGCAGTTCTTTTCGGGAAGCACTTCACCGGAGCTCGCTCACTCAAGCAGCCATTCAAAGGAACGAACGCCAAACTCCTCCCGATGTTGGTTTCGTGCAGGTGAAGTGAAGGGGGTGGGGGGAGGACTTGCTGGAGTTAGCTTGAGTGAAAAGGATTAAGGGAGAGGGAACTGCGCTTACTACTCGACTTCCCACAAGAAAACCAGAGAACATACACAGCAGTAACAATACACGCAAAGCTCACGACTCCTGGAACGAGGAACTACCACAGAGGAACTGCTCGTTCACTCCGAAGGAGCGAGCACTTCACAGTTCCCAAGAGGGAGTAGTTCGAAAGGAACGGTTCGTTCACGAACGACCCATCACTAAAACGAACAGATTTTGTTTTTATTAGTAACAACATCGGGTTATAATTTCCAAGAGCTTTTTCTTTTGAGACTTTGGTAAATTACAAAATAAAGTGTGGGAAAATTGTGTTTAAATCGAAATGTTTAACTATGATACTTTTTCAGACACAAGAGTGCGACTTGTATACACTTTATTTTATTTAACGTAATTGCTACGCAAATGGGACACCTTAAAAAAAAACTCGAGACTAAGAGTGATACAGACATAATCATGAATGGCAAATTAAATCAGAAAAACACGTAACGACATATTATGCACGAAATTAATCATACTGCATTAATTTAATAGTTTATCTCTACTTCTCAATCGCTGCCAAATTAAGCACTTAGATTTGTTCCTTGAAAGAATTGCAATAGAACATGCTAATATAACTTGATAAGTTTAAAAACAAGACGCTGCAAATAGCTGTTGCGCAGCTCACACCACATTTCCCCACTCCAGTCTCCGCAGCGACGTTGGTTCGCAGTGTTGCAATCTGGAGGGAGCGGAATAGTCTGAGGATTTTCAACGAAATTTGTATTTCCTTTTTCCTGGGCTGTTTTCTAACTGTATGAGTACAGAACTTCAACTCACCTTTCGCCAACGACTCTTTTCCTTCTTTTAAAACTTGAACTCCCCGATGGCGCAGTGGTAGCGTCGTCGCCTTGTAATCAAGGGATCCCGGGTTCGATTCCCGGTGGAGGCACAAAGTGGTTCGGGTCCCACTTTAAACTGTACGTCCAGTATCGATTAGCCTTACTGTGCATAAAGTGGACTTGAAACAACAAATCAATCCAATCCAATTTTTTTTAAAACTTCAGAAACCATCCATTTAGATACTCCCGTGGCAGCACTTGTGGACTCGACAACATTATACTTAAGTTTTTGTAACTACTTCTGATTTCGAAAATATGTTGCAACATTGTAAACAATTTATCTGGCCTGTCCTCTAAGGGGCTTTCGAGAGCAGATTGTGGATTTCGTTGGACTCGGCATGATTTGATTTTTGCATTTCAAAAATATGCAGCCAAGAGTAAAGAGCAAGAACATTTCAGTGCTTTAAAAAAGAACACAGGCAAGCGTGTTATCAGATTGCCTTCTCGTAGTGATTGTTATACGATAAACAAAATAACCCCCACCCCCACTCGGCTTAGAAAAAAAAAACAGGCCACTGCTCGATGTCGCATTCAGAAAATGAAGTCATTCGCCCAGTAGTTTCTCTTCGTTATAAACGTTAACGCGCGTGCGTAATACTACAGTTTACGATCCGCGCACCTCACGCATTTTCAAAGACCGAATTAAATCAAATGAACCACTGATAAACTGATATGAGCTGGCACCGACAATCTACACAGTAAAAATAGTTTGTCATATTTGTTTTAGCTTAATTTTGATGAGTTGACACCAGTCGTAGTCTCAAGACCAGACCAGTACGTAGAAAAGTGGTAGGAAGGATGACGTAATAGAAAGTGCTCCGCAGCGATCTGCGCATATCGGGACTTAACTTGTCAGGCTATAGTTCATATATTTAAATGCAGATGGCAGATCATCTTTAATATTGGCAAAGTGTTTATGAAACTAGAGTGATTGGTATTTCTGAACAAGTTCTTTTTCTGTTTTTGTTATGTTAGAAGATTTTCATAGTTGCTAGAATAGCTTGCTACATTCTGTATTTGAATTGGAAGCATGTTATACATGTTTCAGAATCTGTAGAAAAACATTGGAAATATTGACATTTGAGTGATGGCGACCTTTAAAATGGTTCTACCTGCTCTGTACACCCAACGACGAAAGAAACAGTAGGCGAATTGTCCACCACCATTTTCATTCGGCCTGAATTACACAATGTGATGACAATGAATTGAAATAAAAACGTCATTAAGCAGAGAGCAATGCCTGCTTCGAACCAACATAGTTTCATTCCTTAAAACAACACAGGATGTAGAATAAAAAAAATAATGAAAATAACGGTGGACAATGTGCTTACCATAATCTTTGCTGTTGACTGTACCTGAAGTATATCTATCTAATCTCCTATCAAGTAGTGCTGGGCATAATCGAATTATTTGAATAATCGAAATACGATCGATTGTTGGAGAAAGTAATATATATGAATAATCGAACGATTTTGTGGAAATTAGTGATTTGAAGCGAATTATGAAATATGAATGATTTCAGGGCGATTATGGATGATGAATGATTTTAAAGCGATTATGAGTGATTTTGAACTGAATGAATCGACTGTGCTTGCGCATGCCCAGTGATCGAAACTATATAAGGAGCGGTTTGCTGGGATGACATCATTCGAGTGGAAGGTCTTCTACTGATAAGAACTTACCTTAATATCACGCTGTTACGTACTCAAGCGTGTCGCCTGAGTGGTCGAGGGCGTTTAATGGTGGTCTCCTGATCTCATGACCAGCGGTTCCAGGTTCGAGCCCAGGCACATATGTGGGTGTTCTCCACAATCTGTAAAACAGTTCCATGTAATGATCCTCGTCGTGACAATTGACCTAAATTCGGAGCAAAACGACGAAAAGTAAGTGAAATCACAAGAACCAGTGGCGGCGATTAGGAGTGTGCGGGGGCAGTTCTACCCCCACTCCTTGCCATTTTTTGGCCCCGCACTATGACTTCTCAATGTTAAGCCTTGGGCTTGAATACCAAGAGAAAGTAAAATGTCTTGATAAAAAAGGTCGAATATCTCGAATTAATCGATTATTTTAATCGATTACCCCCATCATGCATGAACGATTACTTTTTGAGATGACATGCTACTTAGTTCTAAAAGCTTTTCGTTTTGCAATGGAAGTATTTTCCACTCCAAGTACTGTCCTCAGTCTTACAGGAGACCAATAATGAAAAGTAAGAAAAAAGAACAATTCACAAGGAACTGTTTTCTGCGAGTGATTGAAGGCATGTCTCTTGAAGCATGTTCCACGCGCGTCTCCTTTTTACCAACAGTTTCCTTTTCCCTTCCAGAAGGAGATTCTTGTGCACAAATACGGAATGAATCAACCAGTTTTTCTAAGTGAGAGAGGCTGTGTTTCCCGTTTTCTTCTTTGCCGTTGAGGTATTGCTGAAGTGAGAGAGGAGGAGGAGGAGAAGGAGAGGAAGATGCCTGCCAAGGAGGACTAGATTGTTCTTTTATTTCTCGTTCTCAGGTTTCCTGAATTCAAAATGGAACAGCTCGTTGAGGTGAGCCCTAACTCATCCCGAAGCGAGGCAGGAAGACAGGTTCACTCCAGACCGCAATTGATTCATGCTCCCAAGGTATCACTTGACGAAAATTAAGTTTCCGAATTCTACTCGTTTTATGGGGACCGGCGAAAATGAAACAGAAAGAAAAAACTGAACGAAGAAGAAAAAGACGAAGATGCTGCAAAGGGAGATAAAAAAAAATGCGAATTTGTTCGTCTAGGGGGGAGGGGGTGGGGACGATGTGTGGAAATGGAATCTTCAAAGAAGAAGAGGTCCCCTGAAGCTCCGAAAGCGAAAAAAAAAATCCTAGCCTCGAGAAAGAATTGGATCTGACTTGGTCAGAGGGAAACGACAGATAGTAGAATGCGGAATGATAATGTATCAAGCCTAGGGGTCAGCTGCTGAAACTGGGTAAGGATTTCAGGGGATACTTGAGATGGAGTGAGAGTGGATAGATGTGATGGTTGAGAGGACGGACATATCTGTCTCTCTCGTTTTTATGGACTGTGAGAAGAACGGAAAGAGGAGCGTGTGTGTGTGTGTGAGTGCCGAGGTCTTTCAATCGTCCAATCCCTGGCCACCGTGGCCTGGGAAACCTTTGCTAACGTCCTGCTCATATTTCACGCATGAACATATGGCCCTCCTTGCTCGCTCTACGTAGAGGAAGAGAAATGACTATGTGAACCAATAAGACAAGTGCAGTGCGATAAACGTGAACAAAACCGCCACGACGTACAAGTCAGTCCAGGTAGCAAAGTAAGCCGCAGTGGTCAGTAACTTTAAACAGAACCTGAGATTTATGAACAGCTGTGTTCATGAACAGTCAAACACCATCAATATAAAAGAAGTCGCACCTCTATGGTTTTCGTTTTTAAAAAAATACGAGGGGTGATCATATAAAAGGTATAGTTGAACTGGAATCAATAAAATATGTGAGTGCGCAGTGACTGTTTAAAATGGCTGTACCTTTGAAGAATTGGTCAAGGACGGAAGTGAGAGTTGTGAACGGTAGGTCGGCACCACTGGTAATCGATATTATTAATTTTACGCTACAAAAGTAATAAACTATCATGTTGATAGTTAATTACTGAAATAAAGTTCAGGTAATTAACTTTGTAGCAGAATATCTAAAAGAAATAGTTAGTTCAAGGAATTGTGCCGGAGCCAGGTCATAATTCTATGTTTTCGTATCGTATCACTTAAACCAAGGAATAAATGGTTCTATAAATTTTCAAAATTACAGAAATAAGACTTATATGTGCGAGATGGCAGAACGATAGCTGAATGACTAAACTTTTTCCCAACTCCAAAACATCTCCTCGAACACAGTGTGTGTAAAGTTAATAGCAAAATAGCACAAACTTTACATTTCAATCTATTTAGGCTGCGAAGTGTAAAAGAAGAATGAAGAAAAGCAGCCCACTTGATAGTCACTTATCTTGTAGGATAGGAGCAAGGAAGGAATATTCTTTACAAAGGCTGTTTCAGTTTATTGGCCCTCCCAGTCTTACTTGCAATTTTGACTTCATTATAATGGTTAGTGGAAATTTCAGTGACTGAAATGAAGTTATGTGTGAAGTATGTAATTCTAGACTGACACCATTTTCTGAATACTAATGATTGAGCCCCACCGAAAATAAATCTGACCACCCTCCTGTCTCGATCCGAATTCAGGACATTCGAGTTCGAGGTGCTTCTTCTAATGTGACTTTTGGTTGGTCCTACCATAGCAAGTGGAACCTACGCATACACCTTTATGATGATCCTTCTGCAGAGAATCGAACCTGGGACCTTTAACCGTTGTTAATACGTAAACAGCAGTAACCGATCCAATGTTGTACGATTTGACATATCAATCTAAGAACAAGAAACGAAAGTCGACGGGAGCGTATTTATGTGTGTGTGTAAGTACCCCATTCCCAGCGCCCAATTCAACCCCTCCGAGTTATTTACGATGGAGCGGTTTGGAGCGATAAAGAAGGCGATGGTCACTTCACCTGACAGGGATCAATTCATGCAGTATATCAATCTCTCCCCTTCTCCCACCCTTGGAGAAAGAAACTAATTCCTTCCCTATTTTCTCATCACCAATAGCAATTCCCGGGTAGGAATCGCTAAAAATAATTCCTCCCCAAAAAACGAAATAATTACCGGGGGAGTTTGTGGCTGGAACCGGTTGGTTGGTTGACTTCTGCTATCTAACCCCCTTCCCCCCAGCCCTTTTACCTTTCTTTTCTCTCCCCAGGACGAGGACGCACGGTGGGTGGGTGGTGGAGGCGCCGGGTAGTGTGGATGGAGAAGCGAAAGAGGGGAAGACTTCGTCAAAAATTCAATTAAAGCCTGCTGACTGGAAATCATTGCGAAAGGTCCCCCCGGTGGAACTCTAGAGGCTCCCGTTTAGGAAAGGGATTATTGTTTTTCGGTTTGGCTCTAGCCTGTTGCGGTCCCTGCTGGGGAAAAAACTGAGCGCTTCTTTCAATGCGCATGCGCGTGTATTTAAAAGGCAGGGACAAGTCCTGAACACCGTACAGCCTTATGCATTCCACCGGACAAAACGAGACCTGGCAACACGAGAATGTTAGGGGGTCTCAAGGCCGCAGGGTTGCAAGCATTTGAAAGTTAGGATATTCGAATCCCAAACAGCAATTATTCTACAATGTAAAAAAGTCAACAAATCTAAAAGTACATGTAATTTACACAATGTAAACATCGACATGGATAGGGCATATCGAACGAATGACCGATGGAAGAAGGGTCAAAAAGAAAAATATTATATATATATATATATATGGAGACCATTTGTCAAGAGGCCAGTAGATTGACCCAAATCCAGATAGGAATCTGAAGTTGGAAGTTATATTAGAATAATGAAGATCTCAAATAGGAAGAAGGATGCCCAGGATAGAATTAAATGGAAGAAAATTGTTGAGCAGGCCAAAACTCATAAAGAGCTTTAGCGCCAAGTAAGAAGAAGAAGAAAGATAGACACACTTCTTCTAGAAGTTGGCAGGTGTTGAATGTGTTTTCGTGTTCACTAACATGAACGAAATCTAAATGCAATCAAATGGTCTAATATTCAGTTCTATTACATGTTTTGCAAATGTCCTAGGCGGTGGGGGTTTTAAAAGGTTGGGAGGGGTCTCGTCAATCTTAATTTCAGAATAAATAATATTATGTATATTTAATGTAGTATCTAAATATTATCGCAAGATATACAGTATTACCATTTCGTTTGCAAACCACAGTAATTAAGACTTTTGCATGATGAAAATTTCTTAAAGAATATTTTTATTATTAGGCATACAACCTGTGTCGGCAATTGGGTTCAAAAACTGCGGGGACAAGGTGCCAAAATTGGGAGCGCAAGAACAGTTTACTTTCCCTTGGTACATAAAGTTTGTAACGGTCGGATTGACCATTACTGGTTTTGGTAATTGCTGGCCAGCTACAAGGTGTAGGGTTAAGTAATATGTTTCCATGAGTGTACTTTTGTTATTTCATGTAAGTGTATATGCTTATTGGATTGTGCTTTGCTGGATGTTAGATTCCCCTGTTTTTTACCTCCCCGGTTGGGGGAGCTAGCTGTCTTTCAAAAGACCGTTGCAGTGGAATTTTCCAACGCTACGGGGTCCACGTCCACGGACGTTTACCCCGACTATAAAAAAGGCCAGTGGGCTTTAACAAAAAACAGTGTTTCCCCATTGATCGACGAAAGAGGAACGTCTCCTCAAGTTTAGTCCACTTATGGTGGCTAGACTGGATATAATAATGTAGCATTTGGTTAAGCCAACCCCTGTTGCTGTCCCAAGTCCCCTTTTAGAAAAAGCTTTGAATATGTGGATATTTCCGTATTGAATAAATGATGCCCAAAAGAAAGATTGAAGGCGTAAGGAAACGCATTTGTAAGGAACGGAATATCATTTAAGCTGAGGGTAGGCCCGCAGAGATAGTTATGCTAACTCTGCGGTAAAGGAAGTGCCGATGGTTAAGCCATAGGTGGGCAATTATGTTGATGTAGAGATTTGTTAATTTGGTCTATGCAAGACACACATGGAAACGCAATGTAAATATGTATATATATAACTACGTATAATAAACCAGTATATCGTACTAGAATGTTATGATTCAAAGAACTACGGTACTGTCCATTTTTAACCAGTTGTATATTCACTTGCTGTACATGTGTAAACGAACCAGGGACATAAAAATATAAATTGTTATGTAAAACCCACCTTTCGTAATTCCGGCGCAAATATAATCTACTCGCTTGGCACCCAGGGTGAGGTGAAAGGAGAGATTAAGGGATTAAAGTAGGAAGTAATACAGAGACCCGGATAAAACAAGGGACGGCGGGGCCGAACTTTCACAAGTTTCAAAAGTGGCAAAAAGTGGGGGCACGCCCCCCCTAATCGCCGCCACTGTACACAACCAAACATATGTCAGGTTCTTTATTCGCTTCGGTGACCTCCACCACGTTACAAGGTCGAGTTCTTTGTATGGGAATGTGTGCTCCTTTGAATGCACCTTAATTTAATTTTATCGTTGCGATTATCCTAAAACGGCAGATAAGCGACATAAAATTAGATACATCAATATTGCTATTTTAAGTCTTAAGGTGTCGAACAGATGGAGACTCTGAATAGAAAAATAGAGAGTTCCGTCTGATATTAAAAGTGCTACTTAGACGAAGATTCCAATAGCTAGAAATAACAGTTGTAATAGTCGCCAGCAATATAACTTTGGTAAAAATTAATATTATTCAACAATAGTTTAGAAAACTTGTGGCTCTGTAACTGTCCTAGACTTTGATCTTAATGTATTAAGAAATAAAAGAATACTAGGTTGTAATGGAATAAGAAATATAAACTAATGGATCTCTGAATTTGCTTTGAAACCACGCATTTACAGTACCTAGATAGATAACAACATAGACTGCAGTGTGACGTAAGTCTTGTTTACTGGACGTAACAAGTGATGTTTTGTTACTCAACCATATGACCAACAACGGCGAAAGTAACACTGGTATTATTAACATGATGAAAACCACGCATTAACCTGAAACAGTTTACTGTAATTTTTTTATCCCATTCAGTAATTATTTACGGAAACGAAGAGGTATTTGCAGAAATCAAAAGAGGATAAGTTTAGATTTTTTTAGGGAGGAGCCAGATCCGAATATACGTATATACAGTATGAATGTATATGTAATGTGTGTGTGTGTGTGTGTGTGAAGAAATTACAAAAAAGTTGGTGTTTTTATTAAGTTTCAGATTTTATTTCATTCTTGCTTTCTATTAATAATGATCAATAAGATTTCATACTTTATTAGTGTTGTATTCGTGTTCTATCTTTATTTTGTACATGTTACTATAAGGCTCGAACTTCATTTTTTTTAGGGGAGGGGGTATATGGGAATGTGTGGAACGGGAACACAGAGATGGTCAGAAATACTGTGAAGTTGATTGAATAAGGTTATTTTACATTGTTTTTCCGCAAAGTTTGTCTATTCGTAACGATGAGGGTAAGCGATGATATGGTGAAATTGATAATGCATCAATAGTTATAGGGGAAACTGGCCTGAAATGACATACTTTTTGTAGAACGCCTAAAATAGGACAAGATTACAGATTAAAAAGCTGATTTATTGTAACCCATTCTTACATTCTTTAGCTACAATATAAAAATAATTAGAATGATAATCGTTTGAAGTGCAAGATGCAATTTTCCAAGTACTGAAATAGTACGCTTAAAATGACGTAGTAGTGATGGTAAAATGACATTACTATGTAATTTTGATTGAATTGTTGTTTTAAGTCAACTTTTTGCGCAGAATGGCTAATCGTGACTTGACCTACAGTTTAAAGTGGGATCCGAACCACTATGTGCCTCCACCAGGTATCGAACCCGGGACCCCTTGATTTCAAGGCGACGACAGTAAGTATAAGATAAATGTTTCCACATTTTTACTACGAGTAGGGTAAAACATACTGTAATATTAGACTTATCCGTAATGTGTCGTTTTACCCTACAACATGAAAAGAAGTTATGAAGGGTTTTTCTCAGACGCCAATAGAACATTCCACGCGACAGTACATTATCATTTAAGCCATTGAACACTATGCACAGAAATCCCTATTGTTAATCCGATAGTGTACAGTTTAAGATGTGCAAATACATATCCCGTTGCTTGCAAGAGAAAACTTCACCACCTACTTTTTCACAAAATTACTTGCCAACAACAGCACACTCGTCGTACACATTGGCCATTTCACAGGTTCCAGTTTTTTTTACACTGTGCATCGGAAGGACTGAATTGCCCTTGCCTGTACGTAGACCTTCACATCTGAGAAACACGCACTAGGTATGTCATTTTACCTGAGTGTGTCATTACAGGCCACATTCACCTAGAACTGAAAGTACTCTAGCCTACCTCTCTACACAATAAAAAGCATTCATTTATGCAAGAACAAAATTTAAATTTTTACAAAGTTGAAAAATCGTCTATGTTATTTCCGTGGCTTCTTATAGGTTCACATTTAAATATTTCATGGTTTGAGGGGGGCATGGCCCCCATTGCTCCTCCCCTGGGTACGGGCTTACTAAAAATTATCGTTTTACTAATAGAAGTACTGAAAAAGTAACTCGTTACTGAAGCAAATGCCGAAAAATTAAAGAGTTTGTAACGAGATTGCTGAAAAAGTAACCCGTATGTAACACAAGTACCGAAAAAGTAACGCGTTTCTAACACAAGTACCGAAAAAGTAACGCGTTATTGACACAAGTACCGAAAAAGTAACGCCTTACTGACATAAGCGCCGAAAATGTAACGAGTTACTAACGCAAGTACTGAAAATGCAACGCGTCACTTGCCTTACGTTATTCCACAAGTCGATAAACCTTCAAAACTTACAATCGCTTTACACAGACAATTTACCTGAAAAAACGGGAAAACTAGGTTTTGAACTAACCTTATATCTGCAGCAGAAAACATTCAGATCGATTTCAATAGAAAGGTAACGATGCAAAGCGACACAGTCTAGCATTGTTGAAGAGCAACATCTATTGTTGCCTTTACAATAATTATCACTAAGCAATAATCACCAAACCCCCTGCCTAAAAAGAACTGTCATGGATTAGCTGAACTCGAAATTTGCAAGTGGTCACTTGATTAAATTTTACTTTATCGACCGAATATCAAATTTGCAAGTGTCAAAAATGTCAGTTTTGGAGGTAAGAAGCTCGCTAAATAGAATATATCTGTTAGTTGCTACCAGTGGCGGGAGGGTAACGGTTTTGAAACTCCAAAATATGCTCGTCTCAAAAAAATAATGTCGTCACAATTTGTTAACCACAAATTTTATTGTTACCTAGAAATTCTCATATCAAGCAACACTCTTGACGTACCAAGTGACGGATTTGTATTCGTAGGTCGCAGGTTCAAGTCACGCTGCTGGTTATCCTGAGTATGGTTTTGTGTTGTTTTTTTAACTGCCATTCCAAATGGATGCTGGGGTGGTGACTTTAACGAAGGCCAAGAACGAGATAAGTCTCAGTCTCTCGAAACTTTATGGAGATCTCTTGTAAAAATCGAGACGAGGACGAGACCAGACCATTGGACAATCATCTAGGCGAGACCGAGACTTAGTGTCCGAGATATTGGTATGATTGAAAAATTGATCTAAAGAAAATTTACTTACTATGAGATCTCTAAGCAGATATCTAACTGATTATTTATAGCAAGAGTTGCATATTTTCTTTATAGTAATTACGAAGTCATTCCATCAGTGGCAAATGTGATCATGTTCTGCGTGGTTGCACACATTCAGGACAAATCTAACGTTTTTTTAAGGGCTCGTAACAACGTAACGAAGCGTCAAACAGGTTGAAATCTTGTTTGCCTTAATGACGTTGTTAATATATCTGCTTTGTGAAATTTTGTGCAGTGACATCTTGTGTATATTGTTTACGATAGATATGTCTCGATACTCGAGACGAGATCAACATTTGCCTTTCGAGAGTCAAACGAGACTAAGATTCGGTAAATTCTCGTCTTGGCTCGTCTCATGCATAATCGTTCCCTTGCTTCTTTCTCCCCACATTTTACAAAGTTTTTCAATACTTTTACTAGAAAGAAGGATTGTACTCACTTATCGGTGTCCAGAGCATGTTTCCTTATTATACTCATTTCTGGATCCAGTGGCGTATCCATGCAATGAAAATGTTCCTAATCTGATGTTAATATTGCCATGTTGAGAGATTAAGCATAAGTGTTTTGGTGTATTAAAAAAACCATGTGATATATATATATATTTTTTTCAGATCCCAAAGACCAAAGCATGTTCCAATCAGACTTTCAGCTTCCAATCAGCTCAGGACCAGTGTTTCAGGGGCCTCCTACGCGCCTCAGAACACCTGATGAAAAGCTGCGAAATGTTTCCCGCGAAATCAAGACTCTTCGACCACCTCGACGCACAAATTGGTGCGTTTGCGAGCGAGGGCGCTGGCTTCAAGAGGAGCAGGGTTGCCAGGTACTTTGCGTCGCCCGAGGTGAGCCACCCTTTGGACTACAACGCGAGCAAACCGCGAGCAAACCGCTTCCAGTGCAAGAACGTGGCGTCCAAGACTTTGGAGTTGTTCAAGCAGCGGATTGACGGCGCTACCGAATGCTGCGATTCTGGAAGTGACGTCACCAAATCCAAGACCTCCACTGCTGGTGAGAAAGAGGGTCACTGTAGCAGGCCATCCGAGCCTCAACTGGTAAGGATGCTTCCTTCTTGTTTCTGTACCGCTCGATACGTAAATTTTTCAATGCAGATTGTCCTTGTTCAGGTAAACTAGCCTACTCGGTAGAGGTAGCGAGTTAAAAAGCGTGTGCCACTTTATCGGAACGGGACTGTATATTGAAAGATTCTCTTGGGCTATCGACCAGGTGAGTTGTGGAAAAGTGAAGATGAGAGTGACGTTAGCTCTCGAAAGCTTGAAACCTTTTCCACAACTCACCTGGGCGATAGTCTGAGATAATCTTTCCATCACTCATTGCCAGGAAAGCTTCAAGATTTGCAGGACTGTAATTTGTTCTCTGGTTTGGATTACATTCTGTCACCTCGGTAGCCGAATGTGTTGAATGATCAACCCATGATTCCCCCAACAAAGGTTCTGGGTTGGGGTTTCGGACCACGGTTCCTTTCCGACTTCATTTTATCATTCATCATTCATGATTAAGCAAGTGTGACACAAAAGCGACACACAACAATAGAGTAAGATAAGAATATGAAGTATCCCTCTCTAAACTGCAGGTCTAGACCTGATTAGCCTCCCTGAGCATAAAGTGAACTAAAACGACAAGTTTTTGACCTCAACGTGTGTTTTTGATCGACCTTTAAGCTGAGATAGGGTAACCAGGACGTAACTTGCAGTAACAAGCAAGGTTCTCGACCAAAATCACCTCCCAGTAACTTTGCAAGACGACAGCTTCATTAGAGAGACCCAAACTTAAACAAACCCACTCCTTTCCTGCACTTCAATCTTTCGGTTGAAATTGAGAGCTGTCTGCTAGCCTTCACTTGCCTTGACTGACCAATAGGACATCATCATCACTCGCTTTTTCTTGCATTGTTACAGAAGAAAGGAAAAAGCTACCTGAGCGCCATCGACAAAACCGAGGAGAAGGCGTCCCACTCCACAGACAGGCAGGACCCGATGCTGAAGCTCCTGGCGCTGGCGTCGGAGCACGTTCTGGAGAAGATCTGCAAGAAAGTGTACGAGGGGATCCAGAAACTCATCGACGACTTCGAGGACCAGGTGGAGTCGTCGTCGCTAGCCATCGGCCTCCAGATCGCCAAAAAGCTGGTGAGGATGACGCACCCGTCCCCCCAGGAGGACGAGGAGTCCAGGAGGCAGGCGGAGGAGCTGCAGAGGAAGTTCCACGCGGATCGGGAGGCGCAGATAGACATGGAGGTAACCGAATTTGCAGACTCGGCTTCCGAGAGGTTCTTCGAGATGGACAGGGCGTTCGTGAGGACCTCCAAGGAGTTCATGGAAAGGGCGTCCAACATCGCTAGCAATCTGCACGAGTGGCAGAAAAGGAGGAAGGCTCTGACGTCACGCTGTAGTGTCAAGAGTGACCTGAACAACGCTTCGTCGCACAAGGTAAGTCAACAGTGATTGAGTGTGGTGTGTGGCAATAACTTCAAACTGCTGGTGTCTGTTAGTACGACTGTGGCCGAGCACGTTGAGTGGTCGAGTCACGATCTCACCTCTTGCTTTCAAAACTGAATTGTTTCCATGGTTTTCCTTGGCATGACCATTGGCGTGGCCAAAATATGAAAATGATGAAATCTCGCATTAAGAATAATTCCTTATGATTACTATGATCACTATATCATCATGTGGAAAACTTAATATGGTGTAACATAATGATGATCACTTCTACAGTTTGTATTCCTGAACGAGTAACATTTTTTATAATTACCGTATGTTACACAATATTTCGGAAATTGATGGCAAACTTTTGAGTATATTGTTACATATCCAGCATCTTCTTTTAGTAAACATAACTCTGCCATCTACTGGTCACCACTTTAAGTACAGATTAAGAAGTGGACAGTGAATAAGATCATACATAGATGCGATATCATGCATGCGCAGCGAACCAGGGTTCGAATCCTGTGACAAGTCATTGTTGGGGTCTGTTCTTTCATCCACACCCAACCTTATTGTCGCTTTCATTACGTAACAAAGCGCTATAAAACAACTGCTTCTGTGTTACCTTGCAGACATTTACCATCGAGAAGAAGGTGACGTCAGTTACCACGATCCAGGAGAGTTACCGCTTCGTGACCATGCTCGAACTTGCCTCAGATCGCTTCTTAAGAAAGGTCGAGCGTCAGTTCTCCAACAAGTTCTACAGCCTCGTGGAAGAACTGCAGAACCGCTGGCTGCAGTGGAGCCACGCCACCTTGGAGACGACTCTTCGGGACCTGAAGGAGCTGCTTGCGGAGATGAGGGTCCAGGAGTCGAACCGGGACCACAAGCTCAACGACTTCAAATCCGTGATCGACGAGCGGGTGAACTACGCTCGTAACAGGGCTGCCGAGAGCGCCTGCAGGCTGCACAGGAGGCTGGAAAGGTCGTTCCAGGTGAGTGCACGCCTGCAGCAGCCTTGCGGAAAACTTGCACGGTGTAAGGATTTCATAATACTTAAACGCAAGGCTTAGCACAGTGGCATACTCAAATTAATGCTTATAATGTCACGTTAATTTTTGCTTAAAAACCAACTACTTTACACATTTCTTTTGGCCTCCTAGATGGCGTAGTTCTAACGTCGTCGGCTTGTAATCAAAGGGTCCCGGGTTAAATACCCGGTAGAGGCACAAAGTTCTTCGGATCCCACTTTTAACTGTAGGTCCTGTCCCGAATAACATATCTTTGCATAAAGTGGACTTAAAACAACAATTCAACATTTAACATTACACATTTTTCTAGTCTTAAAAAGCAACTGATTTTAATTGAAAATAACGAACTGTAATTTGATTCGTTCATTCGGTAAGGCTCGTCTGGGCTTTACGCCGTTGCCAGCAAGGCTATATTCAAAATTTCCTCTTCTTTTGAAATAAACACTATGATATTCCAAATTCTGAAAAATTACATACTTTATAATGCCTTCTATAGCATTAACGTGAATCTCCTTGTGGTTTAATTCGCTGCTGTCTAGATATTCGCAGTAGTTCGATAGGCGCGTATACTGCACAGAGGATAATGGAGACTGGACTTACAGTTCTGATACGGCCAACTCCCGCGAAACCTTGAGACACAGGGCTTTCATGTAACTTTCTTCTACACTTTATTATTATACAGCCTGGAACATTTTGGGTGATGCTCGTTCCATCCTGTCAAATAAACTCTCTAGTTCTCTATTTATCAAGGTGACGCAAGTAAAGTAACAAAATAGATAAGTGCTGTTAATAATCTGTGTAATTTCTGTTATGCATTACTAATGCAAGCACTGAAAAAAAATAACACGTTCTTTGAATTCCGTTATAACAAAACTCTGATTGGTTTGAGTGGTTGATTGAGTTTGTGCTTTAAGTCCACTTTATGCACAGTAAGGCTAATCGGAACTGGACCTACAGTTTAAAGTGGGACCCGAACCATTATGTGCCTCCACCGGGTATCGAAGCCTGGAACCCTTGATAAAACTGATAGGGAGAGATTGGAAATTTTCCTTGCTGCGGCAATGAACCTTCTGGTTTAGGAATGCCAAAGAGAGAAAGGGAGCGGGGGGTATGAAAATTATCAGGATCTTTATGCCTGTAGCATCTTTATGTGTCTCTAAGACGCTGACGTCATTCATTCCAGGCTTCGTCCAAGCTTTTCCAGTGGCAGGTGGTGTACGTGGCGAACGGACTAGTTCTGAAAGAGAAGTACAACGTCACCCTGTCATCCATGAAGAACAGCACTTTGGACCAAAGCCCGGGCTCGAACTCAGAGTCTATGTTCGAGTTCCTCATGGACGAGAACGAGACTGACAAAGACCCGCTCGTGATGCTCTTCTGTCTCGCCTCGTACCAGTTCTTCGAGAAGATGGACGCCAGCTTCAAGGCAACCATCGCGAAGATGTCCAAGGAGGTGAAGGCAAAGCTGGAAGAGATGGACAAGATAGCCGGGCAGAAGTTCAGCGAGAAGTTGGGCAAGTTCGCCACCGCGCATCTGGATCTGCGCAACGCCAAGGCGCATGCGCGGATGGAAGAGGGCCAGAAGGGAGTCCTAGACAAGATGGCCGCCTGGGTGAGGATCATCGTGCAGGATATCGAAGAGAAGGGCCGGACGCTGAGGCTGCAAGTGGGGCGCTCGTTCAAGGAGGTTTCCAAGGATTTCCAGAAGCAGGTGTCTGACGTCACGAACAATATGCACTTCAGGAGCGAGGCCAACATTCTGCCACGTGGCCTCGGGTGTCCCAAGGGCGAGACCAGCGGGAATTGCAGTAAGGTTTGTGATTAACTTAGTGTAAAATGGTAAAGTTATCCTATTTTCTACACATTCTCGATCTCGAGCATAGTGGAAATGCTGTTATGAGCATCACGCTTCGGCCACTTGTTAATGAAGAGTTTCGTTATACCTGGAATAAGTTCTTGGAATTTACTTGTTGGATCAGTTATTTATTGTAACAAATTAGATTGCAAACAATTTTCATATCCTACCGCATTGACAGTAAGGAGCTCTATACAT
The DNA here is from genome assembly GCF_977018435.1 of Lepisma saccharinum. Taxonomy (NCBI): domain Eukaryota; kingdom Metazoa; phylum Arthropoda; class Insecta; order Zygentoma; family Lepismatidae; genus Lepisma; species Lepisma saccharinum. The sequence continues at coordinate 142,228,291 of NC_139229.1, forward strand.
CTTCTCTAACATACGTTTGGAAATCAATCTATGTAAGGGTTCATACAAGAATGTTTATTTAAGTCCTACACATGCATACAAATCTAAATCATCAGCACAACTCTATCCAGTTCAAACACTTTGAATATTACAATATATTTCGCTTTATTCATTAATTTTAATATTATGCTACCTGCAGTGAAAATTGTAGATCCACTTTTGTTCACTCTTGTGTGGAGCAGCAATTTTCTAAGAACGGCGTTCAGTTGTTGATTTTTGGAGTCTTTAATTTGAAATTTTGGAAGTTTACAAAATTATGAAAATAGGAAGCCGAAAAATTGCCCTTTAAATACGTCATCATAATAAGATTATTTTATTTGACGAGACTGAAACTAGGAAATCAGGTGCTTGATGTAATACTTTATTCTCATGGTCCATTGCTTGCATTAATTTTATTAGTTTGGCACCTATCGTTGGGTGAAGATCTCAATTTTCAAATTGTTGTGGTCGTAGATGGAATTTAAAGTACTGTTATATACAGGGTGGATCATTTAGTTGGTAACTCGAAATATCTTCCAAACGAAGAGTTTTCGAAAGAAATGTTTAAAATAAAAGTTAACTGACTTTAAGGGGAAAAAAGAATGCCATTATGCATATATTTGTAGGCGGTCATTTTGAAGGTCACTCAATTTTAAAAAAAAATGGAAACGTATTTTTTTTGTTGAATATTTTTATTCCTCCAACAAAAGTAAACAAATTTTGTAGAAACCATTTTCCATTCATTGTGTAGTTTCACAGATATTTGACAAGTAAAATGTGGCAACAGAAATTCATTGGCCTTCACATGACCTTCAAAATGGCCGCCTACTAAAACATACACAATTACATTTTCTTCCTCTCTTAAAACCAATTAACTTTCATTTCAAACATCCCTTTTGAAAACGCTTCGTTTGTAAGATATTTCGAGTTATAAAATTAAATGGTCCACCCTAGCGTATGGATCCACGGTGTTATGTATGTATGTATGTGTACACACACACACACACACACACACACACACGCGCGCGCGCGCGCGCTACCCTGATTGTGCCTCTACACATTAGAACAAGCCGTGCAGGAATGAAGAGGTTGGGTCTTACACATTCACATTCTCAGCCATGTGTGTAAGCATCACACTCCTGCCAACTTTAACCCTCCCGGAGTTGCTCTCAGGTACTCATTTATTAAAGTCTGAATAAACCGCTCCATGCATGAACATTGCTGGACAAATTGGCTTTAACTTTTTACCTTTACATTAGCAACCTTTGAGAACAATGTGATTAAAATCGGAAGTATTTCAACGGTCGTTCTTCTCGTTCTGTTCTTATACGGTATTTTATCAGTTAACTCGTTATCTTCAAGAACTTTAAAAATAACGACAGTAATACATTGAAAATATACAAGGGCAAAAGTACAAGTAACTAACTTTGGTTTCTTGTTGCAGTTCAGTGGATGGAACCCGAGCTGCTGTCCGGGAGGACTTGGCGAATGCAACGGATCAACGGAAGCCGAGGACGACAACCTTCTAACCGTGCTGGAACTCGCTTCTGGAGATCTTTCGGAGCAGCTGGGAAACCAGTTCTTCAGCGCTTTGCAGACGCTTGTCCAGCACCTCCAGGAGATCCTGGAGAAATCCTGCATCGACTTCGTCCAGGAGGTGACCAAGCACGTGTCCGCCCTGAAAGCCTTCAGGACAGACGGGAGCCTCAAGGCGAAAACCGACGCCACCGAAATTCTCCACAGGGCCCACAAGCTGATGGACACGCGGAGGGCCTACTCTTTGGAGATGGTCACAGAGGTCGCCTCCGAAACCTGCTTCGAGATGGAGAAGGACTTCTTCCTGGCCTCCGACCTCTTCCATCAGCAGATCGACTTCGTCTCCAATCGACTGTTCCTCAGGCAGGCTGCTTCTGATCACATTTCCCGGTAGATGCCACTAGTGTGTCGCTATTGTTCCTTGCAATGAATCTATTTCCAGTGTGTATGTATCCCGAACGTTTCTTTCTGTTTACCATTAACAAATTAAGTAAAGAAGAAAGTGTCAAACAAAATATATAGTACATTACTCTGCGTTCTTGCAAAGGAACGACTTTTAGACATTCGTAGCGAATGGTAATTTTTTACATGGAAAATTAAGGTTAGAAGATTGTGTGATGTGGTTCTCTAATTGTAATTGTATACGGATTGAAAGATATTGACAAAAATAATGAGTAATCAATTTATATTTGTGGTAATTCAGCACATAATAATTTGCAGCATTTATTTACTCGAGTTTAATGCAAGGCTATTTGCGCAAATATGGAATAAACAATTTTCACCATGTGCAAATCTCCACTAAACGTTTACATCGATTCGTACTACCTTCGATTAGTTTGTTACATACAAGTGTTATTTTCACAATGCATGTAGGATGTCAGTTCTATCTACACTTCACATTGGCCAGCTCATTCTCTCTATTTTAAGCATTAACGGAAGCATCGAAAGCTCGTAGGGTAGTCGACCTCCGTGGCAGAGTGGTTAACACAGCCAGGGATCCCGGGTTCGAATTCTGGGTAAGACATGGATATTTGTGTTTGTCCTAATGAGAAAAACAGAAAATTGAGAAAAAACCGAGAAATGTAAAAATTGAGAAAAAGTGAAAAGTGGTCCCCGTAAAGGATTGTGAGTTTACAGGCCATAGGTTCAAACCCTTCCCATGGCAGAAACCTTTCGTAAGTTTTAGTGAAATATTGGGCTGAGCCGATACCACTGGAAAGTATTGGTTGGAATTCATCTACAGATACCTGCCAGTACTTTTTCGGCATATTGGTCTTTCACGGGCTCCGCAAAAATATAGCGTGACATTTTTGCGGTAGCTAAATATCCTGGACATTATGCAAAATTTATACTTCCTTTTTATTTTGCACCAATTTTGCACACAAAAGCTATATTTGGTGATAATATAATGTCTATTTTAATATTCTGATGTAATTCTTGAATATTCTAAAGCAAATTGATGCATAATTGGAGAATAATATTTACAAACAAATAGTGATCAATATTTTGAACAGATTTTAGTTTGTCGTTATCGATGAAATAATAAAGAATAAAATCTCCATTAAAACGAATTGAGTCGTGGGTGGGATTGGAAACTTGTTATAAATGTGAAAATTAAATTGATGCTTTTAGTGGTGTAATCGCAAGTAAAATCGAAAATATCACGCGGAAGATCTTATCTTGTTCTGAACTCAATTAAAAGGTTATTTCGCTCCGAGAATATATTAGATTGCCATTAAAAAATGTTATTGGTTGTTTGATGTTGATAATCTGATCATTGCATCAATTCTTGACACTCGGACAATATTTTCTCGAACTGCCTCTCCTCTCCTCTCGCCTCCTTCCCCTTCTATCCTTCTCATCTCCTCTTTCTTTTCCTCTCCTCTGTTCCTACATCAAATTTATCCTGTTCTCTCCTCTTGTCCCCACATCACTCCTCTCCACTCCTCTTATCTTTTCTTCTGTCTTAGATTCCTGACTCAACTGCGCTCTTCTCCCCTCCCCTTCGATCTTCTCTTTTCCTTGTTTACTCTAGTCTCCACTCCACTCTTCTCGTCTCCTCATTTTCTCTCTTCTTATCTCGTCCTTTTCTTCTCCTGTCTTCTTTTCTTTTACCCCTCTTCCTCCTCTTCCCTTCGCATGCGCTTTCCTTTCTTCTAATTTTTCTCTCCTCTCGTTTCTTCTCCCCTCTTCGTTTCTTCTTCTTCTTTCGGCTCCTGTCTTTCTTTTTCTATTATTTTCTTCTTTTCATTTATGTAGACTCATCAGCGATGATATAGTAATAAATCGATTCTCCCCTTCTCTCTATTTCTTTCATTTGCGATATATTACCGAGTTATTTGTATTTTAAAATACGTAATATCTTTTGTTATCCCTTTCGTACATTTCACAATTACATTTTATATATGTGGCAACCCTGAAATTGAACCTAACTCCAACTCTACACGCAACCAACGCACCAACGTCTTGTGTAAATTGGGTTGCCTAGTATCAAATGTCTCTGTCCTAAGACTTTTGAGAGAAGCTGTACACTTGTACAGCCACTGCTTGTAACAATGAGGATTAACTGCTATATGTTCGGTGTTTTAGTGTTGCAGAAAGTTTATGAATCTGACATGCATAATGATTAAGGAACTATTACTTCTCAATACATTGAATTCTTCTTGGACCTAGTTCCTTTACTGTCCAGATTAAGAGGATGCAATACGCCTAAGGTGCACATTTTTTCTATTTTGTCAAAAGCAACGCGAGAATTCAACAGAAGACTCCTCAAGTTGCAGTTGTAAGCGAATTGCAAGGAATTACAGACAACATTTCATTGTTGAATCAGAATTATTGTGAATTATTTTCAAACATTTTATTAATTTTTATTATTAGAAATTTATAAATCTCCCCGAACCACACAAAATATTAATGGTAACAGAATATATGTCTTGTTACTTAACAATTGCTAATTAATAACTACAAGGTCCGCCCATAAAGAAACCGAACTGTCAAAAGAAAGAACCAAACCAAATAAAAAGATACCGTATTCTGGCAACACTGCAAAGAGCTATATCGAAACGTCCCGTTAGTGCATGTTTCAAGCTGTTACAGGCAGTCGGTATCGGGGCAAGCCAGGGGGCGTAAAAAATACACGCACCGAGATGGAACAACGTTACAACATATAGTGTTGTTACAAATTGGGTAAATTGTTTACCGAAACGTTACAGATGATACGGGCAGTGTATGGTGATGCTGCATTATCAAGAACCTAGGTGTATGACTGGAACAATCGTTTCAAAGGTGGACGTGAAAGTGTCGAGGATGAACCAAAATCAGGATGCCCTTCAACGTCAAGAAATGACGACAATGTGGCGAAAGTTCCTGCACTGGTGAGAGGTGATAGACGTATAACCACGCAGCAACTGTCAGACATGCTTCATATGAGCAAAGAAAGATGTACGTTAATTTTACCCGAGGACCTGCAAATAAGGAAAGTGTTTGCTCGCTTTGTGCCTCGCATTTTGACAGAACTAGAAAAAGACAAAAGGAAAGAGTGCTGTGAGGATTTGGTGACAACTGCGGACCAGGACAACCACTTCCTAAAGTGCATCGTGGCGGGAGATGAAACCTGTTGTTTACAATATGACCCCGAAACAAAAATACAGAATGCGCAGTGGAAAGGACAGTTCTCGTCCGTCAATACAAAAGCACGGATGTCGAAATCGAAGACAAAGGTGCTACTGATCGCATTTTTTTGATTCCCAAGGACTGATCCACCATGAATTCGTCCCTGAAAACCAAACAATCAATCAATGGTATTACAAGGAAGTGCTTGGTCGACTCAGAAACAGGATGAAGCGGGTTAGGAAGGACCTATGTGATTCTGGCCAATGGTTTCTGTTACACGATAATGTTCGGCCTCATACCGCATTGTCTGTACAATAACACCTTGCTAAGCATTCAGGGACAGTGATCAATGACCTTCCATATTCTCCGGACTTATCGCCTGCCGATATTTTCCTGTTTCCCAAGCTTAAGATGCCTATGAAAGGGCGAAGATTTGACGACAGTAGTATTGATCCCCGCTAACGTCGGTCGCTGCATGGATGGTCTTTAATTTGCACGTACTTAGAACTTATTTGCACGGGTGTTAATTAATTTGGATGTACTTAGAACTAATTTTCATGTATTCAGAATACTTTACATTTATGTATTTGCTTATTTATAACTTTTATGAATATATAATTATTTATTTTATGAAAAATATGTATATAGAAGGTAATTAGAGGTACTAAACGCTATGCATATGTTTTTATATTCATTACTGCAAAGTATGTAATGTATAAAATGTTAATATTAATGTTTATAATATTGAAAATAAGAGTTTATGGTTTATGAACCGCTTTGAATGGTGGTAATGGTTGTAGGTACAGGTCCAATTACGATTTAGGACGGTCCCGGTACTCGAACCCGCGATATGTAACGGTAATAAATATAGTGCACTATGTAATACTGTTATATGGCATGTAATATATTGAGCGGAGACGAACTATGTATAACGTGTGAGCTGAGTCTGATGCCAGACAGACAAGGGTGAACTCCGCGCAGGTAGAGGAGAAAGGAATTTGGGAGATGTGCGGTCAAGGTCAAATGACGTCAGAACGCCAGAACAAGGAAAGAACCCGATTGACCAATCAGAACTGGTTTTTTTCAAGGTTAACCAGTACGCAAGAACAGGGGAAAGGTATGCAATACTGTAGGGCAGGGGAGGGATTCAACCAGACAACAAAGGATGTCTGGAAGCGCAGCAAGGGTCAAATTTTTTGAAACTGTGCGTCGCTTGCATGCTAGAACATGTTTCTGTCTAAGTAAGCCAAGTTTGCCCAGAACACAAGAAAAAAGGATTTTTGGATGCCCAATTAGATTGGAGCGAGAACTTTACTTTGAACAAGGAGAACGAAGCGTCAGGGTTTTTTATATGTACTAGGAAGAAGGGAGAGCTATCAGGGACTGGGCCTACAGTTTTCACTATTTGCTTTTATCACGGGGTATCGAACCTAGGACCCTTTGATTATTGATTTAGGTAGTAAATGTATGTTACTGTGTGATATTTAACATAATATCGAGTTTATTTTTTACCAAACTTTGACTTTATGTCAAACATTTTTCCAGCTTATCCTTATTTTTATTCAAATAACACAATTTCATCTATTCAGGCAACATTTTTTATTATATTTTCAACACACAAATTGCATTCTTCAATTTTTAACTTATTATTTTACAACTTTATGTTAATTTTTACCAAAATAACACTGTTTATACTATTCAGGCAACATTTTTTATTAAATTTTGGACTCACAAAGACATTTTTTTCAAATTTTAACTAATTATTTACAAGTTCAGGCTTATTTTTTACCAAAATAACACTATTTATACTATTCAGGCAACATTTTTTCATTAAAGTTTGGATTCACAAAGACATTTTTTTCAACTTTTAACTTATTATTTTACAACTTTATGTTAATTTTTACCAAAATAACACTATTTATACTATTCAGGCAACATTTTTTCATTAAATTTTGGATTCACAAAGACATTTTTCAATTTTTAACTTATTATTTTACAACTTTATGTTAACTTTTTACCAAAATAGCACTATTTATACTATTCAGGCAACATTTTTTATTAAATTTTGGACTCACAAAGATATTTTTTTCAACTTCTATCTGTTTATTTCACAAGTTTAGGCTTATTATTACCAAAATAATAAAATTGAATCTGTTCAGAAAAGACTTTTAGTTACATTTTCGACACACAAAGTGTGTGTTCTCAACTTCTATCTGTTTATTTCACAAGTTTAGGCTTATTATTACCAAAATAACACAATTCAATCTGTTCAGGAAAGATTTTTAGTTACATTTTCGACACACAAAGTGTGTGTTCTCAACTTCTATCTGTTTATTTCACAAGTTTAGGCTTATTATTACCAAAATAACACAATTCAATCTGTTCAGGAAAGATTTTTAGTTATATTTTCGACACAAAAAGCGTGTGTTCTCAACTTTTATTTGTTTATTTCACAAGTTTAGCCTAATATTTACTCAAATAACACGATTAGAACGTGTTTTTTTATTACATTTTGGACACACACGCACTCACACACACACACATCCACACACACACACACACACACACACACACACACACACACACACACACACAGAGCGAGAGAGAGAGAGAGATTTTTTCCAAGTTTACAGGATTATTCTCTAGTTTACTCAAATAACACAATTTAGATGTGGTTTGAATTAAATTTTGTACACATGAAGTGTGTTTCGTCAAGTTTTACCCTTTTATTTTAAAAGTTTAGGTTTAATATTACTCAAATAACACAATGTAATCCAGTCAGGAAGGAATTTGTATTATATTTTGGATGCACAAAGAGATGTTTTTAACTTTTTTACTGATTTTTTGCAGGGTATGTATTAATTTGTATTTATTTTGTTTTGTATCATATATACATTTACAAATTTTTAACTTAGAGTTTAGTATTTATTTAAATCTTTTCAAAAACACTAAAGAAAAAGTACTTTTAGCTAAAATGTAAGCCACAGAATATATTATTATTATTATTATTAGGGTTTACTGATTTCCACTATGCTATTTTTGGTTCTGTATTTCTATATGTATTTATTTAGGTCAGGTTACGCCTGCTACGTAGGAAAGTTTGTTTATTTTAGAGTTTGCTGAGTATTTTGTTACTTTTATACTAGGTAAAGTTTTCTAAATATATCAGGTAGGGGCTCCATCCATATACTTTTGTTTTTGCTGTTTGGAGATGATGCGATCAGCATCACTCTCCATCTGCTTTTTATTTTATGTACCCAATATTATTTTGAGGCTTAGTGAATTCTAGAGCCTATTTATGCAGGAGAGAGGGCTTGAAAATTTTGATCTCAGATAACCCAGAACTATTTGTCAGAGTATTTTAAAGGATATTTTATATTTATTATGTGCCACTAGAATATCAAAGCTTGCTTAATTTTTATGTCTGTAACGCTGTTATTGTATCTCTAGCTAAGGTTTACTGAATAAAGTACACGAAATGTTTATCATTTCGACTATTTACTTTTATACGAGGCCAAATTTTTAGTGTAACGAAAATTATTGTGTGTCTATAAAGACTGAAATCCCTTTACCGATGGGTCCATAACTGGACGCTTACCAACATTGTTCCTTTTTTAAAAAATATATATATAACCATTTATCAATATATTCTCAATTCACAGGACAAGACGAAGTTCACAGACGACTGACTATATGGACCATAGGTCCACTTGCTAAACTTTTTTCTATGCTAGAAGAATAATTTAGTTTTATAGCCTTTTTCAAGGTATTTTTGAAGTATTACTGGTTTTTGGGTGCATCAACACTTGGGTTATTTCCACTTGGTTTATTATACGAGGCTACAATCACTATCTGAACACTGAAATTCTCTGATTGAAACTAAAAGCTTAGGCTGTAACTAGGGATTTAGTATGTATATCGACAATTTATAGGGCAACACGTACCTTACAAAGGATTATAGGTGACGTAGGACCACATGCCAGATTTTTGTTAATCTGCAAGAAGAATTTACAGCTAATGCTACGAGGAAATGAGGTTGATTTTTACTGTTTTACAAGAACGCTATTTTTTATACACCCAATATTTGCTTTTTCAAGTAATTACTTGTACCAGAAGCACTTACAGGCCAACTCTAACTAGACTTCGACTTATTCTATATCAGGTGCTAAATTTATGATGATGTGTACTATGATTTACTATGATTGTGTATATTTCTGAGGAAGTACGCAAAAGCAGATTACCCGATTAAAGTATCTGAAAAACAGAATATTCTATGCAAGTATATTTTTATTGACTGGATTATTTAACAGATCAAACAGGAAGACTGCAAAATTCATTAAATGTAGTTCTATAGTATAGGTGGTTTCAGAGATATAAAAAGAACAAATATAAGATTTCGCTTTTTTTGCTTCTGAGGCTAATCGCGACGCTAAGGGTAAATGGCCAGGAAATGTAACGGAGGAGAAACAATCCCAAAAGTTATGGGCTGCATGTAAGTTAATACCACAGAGATATTACAGTAGGTGTAGGTTCTATCACCAGAACATTTCTATTATAATAATACTGGTTACGCTCTACTGTTAGGTAAAGATGCTGATATTTGAGAAACTTAAAAGCTTATTTGCAAAATTTTAAGATAAATAATAATCTGTTAGACTGTAAACATATTTTTATATCCATTCTGCAAAAGATCCGATGACAAAATTTAAAAATTGTTATCGCCCAGACAAAGACTCGAACCCTGGACAGATAGGTTAAAAGCCTAACGCTATACCAACTAAGCTATCTGGGCACAAGGTATTCTTTTTTTGAAAAGTTAGTTATGTTAAGAAATATATTGAAACATTTGAGAACACTTTTGGTCTGGTTCGACAGAGAAGGAGACAACATTTCTAAATTTTTACAGACTGGGTGTATTTTTCCACTATAGAGGCCTTCACTATATGTAATTCGAAACGCTAAAGTTCAGCTAGCTTCCAAAATTGAGGTAAAGATTGTGTTTGGCGAGATTAACAAGTTACAATTATATCCAGTTACGGACAAATAAAGCTAAAACTCTTAGATTTACTGTACTAGCCAAGTTTTAGTAACATTTTCTTCACTTTAGTACAAATACCAAAGAAATAGGTATATTTTATTTATAATTTGACAAAATGTACTAGTATTTAATTCACAAAGTTAGGTAAAAAGCAGTATTTTTTAAAAATATTGTTACTGCCTTCAAATTTTGTTATTTAGCCACTAACAACTGGTTTACACTGTTTGGCATTCTTTAAATAGGAAAAGAAGGAATTATTTGTTTAGTATTTTTACTACTTTATATTTATTTAAGAAAACAATTCTACAGTTTAACTTAATTTTAACAAATTGTTACTAATTTATATATCAAAGTTATGTTATTTAGAGTTGTATGAAGGCGTATAAAGTTAATATTTGTATTTATCAGTTCAACTAACAATTATATTTTACACACAAAAGATAATGTTTACAGTTAAATTACTTGAATCAGAGAATAATATTTTACAGTAATTGATTCATTCAGCACTAGTCAGTACTTTTATGCATTAGAAAGTTTTCTTAATTTTCTATTACGCATGCTATTTTGGGCTATTCTTAAAATGTATTTTAGGGCAAACTGGATTAATTTTCTGCTTATAATGCACAATGCATTGTACATTTGTTATATTCTCTACTTACAATCCAAATATTGTAATTATGTAACCTTCTCCACTCATCTGTCTCCTCATTTGTTTTAGGCCCAAATATTTTCAAATACTCTCAATTTATGTTCCTTTTTCAATGTAAGTGACCAAGTTTATTTACTGTATTTAACTTTTATTTTTTGTAATTAACAAAAATTAAAAGCTTATACTGTAGTTATTATATCTTTTTCTATAAGCTTATTTTGAAATTAATATTATTAGGAAAATATTTGGGCCTAAAACAAATGAGGAGACAGATGAGTGGAGAAGGTTTCATAATTTAGAAGTACATAATTTGTATTCATATCCAGATATTATTAGAATGATTAAATCAAGAAGAGTTAGGTGTGTAGATCATGTGGTACGAATGGGAGAGGAAAGAAGAGTATACAGGATTCTTGTTGGGAAACCTGACGGTAAAAGACCAATAGGAAGACCAAAACAAAGATGGAGGAATAATGTAGAGATGGACCTAAAGGAAATTGGTAGGGAAGGAAAGGAGTATATAGATCTTGCTCAGGACATGGACAGATGAAAGGCATGTGTTGCTGCAGCCATGAACATTCGGGTTTAAGAAGACTAGAGAGTTAGTTAGTTATACATTAAATAAGCATAATAATATTTGGATTGTAAGTAGAGAATATAACAAATGTACAATGCATTGTGCATTATAAGCAGAAAATTAATCCAGTTTGCCCTAAAATACATTTTAAGAATAGCCCAAAATAGCATGCGTAATAGAAAATTAAGAAAACTTTCTGATGCATAAAAGTACTGACTAGTGCTGAATGAATCAATTACTGTAAAATATTATTCTCTGATTCAAGTAATTTAACTGTAAACATTATCTTTTGTGTGTAAAATATAATTGTTAGTTGAACTGATAAATACAAATATTAACTTTATACGCCTTCATACAACTCTAAATAACATAACTTTGATATATAAATTAGTAACAATTTGTTAAAATTAAGTTAAACTGTAGAATTGTTTTCTTAAATAAATATAAAGTAGTAAAAATACTAAACAAATAATTCCTTCTTTTCCTATTTAAAGAATGCCAAACAGTGTAAACCAGTTGTTAGTGGCTAAATAACAAAATTTGAAGGCAGTAACAATATTTTTAAAAAATACTGCTTTTTACCTAACTTTGTGAATTAAATACTAGTACATTTTGTCAAATTATAAATAAAATATACCTATTTCTTTGGTATTTGTACTAAAGTGAAGAAAATGTTACTAAAACTTGGCTAGTACAGTAAATCTAAGAGTTTTAGCTTTATTTGTCCGTAACTGGATATAATTGTAACTTGTTAATCTCGCCAAACACAATCTTTACCTCAATTTTGGAAGCTAGCTGAACTTTAGCGTTTCGAATTACATATAGTGAAGGCCTCTATAGTGGAAAAATACACCCAGTCTGTAAAAATTTAGAAATGTTGTCTCCTTCTCTGTCGAACCAGACCAAAAGTGTTCTCAAATGTTTCAATATATTTCTTAACATAACTAACTTTTCAAAAAAAGAATACCTTGTGCCCAGATAGCTTAGTTGGTATAGCGTTAGGCTTTTAACCTATCTGTCCAGGGTTCGAGTCTTTGTCTGGGCGATAACAATTTTTAAATTTTGTCATCGGATCTTTTGCAGAATGGATATAAAAATATGTTTACAGTCTAACAGATTATTATTTATCTTAAAATTTTGCAAATAAGCTTTTAAGTTTCTCAAATATCAGCATCTTTACCTAACAGTAGAGCGTAACCAGTATTATTATAATAGAAATGTTCTGGTGATAGAACCTACACCTACTGTAATATCTCTGTGGTATTAACTTACATGCAGCCCATAACTTTTGGGATTGTTTCTCCTCCGTTACATTTCCTGGCCATTTACCCTTAGCGTCGCGATTAGCCTCAGAAGCAAAAAAAGCGAAATCTTATATTTGTTCTTTTTATATCTCTGAAACCACCTATACTATAGAACTACATTTAATGAATTTTGCAGTCTTCCTGTTTGATCTGTTAAATAATCCAGTCAATAAAAATATACTTGCATAGAATATTCTGTTTTTCAGATACTTTAATCGGGTAATCTGCTTTTGCGTACTTCCTCAGAAATATACACAATCATAGTAAATCATAGTACACATCATCATAAATTTAGCACCTGATATAGAATAAGTCGAAGTCTAGTTAGAGTTGGCCTGTAAGTGCTTCTGGTACAAGTAATTACTTGAAAAAGCAAATATTGGGTGTATAAAAAATAGCGTTCTTGTAAAACAGTAAAAATCAACCTCATTTCCTCGTAGCATTAGCTGTAAATTCTTCTTGCAGATTAACAAAAATCTGGCATGTGGTCCTACGTCACCTATAATCCTTTGTAAGGTACGTGTTGCCCTATAAATTGTCGATATACATACTAAATCCCTAGTTACAGCCTAAGCTTTTAGTTTCAATCAGAGAATTTCAGTGTTCAGATAGTGATTGTAGCCTCGTATAATAAACCAAGTGGAAATAACCCAAGTGTTGATGCACCCAAAAACCAGTAATACTTCAAAAATACCTTGAAAAAGGCTATAAAACTAAATTATTCTTCTAGCATAGAAAAAAGTTTAGCAAGTGGACCTATGGTCCATATAGTCAGTCGTCTGTGAACTTCGTCTTGTCCTGTGAATTGAGAATATATTGATAAATGGTTATATATATATTTTTTAAAAAAGGAACAATGTTGGTAAGCGTCCAGTTATGGACCCATCGGTAAAGGGATTTCAGTCTTTATAGACACACAATAATTTTCGTTACACTAAAAATTTGGCCTCGTATAAAAGTAAATAGTCGAAATGATAAACATTTCGTGTACTTTATTCAGTAAACCTTAGCTAGAGATACAATAACAGCGTTACAGACATAAAAATTAAGCAAGCTTTGATATTCTAGTGGCACATAATAAATATAAAATATCCTTTAAAATACTCTGACAAATAGTTCTGGGTTATCTGAGATCAAAATTTTCAAGCCCTCTCTCCTGCATAAATAGGCTCTAGAATTCACTAAGCCTCAAAATAATATTGGGTACATAAAATAAAAAGCAGATGGAGAGTGATGCTGATCGCATCATCTCCAAACAGCAAAAACAAAAGTATATGGATGGAGCCCCTACCTGATATATTTAGAAAACTTTACCTAGTATAAAAGTAACAAAATACTCAGCAAACTCTAAAATAAACAAACTTTCCTACGTAGCAGGCGTAACCTGACCTAAATAAATACATATAGAAATACAGAACCAAAAATAGCATAGTGGAAATCAGTAAACCCTAATAATAATAATAATAATATATTCTGTGGCTTACATTTTAGCTAAAAGTACTTTTTCTTTAGTGTTTTTGAAAAGATTTAAATAAATACTAAACTCTAAGTTAAAAATTTGTAAATGTATATATGATACAAAACAAAATAAATACAAATTAATACATACCCTGCAAAAAATCAGTAAAAAAGTTAAAAACATCTCTTTGTGCATCCAAAATATAATACAAATTCCTTCCTGACTGGATTACATTGTGTTATTTGAGTAATATTAAACCTAAACTTTTAAAATAAAAGGGTAAAACTTGACGAAACACACTTCATGTGTACAAAATTTAATTCAAACCACATCTAAATTGTGTTATTTGAGTAAACTAGAGAATAATCCTGTAAACTTGGAAAAAATCTCTCTCTCTCTCTCGCTCTGTGTGTGTGTGTGTGTGTGTGTGTGTGTGTGTGTGTGTGTGTGGATGTGTGTGTGTGTGAGTGCGTGTGTGTCCAAAATGTAATAAAAAAACACGTTCTAATCGTGTTATTTGAGTAAATATTAGGCTAAACTTGTGAAATAAACAAATAAAAGTTGAGAACACACGCTTTGTGTGTCGAAAATATAACTAAAAATCTTTCCTGAACAGATTGAATTGTGTTATTTTGGTAATAATAAGCCTAAACTTGTGAAATAAACAGATAGAAGTTGAGAACACACACTTTGTGTGTCGAAAATGTAACTAAAAATCTTTCCTGAACAGATTGAATTGTGTTATTTTGGTAATAATAAGCCTAAACTTGTGAAATAAACAGATAGAAGTTGAGAACACACACTTTGTGTGTCGAAAATGTAACTAAAAGTCTTTTCTGAACAGATTCAATTTTATTATTTTGGTAATAATAAGCCTAAACTTGTGAAATAAACAGATAGAAGTTGAAAAAAATATCTTTGTGAGTCCAAAATTTAATAAAAAATGTTGCCTGAATAGTATAAATAGTGCTGTTTTGGTAAAAAGTTAACATAAAGTTGTAAAATAATAAGTTAAAAATTGAAAAATGTCTTTGTGAATCCAAAATTTAATGAAAAAATGTTGCCTGAATAGTATAAATAGTGTTATTTTGGTAAAAATTAACATAAAGTTGTAAAATAATAAGTTAAAAGTTGAAAAAAATGTCTTTGTGAATCCAAACTTTAATGAAAAAATGTTGCCTGAATAGTATAAATAGTGTTATTTTGGTAAAAAATAAGCCTGAACTTGTAAATAATTAGTTAAAATTTGAAAAAAATGTCTTTGTGAGTCCAAAATTTAATAAAAAATGTTGCCTGAATAGTATAAACAGTGTTATTTTGGTAAAAATTAACATAAAGTTGTAAAATAATAAGTTAAAAATTGAAGAATGCAATTTGTGTGTTGAAAATATAATAAAAAATGTTGCCTGAATAGATGAAATTGTGTTATTTGAATAAAAATAAGGATAAGCTGGAAAAATGTTTGACATAAAGTCAAAGTTTGGTAAAAAATAAACTCGATATTATGTTAAATATCACACAGTAACATACATTTACTACCTAAATCAATAATCAAAGGGTCCTAGGTTCGATACCCCGTGATAAAAGCAAATAGTGAAAACTGTAGGCCCAGTCCCTGATAGCTCTCCCTTCTTCCTAGTACATATAAAAAACCCTGACGCTTCGTTCTCCTTGTTCAAAGTAAAGTTCTCGCTCCAATCTGATTGGGCATCCAAAAATCCTTTTTTCTTGTGTTCTGGGCAAACTTGGCTTACTTAGACAGAAACATGTTCTAGCATGCAAGCGACGCACAGTTTCAAAAAATTTGACCCTTGCTGCGCTTCCAGACATCCTTTGTTGTCTGGTTGAATCCCTCCCCTGCCCTACAGTATTGCATACCTTTCCCCTGTTCTTGCGTACTGGTTAACCTTGAAAAAAACCAGTTCTGATTGGTCAATCGGGTTCTTTCCTTGTTCTGGCGTTCTGACGTCATTTGACCTTGACCGCACATCTCCCAAATTCCTTTCTCCTCTACCTGCGCGGAGTTCACCCTTGTCTGTCTGGCATCAGACTCAGCTCACACGTTATACATAGTTCGTCTCCGCTCAATATATTACATGCCATATAACAGTATTACATAGTGCACTATATTTATTACCGTTACATATCGCGGGTTCGAGTACCGGGACCGTCCTAAATCGTAATTGGACCTGTACCTACAACCATTACCACCATTCAAAGCGGTTCATAAACCATAAACTCTTATTTTCAATATTATAAACATTAATATTAACATTTTATACATTACATACTTTGCAGTAATGAATATAAAAACATATGCATAGCGTTTAGTACCTCTAATTACCTTCTATATACATATTTTTCATAAAATAAATAATTATATATTCATAAAAGTTATAAATAAGCAAATACATAAATGTAAAGTATTCTGAATACATGAAAATTAGTTCTAAGTACATCCAAATTAATTAACACCCGTGCAAATAAGTTCTAAGTACGTGCAAATTAAAGACCACCCATGCAGCGACCGACGTTAGCGGGGATCAATACTACTGACGACGTCGCGGACCTTAAAATTAATGTTACACGTATTTTGTGAACGCTTACTTTCAATGACTATCAGCAGTGTTTTCAAGACCAGTACAAACGCTGGTCAAAGTGTTTTGCCTCCTCTGGTGATTATTTTGAAGGTGATAAAGTGATTTGAAGGTAATTACTTGTTTTCTTTCCTAAAACAAAAGTTCCTTTTTTATGGGTGAACCTTGTATTTGCAAATTAATAATAATAAATAACGTGAATCGTTATTATCCGTGCAGAACTAGTAAAAAGTTACTCGCAGCAGTTCAATTTGGAGGATATTTCACTGCAGCGTGGGATATGCGGTTTGATTCGCAGGGGGTGATATCAGATTCGCAGTATTCTGCCAATGTTCTTGCATGGTAGGGTAACCATAATATTTTGACCCAAAAACGGGATATCCCAAAGGAAGTCAGTTTCCCCCCACCCAACGTGCAAAATCGGTTAAACCTTATTATGTAATTATTGTTAATAATACTATTTATAAAAGTGTGGTTCATATGTACATGAGACATCACAAACAATAAATGAAATATGATATCCCGTTTTCAAGAGGTATTAATTATTACAATCGCGGAATAACTTACATAGTGTTTATTTTAGGCCTACGCTGAAGTTGAGGAGTGCCAGAAGTATTTATTAAATGAACAAATCTTGAGAACAACTTTATTCTTCACCATGTCTGAGACAACGCGAGATTTGTCTTTTTAATTTGTGTCCAGACACAGGAATTTAAATTCTTGCTGAAAGTTCGTATGAAACTACATGTACGCTTCTTGGCCATGTTCATTCATTGCTCTACAAACAACGGGACACACACAAAGCAATACAACTGTCGCTCGAACATTCACAACGGCCATGACGCTAGTTTAATAATTCCATCAATATTTTTTTTTAGCATGAGATGACTCTCAAATTTAGATTTGCTGTTCAAGCTAACTCCTGGACTTTTATAGAACGGAAGAAATAGTGTTTTTTAATAATACGAGTATGTACGGGACGAGAGGGATACGCCTCTGAAACAGGACTGTCTCGGTCAAAACGGGACGTATGGTCAACCTATAATGCATGGTTGTCTCTCGGGTACACTCAATAACTCACCAGTGCTGATATCATAAACTCAACTACGTATATGTGGAAGCTTACATGTTTTCAAGGCACGGCGCGTTGAGAAAGAGTGAAGGCATCCAAATAGAAATATTTCGTCCATACAGTACAACCATTGTAGGTAACTAGGCTATGATAACAAAAACCAGGACACTTACTTGTGATGGTTAGTGATTTATGTCTGGTAGCAGAACGCTGCAAGTCTTCCACTAGGAAAATTATGGCAATAAGCTACGTTAAGTTTCCTCTGTGTGTTTGTGCCGGAAATAAAAACTAAAGATTCTGGAGTGGAAACTTTTTCGAAACGAACTATCCAGCATCCCATTCGGGCTAAAAGACCTCAAAGCTCTCTCTCTCTCTCTCTCTCTTTCTTTCTCAAGCGGGAGAATGGAGTCAGCCGGCGCTGTTAGAAAAAGCGAAGCAAGGGCGTTAGCGAAAACACTACGCGTGGGGGATATTGAAGGGCCGCAAGAGCTGTTATCTTCAGGATCTGCACTGCGGGGTAGTCTGCACCAGGAGCAAGGAAAATTTCCATACGGAACAGTCGGACATTTAGCGGGCGACAATGGACGCCAACATCGTAGTTTTGTATTTTCCTCCCCGGCACGTATCCCTCTGCAAATTCTCCTATCTTCACTAGAGAGAGGAGGGGAAGGGGGGTTTATCCCATAACAGAAAGCAAGGGTCCATGTAAAACGCCCGATTGCCACAGCACAACGGGAGATACCAATGGGATTGCGCAAGCTAATAAAAACATACGTGTGCGTGCGGCTGTGTATGGATTATAGACGCTTGAACAAACATTTTCTCGCTCCCGAGTTTGCATCTGAATATTGCGCACGTATATGCATTTTCTCTTTGCTCCTTCCGTGCGGAATGGGCCCATAAGCACTACTTTCGAGCTCTCTGTAATCCACACGGTTGCATAATTACGCTCATTCGCCCCCCTTCGCTGCTGCGGGTACTTATCCCATTCTCTAGACGCCGCTCAAGGAAATAATGTTCCGATCCACGTTGCTTTAACGGATACGGGAATGGCGAAGGAGGGGAGATGTTTGTTTCTCCTCCTCCCCTTTGCAATGTTTTCGCCTTTTGCGGTCTGCTCGGGATCTTCATTCCAGTCTTGGAGAAAATGGTAATGCCGAATTCGCATTTGTAATGAGTGCCCTCCCTCGTCTCTTGCTTTCTTCCTCTCTAACATGAATATAGTTTCCAAGGCAGCAGCTTTTCTTGATTCCCACCGTACTGACAATCGTGGCGTGGTTGTTAGCGTAACGTGCTACGCTGCTAGGGATCTTGGATTCAAATCCTGGGTAAGATAAGGGCGCTTCATTGTGCTCATCCGCCATCTAGCTCGTCATGCATTCTCATTGCCGCGATAGGAGGTACCTCACCTAGAGAGATAGAAAAGCAATGTTAAATATCACCCAATACATACAGCAAGAAGTACTAGTTCCCGTTGAATCCAATTAAAACATGCTGTAGCTGCGTGAACGACTCCAATAAAACCATACAATAAAATATCCGGTTTTTACGTCTTCTCTCAGCCATTTGAGGCAAGTAATTGGACGGCACTTTTAAAAAAAGGGGAGTTTTCTCTATCCCTCATTCTCTCACATTCCCCAGTTCAACCTACAAATAAGTAACGCAAAGTAAATGAATAATGACAATAACAACCCAAAACTGTCATGCGTACATTTTCTAGTGGCTTTACATATGCACTTCTCATTAAAGGTTGGATCAGGTCTAATCGGAATTGTCTATTGATCGACTTTTGTTATTTTTAGAGTTACATTTCTACCACTTTTGGTTAATCGCGACGATCAAAATTAGTGATAATGTGATGGAATTGATGAAAAGACACTCGCAAAGAACATTGATGCCCAGGCACGGGACCGCTTGCGTCGTAGCGCGCTGTGCTAATCACAAGGCCACGGAGGTAGGTTTATTTGGAATTGAACCTACAGTTTAATATAAGATCCGTACCACTGAAGTGTCCCAGGATATTGTTCCTACTACAGTTGCAAATCATTTGACAATAATTACTGATTCCTGCTGATAGGCAGTTTTATGTTATACAGCTTTTTCTAATTTGCAACTTTCCTTCAGTAATCACTAACAACACGAACTTAATGATGATGGGATGAAATAACGACTTCTTCGCTTAGAATTCGGACACACAGTCTCTGGTCTCTTAGCGCACCGCGGTAGGATGATCTGATTTCTTTCTCGTTATTTGCCTCGGTCTTCTGACACCTTTGACTAATCGCGACGATGAGGATGAATGTTGATATAATGAAATTGATTAAGAGAGACTCACAAAGAATACCCATCCCCCAGTCCTGGATTCGAACACAGGATCCCTGGCGTCTTAGCGCTGTGTGGTAACCACTCGGTCCCGGAGGTCGATACCCTGGTAGCTGTTCCAAATTGTCCCGGCTTGATTTCCCTTTCAATTAGGCTAGCAATTGAACAGCATGGTATGGTTGGTTGCCTAAGCATCAGGCAAACCTTTTGCCATAAAGATCGTCTAGAGCTTTTCTTGTATTTACTCTTTCAAAATATATTTTGAAGGGCGTTGAATGAGTTAACATATCAGCAACGTACCACATGCATCGACACCTAATACCCAGACAACATGCAGTGGGGACAGAGGGGGCAGCAGCCCCCCTCAATCACACCTCCAAACCACAAAGCACCCGAGCGGGAAATAGGAGAGCATTTCATGTTGAAGTGTTCATTGGATTTTAAAACAGATCTTTCTCCCAGCGTTCCCTGCTCGGCGTGCATCGGATACTCATTGGATGGCGGTAAGGAGTTTCTTGGAAGATGAGTGGGACTTGAACGTGACAGGGTTGCCAACGAGGACAGAAAGGAAGGCGTTATAAGATAGAGAGCGCTGCTGGGCTGTCTATATTTCCTTCCGGTTCAGACTAATGGACTAGCGCTGCGAAGGGCTGGGACGTTCTTTCTTCCCCACGCCGAATGTCCAATTAAAATCGGCTTCTCGGAAAATAATGGCCCCTTCCATTTGTCGCTTCGCTGTCTTCTTTACTGAGTTTCCAACTGCTTCTCTCTTCCTCTCAATTTCGCTTTGAGAACTCTACGGATTAGGGATGTATCGAATGACAAAAGAAGGTAGCTATGAGACATTTTCTTGCTCTCTTTGGGAAATTTTGTATCCCTCACATGGTTGCCAGTGAGTACAAAAATGTCAAACAATATCTTAATAGGGATTGTATCGAGTCGAGTTCGCGAATGAAGAAGCCTGCCTCGTTTTCGTCTTGAGGCTCGAAATAAATATACAAATGAAAAAAATTACATAAATTCAAATTAAAAACACATTTCTACCATTAAACAATACGAGTAGGTAATCAGATATCCATCCTTTTAATATATCTCTACAAGTTGCATCAAAAAGCAAATATCTATGTAGACAAAATGTTCTCCATACATGTTTCCTAAGTATCGATTGAGATGAGCCACTATGTGCCTCCGGGTTAAACAGTGGATCGGTATCAAATCTATACGAGACCACGTCTCAAGATGAAGACAAGAATAGTCTAAATCACATGCAAAACTTATCTACTGTATAATATCTATCCATATTTCAGGAAATATAAGTGCTTAATGCTTGAAAGGTAAGAAATAGTTTCGTACACTTTCATCATAATCTACTACTTCTCTTCCTTTTTTGTAGGGATGGTATCAAGACGAGAGATGGCAAAGTTAACAAAGCCCCGTTCTCATGTTGAAATAAACATAAAGATAAGATTTTGAACATTAAATAATCTAATTTTTATATATAAGACACATTTTTACATGCCTTGTATCGATTTTGTACACGTGCTTCTCTGAAAATATTAATTTGAATATATCACATGAATTTTGGAACCTGCAGTATAGGAAAATCCTTTTTGTGTTCCACGATTTTGAAATGCGTCAACCGATTTCGCTCAAATGCGATAATCGTTAAGATATTAGTTGCTATACCATTGTTGCGGTTACAATATTGGTCATATTATGGTGTTAGTAGTGCTCTAAAATATAATTTGTTCCGTAAGCTAAAAAAAAATAGCCTGCGAAGAGCTTGTAAAATGTAAAAAATGAGCATATAGTGGATGAAGTACATGGTTGCAGGGAAAATGAACTATTATCGAGAATTCCATGGTGAATTTTGACCCCGATGCGTCGATATCCATGAATACGTATTGGTGGGTGTGTATACACACGCACATACACTACTTGCATACGCAAATTTCCACATTTAGCCCTGTTTTCAATTTTTTTTAAATTCTATGTACAAGTGGCGCAAAAGTCGCTTGGGTTTTAAATTAAACAAAGTAGGTTTCTTGTGTTTAACTTTTATTGATACTTGTAAGTTTTATGTCCTCAATTTTTAAAGATAACATCCAATAAATGAACACCATTCGAATTGATGAAAATTTGTGCTCTTTTTATTGCGTTTTCCATGGTGTTGGAAATAATCTGCGGGGAAATGTTTTCCTTTAGTTTCCTATTGTCCTTTAGTTGTGTAATGATCCGATCATTACTGGATCCTCTTATATATATCTAAAAGGAAATGGGCGTTAAGTTATAATTTGAAGAAGTACCTGTCTATTGCCTAAACAAGCATCCACAGAACTTCAGATACTGCAAGTTTTGAACCTAGGGACAATGATTCAAAAATGTATGGTTGTGTATAATGTGTATGTTGCTGAGAATCAGCTTAAAACACAAACTATACCTATACAGTCGCTGTAACGTTTTGGCTTATTCACATAAACCAAGGACTTCAAATATCCCCAAAGGAAGCAAGACGTCGAATGGTTTGCGGAGTAAGCGCTGGACGATTGGGAAAATGTCTAAATTGTCGTTGTGTGAAGATTACAGATAGACTATTCCTTAAAAAGATTGTCACAATTCTTCCACGTTCTTGTGGGGTATACTTATTCATTTCCGCACACAATAAATTTAGTGAGTATCTTCTATTTAACTGACAAAACACTACTGATATAAACAACAAGATGTAAAAATAAAGGTCAGTTCAAATAGATTACACGTTCCAGATTATGAACGAAACTCCATTTTATAGAAGTGTATGTCGTTCTTAATATGCTCTGGTTTCCTTATCGATTTCTAAAAGATCGTCCCCGTCATTTCCTTCGTAATGTTACATAAAATATTTATGCACCTTGCAACATTGCTAGATACCATTTCCCAGAAAAGGGATATTTCTTTGTCTTCTTTAGGCCCAAACCCGTTAATTGTGGAAGCCACGAAAAAGAGTCAGAAAGAAACAGAAGAGTTTCCTTGTTCAAGTCTGCCAGAAAGTAGAGGAGTGTCCATTTCCCTTCTGCTTTGGTTGGCATTTGATCCATCCACCCAGAGGAAGGCAGCCAAACCCACTTGTAATTAAACAAGGCGATTCATCTACCGCTGGGTTTTTCTCCCTAAAGGAACGAGAGTCTCTCAAAGCAGATGAGAAACTTGCAATTAGCAAACGAGGTGACACTAAGAGATTAGAACGGAGAATCGAAAAAAGAAAGAGAAAAAGTTTACTTTGCTATCAACCTCATTCTTTTCCCCTGCTCTCATTTATCGCACTCGCTTTCACTTAACCTTCTTGTTTAATTAGTCTTCTTCTTTTTTGGCAGTTCTTCTGAAATACTTGCTTTCTTCTTCTTCTGGGTCCTCTTTATCTCGACACCCCCTTCCTCCTTATTTCTTTATGTTAACTTCAGTTATAAGAACTCACCTTAGATTTTTCGTAATCGTTACTTCCTTATATGAACGGTACGGAGGCGATATCGAGAACGAGACCGAGAATGCCATTTAAAAACGAAAACGAGAACGAGACACACTGTCCGAGAATCTCGTCGTAATGGAAACTTTAATATGGAAAGTTCGCCTAAACCAAAATTCCTTTCTATGGTCAGGAACAGTGACAAATGTAGGCCACGCATTCAGAAATATTGATCTGTCCTTCTGTTGCCTGTCAATTATAAAAACAATATTTCTACAATTCACATATAACCATGTCAGAACTATCTCTGCGGTGCATTAAGTCCATTTTAAAATTCTTGGTATACTCCTGTTCACATAAAGTGGCACATATTTCAACTCTTCAACACTATAAAATGTGTCACTTTATGTTAACAGGAGTGTAACTTTAATGTTCACGTCAACCTTGAGATTTGCTGATTGATTTCGCTGAAATGCGACACCAAATTAAT
Organism: Lepisma saccharinum; assembly: GCF_977018435.1. Lineage (NCBI taxonomy): Eukaryota > Metazoa > Arthropoda > Insecta > Zygentoma > Lepismatidae > Lepisma > Lepisma saccharinum. The sequence continues at coordinate 142,252,404 of NC_139229.1, forward strand.
GAGAAAATCTTTAAATTTACTGCAGTTGTCGGCAGTACAAGATTTATGACTGTCAAGCAATGCCCCAGTGATCATACTGGCATTTTTAAAACCACTTCCTACACTCGATGTTTTGGACTTCAGGAGCGAAATGTGCATGATTTTTAGAACATTATCTGCTCTGCAATTTGGCAACCAATTGTTTGAAATATAGAGTGTAGTTTAGGAGGAGAAAGTTGAGTCAAGGGGTAGAGGCAAGTCATCTAATTGTGATCACGATAAATGGAACAAATTTTAGAATTTTTAGGGTGCAATTCATGTAGTAAATAGGTACCTAGGATGTCTGATCAAGTATTGAATTTGAGTGAAATTGGTTGAAGCATTTTAAGATCATGCAAGAGAAATCTATTTTTGTTGTGTTGCAGTAGCTCCAAATTCTGCTGATATTTTCAGTTTGTACTTATGTTCGGAGATTAAGAAATGAAACCCTCAGGTAGTCTACAGTGTGACAATAAAAACTTGGATAGTCTGGAAAGGTCTGGAGATCAAAAGGTTTCGACAACCACAACTGTTGTAAAATTAGCTCATTCATCTGAATTTTCCATAGCAGCTAAATCTTTTTGAAAACTATTCTAGTAATCTGGTATTGCATTTGAACAAAACCAGTACAGAAATGTCAGTCAAACCTGTATCTACAGTAACATAACTATAAGGGTTGTTTGATAAATAAGTGGACTGGGCCTGTGGTTTCGGTGTATGTAGAAATAAGGAAAAAACAATTGTGTTTATTGATACACTTGTCTATTGTGCATGTTACATACACATTGTTAGTCGTCTGTTTTTTTTTCGCTGGTAGACGTTCGACTCTAAAATATGAATGGGATGAATTCCTCCAGATATGCGCAACAGTGTGTGGTTCATTCTTTTGCAGGACAATGCAAGGCCACTTACAGCAGCTCACAAAAATTCAACAATTCGGCTGTGATGTAATACCCCACCCTCCGTATAGTCCAGACTCATCGCCATGTGATTTTCACGTGTTCGGCCAACAAGGGGAAGCTCTTTGCGTCGGGCGTCGAAGTGCAAAATGCATGTTCTTCCTGACTTCGTAGCCAGCCCGAGGAATTCTACAGAAAAGGAATTGATAGGCTAGTGTATCTCTGGGATCATTGTCTCAACAACCATGGAGAATATGCCAAATAAAATCCACTTCTGGAATGACACTGAGTCAAGTCCACTTATTTATTAAACAACCCGTATACAATATAAACTTGGCGTGGTTGATGCAAGGAAGATATGTTAAACATTTGTATTAAGATATTTTTGTTAGGAATGTTTACGTAGTATGTGTTATAGAACGTACTCTTCTGTGTTTTGTTTGCAAATATTGTAACATCGTTAGACCGGCTTCATTGATTGAGTTGGTGTTTTAAGTCCACTGTATGCACAGTAAGACTGGACCTACAGTTTAAAGTGGGATCCGAACAACTATGTGCCTCCACCGGGTATCGAACCCAGGATACCTTGATTTCAAGGTAACGACGTTACCACTTTTTTTGGGGGGGGGATGTTACCACTTTTTTAATTTTTTTATTTACATTTCTTTTTACATTAAATTATCCAAACTACAATTCCTGTTACATTAAATTATCCAACTACAATTTGCAAATAATTTGCATACATATGTCTTTTTCTCCATACACCACAAGAGTTTGCATAAGCATTACAAAAGTCTCGAAAATTTCCTGAAACCGAATTTTCTATATTTTCATACATTACAAAAGTGGCTAAAAGCCACTGCAAAGATTGTTGTTTGGTAGCTTTAAGATATAGTCTACCTTAACACTAGTGGGTGACAAACGACAAATTCTACTTATACATTGTTGTAAAAATAACCATGCCTCTTTCATTTTTCCACACTTAGTCAGGCGATGTTCGATTGTATCAGTTTCATTACACGTGGTACATAACACATCTATACTAAGTCCTAATGTAGATCTTTTTTTCTTTACAATCTATTAACTCATTTATCGCTCTAAACCAACATGATCTTTGTGTTTTTGTGAGGTGGCGTGCATGTATATTTTTCCAAATTGTGGTCCATTTGTAAGTTGGATATTTCCCCATAATATGTGAAGCAGGAGATTCCTTGGCAATATTTTGTTTATAGATTTGACGTACAGTTTGTTTTGGTGGATCGTCATTTCTCATCAAAGCGTATATTAAATCAATCATAACAGGAGAGTAATGACTGAAGAAAGGTGGCACCTTTGGTTTGTTTACCGGAGACAGCAGTGGAATTTCAGTGAACAATTGTCGTAAGAAATCAGCATTTGGTTCATTTCCGCTGAGCACCCGCGCTACAAACCGCTGATAGAACAAGGTTCTCGCTTTCACTTGGAAATCGATGAATTCAAGGCCACCCTGTACATAGGAACGTGTAAGACTAGATTGTCTAACCTTAAAAACGTTATTTTTCCACACAAATTCACCAACCAGGCCCTTGATTGTGGCCGTAAATTGAGGTGTTATTGGTAGTATCTGACAAGTATACCATACTCTTGACAGTCCATATATATTTAAGAAAGTAATTCGTGAAATTAAACATAAGACAAGATGATTATACATGTATAAATAATACCTTAAATTTGTACATAATTTCTGGTAACTTAAGTTTATACTTTCTTTAATGGTAGAGCCAAACATTATTCCAAATATCTTTAGCGAATTTTGCATCGGGAACACTGTTGTAGCTGAAACAGGCCACTGTAACCCTAAAGCCATACAACGTGTTTTCAAGTTGTTGACCTTGGCACCGGATACTCTCTCGTAATCGATAAGACACTTTTTTAAGGCCAAAGTATCTGCAGTGTGTTTACAATCAACCGTTACGTCATCCACAAAGGCACTGACCTTCATGTGGAATCCGTTTACAGAAAATCCTTGGACTTGTTCATTTACATGACATAGAAAGGGGGCCAAAGATAACGCAAATAGCGCCAGAGACAAGGGATTGCCTTGAGGTAAGCCATTATTTACTACAAAGGGCTTAGAGAGAAATTCATTTACCTTTGTTTTGATGTGTATACCTTCCATTAAATTCCGAATTTGAGTAATAAGGACTGGTTGTATACCCATGTAATTTAACACCTGCCATAAATACTGGTGGTTTACACGATCAAACGCCTGAGAAAAGTCAACAGACACTAAGAAAGCATCTGTCTTAGTATTTTCACACAGTGAAATACAATCTCTTATGTTGGATAGCAGATGATATACTTTTTGATTACCTAGTACTCCATATTGAAAGGGCCGAACTAATGTTTCTATATTGTTTTTTTTTAACTTATTTAAGATACATCTCGTTAATATTTTATAATCCGTATTAAACATTGTTATGGGTCTATAATCAACTGTCTTCCGTGGATTCTCTTTTTTTGCTATGAAAATTGCAATCCCCGTTTTACATAAGGAGCTCAGTTGCCCTGTCGTAAGGACTGCATTTACCCATTCTGTTACCGTAGGTCCTATAAGGGGCCAAAATTGATAATAAAAAGTACCAGAAATTCCATCTAGGCCTGGGGAGGATTTCGATTTTGCCGCACACAAAGCATGATAAACTTCGTCTATCGTAAATTCTGTTCCATTTTGCGTCTCATTTTCAAACTCAGCATGAGGACAATATTGTTGGATATATTCTGTGGAATCAGACAGGGAATTACTTGGAACATTATATATTTCGTAAAGGTTCTCCCGTAATGAATTACGTACAGTTTCTTCGTTTTCACACCATTCTCCTTCATTATTTTGGAGTTTGGTAATTACATTTTTTGATTTTCTTTTATGTATTTGAACTACATGATTTAAAGATACATTTTCATTGGGGTCAATATTAATTAATTTACTTCTTGCCTTTATGCTATTTACCTTTTTGGCATATAACTGAAGTAATTGCGCCTTGACCTCTTTTATACAACTTTGTGTCGACCTATCCATTTGTGCCTTATTATGAAGTTCTCGTAACACACAAAAATGAAAATTTACTAAATTTTTCCAATTTCTCGTCTTTTCTATACAATACGTACGACAAAATCTTTGGAGGGATGGTTTCAAAACTTGATCCCACCATCGTATAATATCGGTATTTCTCAGCGTTCGTCTTTGCCAACCTTCCCATGCCGTTTAAAAGGCTTGAATAAATTGATCCTTCTTCAGTACTATGGTATTCATACTCCAATATCCCCTTCCCACATGTATATATTCAAATGGGGATCTCATTTTCATTACTACTGCATCGCTAAAAATTACAGGAATTACCTCAATGTCTGACACCAAATGTTGTAAACTATTATGAACATACATACGGTCTAAACGCGATGCCCTGGTTTGTGTTCTTCTATAAGTAAAGTCTAATTTTCCTGGTTATAATTTTTTCCATACATCAACGAGATTTATACCAGTTACTAAAGAGTTGAGCTCTGGGGAATAACTGAAGGTGGAAGTTTGGTCTTCTTTATGTAACGTACAATTCCAATCTCCAGTAACACAAAGTCGATCTGTGTGACCATCTAATCAAGAGGCTAATTCCTGTGTTATAAAATTTCTACGTCTATTTCTATTTTGAGTACCAGAAGGAACATACACATTACAAATAATTAAGTTACCCAATTTACCAATTATAATCCTCCCACCGGGGTGAACCTGAACATTTAACATATTTAAACCATAACGTACCAAAATGGATGTTCCCGTATAATTTTGAACTCAATTATTATATTCTTCATAGTATTGATGACACTTCAAGGAAGGAACCCCCACCTCTTGAATACATGCAACATCTACATTATTATTAATTAAAAATTCACGTAAGGCCACAAGTTTAGTGTCACTACTTAACTTATTTACATTTATGGTTGCTAATCGGAGAACCGGATTGGCAATTTTACTTTGCAAGAGGAAATAAAGGGGACATATAAGTATAAATCATAACATTGTGCAAACATTTTTGGTCATTATACACTCCAATTTTTTTTTTTTAACCTGTCCTTTTGCAATGTCATGGCTTATCAACCATTGGCTGTTCATTACTATCGAATTTGGGGTCATTTGTTTTCAAACTTTTCGTCGTAGGATAAGCAAATGAAGCATTTTTTTTGTTTATTTTTACGTTTCTGTATTGTTTTACTTACAGTTCCAGCCGATAATTTCTGTGAGGAGGATCGTAGTTCTCTCTTTCGCACACCTCTATTTGGAAGTAAGGAATCCTTTTCAACATCCGTTGATTCGTCATCCTCTTCATGTTCCATTGGATTTGTGTGGTCCATTTCTCGGTCTTCCACCTCTTGGGTTGGTGTGACGTCGATTTTTGGTTCCACTTGTTGTTCAGGGAAGGAGTCTGGTTGCTTCCTTGTAAGGGTGGACACGTTTTCTTCAACTGGAACGGTCGGAATCAATGGGGGTAAGGGGTGTCTCTTGGTCGCCATTGTTGTCATTCACTTTTTGGTGACAGGTCTGCTGGGAAATACCATTTTCCATTCCGTCATCTTTGTCTTCCGTGGATAACTGCACTACCGCTCCACTATAAGATCTAATGGGGCGAGTTGGAACACGTAATACTGTTGTTTTCCGGTGAGGACAGTCCTGTTTTTTGTGAAGGTCAGTAGCACAAATTTCACACGTGGGTGTCTTTCCAGTATATATTATGTGCGCCGTAAATTTATCGACCTGAATAAAGGACGGTATGGGTTTTTTCAATGACATTTTCACTACTCGCACTCCGTTTTGTGCTTGATATCTAAGCTTCGTGCTCCATGTTTCACGTGTGATGTTATCTACTACACCGAAATCACTTAATTTGGCACTTATATGTCTATCATCTAATTCAAGCGCGAGATTGAACACTCGAATATATTTCGCTTCTCGGCCAGCATCACTGAGTTTTACTTTTGTCATCTGTCCATTTTCATAATGGAAGTTTACCTCACCAGAATATGTTTCTAGAATTTTATCCATTGTTGCTCGTCTTACTAATTTTACATATACACCGCGAACAGTTGCCGGTATATGTATGGCATATATTTCATCTAATGTCAATTTAAAAGTTCCGTATATAAATTCATGTATTTCACTAGCACTCGGTTTAGTTGTTCCATTCTCAAAGCTTACCTGAATGGTATTTTCACGCTGCATGATGATCGTATGTTGTCGTTTCAAGTCTATTCACAAATTCAGTGGGGAAAAATCCCAATTTGATCGCGAAACAGTTCACCATGGTAGTCGGTTAACTCGTTTGCTCACAGCAGCTCGCAACACGTCTGTACTCTACCGTGCCGTGACACTGACTGTGACAACTGCGCCATCGGAGAGGCCCTGTTAGACCTGCGTATATGTCTCTGTATAAAACTAAAGTCTGCTAAGATGCACAAAAATTCCTAACAAAAATACACTCCTCACAAAAAAAGTTTGGAATATTGTTATATTAGGCACAACAAGTTCGGAATATTATTATGTTAGGCAATAGGTGATGGACATATGTCGGCGAAAAGACGAGAATGTCAACCAGACAGATACCATGTGTTGTTGCATTCCAAGACCGTGTCTATCACCTATTGTCTAATGTAACAAGACTCCAAGCTTTTTGTGAGGAGTGTATATTAATTAATACAAATGCTTATCCTTGCATCAACCACGCCAAGTTTAAATTGTAGTTATGTTACTGTAGATATAAGTTTAACTGACATTTCCTTACTGATTTCGTTGAAATGCAACACCAAACTTTCACACTAATAGAAACGGATTAAGATCAAGTCACAGTTCTCCAGGATGATGTAGAGTTCAAGGTATGGCTTCAAAGCTAAAGCTGAATTGTCTTGAATCCTGTTTATACTCCGTAGCAATTTTGAGGGGCAGAAAGTTTCTCTGCGGATTCGTGCTTCAGACCCTCAAGAGTTATACATCTTGATTTTTGTGTGACAGTTTTTAAGCGCGTCAAGATACAGGTTTTCGCATTGTTGGGAAATAAAATCCAGTTTAATATGATAGTAGTCCATCCTCCATTTCTGGAAATGACAGATTCATACAATGAGTATTACTTGTATTTTGCTATAGTTGGTCTAAAATCGAGAATTTAGAGTAAGAAAAAGTGGAATATGAGATCGACATATTTGGCAAACATATCCAGTTTTAGTTTCGAGTAATTGGGCCTTCAGTTTGTGAAACATATCATTGGAAAATGGCGAATGCATGAAAGAAGTCACACTTACCTTTGAATTCAGTTGTTATAAAAATTCTAATTTAGTGTCAAAATAAAATCAAAGTCAATAAAGAAAATATATGTATATAAAATTTTGATTTCGAGTAGCCTTATCGCCATTTCAGAAATGTCTAATTCATGAAAATAGTCATAACTCATTTTTAACCAACTGTTAAAAAGAATTCCAATCTACGTTCTGTTTCGGAAATCCGTGGAGGAAGCGAACGGAAACAAGTCCTCTGCGCAAGTAGTGAATCAAAAGGGTCCTCAACCAATTAACTTGTGAGATGGAAGTGAGTGCGGAGGAGAAAAGCAGCTGCAGATACCAGCCGTTTACAGCAGCGCGCACTGCTTTGCTCTGCGGATCGCTTTCTCCCTTTGTCCACCATTATGCGCGGTCTTGCTCCACAGATTCCTGTAGTCAAATATATAGTTTTTAGAAGTCCATAAGGTGCTCAAGGACTCCAATTTAGTGTCAGAATTTAGGCTCTCACGGTTGAGAACAAGAATAATGAGCTTTGAATGGCCCATTTTATTTAAACCCATGATAACCCCCCCCCCCCCTTGGCCGCGGTGGCTCAGTCGGTAACGCGTCTGACTACCATGCTAAAGGTCCCGGGTTCGATCCCCGGCCGGTTCAAATCCGGGAACTTTTCTAACGGTGGAAGCGGCCCCGGCGCCTACCCAGCGTCGAATAACATGGGGTACCTGGGGGAAACCCTGGGGGGTAAAGGCGGTCAGGGGCATGATGCTGATCACATCGCCCCCACTCACGACCGGATCAAGAAAGTGTGGGGCGTTACCCCCACACCCCCTATACGCCTTCATGGCGTGGTGCTAAGCACAGGGGAACACTTTACCTTTTTTTTTTTTTTTGATAACCCCCCCAAAAAGACAGTCGCTTCAAAATCAAGATGTCTTCCCAGTTTTTTCTGTAACTTTTATCCGGTGTGAATACGCAGAGAAGCTCTTTGGACGTCAAAAGTTCAACGGGGTTTGACACGTTCTGTCAGTCAGAAGAACATGATTATTTAACTAAAACACAAAAAGAAATGATCACATGAAGACTCGTAGCATTCACGTGATGCCTCTCAGGGTATTGGGTAATAATATATCTGTTCGTTCGTGAAATAAAAATCGAAGTCAAGTTTTCGCTAAGAGAAAAGAAGTATATTTTACTTCTTAGTAAAATAAATACTCGTCTGCATAAAATCCATTTCACTCAACTTATACTTCAACTTGACCACTCTTTAAAACTCGAAGCCCGAACTAAAAGTCAAGACAAAACACAATCGTAATTCCGATGGCAACAGCACTTACAAGGTATGTATATACAGGTCAGTCACTGTCCTGACATTACCAGTGATAGGTTTAAATATTACATACCTCAAGAATCACAAAATAAATAACAGAAATTAAGATTAATAACAATAAACATTTGTACAACGAGAAAGGTAATTAGGAAATAACAATAAACATTTGTACAAGAGGAAAGGTAATTAATAACAATAAATATTAGTGCAATGGGAAAGGACGTGTCAGGTTACATAATGTTCTCAACTCTGATAGCGCCGAAACAAGGCATTAAAGAAGAAAATGCCATTAAGAAAAATTGCTTGTCTTGGTGATGCGAAAGTTCGTTGCTGTTGTATGACGACGCCTTGAACATACACACATAGTAAAACGCCCAGCACCAGAGAACAAGTGCTAATAAAGAGATAATGGTGGGATAATACGTAGAAACAGCATAGCATGCAGTGAGCGGGATAACCAACAAATTCATCGAACTTCCCGCTCAACGTGGGACATGAGAGGGGGAGGGGGGATAAAGTGAAGGGAAAAAAACCTCTCGCTTGCTGCCAGAGCCACGTAATCAAGGTGTAACGGTTTAAATGATTGAAACAATGATTGGATTAAATCCCCAAATCATGTATAGGAGATGAGGCAAGGGGGTTAGGCAGGGACAGCGGCAATTATTATCCTCTCTTCTCCCTCTCTTTCGCGCTTATCAACGGCCCTTTTCCAACGATTGATCATTCCCTATTTTCGCGCCATTATGAGCGTTCGGGGAGTGCGTTTCGCACCCCTCCTCTCCATCCTCTCCCTCTCGTCGTGACGTCACGCGCATGTGCGATGCTGGCGCTCAGGCGTGGAGAATTGCGGTACTAATCTGTCGGGCGGAGCGAGATGGGGCTCCCCCGAAGCGTGGTCCTGCAGGGGCAAGTTTTCTTCCTGTTCGGAATGAATTGGAATCTGCCAAGATGTAAAAGAGTTCTGGGACGTCGAGAGGGCTTGTGTACGCTGCAGAAGCCATTTTGGGTGATACATTGGAATGCGACGTTGCCACGTGTCCACAACAACTCGTACTGCATTTTTCATAGACCGCCTAAGGCCTAAAGGAAACCTAGTCAGACAGTCGAACGAGTAAAACTCTACAATGGAACACTTTATGTGGCTACCATAAAGAAAAGTCGTGCAAATATAGATCGGAGAAATGAAACATGACAAGTGCTGCCATCTAAATGAAATGGAGTGAACGAATCAGGGAAGCTGAGTCAGTGGCGACGCCAGAAGAAAGCAGGCGGCCGGGTGGTAATTGTTACATGTTCGAAAGTTATCACCGACATTGCATATGATAATAATAATAATAATAATGACATAAGGTGTCATTTCATCCTCATCGTTACGATTAATCTAGAGAGCTGCAGCAAAGACCAGAAATAATCGCTAAAGGAAATACAATTCTTATTTAAAAACCTGAATTTTACTGCGATTCATTGTATTGTAGTATTGCCACTATTTACAACAAGTTCTATGTAACTGAAAATTACAGAAACAGAAAGAGCAGAAGAGAAAGATAGTAATGAATGTAGAAAGTAGCAAAGAGAGAAAGAAATTTAAAAAATGCGGGAACAGAAAGAGGGTAAGAAGAAAATAATAAGGACATTGCATATGATAATAATAATAATAATGACATAAGGTGTCATTTCATCCTCATCGTTACGATTAATCTAGAGAGCTGTAGCAAAGACCAGAAATAATCGCTAAAGGAAATACAATTCTTATTTAAAAACCTGAATTTTACTGCGATTCATTGTATTGTAGTATTGCCACTATTTACAAGTTCTATGTAACTGAAAATTACAGAAACAGAAAGAGCAGAAGAGAAAGATAGTAATGAATGTAGAAAGTAGCAAAGAGAGAAAGAAATTTAAAAAATGCGGGAACAGAAAGAGGGTAAGAAGAAAATAATAAGGAAGATTGAATGAAATATAGAAAGAAACTTAAAAACTACGAAAACAGACAGAAAGAATGAAAGAAATGGAGAACTTCTTGGACTCATAGTTCATCTGCACGACGAATGATAGATTGATGAGTTGCATAAGGAGTACACACAAAGAGACATCCTTTCTTCCCTGGATTCTTTGTGCTTTTAGACTAATTACTAGGGCTCGGAAATTGAAGACCTATAAATTGCCAGAAAAAGACAATAAAAGACCTAAAAATATCAGAAAACGGAAAACAGGACGTATAAATGTGATCCAAATTAATTAATAACTTCAGTTCTAATTACATATTTAATGAATATGGGCGGCACCTCCTTATCTGACTTGAGATCTTTGCAGGCGCGTGCTGTCTGGTCGTATACACCGTGCTGAAAGCTTAAAAACAAGAGAAAGTTGCCACCTACAGCGCGACCTTCCAGACAAGTTACGGTTAAAGCACCTTGTACCGTACCTGCTTCAGTCGTCCAAAAATGTTTTTCTCTCGTTTCAGGGATGGTTCAAATATATTTCTTTCTTTCTTTTTTTTATTTCTTTACTACAGAAAGGATGTTTAAGAGGTGATGAACTGATGATGATTCGAATTGAGAATGGGCAGTAAAAACGTAGTCGAAAGAAGGTGAAGTTGCAAAAGAAAAGCCGTTAAGACCTAAAAAAGGCTTAAAAAGGAGCAATAAACCAAAAAAACGCCGAAAAGGGCAAAAAAGGACAGATAAACCTACCCTTTTCTGCCCTAAAATGAATATATATTATGTTGTGCCTCGTCTTCGGACACTAGGAAAAAAAAGGACTTTTCCTCAACTTCCGAGACCTACTAATTACTGTGCCTGGAAGCAAGTTCGTCATGGAACTTTACAAGTACAAGTACACCAGTCAAATTAGACATCTTCCCACTGACAGCCATAAATTTCTAACCCATTTCTTGCAAAGGTAGTTTAATAACATACTAAAAGTTCCCTCAACAACTCAAGTAGTTTGTATTTAATAACCGAACTGCGATATTAAAAGATGAATAAAGTCAAGACAAAGTTTCATATAGGGGCAGAATAACTTGATATTGATTTAGTATTCAAACATCGAATTTACGATGCGTGCTTGAAAGTTCCTCAAATTCCCCATGGGAAATAGCAACAACAAAAAAATCCCACACTTTCAGCCTAGTACACCACACGATTTTCCCTCCCAAATTCCCACTACGTACACAGAAAATATATTCCCACCGCGTTGACCTTTTTTTCCCAGCTGTGGCTATGGAAATGTACAAATGTTGAACAACACGCGCACTTGTGCACTGTTGCAGTTATCAGCATGTAAATCAAACGCCCACTAGGGAAATGGCTCCCATGTATTTGACACCCCCTCCCCTTTCCGTCCCTTCCGCTTCTTTCATTTATGAATATGGATGCGACCAGTGGCGCGTTTAAAACGTCTATAGTTACGGGGGCTTTAGCAGGACACTCAAAAACCACATGTACCGAGCGAAAATGCGAAGGTTATCGGAATGTAAAGATCATTAAGGCACACATATTTTCGTAACAAAGTTTTCCTGGCACTTCGGGCAACAATGCAGCGCAGGCTCATAACTGCCACCAATGGAGTGACTTTATATTTACTGTGAACAAAATGAATTGCTCATGTGTAAATAATCAGGTAGATATCCACTTAGGATGTCTGGAGAAGTCGCATGGCAAAGAATATTTGGTTTAGGAACAACGTGAAATATCATATCAAAAGTCTCGGTTTGGTCTCGATTTTACACAGCTCTGTTTCGTTCTCGGCCTCGTCTCGACCAGTCTCGTCTCGATTTTTGCAACGCCGTCCATAATTGAGAAAGAAACAGACAGAAAAAGAAAAGAAAGAAAAGGGGGAAGAGAGAGAAACTGAAGTGGTAAGGAAACAGAAAGATAGAAGGAAGTTAAAAGGAAAGAGAAAAATAAACTGAAAATTAGGAAACGGAAAGAAAGGGAGGGTCTTCCGCGTGGCAGTCACACGCCCTACTGACTAGACTGGGATTTTACAGCATTTTGATCATTCGCGGGGTCCGCAAAAATACCACGTGACACTTACGTAGTGTCTAATTATTCTGGAAGTTGTGCAATATTCGAAGTTTCCATTCATTTTGTACCCGCATTATGTCATGAAGCTGTATTTTGTGATTACATAACAGTTTTTTTTTAATATTGAATATTTTAAACCAACCCTCTGGTAAATTGGTGCTTAAAAATGGAGTGGGATACTCACACACTAATGTTAACTAATGCTTTGAAGAACTTTTTAATTGTTACAATTTTCAAGAATCGGTTCAAATTGGTATCGGCTCAGTCCTAAAAAGTATTTTGGAAAAATTAACTATTTTTCAGCGCTTGCGCAATACGCGAAACTCCATCAAGTACGCATTGTATTCCGAAAAGAAGGATCGAAGTAATTAGAAAAATGACGCAATCCATGTGTGGAAGATAAGTTACGAGGAGCTCTATCCGCAACGCAGCTGTGATCCACCGATTTTTATCCGTATGCGGGTCCTCTCCAGCCAAGATGGCCCCAGTTGGTTTTGTAGCCTTTGGTTGAGTTGATGGCTTCCCGAATTGAGGTCTCAAAGCAAGAGGATGGGGTTGTAGATACTCACGCCACACCGTCCGATTGAAATCGGTCTTGGCGGAGAGAGAGAGTAGCATGCATGTTATTCCATATGCAGACCGAACCAGCACAGGGAGAAATAAAAATTGGAATTGCCAGCTATAAAGTAAGAGAGCCATCGGGACCCCTCCGGCGAGAAGTCCCACCGACAAATGGTGCCTTCGTGTTTTTTTCTTTTCCGTCTCTCTCTCTTTTACTCTTGCGGATATTTGCGTGTGCGTGTGTTGCGACATCATGGCCGACCTCCATTACCGGAAGAACGCCCGCCGTAAGGTCCCTCTGCCAATCACGGATCGAGTTCATTGCGACAATTCCACCGTCTGTCTGAGTCCCTTGGGTTGTACCTCATCGGAAGACTTCCACCGCGATGCTCTGCATATGGAGGTCGTAATGTTGTGGATTCAATTTCTCGAATGTCCCGCTGTTAAATGTCCTGCATCCTCTTTCTCTCTCTCTCTCTCTCTCTCTCGTCCCCTTCTTTTCGATCTACGTTCCCTCCCTGCATCGTTCGGCTGCTGCGATAAAAAAAAAGAAGACGAGATGGGGGAAGGTGGGGAGAGCCACCCTATCAGACTATGTCGATGCCACCTCTCGACCTGATAAGTCAGGTTGCCTGGTCGAGTCTCTAGACTTGCAGCAAGCTTGCGCAAGTCAGTATCCAATTAAAATCAGACTTCGACTTCAGTAATGGCGACTTCGTCAGAAAATTTTCTTTGGATGTGATCATTTTTAGGTGGGCTCTGCTTCGATAGTCATGAACTGATAAGATTCTACATTTCTATCTCTTTGTTTCCTGTTTCCTCTTTCTTTCTGTTTCCGTACTTCTCAGTTTCTCTCTATCTTCCTCTTTCTCTCTTTCTTTCTGTTACCTTTATCTCTTTCTTCCTTACTATAGTTCTCTTACGCTCTTTCTTTCTGTTTTGGTACTTTTTTAATTTCTCTTTCTTTCTTTCTATTTTCCTTGCTATCTTTCTCCTTCGGGGTGGGCGTTGTAAGGTCGGAATTTTTCTGACCGTGTCCCCGCATAAAGCAGCTCTAGCGCTCACCCAGCCTCAAATCAACTGGTACTTTTGGGCAACCCTGGGGGATAAAGGCGGCCAGAGCGTGGTGCCGATTACATCACCTGCAAAATGGCCGAGATCGAGAACGTGTGGGGCCCTATCCCTACATCCCCTAAAATGTACTTTCATGGCACGGTGCTATATCCACGGGGAACTTTTACTTTTTTACAATGATTTTCCGATAGCGACACCACTGGTACCGTATCGGTTCAGCCCTAGTATTTTCATTACTTTCGTTACTTTCAATTTCAATTTCAATGGTCTTTATTCTTGGGCGAGGTTCAGCAATTGCTGATCTACCACCTAACCCGACAAAGAAAGATGTAGCAGAGTACCTAGGCACAATTATTATACATGAAGATTATAAGACACTACATAAGTAAAATAACATAAAAGAAACTATAAAAAAACTACTACTACACAAAGAAAATCACAAAAAGAAAACAGATGACAAAATATATTCGTGTGTGCTAAAATATAATAATATACATGTATTTTTACTTAGTTTCTGGCCAGTTTTTTTTTTCAACAATTCACATTAAACAGTTTTTAATCATATGTGGTCTTACTTTGCTTCTGATCATCAATCAGTGAATCATCACACGTCCTTTCCCATTGCACTAATATTTATTGTTATTAGTTATCTTTTCTCTTGTACAAATGTTTATTGTTCTTTAATCTTAATTTCTGTAATTTACCTATCACTGATAATGTCAGGATAGTGACTAACCTGTATATACTTATCTTGTAAGGGTTGTTACCATGGCAATTACGAGTGTGTTTGGTCTTGACTTTAGAAGTTCGGGCTCGGTTTTTGAATAGAGTGTTCAAGTTGAATTATAAGAAGTTAAATTTCTTTAAGTGAAATGGATTATATGTTAGGCATATAGGGGCTAAGTATTTAGTTTGCAAAGAAGTAAAATGGACTTCCTTTTTCTTAGTGCAAACTTAACTTTGATTTTTATTTGACGAACTAACAGAGAGATATTACCCCATACCCTGAGAGGCATCACGCGAATGCTTTCGAGTCTTTCATGTGAACTTATTATTTCCTCTTTTAGTTAAATCATGTTCTTTTGACAAAAGAACGTGTCAATCATATATACTGCCCCAAGGTTATTAGAAGTATATACTGCGCTACGAAAGTGTTTGTAGTTCAGTTGCTTTATTTCGTTCGGGAGTGCATTAAAGATTTTAGGTGCCATGTAACTGAATGAAGATTGCGAAACAGATGTTCTGCAACGAGCTATATGGAGATTAGCGGCGTTTCTGGTAGAGTATGAGTGCGTTTCACTCCGGGATGTTTTTATTTATAACATTGCAAGTAATGCAGGTCATGTGCAGTTCCCTCCGTCTTGCCATGTTGAGAATTTTGTGCTGATTAAGCACAGGGAGAACGTGTTCGTGATGTTTTAATCTGTAGACATACCTCACGCATGCATTTTGTAATTCTTGGCCCGTAAACAACATCGCAATAATCGAAAAGAGGATATATTAAAGATTGGACCAAATTTAATTTAATTTTGGGTGAAATAAAGTCAACAAGCGTCTAAAGGTTCTTTAGCACTGAATATCCTTTACCGCGCTGTTTCAGTACATGTTCAGACCAGTCTAATTTTTGATCCATGGTCAAGCCCAAATTTCGCATTGTTTGTGAGAATGTTGTGTTCTGCGTTTCAATTAATATTTTGCATTCGCTGAGATTAATTTGTTTCAGGAGATTATTGTTTCCGATAATAGTAAATGTAGATTTATTTAAATTTAGAACTAAGCCATTTGATTCACACCAGTTGCTTACATTTTTTCAAGTCCCCAAAAGAAACACTTCTCTGTTATTTTACTAAAAAGTAATCCGTTTTGATTACATTGTGCCAAAACTAACGCGCTAACGTTACTTCATTAAAAAAATTTAGCTTTTTCTTTATCATATTCAAGAAAGTAATGCATTTTTGTTACTTTACCCAAAAAAGTATCTAAGAAAGTAACATATTCTTTCTGTTCTTTTTCTGCCCCTTTAGGATAATCATGGCAATGAAAACGAATGTTTAAAAATTAGGAAAAAAAATGATAAGTGGGCCTCCCCGATGGCGCAGTGGTAACGTCGTCGCCTTGTAATCAAGGGGTCCCGGGTTCGATACCTGGTGGATGCACATAGTGGTTCGGATCCCACTTTAAACTGTAGGTCCAGTTTCGATTAGTCCTACTGTGTATAAAGCGGATTTAAAATACCAACCAATAAGCAATAAATCAATAAAAAATTGATAAGGCTTAAGTGCACTTTATCCTCGGATATGGTAATCATCGGAACTGGGCCTACAGTTTAAAAGGGGTTTCAAAACACTCTGGAATGTGCCTCCATCGGGAATCGAATCCGACGAAACTTGATTACAAGACGACAGCGTTGATTGGTGATTAGGCCAGGACTCAAACCTGAAACCTTCGATTACCTTATAGATCTTATATACCTTAGACATGTAAATTTCAACTGATCGATATATGCATACGCTATAACCCAACACGTTCGTAAGTGTAATCTTTGACAACTTTTGATAAATATATATTTCATGACAATGCTAATACTGGTATTTTGCCTCTAAAACGGTGTTCCGACCTAGCACAAAATCTGGCTGCTGAAATTTTGTTTCCAGGGCTTCTCGTCGGCGGCGCTGCAAACCATTTTCATGGATTTAAATTTGGAATTAATCAAATCAGAGACTCCTGGATGTACCTTGCGGTGGAAATCTCGTGTTTAGACTTCTCCGTGCATTGATTTCCTACTCTTCAAAAGGATTTTATGCTAAGCGTTGCAAAATATGGTAAAAAGGTGAGTTCTCGCAGCTGAGAGTGGTCGGACAGAGAAGAGGCCAATGATATGCGCCATATTGAGATACATGAGAATTGGGGTCGAAACTTGGTACGTACTGTGGAACCACAGGCAAAGGAAACTGCGCAGACCGACAACTCCTGTGTACTGGGCTCATCTTCAAGTACTTCCACCTCCCCCAACCCATTCCACAACCACTTGGAAAATATTCAGGATATTTTGTCATAATCACATAAGTCACATAGAATGGTAAGCAGGGTGGGAGAGAGAGAGAGAGAGAGAGAGAGAGAGAGAGAGAGAGAGAGAGAGAGAGAGAGATGGAGACATCGGAAGAAAGAGAAAAGAAAGAGAGAAAGGAAAACAAGAGAAGAAGAAAGAATGAGAAAAAGGGAGAGAGTAAAAGTAAAAAGAGAAGAAGAAAGAAAGAGGTAGAAAAACAGAAGATGAGGAAGAAATACGGAGAGAGAGAGAGAGAGAGAGAGAGAGAGAGAGAGAGAGAGGAATTGAGAAAACGAGAAAGAAAGAAATAGAGTTGGTCCTCCTCGATGGCGTAGTGATAAAGTCGTCGCCTTGTAATCAAGGGGTCCCGGGTTCGATACCTGGTGGAGCTACATTGCTCATCGGTTCGGATCCCACTTTAAACTGTAGGTCCAGTCCTGATAGCCTATCTGTACATAAAATGGAGTTAAAACATCAATTCAATTGAAACCCGAGAAAGATAAAGAGAGATAGAGGGAAAGGAGAGAGATTAAGCGAGGACAGAGAGAGAGAGAGAGAGAGAGAAAGGAATATAGAGATACGGAAAGAGGAAAGGAAAGGAAGAGAGAGAAGAAAGATTTTAAAGCAGAAATGGAAGATAAAAATATGTAGGGTTGAGGAACATAAAATTAAGAGAGGGAGAGATTAAAGGAGATATTATCTTAGCAACCATTGGTGACGTCACTGGAAGACCTGATCCTTCTAGACTTGTCGACATCAAGAGAACTTTGCCTCATGAGAGACTTTATTTAATAAGCACATCTAGTATATAAAACATTAGCCGACGAGTGTTTTAATGCGTTTTTATTGATTTATTTTTCACATTTTCGCATCTATTATTTTGAGATTAGAGACGAAACTGAAATAGAACAAGGACTTCCTCGTTCACGAGGCGATACGAGACCGTGCTTATTAGCAATAGAAAACAAGACAAAGTTCCCGCAACGAACGCCACATCATTCCATTCTCTTGAAACAGGTGCTATTAGCGTTAATTGGGAATAGTCTTTTCGCTTAAATGTCATCTGCACAGTGTAACCCATTTGTCACAGATTTTTTCCACAAGAGAGTTTATCATCTTTGTGACCTGCCATCGGGCTTATCTACAATCTACAATTACAAGAGGAGCTGTTTCCGTGTCCATCTCATCAACAACGGCCATCTGTGACATATCGCGACGTCCTCCGGGGATTCAAACCCAGGTCTCCGAAGGGCGAGGTCTGTTTATTATTGCTGATATGAGATTTTGTGCGTCGTACCACTCTGGGCTGTCCCTTATATATGGAGATGATGGTTGATGGTGGGCAGGCCTGTCGAGTTTTTCAGCGGGAGGTGGGGAACAGAAGCCAGCTGACGCCCTGATAGAGCAATGTCAGGGTGGAACATCACACCATTAGCTATATTGCAATCTGTCCTGCATCGCAGCGAAGGGGAGACCGGGAGGTATATTAAATAATAAGCTACAAGCCCATTGTCATTTGGACGCGCTGCTGGTGTCCTCTCGCGGTGGATAATGTCATAACTGTGCGTCTGTTTTCTGACAGTCATTGATTCACACTGTGATTGCAGGCCCGGTAATGGTGAGGGGAGGGGTATTGTCGTTTCGATTCCAGGCTCTGTCAATTATGACGCAGTCTCTCTCTGTCCGTGTGCTGCCCTCATATTTCACCCCCTCCCAATCTTGGTGACAAGTTTCGTGGCCAGTAACCAGTCTATTTTTGCTTGAAACTCCATACTGTTTTTTTTAAAAACAAACAAAAAACTATTATCTCTAACTGCTACTAGGTTACTTCCAAGTAATGTGGGAAAACTGGGATATTTTAAAAATAGGTGTAACTGAACCCGGGCTACTTACGAAACTGACTACCTGTTACTGTAACTCTTGTTCATTTAAAAATGAACAACTAGAACTGGAACTTATGTACTTTTCAAAAATTACTAAATATAAGTGAACTCATATTATTTTTTAGCAATGAATAAATGTAACAGATTCAATTAATTCAGTCTGTAACTGAAATACAGTTACTGGTAGAAAAGATTTACTGACCGAATCTCCATTAGAGGTAAACTCTAACTGAATCTCGGCTAATTTTAAAAATGAATAACTTAAACTGAAACTTTAATATCGAATATCTCAAACTCTGTTACTTTTTGACACGAGTAACCGTGATTCAAATGTTTCTGAAGCAACTTGTACACTCCGCAGTTACTTTCATTATATATATATACATACACACGAAACAATTTTTAGAGCAACGTATCCTTGAAAAATTCGAGCACTCCACCTTCGAGACAAACAAATCGAAAATGTTAAAACACGCTGCAATCGACATGTGATTGTTGTTCTCATCGCTCTTCACTCGTTGACGAGCTCATCTTGCAATCTTCACTCCCAAGTTTTCCTTGATTCTCTTACGCACATGCACGATAGGCTTGGATGCCTAATTCATTGAACGACCCTCATACATAAGGACCAAAAAAGATGCGCATGTAAAGACTTATGTCGCGATCAGAAATTAAAGATAATATATTACAAGAATGGAGTTTGCAAAGCAGACCTTCGTGATGTAGTGGTTAGAGCATCGGTTCCGTATCGGAATTCAACCACAGCTTAACGTATTACAATGCGATTATCTCTGTGGTTCAACTTATAAACAGAGACAATCGTCTTGATTGACATGTTAGTGAATTAGAACGTAAGACACACAGACACACGAACCGTAAACCCAGTTTTGCCTAATATTCATTGCTACATCCAAAGCAGTGGCGTATACTGAGTCCAAGATCTGGGCTATCTCAATATGTCACGTGGTTCTAGGCTATAAATAGAAATACGTTTACCAACTCCTAAGAAATCAGGTTGCCAACTCATAGTAAATCAGGTTGCCAACTCATAGGAAATCAGGTTGCCAACTCATAGGAAATCAGGTTGCCAACTCATAGGAAATCAGGTTGCCAACTCATAGGAAATCAGGTTGCCAACTCATAGGAAATCAGGTTACCAACCCATAGGAAATCAGGTTGCCAACTCATAGGAAATCAGGTTATCAACTCATAGAAAAACAGGTAGCCAACATTAGAATCACCATCATCATCTCACTGATATGAATAATTTTATTTACAATTTCTGATCGATTTTTCTCTTGTATTTTATTCTCTAGACTTCAGGCTTCTCAGCTGGCCTAGCTAGCCTAGAATATACGCTCCTGATCCAAAGTGACATCCCTCGTACATCGACCAAAGTATTGTCGCGCAATATATATATATAATAAGTGATTATTGTCATTTCCCGCCACTTTTGATTAATCACGCATACTCTACACAGGTATATTGGCTATGGGTCCACTCACCAGAGCCTAGTTATTTTGCAAGAATGTTGTTCCAGGGCGTACCGTATGGAAGAAATATTCAGATTTAAGTGATTTCCAAAGAGGCCACCTCTTATATTCCACGCTGTTGCAAGATACACTTCTTGCAATATTAACCGAAGACACTATTTACGACGGTTTTAAACCGTTACTTCTTCAGTTAACGTTTTAAAGTGCATGATGAGAGATGATTTGATGAAACTGGAAGGAGCACTCGGAGAGAAAAATTCATGGACTCGAACCCGTAACCTTCGGTAGCAAAATCGTAATATTCAATTAGTGATACGCCAGTTCTACTCCTGTTAATATCCTGCTGTGAATAGGAAAAATAAATTCTAAAATTTATAGTATAGGAGGAGAGTTATTAATTTGTGCTCCATGTACTAAGATTCTTCTTGAAGGAGAAGATAATGACAAAAGAGAATTACCACGAATTTCAATAAAAAATTGAAAGAAATTAGAAAGAGAAAAGAAAATGATTTGCTGTTTGTTTTCTTTGAGTCAATTTTATGCACATTTAGGCAAACAGTGACTAGACCTAAAGCTTACAGTGGGAGTCATCTGGTGTATCCAGTTGAAGTCTTTTCAAGGGTATAATTATTTAAATTGGCAAAAGTGTTATAATTTATGCTAGCTAATTTATGTGAATGATCTGATCTCCGTTCCTAGAAAAGTTTCGGTCGACGTTCATGCTAGGAAATAATTGTTATAAGAATAAAAGTTGATAAAAAATAGTCTCCTCACTAACAAGGGAAGTTATCTAAGTGTCCCCCTCCGAGTTCCATGAAACTTGGCAGGTGTATAGAGGGGCCCAAAGGAAGAAATACGTGTTTTTTGTTTCGGCTAAAAAAAACTGTTTTAGGGGGCAACCCCCCCCCCTTCAAATGTCAAGATGAGGACAAATTGAAGTGGGGATCTGACCCCGAAACCACGTAAATATGACATAGGAAGAACACGCACATATAATTGGAACACACACAGCAAGGAGCTGTGTTTGCCAGTGATATGCACTTCATATCTCAAGTGTCCTACTTGTGTATCTGCCAGTACTATTACCACAGAACTTCAACCGCCATCGTCCTTCACGATAGCACTTGCGTTTGGTACCGACAATCCTACAGTTCTGTTCTGTGTGTGTTCCAATTATATGTGCGTGTTCTTCCTATGTCATATTTATGTGGTTTCGGGGTCAGATCCCCACTTCAATTTGTCCTCATCTTGACATTTGAGGGTTGGTTTTGCCCCCTAAAACAGTTTTTTAGCTGAAACACAAAAACACGTATTTCTTCCTTCGGGCCCCTCTATACACCTACCAAGTTTCATGGAACTGGGAGGGGGACACTTAGATAACCTCCCTTGTAAGTCGTATTTCAATTGGCAGACGAGATAGTGGACTAAAGTCTCATCCTCTCAATCCCTAGTTATATCTATCTTCTAGAATCTAGATGACGATCCAGGAGAGCTGCAAATAGCTGTTCACCGATTCACCGAACTGGTTAAACAAACTTATCGATTCAGTAATAGAGGGCACGGGGCAATGTTGACACAACAAGAAGCACGATAAAGAAAGACAGAAACGCAATCCCAGCGAAGAAGAAATGGGAAGTTAATAAAAAAGAGGCCCTGAATTATTTATCAGAAGAAACGTTCGTTCCTTGCGTTTTGTCAAGAAACATGAAATATTTCTTTCTTCTTCGTGCAATCGTTTATGTTGGAAATCTTCATAGCCTAATCACAAGCTCAATAGGCAAAAGGTCATAAGGGGAAATTACCCTCTGGCTTCGTTTGCTCTTATTCTTACGGTTGTCCATGCTCCAAAGCTTTTGTCGACTTTATTTTCTTTCCTCGCGACAAATCACCCCTAATGACCAAGTATCTTGAGGTCTGTAATTACAGAGATCGATAAATCTGCTCCTAAACCTGTGTCGTAACTGATTTTCGCATTGATTTGTGGCGATGCGAAGTGTCAGGACATACTTGCTCGTTGCTTTAGTGGTAGAATCGAGACAAAACGAGGCGCGACTTGGCAGAATCTCGTCTCGTGTGAGGAAGCCTATATTGTTTTCGCCTCGGGTCAAGAAATACAGTGGTATCCTGATTTTACGTTCTCCGATTTTACATTTTCCTGCATTATACATTCAATCTTCATGAACCCAATAAAGCTAAATGTTGTACAATTTTTCGCATTTTACATTTTCTTTCACATTTTGAACTCTTTCTTTTTGTCTCCTGAAGAACGCAAAATCGAGGTTGCACTGTATATAATATAAGCGCGCGCACACGCACACAAGTGTGTTACCGAAAAAAGTCTCCCATCTTGCCACTTACCCAAATATAGCCTGTTATGCTCCGAGCAACACATGATGGCATGTATACGATTCGATTCGATTCGATTTTAGTTGTTTAGAGTCGCTTTTCTGCCACCTTTGGCTAATTTCCGAAGATGGGGATGAGTGATGCTATGATGAAAATATGAAGGGACATATTTATGCTAACCACTCCGCCTCGGAGGTCGGCGTCTATGATACATCTATAAGGTGGTTCCCCTCTATCTATTGAACGTCTTCACAACAAAATAATAATTTAAGTCCACTTTATGCGCGGATATGCTAATCGGGGTTGCATCTATACTTCAGAGTTGGATCAGAACCACGTGGAATGTGGCTCCACTGGGAATCGAACCCGGATCTCTTGACAAAAGTGACGAGACCCTCCGTCCCTACTCTTTAAAAAGGATCTCGTGCAGCAGCACATTCCTCACATAAATTCTCAACTATTACTGTCTTCTTACGGCAGGTACACAGTTGAAAAACAAGTTTTCTTAATAGCTTTATCTGTTTGAGATCTCGTTTCGACCCTCCAGAAGCAATACGTATCTTTTCCACTAATGGATTAGCCAAACTTTCTAATTCTAGATCTATATGATGTATGTACAGTTACCAGGAATAAAAACGGGACACCTAAATCCTGAAATGCTCGCTACCCTGCAAGGCGTTATGCGTGTTGCCTAACTCTACGGCGATCAGTGGACTTTAATAGAATATTTATTTTCAATGTCAATTTCTTCCACCGTCTTAGATGTGGAGGTTCGATACCACACATTCACAATCTCGGCCATTTGTGGAGGTGATGTGATCAGCACCACGCTCCAACCTCCTTTAGCCTCTAGGATCGCCCGCAGGTACTCATTTAATGGGGGCTAGGTGAACCCCAAAGTCGCTCCATGCATGGACACTGCTGCTGTCACGTGACAGACGACCTATAGTTATCTTAAAATATTTTATTAATACTGATCATCTGTGATAATAAGCATGTTAGTACATACATTCTCAGAGGGGAGGAAATATTCTTTCCTAGGTTGGTCAAAGAAATCCGGATTTCGAGGATAGGGGTTTCTCTCATTGCACTCTCGATTCAGACACTGATGCTGTTGAGCCATTACGCATACCTGATGCGCTAACCAACTTCTTGCTACATGTACATTACCTTTTTTTTTTACTGAGCAGAGATGACCATAGCTGTTCGAAATCTACATTGGGATTACTTACAGAGTTCAAATACATTATAAACAATAAGACAATTCTTATTTTCTCCACATATCCTAGTTAAAGAGTATCCTATGGTAGTGTTGTGCGTGTCGGAGATAAACTTTTTTCGAGTAGGCATCATCTCCAGGAAGGAATCAACTCGGGGCAAGCCTACCGATCTGTTGGGTGAGATGAGTGAAGGCAAAGAGATAATAGACCTTTTCCTGCTCTCCCCAAAATAGGCAATAGTTAGGCTGTAGAGTTCAATAAACTAACAGATCTCTAACTAACTACGCACTGGTAACAGCGTAGTGCCTCTGGTAGTGCTGTTGGGCACATCCTACGTCTACTCATGAACAACTACAAGCTGAGAGTCGTTACTAGATTTCATGTGTAGATGCAGAAATAACACCAATTTTACATTTCTGCATTTTATCTTTCAGTAGCCTACAATTCTCTTCCATTTTACTTTTCCATACAACTACAAGATATGGATATATTAGGTATGTATTTGATCGATGAAGGAAGATGTCAAGGTAGAACCATCTGTTAGGAAGATGCTAAACTACTAGAAACTTACGATGCATGCTGAAGCCAATTGCATCTCCTTTCATGTTCTAGACCAGAGCTATTAACATTTATTGTTTGGTTTTTCTCTCTTTCCAATTTTATTCTTGGAATAATACTGTGACGTGTGCTGTTATTAGATATACATGTACGTGCACGAATCTTAAATTCCTGTCCTCTTTTTTAGATCCGGAATGTTCATATGTAATCAAAATCTGAAGGAAAAATTGTTAGATCAAATAAATGGAAAAGAAACAAGTGGAAGAATTGCGAGAAGTAAGATTGACAAAACTATGTGCATATTTTATGGAACGATTTTAGCCTACATTCTAGCATCAAACAAAGAGAAGCTAAGGTACATCCAAATTGCCCCTCGCAATTCCTCATTGGATGATTTTGCGGCTATCAACGTTTGGTATGTATTTGCAAGATGTGTTGTGCTGCTCTCTGTTGGCATTGAACGTAACTAACATGTTGAAGCGGATCCTCCCATCTTATATCGTGCCAGACTTATGTTGACATTATCTGCAATTCATTTACTTCTGAGGGGTAAAAAGAACCTTTGGTCTTTCTGAAATGTTCTCTATTATGAATGTACTCCGTAGTTTAGCTGCGCAAATACGTTTGTTTCCTCAAAACCTGTCGTGATCATGGATAATCAATCATCCAACTAGAACGTGGCTATTTTTTAAACCATTTCAAAAACATTGTTGGATGATTGTTCACTTAAATATATCAGTATATGGCAGTAGTCAAAGCACTGGATCAACATTTTCACCATTAATCTGTAAGGAAGCATGCAAACGTACCTCACAACACAACGAATGAGAGGTTGCTTAATAACAAACAAAAGAACGGATTCGTTGGGTAAAAAAATCGCTAAGAACAAAAACTATTCATTCAGTGGCGTGCCAAATGAGGAGGCATTGGGTAAGATCCCATCTTTTTGCTCAGCTATTATAAGAAATACACGTTGCATGCCTGTAAAAATAGGAAAATTTTATTTTTTAAAAAGTCATGCAGTCCATTTACGATAATATGGACATATTTGAACACTTCAATGTGAATATTTTAGTGTCAAACAACGCCAAAATAAAGTCATGCAAATTTTAAAGCAAAACGTGTAATCCTTGTTATTCGACTGGGCATATAATTTTCCGTGGAGTGAATGTAGTATATAACTTGAGAGATTATGTTTCACAAGTAAATAATACATTATTTGCATTCATCGATCGCCCAAATCCACTTACCGATTGTTGATATATTCCTTTTAATCATAAAATCACAGGATTACGAACACTCGTTTATTAATTACTTTATCAAACGATAGATGGCAGGCCTTTCTATCTCAATATAAACCTTCTACCATTGAAGCTATTTGAAACTTTAACGAGATCTGGTTCCAAGCTAAAAAAATTCATATATCCGTACGTTTTTCAGCTTTAGGAGAGAATAACCAGGCTTTTCACTGGTGAGGGTTAATCCAGACCAGAATCGAAGCTCGCAGAGTTAAAAGTGAGGAGAGAGAATTGTGGAAGACAAAGCTTTCACCACACTAGCTTGTTCTCTTGATTGTTGAAACCACAAAGCACCTTTGCTTCTGAGAGCATTATTCAGCTTTGTTTTCACTAAAAAAATATGTTAAATTATGTGCAACGTAGGAACCTAGCTGTATACTGCACGGACATACTATTTGCAGTGCGAGTGTGGTTTGCGGCTTGCCTATGTAGATACTTCGATACTTCCTCCCTATAGATGAAAATGCCTTCGCGATTGAATGAAAGTAGTCCACGAAGTTCCTTGCATGGGAAGTCTAATGGATTGACTCCAAATTCATTGTAATTTAGGATGTTGTTTACGGAAGTATGAATAGTTTACAAGAAATCTCAGATTAAGTTCAATAAACACACTTTTCGAATTTGCAGTGCCACCCTTAAAGGTAACAGTGTTGCCACGTCATCTCAGAGAGAAGAAACATGATTGATTTGCTTTATTTTACTTCGCTTTTGTGCACTTTTGGCTAATTTGCGAAGATGAGGATGAGTGATGATTGATGAAATGAACATTTACAAACATCCATGCTCAATCCGGGATTCGAACCCGGTACCCCTGGTGTCGTAGCGCGATGTGATATCCACTCCGCGACGGGGATTGGCAAAGAATATACAGTAAACCATAAAGAAGAATAGAAATTTTCTAGACGTTTATTATCTTTATACATATCTTTATATATTTACTGAATTTTGCATAGACATGGGTTCTGAGAAAATAGATAATAAGAGACTTGCAACCATATTTATACAGGAGATAGAGAAATCTGTAAGTTTGATATGCCTTTTTTAGTTTTACCATGTATATGTTTTATTTGTAATTTTCGCAGTAATATGTTTGATTTATTTGTTTTTGTTAATATTGTTGTTATTAATTTTATACGTTCTGCTTTTATGTGTTATTAAAAGTGATACTGGAAGTCATTTCCGGTTTCTAGACATTTGTAAAACTATCCACTCTGACACAGATATATCTGTTGTTGATTGAGTTGCCAGGACAACAATACGTGAAAAGACTGAATGTAAGTTGAGTTGCGTGAGATGATGTTAAATCTGTGAAAGACGCGGTTTTATAAGGAAAGAAGCTGCTAATTGTAATGTGATTGCGTTAGTTAGTATAGCGGCATTATATTGCAATGAATGATTAAAGTAATATGATTTTATTAAACGTTGAACAATGGCAAGGAGCTAGTTATTTTTTCTAGCAGCACTGAGAATGTTCAGTGTAGCAATAACTCTGCCGCACACCGGGATTGGGCAGCCACCGTGACGCGACGTAATCCAGTGGAGCGCACCCAAAGGAACTTCATAAGTTTTACAAATGTATAGAGGTCAAAGTGACGAGAAATGTCAAATTTATTGGAAGATAGAACTGCAGAATGCACATGAACGGAAAATAGAAAGAATGAAGAATATGTGGAATTAAAATGCCAAAACAATGTTCTTATTAGCATTTTCATTTAGTTAAAGAGCGGGTGTCTTCATTCTTCACAAGATAAACAAGGTAGTGCTGATAAAGTAAGACCTGCTTGCAACTGCCGAATGAGGAGAATTACATGCTCTAGAATACAACGGTGTGTTTGTTTTTCACTCTGTGAGCGCATTTCAATGGAATGGAAGTCTGCTCAGAACGCAAAGGTCGTTCAGTGCTAGCTAATCCATTATCAAGATCTGAACTAGTAGAATTCTCAAGGCATTTTAGCACATCTCCTTATATGAAAGAAGGGAGTTGATTGCGAAAGGATTGATTGAATTGTTGTTTTAAGTCCACTTTATGCACAGTAAGGCTAATCGGGACTGGACCTACAGTTTAAAGTGGGATCCGAACCACTGTGCCATGTGCCTCCACCGGGTAAATTGTGAAAGTAGATGAAATAGAAATATTAATGCCATGGCATGCCTAGGCCCAGGATTTTAGAAAGCGGGGCTTGTATTTTTCCTTACTAGTCAGTTTTATTTTTATAATGGCAAACCACCCACTAAACCTCTTCCATCACCAGCTTTGAGGACGTCGCTACTTTAAACTGATCTCTATTTTTCGTTTTCTTACCATTTGACTGTGTATAAGAACACAATCTTCAAAACTTCAGCTGAATTTTATTAGTAATTGTACATTACAAGATCATGCACAGTGGTGATATTTCAAAAAGTGTTATTTTTTACAATCTCTTGCATTATTATGCACCACTATGTTTCAGCTGAAGACATAAGAGTGAGAAGGTAGCATGTTATTTACAAAAGTATGAGAAACGGTATTCAGAGACCTCTCGTGTATTAATTGTGTACTGCTTGGAATCATGGTGTATTGTAGGTTGAGATCGAAACATGGGGCGTGACTACAGGACAGAAGAGGTCAGGTAAACTTGTTTATTTTGGCGACATTCATCGCCGTTTGGAATATGGAGAGGGCAGGGGGAATGAGGAGGATGTGAAGCGGTGTACCCAAGGGACCGAACACTGACATTCGTTATCCAGAACGAACATCCAGGGCCACCAGATTATCAATCCATTTCAGGCGACGAACTGTTCTCTGATGTTTGCGAACACACCTACGCATGTCCCCCCCCTCTTCTAACGCACAGATGCAGGTTGAAAGTCGTACTGAGGGGTCATGGGGGATAAACGTAAATACAACCGTGCGTGTAACTAGAAAGGCAAACACAACACTCATTTTGCAGGGAGGGGCGGCAAGGGGGGGGGGGAGAATAAATCCATTTCTGTTTCGTGGAAACTGGATAGAAATCTGAAGTCAAATATCGAAATGAAGTGTGCTCTATGCAAGTAATGGATATTTTTTTTAAGCTGAATGACGCGTTAAAGTGGTATAGCAGAGTGCTAATGGGGTCAGTCAGAGGGGAATGGGGATGACGTCACGAATCTAGAAGTCCACCACAGTATCGAGGGCGCAAATGTCACATTGGCAATGTGTGTGAATACAGGTTACATAAGCGCTAATGTAAGTACGTGGTGGACGCCTCGAGGGCGCGCGCGACATGGTCAACACTTACAGGAAAAATCAATTGAAGTGGTGATTTCTCCCTCCTCTTTTTTGGATAAAACTTGCGTGTCTATTTGAAAAAAAGAAAGCCCCCTTCTTCGATTTTGGTCGACTTAAACACCGCTCCCCCCTCTCACTCCTTTGCTCGTAGAGAAATTGCGGCTCTGTCGAGTGACAAATGACCACGAACAAACAAAACCCAGAATGCTTTGCTGTAAAACTTGTTATCTCATGTTTTGATGTCTAGATTGCCCCATTTTGCCAAACGGCTCGAAAAGAGAGACGAATCGAGCGCTTTTCTTTCAACGCAAGCTGAAGTATCACAGCAAGAACTGACTGGACAACAAACAGTGAGGTTGGGCTTGCCTTTTCATTAGAGCGCCTGAGCTGTTAGTCATCCACGCTTTGCAGCCGGGCAGCGCTGGTTGCCTAACACTTAGGGGCTGAATGACGGAAGGAGCCTTTACGTGTTCCTACGAAAGCTAACCAACACAAGTTTTCTTCTTGTGCTTTGGGACTTCGCATGTGCGCTTGCCTTTTGAGCAAAACCTTGTGGCTTCTTTTATCCGATGCTTTACTATTTCCCCCCCCCCCCCTCCTTTAGTGGTTTGCAAGTTCCTATTTCCTTTTTTTGACAGGCTTAATCTTCCTGTATTAGTTACTTTCAGCTTTTCCTGTCAGCGCTGTTGCTTTAAAGTTCTTATTTAAGGGCTTTGAGGTTCCAATTTCACCCCTTTTCACTGGCTTTAAGGTTTTCCTATTCATATTTTTATCGGCTTTAAATTGTCTATTTCCATGAGTTAGAGGCTTGAATGTCCTATTTGTTCATCTTTCACTGGCTTTCAGGTTTTCACTTAGTTCACTAGTTTCTCGTTTAGCTGCTTTAAGGTTTCTATTTCCCCCACTTTCACTTGTTTAATGTTCCTATTTCCCTTTTCGGTAGCCGCACGATTTCTATTTTCTTATTTTAAAGGCTTTAATATTCCTATCTGGCCCTCTTTCACTGGTTTCAAGATTTCTATTTCAGAGTTTAAACACGTTAAAGTTCCTATTTCCATTGTTTCATTGGTTTTAAAGTTTCTATTTCTATTTTAGCGACTTTAAGGTTTCTATTTTCCTATTTTAGAGGCTTTACTGTTCCTATTTGACCCCCTTTAACTGATTTCTAGGTTTCTATTTTAGTTTTTAAGTGACTCAAAGGTTCCTATTTCTCTCCTTTCACTGGTTTCAAGGGGTCTATTTGTTTTTAGCTGCTTTCAGGTTCAAAATTTCCTTTCTTTCACTTGTTTAATGTTCCTATTTTCCTTTTCAGTAGCCTTACGATGACTATTTTCCTGTTTTAGAGGATTTAATATTCATAGCTGGCCCTCTTTCAGCGGTTTCAAGATTTCTATTTATTTTTCTATTTCTTACAACTTTAAGGTTCCCATTTTTCTCCTTTCACTGGTCTCAAGGTCCCCCAGTGGCGTCAAAGGACTGGGATATTTCACTATGTCACAAGGTCCTAGGCTATGAATAGAACTACGTTTACAAACTCCTAAGAAATCAGGTTGCCAACTCATAGGGAATCAGGTTGCCAACTCATAGGAAATCAGGTTGCCAACTCATAGGAAATCAGGTTGCCAACTTATTTACAATTTCTGATTGATTTTTCTCCTGTGTTTTATTCTCTAGACTTCAGGCTTCGCAGATAGTATAGCTAGCCTAGAGTATACGCTCCCTGAGGTCCCCATTTCTTTTTAGCTTACTTTAGGTTCATATTTCTCCCTCTTTCACTTGCTTAATGTTTCTATTTTCATTTTTTTGTGGCTTTATCCGTGTTTTAGCTTTACTGTACTGATAGGTTCAGTTTATAAAGAAAAGGTAATCGAATTTATATTATTTATATTCTGTGTTGATTACCATGAGGACACGATTTTGTTATATAGCGAGCGCACATCTTCTCTGACAATAACAGTCATAAGGAGAGGGGTAACACAGTATTGACGCGGGAAATAGGATATAGGCACGTACGCGCACAATGATAAGAAACAAATTAATAAAGCCGAACGGGCAAAACCATCAATCACCGAGGAGAAAGCTCTGGAGTCCAAATAGCCATCATCACCCGCCCAGCGTTGCTAATGCATCAGGGAGGATAAATGGGTGGATTTATGAGGGGGGCAGAAGGGGGAGGGGGGGCAGAAGGTCGAAATCAATGAGTTCGGAGCGGAGGTTTTTCACCCTCTCTCTCTCTCTCTCTCGGCGGGAAAATGAGGGAAATCATTTGGAAACCAGTGGAAATTCCAACCTACCCCCATGCCCCCATCCCACCCTCTCTCTGCCCGCATTCCAGAAGCTAGCTCATAACCTTCCCCGTCTGGTGGTGCGCTGTGTGAATCCGATCATAACAGACCGGGGCCACCTCGCTCATAAAGTTTAGGGAAATGAGGGGCTTCCGGAAGGGCGCTTTATTTTCGCGGGATTGAATACTTCGCGCCACAATCAAGGGCAGGGGTTTCTCTTTTACCGCTCCGGATGGGCACATTCGATTGGCTTCCCCCTTTCTCTCTCCTCCAGTGCTGGACCCTGTCCATTTGTTTACAAGTCTCTCCGTGTTTTTTGTAAGATGAACTTTCGATATCTAAGGAACCGCTACTGCTAGAAAGTTATAATTTGGTGGCACAAACAGTTGCCCATTGTAAGATAAACTGTAGTTATCTCAGGAGCTACTACAGCTACAGAAATACAATTTGGTGGCACAAACGCTTGTCCATTGAGAGACAAACTGCTGATATCAAAGGGACTGTTGTAACTACAGAAATACAGTTTTGTCGCAAAAACCTGCGCATTGTAAAATAAAATGTTGATATATAAGGTAGGGTTGTTGAAGGTAAAGAACCCAAAAATTCTAATGGGTTCTATTGGGTTTCGCTGCAGGACCGCAACATTTTTTTTCTCGCACAATTTAAATTCGGTACAAGTTGCGTATTGTTCCATTGAAAAACTGTTCCTGGACCGTATTAAAATTGATTCGGAAGAAAAATATTCCTGGACCAAATTGAAATACTTTACAGATGATAAGTTTCTTTACGGTCCAGAACCCATTTACGCTTGCTGATTTTATCTCCTGAACCGGAATTGAATTTATTTAAAATTCCTGGACCTTCAATAACCCTGATATAAGGGACTGCTACAGCTACAGAAATACAATTTGGTGGCACAAACACTTGCCCATTGTAAGACAAACTGTTAATATTTAAGGGACTGCTTCCTCTACAGTAATACAATTTGGTCGCATATGCATTTGTCCATTGTAACTTAAACTGTAGATATCCCAGGAACTACTACAGCTAGAGAAATACAATTTGGTGTCTCACACATTTGCCCATTGTAAAATAAACTGTAAGTGTCTCAGCTACCGAAATACAATTTGGTGACACACAACTTCTGCGTTGTAGGATAAACTGTAGATATCTCAGGAACGACTACAGCTACAGAAATACAATTGGTGGCACAGACACTTGCCTATTGTGCTGAGTGTTCGACTCAGATCTCGTTAATGAAGGTTTAGGGCACCAGTCTTGCCCTACGCGTGAGTGTGAGTGTCCCTCCATCAGTATCATCCAATCAATCGCCATTCACCCCTCATTGTTTCGATTAGTCGAAAGTGGTAGAGAAAAACGACACAAAATACGAAGAACGCAAATTTTTGCCATTAGTAAGATCAACTGTATACCACGCAAACTTTACTCAGCCATTGCTAGTGATGCATGGAAATGATGTAGAGGTGTCTGAGGATCGGAATATCATTCCAAATGTATTACAAATGCCACCAATAAAATGCATATGTTGTAAAACACGAGTTCCTCATAGTATTACAATTTAAATCTGCTTAAATCTATATTTCTTAAATCATCTCATCTAAACTAAATATTTGTTTTCGTTAAGGATTGTAATCTAAAGTCACTGTAAGAAACAGTAGTTGAACAGTTAAATAATAATATTACTTTTATGCCAATATTTCGTCTACGTATCCATCTGATTTTCAATAAGCGTGAAACTATAAAATCCTACATATATTGCCACTTCTATATTAGTGAATCTGGCGACATCTCATTTTCATAGCCGTAATCTACAGAATTACTGACACGCTGTGCTACCCACATTCGAGTAAGGCTCTACACGTTCCCGTTTTCGCATATGCAGTGTAATTAAAATGATAGTTGAAGATTAAAGTAACTTTACTTGGCAACACATTACTCTTTCGGTAACACGTTAGTATTGAGTAACTCTACCAGTAGAGGTAAAGGTGGTATTATGAGCCATTCATATATTATGAGCCCCCCCAATATCTGTTGATGTAGTGGCCTCAACCTGGCGGCGACGATTTTAACTGCTAATTTAGTAACGCCTTTTGCCGCCAGAGAGTTCTCGTTCAGTTGCAGCTGATAGTTTATGAGTAAACGTGTTCTTTTTGTTTTCTCGATCTGAAAAACTTTGAAAGGTAAGTGTTTTGCTTTTAATTGTAGTACTTATTCATTTAAATTCATCCTAGTGCATTATTGCATTGGATAAAGCATGTTTAAAAGATTGTTTTTGTGTAGATACTATGTAATTTTGCAAGTAACAAAGATTCATTATGCATGTTCCAATTCCAATATGGCAAGGGTTGTAAAATGAGCCCCCTTCGAGCTTGGTATATGAGCCCCTAAACTTTAAGGGGCTCATATTATATATACTACAGGAGTGGTTTCAACTTTGTCTTTTCAGATGTCACGAAAAGTGCTAGGTCCAAAAAACAAGACCAAAGGAAAAAAACTGGAATACTGAAGATATGGTTAAGGCGATGAAGACTGTGAGAAACAAAGATATGGGATTGAAAATGGCATCAAAAATGTTTCTTGTTCCAAGACCTACCCTTCAAAGGCTTGTTCGAGTTGACAAACCACCTGAAGAAGCCGCTTTAACAAAATTAGGGAGAAAACCTATAATGGGCGAGGAGCTGAAAACAGAGTAAGTCGAGTATTTACGTATCATGGAAAGTAAATTCTATGGTCTTACGAGACAAGATGTTCGCAGGGTAACTTACCAACTGTGTGAAAGAAATGAAATTAATCACCTATTCACAAAAGAGGGGTTAGCTGGTAGAGTTTGGTTCGACCACTTCATGAATCGTCATAACAATGTTTTATCTCTTTTGAAACCTGCTGCGACATCGTTTTCAAGAGCAAATGGCTTTAACAAAAAGGCAGTCGACAATTTCTTTGATATCCTGGAAGTCGAGTACGCCAAACACAACTACCCGGCAGACAGAGTATTTAATGTCGTTCAAAGCAAAATCCCTCGAATCATTGGGTTGGGTTGAGAGGAAAAAGACAAATGGGAGTTCTAAGTTCTGCTGAACGGGGGTCTCTCGTGACAGTAGTCTGCTGCATGAGTGCAGGGGGAACTTTTGTACCTCCTATCTTCATTTTTCTTAGGAAAAATATGTCTGAGCTTCTCATGAAAGGCGCTCCACCTGGGGCAATTGGTGGATGTCACCCGTCCGGATGGATACAAGCAAACATTTTCACAGACTGACTAACGCACTTTATTGACAAAATTAAACCCTCAAAAAATTACCCTGTGCTCCTTATTCTAGATTGCCACAACTCCCACACCAAAAACATTGACATTGTGAATCTTGCTCGAGAAAATGGCATATCCATTGTAAGTTTACCCCCATACACATCGCATAAACTGCAGCCTCTTGACAAAACATTTCCTGGCGCTTTGAAACATCACTACAGTGAAAACATACGCAAGTGGATGCTTCACAATGAGAGACCTGTTGGACCCTATGATATTGCCGAACTATTGGGAAAGGCTTATTTGACTTGCCAGACCGGATCCATTGCTCTGAATGGGTTTCAGGTTACAGGATTATATCCATGTAACCAGAATGTTTTTTCTGCTGTGGATTTTGCACCTTCCTCTCAAGAGGCACTGGATTTGGAAACCCTGCAAAAATTCAAAGGGAAAATACCTAAATCCTCCAACAATGCAGTAAGAGGACAAAACACAGGTACCGAAACTCCACAAGAAGATGGTCAAAATGCATCTGGGACGACAATTGTAGAATCAAACCGCGCTGGAACTGCAAGTTTACCAGTTTTGGAGAATGTACAAGTAACAAGATTGCAACCAGCTGCTACAGATTTGGCATGGGCAGTTCCGGTCTGTGTAAAGATAAGGAGAAGAAGATTCCCGGACACACTGTGTCTCCAAAAGATATCTGGCCTGTTCCCGAACCAAAGTGGAAAGGGACTAACAAAGGTCCTAAACCCTCCAAGGCAGCTTTGATTACATCGTCTCCGTACAAAGATGCTCTGTTGGCTACTGGAGAAAAAAGAAAGAAGTCAGACTCAGCTGAAGGGAAGAGACAACTGAAGGATAAAAAGAAGAGATGATCAACAGCCTACTGAAGAAACAGAACCTAAAACGAAGCTTCATCAAGATTCAGATGAGGAATCCTGTGAATCAGATATCGATTCTGTGGAAAATGTCTTAGAAACACCAATCGGAGTGGAAAGTCCCGGTGATGAAGAAGCAGTTTGTCTGTTCTGCGAGGGTCTATTTCCGGCAGATGACCGAGAAGAACTGTAGGTGAAATGTCTCATCTGTGAAATGTCTCATCTGTGAAATGTGGGCACGCAACGACTGCGCTGGATGCGAGAAGGATATTTACATTTGCTACTTTTGTAAATATACATTACAAAGAATCAAAATAAAACTTTTCAAATGGTTTCTTAATGACCCTTTCAATTCATTTTTAATTACCCTTACAATTGGTTTTGTAATGATTTTTCCAATGATCTTGTTATGAACTCTTTTATGGCATTTCACATCATAATATCTTTTTTAAGGTTTTGTAATGAATAAAATGTTGTTTGTATGATTTAATTTGTCATACACTTTTCTAAACCAGTTATTCTATTATTTTTTTCCTAGGGGCTCATATTACCAGCACAAAACTTTTTTCCCACAAATTGAGTTGTTTTTTATTTTTTTATTTTTCATATCCTTAAAGTTGCTCAAATTGGTTTATATTTTAACAGTAGTTGTATGAAATGTTGTAGTTAAAGTTAGCATAAGAATCTGAACAAAAAATCAAATTTAAAAAAATAAAAAACAAAATGGGGGCTCATAATACCACCTTTACCTCTAACTGTAACGCGTTATTTTAAAAATGTTAAGATCGTCACTTAATGTAACTTTACCAGAACTGGATACTTTATTCAGTAGAACAAAGCCTTATTTGATTGATTGATTTCCTTTATTTTACTTCGCTTTTGTGCCACTTTTTGGCTAATTTGCGAAGATGAGGATGAGTGATGATATGATGAAATTGATGAATGGACAATCACAAACATCCATACCCAGGCCGGGATTCGAACCCGGGACCCCTAGCGTCGTTGCGCCATGCGCTAACCACTTCACCACGTGGGCCGGAAAAAAACCTTATTTGTAGTAAAGAGAAAATGGCGCTGCATTTTCTTAGAGAGCTCTTGCACGGTGGTTCACAACCGCGAGAATATATGCATATGTGTGCTGGAAGGAGGTGGGGAGCTTTAATATGTATACATATTTCAATTCAAATTTCGTGCCCGTCTGTATTGTCAGACAATATAATGTGCTAGTTACGTGTTACTTTTAGGTGGAAGTAACGTTAACGTTTTTATCCCCCTTAGTTTATTTTGCTGGCTGGTAACATATCGTATTATTATTTGTTATTATTATCAATTTGTATATTTAATTTTATGGTTTGAATTCTAAATTTTATTAGGGTAACAGGTAAATTTTGGTAAGGGAAAAAAGAGAAAGATATATATTTAGTTATTCAATTATTTTTTATCCTGTTTTTTATACTTTGTGTTTGTCTTTTTTTTTTTAAAAAAAAATATATATCAAACTGGAGAACCTGGGTCTTGGCAAGCTTTGCGATTTAAATTTTAAATTTTCAAAATGGAATTTTTTTTCCGCGGTGGCAGAACGTATTAATCTATAAGCTTATATTTTATTTAAACTCTCTCTGGATGCTTCATGTTGACCAGGGCGTTCACTTGTTTACTCCAGTTGTCTCAACCTCTGTGGTATGTGAATAATGCACAGTGTTTTGCTATGCAAACTTCCGGGTGTATTCAGGATATAGGAAGTTCCATCAGGTTTATGGAGTCAGCTGTTTGCAATAGAGGTAGTAGAAAGCACGATAAGGCATGGAGGAAGGTCTCCATGGCCTGGGTGATATAGAGGTGAGACAGACGGAGAAGGGACTGACTTTTGATTTGGATTGAGGAGAGAGAGGAGCTTGGAGAAAGGACTTGAGGGAAAGTGAGGCGAGGCCTGGTCAACGAGCAAGGAAGCCTAGAGATGTCTTAGTTTTATTTTATTCGATGTTACTTTGAATTAATCATCACTCTTCAGATAGACAGGTAATTATCCTAACCCAGCCATGATTCAGGTTCGAAGGTTCATAAAACCAAATGAGTGACCATTGTCTTTTCTAGTTGTTAAGCTGTTTAGTTTTAGTTGTGCCTTTCGCACTGCCAAGCATTTGACTTGTCATGCAAATGACGAGTGCTCTCATCATTGAAGATGAATAATGAATAAGTTACATCACCCATTGATTTATTGTGGGAGTGACTGGTTTTGACCCCCATCAATCTTT
The DNA here is from genome assembly GCF_977018435.1 of Lepisma saccharinum. Classification (NCBI taxonomy): domain Eukaryota; kingdom Metazoa; phylum Arthropoda; class Insecta; order Zygentoma; family Lepismatidae; genus Lepisma; species Lepisma saccharinum. The sequence continues at coordinate 142,290,397 of NC_139229.1, forward strand.
AGAATGATACGATATAAAAATTTGCATACCACCAAAAATCTTCCCCTGAAATGAAATTACAAATAGGCCATTGAGTGACATCCCCCCTCCAAAGCAAAAAGTTTAATTCGCGCAGTGTGTGCGAGTGTGTGATTCTTGCTATGAGGGTGGCTAGAGGAGTGGGCTAACGTTATTTCAGAGTGATCTAGAGCCCCTTCCGCTACTCGTTTGCCACGCCCCTAGATAGGGCATCTAACATTTACAACACAAAATGTTGCCTCTGAAGCTTGTCGCTAGGTGTCTCGAGCAGATCACTTATGTTCATTTGTTCACTAATTACACAGAGAAATTATCACATATTTTGAAAACAATGTTAACGTTATTAAGTTATTTATAAACATGTTATCGACGAAAACTCATAATTAACTGATGACCAACCAACGTTTAAGAAAATGTACAAAATTTTGAAGGAACACAAGTAAAACTTGATAAATCATAAACCAAGCAAATGGTTTCGCTTAAGTTATTTTCTTTTTCAGTGGTTCGAATACCACTTTAAACTGGAGGCCCGACCTTGATAAATTTGATTGAATGTGTTTCGAGCTTAGACTTTGCAAAAGGAGTTCTTCAGACGCATTTTTTTTTTTAAAAAAGTGTGCACATGTAATGTTAAATATCACCAAATAATGTTTAAATTTACAAGAACAGGATAAAATAACCGAATTCTAGGTTACTCATAAACTTACAAGATTTTTTAATAGCTATGGTTTTGTCACCAAACAAGTAGCATCAACTAGACCTAGCTTATTTTCATGTTTTTGATTATATCTAACGTGTATATTCAGTGGCGTGCCCAAGGGGGGGTTGATGGGGGTTATAACCCACCTTTCGCCCAGTATTCCTAAAAAAATATAACGTCAAAGGTAGGAAAATATGACAAAATGAGGGCTGACTACCAAGAAAAAGTATACGTAACCCCTCCCATTCGAAAATCCTGTGCACGCCACTGTGTATATTGGACACGAGTGTCAATTCTTACGTCGCAGATGTGGTTCCTCCCACGTGCCACTCCTGGACGTTCCGTGCAGGTGCGCACCAGTCTATTGCGCATCTAGCTAGCTTGTTCATCACATAAATTCAGAACTTAAGTGAACTTCTGCAATGTTCTACAGTGGAAAATGTTCGAAACAACTTTAAAATATTGCCAACAATAGATTTAAATTGAATTACAGAGTTATGAATTAATTTTTTCAAAAAAAGAAGTTATTTTGTCAAAATAATGATGTTTGTGCCAATCACATCCAGTCAGTATTCATGAGATTAGATTTCGCAGAGGCTTTCGATCCCGTTTCGCGAAAATTTCAGCCACGCAAAAAAAGGAGACGAAGAGCAGTGTTGGAAAAAAAAGGGGGGGTGGAGGTGGTTCAGCGGATAGTGAGAGGCTTGGGTTGGCAGTTCGGGAGGCAGCCAGGGATGCCAACATTCCAGTGTGGAAATCACTCCGCTCTCTGCGTGGAGGATGCAGCCCTGGAACCGGGTAGTCTGCTACGTCATTTATCACGTGGCAGTTTATGAAGCCACTTAGAGACGGTGCTCGCCGGGACCCGAGGGTGATTAACTGTGTGAAATCAGTCCGCGAAATTAAATCCGGATGCCCAAGACTCAGATTATTACATAGTTCAGGTTCATAAATACAGAACGCGTGCCAGAGGATGCGCTGGGGTTCCAATGCGGAGGGGGGGGGGGGTTGGCAGAGCTTTCCAGCGTAGGGGGTGAGGCGACAGTCATTTTGCTTCCGAAAAGAGGAAAGGGCTGTTTTTGGACTGGTTTTGGCAGCGTGCCACGGACGGAACCGAAAAGCCCATACCGCCGCTTCAGTGCTAGCTGGTGAAATCTCGGAGGGCAACGTATGGGTCCACACTCTCTGTAATGTAGCAGGGCAAGTGGTTTAGGCATGATGTTTAAATTTCCCTTTTCTGTGATTAGAATACCCTCCCACTGTATATATATATATATATTGCCAATTTGAATTAACTTTAATTATTTACATGACGGTTTCTTTGACGCATGCATGAAATAAAACAACATAATTTTCCGGTCAAATTTACTATTGGATAGCAATGATTTCTATTTTTAGATTCATCGCGACGTTGAGGATAAATAATGAACAGATGAAATGGGGATTGAACAAACATGCTGGTATATCCAATATGCCTGACCAAGTTTCGAATCAAGAACCTATGGCGTACTTCGATCACCACTCAGGTTACTAATAGCAAGATCTTTAACAGTACGTGTAGATTGGATCCCACGTGGATACTTACGCAATTATTTGTATTACACTTCGTAGGCCTTTGGTACCAAAACATGTTGATGATAAAGTGAATATCTATACAAGTCTGATTTTGCATTTAAGGATCTTTCTAAAATGTTTCTCAATTCAGCAATGGAAATGAGAATATTATACCGCAACGTCAGCACGCTTCACGCTTTACACACTATATTAAAAGTTTACCCATTTACCAGTTTTACTGTATAAATGTTTAGCACACTTACACAGGTTAGATTCACTTTGTACGCTCAGCTCAATAATGTCACTGCTTCAAATTTCCGGGAGACAAGAGAGGACAGGGACTATCCACATTTATTCCTCGCAGTGAAGTGTATAGGGGAGTTTTTGAACCTAATTTTATGTTAGCGGCATAAACTTTTCTAATCAACAAATCGCAGACTTGGTTCATGTTACATGTCGCACCGTCAACGGGCGAGGGAAAGAGTTGCGAATGTGCGGAAGCGAATTGTGAGGGAACGGACGGTGTGCCGTCGAGGACGCTAAGGGAACGGACGGAGGCCCGTTGGTCGCAATGGGCTAAGGACAGTTGGGTTCAAAGGATGGTTTGAGAGCACCCAGAAAATTGCCGCTGGTGTAGGTTCAAGGACAGTCCTCAGGTCGTATTGGGCAGACCTTGTAGGAAGGTAACTTACTGTTCTTCTACTTCTGGGCTGGCTTCTTGGCTCTTGGGTACCTGCTTAGGAGCACCCAAGATCAGGTCTTGGAACCAGACCCTTCTCAGTAGAAACTCGGAAACTTCTGCACAAATTGAGAATATACGTATGCGTGCCTTAGATCTCTAAACTCAGAAACTTCCGCACAACTACAACTCCTGAAGATGTCAGTGACTCGGGAACTTCTGCACAACTCATGAAGATGTGGGTAAGGTTAGATCTATAAAGATCGAAAACTTCTGCAGACAACTCTTGAATATGTAAGTGACGTTAGATCTCTAAAGCTCGGAAACTTCCCTACAATTTCTGAAGATGTGAATGACGTATGATCTTCAAAACTCGGAAATATCTGCTTAATTCCTGAAGACGGGAGTGACTCAGGAACTTCTGCACAACTCCTGAAGATGTGAGTGACTCGGGAACTTATACACAACTCATAAACATATGAGTGACTCGGGAACTTCTGCACAACTCATAAACATATGAGTGACTCGGGAACTGCTGCACAACTCATGAAGATGTGAGTGACTAAGGAAATTCTGCACAACTCCTGAAGATGTGAGTGACTCGGGAACTCCTGCACAACTCATGAAAATGTGAGTAAGGTTAGATCTATAAAGCTCGGAAATTTCTGTAGAACTCCTGAAGATATGAATGACGTTTGATCTCGAAAGCTCGGAAACTTTTGCACAACTCCTGAAGATGTGAGTGACGCTAGATCTCTAAAACTCAGAAATACCTGCTCAAATCCTGAAGACGGGAATGATATTAGATCTCAAATGTTCTGAAACTTCTGGAGAACTCCGTAAGATTACAGTGATTTTATGCCTCAAAAGTTCGGATACATGTACAGAATTCACCTTCTCGTAGAAAATAGAGTGGATATCATTAACTGTCTCAGTTGCAGAACCCCCCCCCTCCCCACCTCTATTGGCAAATATAAACGTATTGAGAAAGTTTGGTTTTAGACTGAATAGAAGCTTGTTACCAGATATTTAAGAGGCAAATTAGTATTTATCAATGCAACTAATTCTGAAAGGCTTCTATTCACATTCCAACCGATGTAGTGCACAGCTTTATTTGGATGCTGGATGCGAAAAAGAGTTGATCTCTCTTATTTTCCCTTACTCTTTAGACACTTCACAAATGATGCTTATTCAAAATGTGATATCGGTAGAATTTTTTTCGTCAGTGAAAGAGGGAAGTGGGGGAATCCTCCAATTGGAGAGGCTTAGATGGGTGTGGGGGAGCTGTGTCAAAATAACAGATTTACCGATCAATGGGAACATCTGTAGATGTGGAAGGTCGCTACTCTCAACCGAATGAGATTCCATGATCGATTTCTAATGTGAAATGCTCTCTCTGAGAAATCTCTATGGCGGACTGGTATCATAAAGAAGCAGAATCACGGTTGCCAACTCCACATTTTAAGGACAAGACGAAGGACAATTTCAAAATTTGTATTAAATGTATTGAATTAAATGTATTGAATCAATCTCTACATTGATTGTGATTAAGAGTTTGAACTGATCAAATTGAAGAAACAAAAACAACAGAGAAATATCCAACATCCAATATAAATATGTGCGTGTATGTTTGTGTGTGTGTGTGTGTGTATCATTAACTTGTGAATTGTTAAAATTAGTCTCATTTATAAATGTATCTAAACTAGATACATAGACAATTATATTGAAATTATTTAAAGATTTAAATTGATTCTAAATTTAGAACAGATAATTTTAAAATCACTTTTCTTCCAATCTCTAAAATTTACATGGGCACAGTTTTCCCAAAATCAAAGGAATATTTTTTTTTATTTCAACTGTTTATGCATTCAACGTCATTTCTATATATTTTAGGAAACTCATACGGAGAGGGTAAATGAGAGGTGCAGGCTATTTATTATTGCTAATATGATTATTTCTGCATTATTTGTGCCAATATCTAATAAATGGCTATCTAGGGAGGCCGAAGTGTAGTGATGACCACATCACCTCCACAAATGGCCGAAATTGTGAATGTGTGGGACCCTATCTCCACCCCCCCCCCCATCTCCATATGCCTTCACGATAATGGTGCAATGTGCAGGTGGTAGCTTTACCTCATGTAGTTGGTCCCCAGTAGCAATTTTAAGTCGGCTCAAATGTATCCTTAGTTGATATTGTTATTGCAACAACAATTTTAATTCATTTTCATTAACTGTGCTATAAAAAATACTGTCCGTTACCATCACCAATGCCAGTTGGCAACACTTCAATCTCCATTTTGAACCCATTTTCATTGGCTATGTCGTAAAAAATTTAAATATGAAATGTGTTAAATCTGCAATGCTGTCAGTTGCCACCACCATTGCCAGTACATTCTTCGTTGTCTCAGTTGGCAACACTTCAATCTCCACTTTGAATTAATTTTCATTGCCTATGTTATAAAAAAATAATAATATATGGATATCAAATGCGTGAAGGTTGTAACTGTCCGTTACCATCACCACTGCCAGTACCATCATGGTTATCTCAGTTGGCAACACTTCAATCTCCATACAGTCACTTGGTCCTCGGATAAAAAAGTATGCATGCATGCTGGAGAAGATGAACGTATTTCACGGCCCCTGAAATCCTCTAAAAAAAAAAGAAGAAGAAGAAGAAGCGGCGGTGGAGGTAGATTTCACCCTCCGGTTCCTTCTCTTTTATTCCTGGAAGGATGGAGGCCGCGGTCCTGCTATGAATCGAGGCTCCAGCAAAGAGATGAAGATGTGGTGAGGAAGGGAGAAGATTCAACATCCATCAAACAGAGAGGTCCGCGGCTCCAAGGAAACGTGATAAGATTTCTCTCGCCCTACTTCGATGATTGTGTATTGATTCGGAATCTATTCTGTACTCCAGGCGGATTCTTTGCTGGAGAAGAGGAACGGACGAAGATTGCTGGAAAACATCGCAAGTCGTTTGTCCTGGAGCCTTAACTCCGAACTCCTCCTGGTGGAGGATTGATTTGAAGTCCGAGCTTGAAACGTGCTTTTAAAGTTACACCACGTGACCTTGACATTTTGCTGTGATAGGTAACTAAGACTTTCAAACGCATTACACTGAAATATACCTATGCGTAGCATTTCCAAAATCACCTCAAGGTATTTGAAAGAAATCTCACTTTGCAGTCATGCACGGTTTGTCTACAAAGTTTATAGACTGGTTTAATAAAAAGTTTAAATAGCCTATGTGAGACGTGCCATAAGCCTTGGTTAGTCTTCAATGTACATCCCTCCTAAGTCCACACACTTAGTGACATGGCTCTACAAATGTTGGATGCCCCTGTGGATACCTTTTTTTGGGATTGTGTTTAGATGCCTCGTCACAGCTTCTTAAATTTCCAAATTTGTATCAAATCATTGGCCCTTCAGGTAGGATTTCAATTTGGGGAATATAAAGTAGTCAGCAAATGCCAAGTCTGGTCAATAAGGCGGGTGATTTAACAAAATCACTTGTTTCCGTGCCAAAAACTGTTGGACAATAATTGCCTTGTGGCTTGGCGCATTGCCGTGCTGCAGGAACCAAGCACCGGATTCAACCAGCTCATTGTCTCACTCGTCGTAATCTCTTTAGCAAGGGCTCTAAAATGAATCTACACACAGCCGCAATCATCAGTCATCATCATCAATCATCCTCAGTGACTGTGCTCGGTATTCATTGTTTTTGTCGAACTTCTTCACATTACCGCCAGTTCGACTCGTGGAGAGACGACCTTCACTAGGATCATCCGCCACATCTTCCTGGCCATCACGGAATCGACGATGCCAAATGAACATTGTAATGATGAAAGGCTTCAGTGCCGGAAGTAGTTTTACAGCATTTCAACCGTTTCTGAAGGCATTTTACTGAGTTTTACACTCTTTATTCTGTTTTCAAATGCATGACGAGGGTACAAAACACTGCACTAGTTTAAAAGCTATAACTCGCTCAATATTGCACCGAATCAGACACCAATTTCACTACACACTCACTACATGTACATGCACCAAATATCTCGATACAATGTAGCCAGTCTAAAAACTTAATAGACACACTGTATTACGCCATTATGAATATCTGTTGGTTCCTTGAAGAGTTGCTAGCAGTTCTTATAATGTGCCTAGCCTGGCGCATGATGGACCATTGAAACAAAACATGCTTGAAGGTATTTATACACTTAATGACCTCCCTTTAACGAAAGAAGCACACCGGGATCTTGGTATCCTCATAGATTCAAAACTCACTTTCGAAAATCACATCCCAACCATCACAAAAAAGGCAATGCGTATGGTAGTCCTACTGTACAGATTCACAGAAATCAAAAATAACCCAAAAGCACTTTCCATTTACTTAACATTTGTGTCTCCCATTCTAGAATACTATTCACCCATTCGGAACATGGATGTCCATTCTCATACCTCCAAGATCGACAGTGTTCTCAATGCTTTCCCCCTTCCATCGTTTCATATAGAGTAGCAGCCCTGAGACACCCATCCAAGAGCGATCTGCTCGAAAATTTACACATAAATACGCCAGAATCACGAAGATATATTGCAGATATGAAGGTTCCATATAAGGTCATGAATAGACACATGAGATGTATTAGCCCACTACGCGAACTCTCCCTTAGAATGCCTGGACATTTAACAGTGCAAGGTTTCACACTGCAAATCCCAGATTCTCACTCGTAGAACGTTCATTATTCCAACAACATCTCATCTGTTATTCGTCTTTTATCAACAACCTATAAAAAACTGTACACAAGTACTATTGCGAAACTGAGTACTGTTTACCTTGGTACTGTTTTGTTTTCTGTTTTATTATTATTGTTTCTTTCCGGTTTAAAATAGCTTATACTGCACTTTAAAAAAAATGAATAAATAATTGTTGTGGTAGCAGAGTCTCCTTGTGAGGCATTGAAACACTTCGGGTATGCATTTATTTACCTTTCTGAAAAACGTATTTAATGATTTACTGTGAATCATTTCAATTGTTTGGGTTTATATATTGCTATCGCCAGCAATCGACCAACAATCACTTCGTAAGTAATTACGGGGGTCATTATAGCTTGGAATCAATGGCAGTATTGTTTTCTGAATACAGGTGAGTATGGCATTGACGAGAGAAAAACAGCAACATTGAAAGAGAGGACTTTTTGGAATGGACACCACGGTCACCTGACCACAACCCCACGGAACCCATTTGGGAATTTTGAGACATGAGGAGCATGTTGTGAAAATCCGGGGTTTCGTTCATCTCCGGGAAAGGATAACCACCGAGACGGCTGCTTTGGAAAGTCACATTTTCAAGAGAATTGAAAACGTTTAAGGGATTTCTTTAGACTGATGCAGATATATGAGCAAGTTTTTGCATTAATCAGATGTACTGTTCATCACTTCTTACGTTCGTTGCAGACTTTATGACCACTATGTAAACTAAAACTTCATGACGTAACAGCCCTCAAAGGGTCAGAGCTTGCCAGAGGGCATCGAGTTCCATAGTCGTGGTTTTCTGGCTTTCCAAACTGGAGCCCACTACTTCTTTTCAAGTAAAGTAAAGTGCTCCTCTGTGCTTTGCACCACGACATGAAAGCGTATAAGGGGTGTAAAGTTAGCGCCCCACACTATCTTAATCACGGCCGAAGGCGGGAGTGATGTGTCCTCACGTCGCTGGGTCAACGTGGAAATTTTGAGAATCGAACTCGGGATCGCTCGCACGAGGGCTACGCAGGAGCTTCACCATGTACAGGGTGCTCACAAATTACTGAGCGCATTTTAGTGACACACGAGACAATGAGGTTATTTGGCGGTGTCCTAAAACTCACCCCATCACCTGGTTCTCATACATTCATTCACCAGACGTATGTGCTCAGTTTGCAAACGATACCTTGCAACAACATCACCCCCCACATTCACACCTGCGATTAAAATGTGGATTTCATCCGACGCCCGCATCCTACGCACTACATCTCACGGGTTGTCGGAGACGTGCTTGGCTCCCTTGCGATCCCACTCCATCAACACCTCCCCGATGCGAGGATTTCGCCCGTCTTTTTGACGTTCATCCTGCTTGAAGCGAGGCATATTCGGTCGTCGTGCGCTTGATGGAGTGGGCGAAGGAGGCCTTCCTAAACGCATCACTTTCTCATCACGGCCTCCGCACCATTACCGCGTGAAAGCTTCCGCTGCACCGTGCGTGGTGCCGATTTGTCTTTCGTGGCAATTCCTCCTGGGACCGAAGGCCCTTGCGAGATCGGGAACGCACACTTTCGTCTATTACCAGGCGCTCGGTGTGCTTTCCCTATCAGCTCAACCTTCACTTTTCACTCTTTATTTTCACGACGTGACATATTGGGACGGGTGGAAGCTAACCTGAACGCGTCAGGAAGATTATTCTCTGGAGTAAGAGAGTGTGTGAAGGACGCAACATGATGTAGCTTTATACCAGAAAGGGTCCATAACCGTGTCATCTGCGAATATTATGGTACCGAAAAACAAGGGCTGCAATCAAGGTAAAACAATGATACAGCCAGTTTTTTGCGTCTACGCGAAAACAATGTAGACATGTAAATACTCGTAGACAAAGCAATATATACAAACAGGGGCAACAAAGAAGGTAAAACAATGATTACACCAGTGATGTGCATTTACGTTTAAACAACGTAGTCTACATATACGTGCAGACAATATAGACCATGTAAATACGTGTAGACAATGTAATCTATGTAGACAGGGGCAACAATCAAGGCAAAACAATGATGACAGCCAGTGATGTTCGTCTACGTGTACTTCATCTACGTATAGACAACGTAGATTAAATAAATACCTACGCGTAACAGCGTTTTCACGAATTTCAATTGCTGAAGTGTGAGAAGTATTACTTTGCACTATTTTTTACATTTATGAACAACTTTTGTTACGAAAAAAACACAACAAATGACATATTCTCGTGATCGATGGATGAACATGCTACTTTTGTCCCACGACAGTCACCCGTTTCTTGATCACGTTTAACTTCTCTCCAACAGATGGTGCTTGATAGCGAAAGAGAGAATACTCTATTGTAAAATAAGCTTGTTTTCAGTTGGAAGCGAAGCAACGCGAGTAAAAAATAGTGACTTCTCTCTTGCAAATAGTGTTAATTTGTAGTTATTCTTTGCGTTGATTAGTAAGCAACAATGTAATCTACGCATAAAGCACGGCAAAACGCTGAAAAAGTAAGGACGTAGCCAGTGAATGGGCAAGATTGGGATCTAGCTGTTTGTATATTTAAAAAAAAAACACCCTTTAGCACAACAGCATATTTGGGTATTTTCCAAATAACGCCAATAAACATTTTAATAGGGTGATTAATTATATGGACCTGAATTCTCTCTCTTACACACACACACACACACATCTATTATTGAAACAATTAAACATTATTACAATCTTAAAATATTTACAACGTACATCTTGCTGTACCCCAGTATGTGAATTACTGATGTGCTACAGGTAAATTTTCCTTTACAAAGCACGAATAGCCGAAAGAGAGGAAGATATAAATGGACTGATGCTGGAAAGAAGCTAGGATTCTACACAGGAGCTTGGGGAAGTATTACGTTAAGATCTATAGAAACGTTACTCATATCTAAAGCACATTAATTGGAAGAAGAAATGTTGAATAGGAAGTGGATGTTATGAAGAAGTACCAAATCATGCTCTTGTCGAAGAGCGAGCATTTAGATTTCCCATAAGAACTACACACGAATCGGAACACAGTTATGAATAATACAGTCCCTACCAAAAGTTTAAGACCACCTTGTCATATGTTTTTCAGACAAGCAGAAAAGTACATATGCGAGTGCTTTTCATGAAATAAACAATTTAATACAAAATTGAAATTATTATGTAATGTTATTGAAAGGTACATGAAGATCAAGAAAGTGTAAGGGCATATTAATGCACCTATAACTAATAGATGCAACTAAAGGTACAATTTGTAAAATCATTAAATCTGAACTTTGAAAATATACTTGGAAACAAAGATTTCTCCTGAAATTAGATGAATGAAGTGTGAAATTTTAATAGTCAATAGGACCTTTAAGTTTCAAGCACATTTGCACACGTTTTCTCATGCTGCGGACCAATTTCTGGCATTTTTGGGGCGTAATCTCATTTCATACTTCGGAGATCTGTTCACGAAGTTCCTGGACATTCCTTGGCTGGCGTCTGGCTACACGAAGACCAATGGTATTCCATAGGTTTTCTATAGGATTCAGGTCCGGAGTTCGTGCTGGCCAAGGCAACAATGGGATTTCCCTCGCTTGAATCCAAGCCATTGTTGCTGCTGACGTGTGGCAAGTAGCGTTGTCCTGCTGGAAGACAAAGTACCCGTTGTGAAGCATCTGGGCGGACGGGAGCATGTTATCTTTCATTGTTCCGATGTATTCCCGTGAATCCATGGAGACAGGAATGAATCTCAAAATCCCAGTCCCTGCAGGAGACATGCATCCCCATATCATGACTGATTGACTCCACCCTGAACAGCTTGCACGAGACATTCGTGGAGAAGTTTCTCGGTCGCTGTCCTCCGAACTCGCACTTTTCGGGAGCTGTACAGCACGAATCTCGATTCATCACTGAAAAGGACCTTACCCCAATGTTCCATGGACCGGTTTCTTTTATTTTTGCACCACTTCACACGATTTCTCTTTATGTACATTGTTGAGCAATGGCTTTTTGAGAGGAGCGTAAGACGCAAGTCCACATTCCCCCAGACGACGCGAAATGGTCATCTTTGAGACCCTTTTATTAGTGGAATCTTCAAATTCCCTCATTATTGCTTAAAGAGGGGCTTTACGGTTATTCTTTGCCACTCGCGATAATCCGGTCCTCGCGTACAGACGTTACCTGGGGCGGCCGCAGCGTGGTTTATCAACCACTGCACCTTGCTGCTTGAATTTGTTTATTGTGTTCGCCACGCAGGTTTTAATCACATACAATGCGACTGCAATTTCTCTACGAGATCTATTGCATCTGTACATACCAACTTGCCATTTCACGGCCACGGGCACATATTTTTTCCCCCATTATCACTTAGCTTGCGATTCAAACAGCCTGTTTATTATCGAAAACAGGTTTGGACTTGCACAATGCTGCTACTCGAGATGTGTCTTTCTCCGCCATCTATTGACACAAATTTCAACTAATGACTGATAAAATTTGTTCACTCCAGCGCAGTCGCTGAGGAAGATATTGTTATCTGAAGACCTCTCAGTTTTCGCTGTATTTTTTTTTAATTTGCGAATTTTAGAAAAAATATAAAACACGAGAAACATTTTTTTGGATTTTTTTGCGCCAAAACCTTCGTTCATGTTCCACAATACTGGACAAAATCCAGTCCTCTCATAACGACGTTGGTTACGTGTATACACATTCATCTGTACTTCAAAATGCTGGATTTTTCAGTTAAGAAATTTAATTTTCCACTTTCGTATCTCAAGAACTACAAGACATATACCAATATTTTTCGGCAATAGATGCCTGACACACTATATTACTTCCATACAATTTCACTCCATATTTGTAACAAAATCTTTCGGTCAGGATTAATTTATATGAAAAAAGTTGGTGGTCTTAAACTATTGGTAGGGACTGTATTTTTAAAAAATGTTTATCTAGCTTAATAGTCTACCTAAAAATCGATTATGACTGCAGCGCGAGGAGACATCATAACCTAGATCTCACTGCTCTCTCTCTTATCTAATACTCGAACCCATTTTGACATACTACGACGCCAGGGGTCCCGGGTTCGAATCCCGGCCTGGGCATGGATGTTTGTGAGTGTTCATTCATCAATTTCATCACTTCGCAAATTAGTCAAAAGTGGCACAAAAGCGAAGTAAAATAAAACAAATCTATCAATCAATCAAACCATTTTGACATAATTTAAATAAACGTGCACCTTATTATGTTGCGAAACTCCATCTCATCTCCTTGAGGTGGACAAGAACGAGAAGTTACGTGTACTACTTTCTATTGGACCTAGTGGTAACGTCGGTGTCTTGTAATCAAGACATCCCGGATTCGCTACCCGGTGTGGATCAGATTCAACGTTAATCTATAGGTCCGGTCCCGATTAGTTTATCTGTGTATAAAGTGGACTAAAAAAGCATAACTCATTGGTTTCTATTGCAATAAAGAAGCCTCAATATGATTTTGGCCTGTTGAAATAAATATGGACATTAACTAAGATGACAACATAGACATCTGATGCTCACAGCATCCTGGCTGCTAACGTCACTAGTTTCGAATTTGACTTGCCACCACTGAATCCCCTAAGGATTTCCGGTATGTTTGTCGACTTTTCTTTCTCCTCTTCTTCTTCCGTAGGAAAGAGAAACAGGTCGGAGGAGACAAAAGAGAGACAGGGAAGAAACATTCCGTGACAAGGAACCAAAAAAATAAATTTCCTCAAAAGTTCATTCGGAGGAAACCGGTATCCTTCCGCCGAAAACCACCCGGGCTTGCAAATGACTGGTTTAGGAGTCCGGAGCACGGCTCCTCCGCACGCGGTAGGAGGAAGTTGTGCGTCTTATCGTTGTGGAATTTTAAGAAGATGTTTTTTGTATCTCTTCCCTCCCCTCCCCTTTTCGTTCTCTTCCACGCTCCTCCCACCCGTTGTCCTGCTGAATATTCCATTCGAGGATTTGAATTCGTCGCTGCGGGAATTGGAAAGTATCCCAGCCTTGTCCTGCGTCCAAAGCCTTCTCCGTGGAGGCTGGTCCTTTAGACCCGGGGATGGTTTCTTGGAGAGACTGCGAGATAACACCCTTGATGCTCGTTCCATGGAGAAACTGCTTCATCTCGGTACTGCCCCTCTCCGGTCCTCTTATTTTCCATAAGGAGGAGGGAGGGAGGGGGGAGGAGAGATGCTTACCGCATTTTTCTCTCGTGTTTAAATAAATTTTCACCCTTCCGCGGTGTAAAAGCACTTTTGCCCCTTCTCGAAAAAAAAGAACCCCTGCGCCAGAAGCATGTCTCTAGGCCGTTCCTCCCACTCGAAAACCAAGGATGTAATATTTCTTGACCTCCCCAATGTTCTTAGCATCCTCTACCCCCACGCCTCCCGCTCAGAGGCGAGCAGCCGCGGGCGCAACCGTCCATATCAAACACCCAAGTCCTTGGGAAAAATCTGTTCTCCAGATCTTCCAATCCTGTAGATTGAAACATTAATTATGTATGGCGCACCCCGGCTTGAAATGATCGTTTAGCGCTCCTGTTTCTTGGGACAAGAGTTGGTGAAACAACTCCACCAAGTACGTCCCCTCCCTCCCTCTCCCCTTACCCAACTCTTTCTTATTTCCTCCGAGTTTCTTACCTTTATCCCTTCCTACGTTCTTTGTCTTCCTTGTGCCAGACGCCCGGAAACATTGGGTCTCTCGAGACCAGTCTCTGAACTGGGAAATTTTGAGATCCCCATTTGTTGAGGACATAAAGTTCCCGCCCGCCCCTTTCTCCAGCAATGTCAGAGACGAATGCAAATCACTCCTGAGCTGACTAATGCCTTGATTTCTTCAGAATCTCTTCCCGAAAATACACTTTTAGTGCGGTTGAATATGAGCTGGAGTGAATTGCGAAAGATGGATGAATATTCTGCGTAAAGTAGATCGGATGAAGAGAAATTTAAGTGGAGATCAAGAACAGAAATTCGTGCCAGTTAATTTTCAACCTGGTAGCTACTAAAGATGCAGTTTAGTTAATGGTCCTGGAAAGAAAGTCAGTACTCCAGTATGTCCAATGTACAGTCGCCAGCAATAGAAGTCGGACACATATATCCTGAAATTTTCGCTTCTTTGGACGGAGTTGTGTGTGTTATGTGAGTGGAATTTAATAGCACATTTTCAATAGACAGTTCTGTCAACGCCAAGTTAGACAACACACATAATTTCATGGAGAGAAGAGAGTATTTCAAGATAAAGGTGTTCCATATTTTTGGCCGTTGACTGTACATCATATGATGCACATAAGCTCAACATTGAAATCAGAATATTCGAAAATGAATCATGAACGCATCATGTTTCCTTGAGTGTACTCATAAACACAAAAATTACAGTCATTTTTAATCGAATAATTTTGAATTACCCTGTATATTGACCTCAAAATCTGTAATACCAAAAAAGGATTTTTCTCGCAATGAATATATTTGATCACAATATCTGTTGCAGGAGCGATGGGAAGAATTTTAAATACTACATCGCCCTTGAAACTTGACATTGCTAATTTGATTGAAAGCAAAATGAACATCAGTGTTGCAGAATTAGTATATTTTCTTCACACTTTTCCCTCGAAGTCACCTTCCTTGTGTGGTTATTTGAGTTGTTCTCATGGCTGATGCTGGAGTACCTGCAATTAAACGTTTATATGCAGTGGCGGCGATTGGGTTCCAATACTGGGTGGAGCAAGGTGCCAAAACGGGGAGGGGAGGGGGCAAGGACAGTTTGCTTTCCCTTGGTAGATAAGGTTTAGTATAGTGTGGGAGCAAAAGTGGAAAAAGTGGGGTGCAACTGTTCCCCTCGCCCCCCCCCCTAATCGCCCCCACTGTTTATATACAGATTTAAATGAGGAGAAAATGACATGTCATCTTACTCGGAAAGGTTAATTTGGACTGGATCCACAGTTTAAAGTAGGGTTCGACGAACCACTGTGCAATGTGCCACCACGGCAAACCGGGATACTATGAATACAAGGACACACTGTCGAGAAATCCAGCGAGGTGATAGGGAGAATCTGGCGGAGAGTGAGAACGTCATAAAGTTTTGCATAAGTGTACTGTTATACTCAAGCTAATCGGAACTGGACCTACAGTTTCTAAACGGATCCGAATCATTGTGCAATGCACCACCATTGACGATATTGCATTGCATAGTGGTAACGTCGTCGTCTCGCAATCAAGGTGTATCGGGTTCGATACCCGGCAAATGCTGGTAGTGATTCGGATTCGACTTTGAATTGTAGGTCCAGTCCCGATTTACCTACCGAGCATCAATGCGACATATCAAAAACAGACTTAATTCACACGTCATAATAAGGAAAATGTTACAACTCACTAAATGTGTTTATATTTGTATGCCTGCCAACAGTGTAAGTGTTCAGATCTTTGGTACAAGAAAGATATTTTGGACATTGTAACATTTATATTGAGTAAGATGGAAACATGGGGTCAAGTTCCCCATTGCTCAGCGAATATTCTCCTGAAACCTTCCTAACAAGGACTTTCTCATCATCGTAACGCAGAATTGGAAATAAGGCGCTCGGCTTGTTTCTGTTCTCAGATATCCCTTCAGGCAACAATTACCTTTTGTTGAATGCAACTCCTATTGTGCTCCAGCACCATGAAGACGACGCAATAAGAAGCATCCAACCTCAAAATATCGCACTTCTTTTGTCTTGCTTTAACGCATCGTCACACATCCTCCCCCCTCAACCTTGAGCAAACTCTCAATAACATATTCACACGTCCTAAACAAACATTGTCTTCAGGCGGTGGCAGAACAGTAGACGCCAATTGTCACAAAAAGGGTCAGCAACTGCTCATTCTTCGATGCTAACCACACCTAGCGGCGACGAAAGCAAACACAGGAACTCGTGTTGCTAATTCGATTATATGATTCAGACCGCTCAACAATGGACGTGGCAGATTTGGACCGAAACGCGACACCCAATCAGTCATCAGCCACAAGCTTATCCTAAGCACCCTCTGGGACTATTTAACAAGGAGGAAGCAACACGAGACGCTGCGGAAACGCGGATGGATACGGATACGAAAACTTCACCGGAGGGTCCTCGTTGCACTCATGGGAGAGCAAGGAGTTCCCATCCTTCTGACCAAAAGCTTTCTGCTCGCGACGTCTAGGCTTTCTCCCAGCCGAGTCGTGTCCTGCATTCGCAAGTACCCTTCACCCAATTTGACTGTCATTGCGTTTGGATCCTGTTGCCTAGATGGCGGACACTCTGGGGGTAGCGGGTTACTTAGAGTAATCCGGATGTGCTTGGGTCCTCCAGACCTTCTGATCAACTCTCCGCTCCTCCCTCGGGACTTTGCCAAGGAGATATTTCAAGCGTCCTCAGGGAATGTCTGGCTATAGTATTTCAGATCAGTGGACCCCTGCATATTGATTCTTAGTGGTCCCTGCGTCTGGCACGCTATTGTTCACTTGAAATCTTGTATATCATCTTGTTATCTTTATCAGTAGGCTACATGGTATGAATAAGCGTTTTCACAGTAAAAATCATGTGCGATCCTGCTACGATAAAAATCAGAGAAATTGATCTCTCAAGAACTGCAAAGGCTAGAAACACCAATTTAATTTTAAAACTATCAAGAATATACTTATAATATTGAAAAAAATAAATATGCTGACCAAGGCAGTAATTTATTTTATTATAAAACAAACTAAACGTAACGTTTCAACCTTCTAGCAAGGTCTTCTTCAGACTCTGCACCAAGACATTTATACTTGATGCAGAGTCTGAAGAAGACCTTGCTAGAAGGTTGAAACCTTACGTTTAGTTTATGTTTTATAATAAAATAAATTACTGCCTTGGTCAGCATTTTAATGTTTTAGTAATTCTTATATCTATTCTATTAATAATATTAAGGTGGATTTTAGTTAATTTATGTTACTCGGATTTTGTTCTAGCGTATAAATGTCAGTGTATATGGGTTAGGAGAATATGTATATTATATATTACTTGTAATGTTTGGTTTTCTTTCTTTGTATGAGTAAATACATTTAGAAAGATTATAATTGTTGGTTAAGTGAAGAAATGACACTTTAGGTTTAACTTAAGAGGAAGAGTGACAGTGTCACTAAAGATATGAAAATTGTCGCCGAATAGAATATAAATTTCTTGAAAAAAAAATTCAATTGGATTTTAAAAATTATGTGTTTGTAATTGCTTTTTCTTCTACTCTATGCACTCTCAAAGGCAAATTGTCAGTTTTGAAGAAAGTAGCGACAGAAGTAAACAGCGATAAACTGAAGAACTTCGCCGGGAAAATAAGTCCAAGGAACTTCCATTCGAAGGAGGTAGGATAAAAAAACATCGGAACTTGTGAATAAATATTATTTAAAGCCTTCAAAGACATTATTTTTTCTTGAAAGTGATGATAGTAAGTCTGTTTTTCTGGTGTTAAACATTTATTGCGAATAAATTCATTTTAGCGATACAATTTTTATTATTAATATCATTATTATATTTATTATTATTTTTATTGCTATTATCGTTATTAGCATTATTTTTATTATTATCTATTCTATTTTTGGGAATGTATTTCAGTCTTCCAAGTGAAATGTTTAGTATGTGGACCCAAGTGTGTATTGAAATAGATTACAATTATACATTTTACATAAAAATCTAAATAATCAATCTAATGACAATTCTCTGGACCCAAAGTGTCAATTTTTCTATAAATATGTTAATCTTACACATTTGTATTGATTTAGGAGCCAAGTAGCGAGCTTCTGATTTTTACCGATTTTTTCGGCATTCTGCTTCACTGTGCACTGCCAGCCTCACTCCCACTTGCCGAGGTTTTGATTGATTGATTGATTGATTTGGTGTTTAAGTACACTCGATGCACAGTAAGGCTAATCGGGACTGGACCTACAGTATAAAATGGGATCCGTACCACTATGTGCCTCAACCGAGTATCGAACCCGGGATCCCTTGATTACAAGGCGACGACGCTACCACTGCGCCATCGGGGACCTGCCGAGGTGGGAGATCATCCAACCACTTACGGGGTGACGTGTGGTCAGTACGACGAACCCCCAATCGTGTTTGTAGGTTTCAGTGGCCGGGTTACGCTACTCATTTGTATCTCCCCAATTTCCTCACAGGCCGAAATCTCAGGATAAGATGTTACGCTTTCTCCCGGGACACCCCATTTACCAGATTTTTGTTACTTTATTCCCCCAAAAGTGCAACATTGTTCTTTTCCTGTTCATTAATTGAATACACTGTAACAACGACAAAAATGGCGGGATATAATCTCTTCTAACTAACTAACTAACTCTCTAGCCTTCTTAAACCCGAAGGTTCATGGCTGCAGCAACACAGGCCTTCCATCTGTCCCTATCTTGAGCAAGATCTATATACTCTTTTCCATCCCTACCGATTTCCTTTAGGTCAATCTCAACGTTGTCCCTCCATCTTCGTCTTGGCCTTCCTACAGGTCTCTTACCATCAGGTTTCCCAACAAGAATCCTGTAAACTCCTCTTTCCTCTCCCATTCGTGCCACATGGCCTGCCCACCTAAGTCTTCTTGATTTAATTATTTTAATAATATCTGGACATGAATACAAATTATGTAGTTCTAAATTATGTAACCTTCTCCACTCACCTGTCTCCTCATCCCTTTTAGGTCCAAAGATTTTCCTAAGGATCTTATTTTCAAATACTCTCAATTTATGTTCCTCTTTCAATGTAAGGGACCAAGTTTCGCATCCATATAACACTACAGGCAAAATTACTGTTTTGTATATTTTTACTTTTAGTTTCTTAGATATTAAACGAGAAGACAAAAGTATATGAAGAGAAAATTAACATGCATTTCCTGAATTAAACCTACTTTTTATTTCCTCCTTAATATAATTTTCATTTGTTAATATTACTCCTAAGTATTTGAATTTGATAACTGGTTCAAACGAGTTGTTATCAATAATTAGATTTTGATTATTACCTAACACTTGGTTTCGGCCTGTAAGCATATATTTTGTTTTCTCTTTGATAACTTCCAAACCTATCTCTTTAGCAGTTTTGAAAAATATTTTAGCATTATTCTTAATCGTATTTATATCATCCCCCAGTAAGTCTACATAATCTGCATATGCTAACAACTGAGTCACACCATTTAATTTTAGTCCTTCTTTAGTTTCTTTTACCTTCCTAACAGCATATTCTAAGGCAAAATTAAAGAGCAATGGAGATAATGCATCTCCTTGTTTTAACCCATCGTGAATTATAAATTTGTCAGACATATTATTACCCACACGAATTTTACTTTCTGTTTCACTGGTGCATATTTTTATCATACTAACAAGCTTCTTAGGTATTCCAAACTCTACTAATATATTATATAATTTATCTCTTTTGACCGAATCATATGCTTTTTTGAAATCAATGAATACCTGATGGACATTTTGATTATATTCCCACTTTTTTTCAAGTGTCTGTCTGATGTGAAAAATTTGATCTGTAGTTGATCTGTTACGTTTAAATCCACATTGATAATCACCTATAATTTCATTAGCATATGGGGTTAGTCTTGTTAAAAGAATGTTAGACAATATTTTGTATGTTGTTGAGAGTAGAGAAATTCCACGGTAATTATTGCAGTTCATTTTATCACCTTTTTTAAACACAGGAACAATTATGGATTCTTTCCACTGTTGAGGGATTTCTTCTTTATTCCATATTAAACAAATTAATTTATGAATTTGACATATTAATGAATTTCCACCATATTTAATTAACTCAGCTGGTATTAAATCAATGCCAGGTGCTTTGTTATTCTTAAGCCTTTTAATAGCATCTTTAACTTCAGTCAAGTTAGGTTCTGGAACTAAAGGTTCTGCTGTGTGTACTTCATTTACTTCTGATTTATCTCCTACATGGACATTTAAAAGGTCATTAAAGTAGTTCTTCCATCTATTTAGAATATCGCTTGGGTCAGCTAGAAAATCACCGTCTTTATCTTTTATCAAGTTTACTTTAGGTTGCCACCCCTTTCTAAATTCATTTACACCTTTATATAAATCTCTGATATTTTTATTTTTGCAGTTTGTTTCAATTTCGTTAATTTTGCTTTTCAAGTAATCTCTTTTTTTACTTCTAAACGTGCGGTTAACTTCTCGCTTTATTGTATTATAATTGCTTAGATTTGTATCATCCGAGTTATTTAACCACCTAAGTCTAGCCTGCTTTCTTATTTCTATTAGATTATGACATTCATTATCAAACCATGGCTTACTTTTTCTCGGTTTATGGTATCCTATACTTTCTTTAGCTGCTGATTCTATTGCATTACGTATGTGCTCCCAATTCTTATTTACGTCTGTTTCATTTATATTTTCATCATCATTTAAATCCTGCAAAACCTCAAATCTATTTGACAGTTTAATTTGGTAATCTTTCTTAATTCTTTCATCAGTAAACTTTCCTGTATCAAATTTTAGAACTTTTAGATTTTGTTGCTTATGATTTATCACTGAGAGTCTTTATCTTAATTTAGCAATTACTAAATAATGGTCACTGGCACAGTCAGCACCTCTATGTGTACGAACATCAATTATACTAGTATGCCTTCTCTTATCAATGAGAATATGATCTATCTGATTATGAGTTTTACCATCTGGAGAAGACCAGGTATATTTATGGATATCTTTATGTTTAAAAGTGGTACTTTTCACAATTAAATTCTTTGAGGTTGCAAAAGTAATCAATCTTATACCATTATCATTACTTAATTCATGAAGACTTTCTTTACCAATCGTGGGTTTAAATGTATCATCTTTGCCAATCTGTGCATTACAGTCACCTAACAGAATTTTCATATCATACTGAGAAAATTTATCAAAGACCTGTTCTAACTCTGTATAAAAATCATCTTTAGTATTATCATCTTTATCTTCCGTTGGTGCATGTATGTTTATTAAAATAATTTTACACCACCTACCCTGTAAAACTGCATATGATATCCTATCATTAATACATTCTACTGTTTTAAGAGCCGAGATAATTCTATTATTTATGAAAAAGCCTGTTCCAAAATTATGATTTTCAGTACCACCATAGAAAAAAGTATAATTTTTAGTTTTACAATTTCCTTCTCCTGGCCACCTAACTTCCTGGACAGCTACTACATCTAATTTATACTTCACTATCTCATTAACTGTACACTGAAATGCCCCAGGCCGGTAAAGGCTCAGAACATTCCAGGTGCCTAATTTAATATCCTTATTCCTAACGTAGATCTTATCCTTAGTCCAGGGACCTCCCAAAGTAGTCCCCACCCGGAGATCCGAACGGGGGACTATTTTACCTCCGGAATATTTTACCTTGGGAACATCCATGGCCTTATATTTCTGTTTCTTGCCATGTCTTTTTACAGTGCAGAGTTGTCAGCTCTACGCCTAACCCCCGATATGAATGGAGGAACTACTACACAAGACAAACACAAACATATTAGACAGCACAATTACTACACAAGACACACACAAACACATCACAACTACTAGACAAGACACACACAAACACATCACAACTATAACACAATATAAACACACACACACCACAACTACTACACAATATAAAAACAAACAAACAAACAAACAAACAAACAAACACACACAAACACAAACACACACACACACACACACACACACACACACACACACACACACCAACCCACCCCGTTATATAAGATATAATCTCTTCTACAACAAGTAAATACCGTGTTACTTACAAATGGTCTTAAATATATTGCATATTGTGCAGTACAACACTAATAAATACACAAACCCAGTTTTACTCGTCTATTTACATGTAACACTAGTATTATCTGTACTTTTCGTCAGCTCCAAATAACACTACTTCTTAGTAATTTCTAGGTTCAACTGATACTGCAAGTTCCAAACTTCACTACCAGATCGAAGCACTTTCTTCACTTCGTTTGGTTTTGTGTAGAGAGAGACAATTTCCAAAGGAACCCTATTCACCCCGTGACCCAATTTACTCTAAGTTACCCTATAATAAAAATATGCTCCTCTAGGATTAACTTTGCATAAAAATCTAAATAATCAATCTAATGTCAATTCTCTGGACCCAAAGTGTAAATTTTTCTTTAAAAATGCTAATCTTACACATTTGTATTGATTTAGGTGCCTGATTCCTGGCTAAGGGTCTGTTTTTTGTGTGTTGAGTTCAATCGTGCCATGTAAAAAAAAAATCGCTTGTTTCTTTCTTGCTCTAGTTCTACTGCCGCTTCCTTCAGGTGAAGACCGAGTGCGGGTGGGTGGGTGCAGCTCATCTTCAGGCTGTGCCACTGCGACAAAGGCAACGCAATGCCTTACAGGAATACTACCGGAAGTTCGGAACCAAAGTATAGTGACGAAAGTGGCGAAGCCTGATACGAGGCCCGGAGGCTTGGCCTACCCTAATATCTGTTACAGATTATTTTATTACTTATAATTTCATTAAAAAACGCTTATACTGATCGCAGGCGTAACTAGCGGCTAGCCTACTCTTTGCAACCACCAATCGTCATCGGGGGTGTGTGCTTCGATGAGTGTCAACAATCTCAGTTGCGAAGCAAAGGCTGCAGGGGTAACATCGTTTTCTCGTTACAACGTTGCCAAGCGTACATCTGTTTTTTCAGTGGTTTTTACTAACTTGTTTGTACAGAGTTTGGGAGTATTGTGTACTAATTTTCCGTGCTTTGTGTACTACTATACAACTTTTATCCAGTAACGGCGCAGATGAACTCTTTCTCTTTCCTATTTTGCAGTACGCTTGGCAGCATGCTGTGTATTCGACACTCATTTGTTTCGTCCCGACAGATACTTTCGGTGCCTTGTGACACGAAAATTCCCGATGTCAATCGAAGAGAAATCAACTGATCGCTGATTCGTTGTTTCCCAGCCGCCAGCTGGAAATGCGATCAGTATAATAAAAGAAAACTGAAATTCTAATATATCAATATCATATCATCATGATATTAATATGAAAGCCATTTGGCAAGAAAAATTTAGCTTTCTTATTATTTCTATAAAAGAAAATTACATTCATTTTTCTTTATGGCAATTAGAAATTAAACTTTGTTATCTTCTTACATGTGGTTTATCTTCTCAATTTCAAATAAAATTCTAAATTCCGTAAAGAAGATCAAGATATTAACTCATTTTCACCAGAGTAAAACATTCAGAAATAATAAAGAAAAATGTTAGAAAAATACTCATAAATCCAGAGCCATCTATTGTTCACCATAGCAAACCATATACCAACATAGCGATTTTTTTTAAAACCTATTTTATTTCAAATTATTCAATAATAAGTTAAAATCAGACAATATTGTAAAAAACTATTCAAATTTGTTAATATTAAACTTTGTAGAAATTATGTGAACTTGTATTCGATTCTGGAAAGAAAAAAATATCAATAAAGAATGAGGTAAAAAATTATCATGAGCACTACTGAAATAAGATGGCTGAAGCCTGAAATCGAAAAATTGTAAGTAGTTTCTTATTTCTTTATCCCAGGCTGCGTTTGTGTTTTACCGAAGCAATGTGACGTGTAATATCAAGACCATCTTAGAGAGGCTCAGGCCGCAGCGCTCAGTCCTGACGTCATCATCTGGAGGCGATCATCACTGTACAAGGAAGACAATATTTTATCGTAGAGAATTTAAGTTCATTTGTTTCTCTTTTGGAAGGACTGGAAGCTCAGAGGAAGTTACATTTGAACATTTATCCTCACCGTAAATATAGTTAGAAGAGATAGAAGAAATATTAAATATTTACACCAACATTCTTCGTTTAAGAAGCAACTTTGGCCACCACAAAAAAATCCCTAATGTCACACAAATTCATGTTCAAAATCGTTCAAACTTCCTGGTGGAAATTTTTTAAAAAATGCGTGTTTGTGATATATTATCGGTAATATTTTTAAGTTTTACATAAAACTCGTTACAGTTTTTATATATATATAAAAAAAGTAAAAACAAATAGAATAAATTAAATCCCGCATGTTACGTTCAGAGAAAATTCGCCGAGTTTGCCTAATCAATTAATAAACTCACAGAAGCATCGCTAGCACTTTCATTATTATTATTATTATTTCATTGTCTTTCCGTTCATGAAAAGACGACGACAGATAGCACTTTATTACAAACATCAATTATTTTTCCAACAATTAATAAGGCAAACAGCAAAGAAGTTTAGAGTGTGGAGAGTTTCCTTCTTTTGTGTCGGCCTTCAACAAAGTTATTTACTTCTTTACAATAATTATTTAACAAAGCATTTGTTGAGGACCACAAAATTATTCTCAAAACCTTTTCGCATTCGTGTCCATTATTGCAGCTCACCCACCACTTATCTTCATCTTCTCTCAACTTCACAAGACTGAGATTGAATGCCACTTCCCGCTGGTTTACTGCTTTCAAGAATTCCACTTCATATTCACGGCTTATCAGTTTTTTGACAACAACATAATTGATCAGCACAATATCAACAACCACCTCTGAAGGACACAACAATCCACCTCTATCCAAACTTTTTATAAAATCCAATGAATCGTTTGGAAGATATTGCATAGTCTTGTCCAAAACTAGAATGTTGCTGCAGTCATCACACGTCAATTTTTTTTCTTGCAATGTAAGAGCAATAGACTGCTAGGTACATCAAAATAGGAAGATCTCTCTTCGCTTCCATAATATCCGCAGCACAAATTTTCAAACTCTGAAACATAGCCAAGTCTGTAACTTCCAGGGTCAATTCAGATGTACCATGGTCGTCAATTTGATTTACAAAGATGTCACCATATTTTAGTGACTTCAGTTTCAACTTCATTCTGCTGGCAAGACGCAGTTTGTGTTCCGTCTCAAAAATCTGACGGAGAGATACATTGTACTGCGCACCTGCCAACTGTCGGTATTGGCCAAATCTCGCTTCAAGTGTGTCTGATTGAAATTTTCCTGGCGAAAGGTATTGCATTCCTAACTCTTCTGTACAATATCTGGTTATTTCAATTAGCCCATGTGTGGTTATTTTCAGGGCACTGGAAGTTCTCTAGTGAGTTTTCCTGACGAGATGTTCAAACTTTCCCACTTTTCCAACCAATCAAGGAATTTATGTAGGTACAAGAGTCTCTCATATGAGGCTTCGTTTGTCATAGGATACTGTAAAATGTTTCATAACCTCGCACCTTTCCATGGAGACTTGACATTAACTACTTCCCACCAGTTTAAAACAATCTTAATGAACTCTGCAGTGTCTTCATAGTTCGGCAAATTGTGTTTTGGCCCTTGTTGCTTTAAACCTTCAATTATCATGTGGTTGAAAACTTGAGCAACTAGTTTCACGTTTTGTCTTTCTAGGGAAGTTGGCCACAGAGATTTTAATGATAAATTATGAGCATATTTTAGGATATTATCACTTTCCATACTAAAGAGTGTTCTTAAAGTTGCGAATGATGCAACATGAATATCACACAGGTTTTCAAAATCTGGGTAAACAACACTCACATTTTCATTTTTCTGATTGATCCAGTTGTTTCTAATACACTTAAATAAGTGCACAGTGTCCACAAGATAAAACAAAGGCCTCTTCTTATCACATGGGTGAATATACACAAAGTTCTGTTTATGTTCAACATTAAACATGGACATAGATTTCCTATTTATCATGTTGTTATCTGAAACAACACATATAATCTTAATACCTAAATTTTCAAGTCCCAATATGACATTCTTAATTACGCAATGCAATGAATCAGCAGTTAAAGTTTTCACGGGTAATATATGTACAACTTCCTTGTACTTAGAGAGCACACTGTTAATCATAAATACGTGAGCACTTTTTGCAGCTTCAGAACTATCATATGCAGTGCCAACAATTGTACCTCCCCTATAATCGATGTAGGATTTGATATGAATTTCATCCAATATCAATGAGCAGTACAACTCATGGTCTTTAAGGTGAGCCACTTTCTCTTGCATATGCATTAGAAAATTGCCTTCACTTTGCTCTGCGATTGGACTTGCGTGGATATCTGAACATAATTTCTTCAAAGTATTTGAATGGGGTAAAATAAAATATCCTGAATCACGGATGAACCTATATGCACATGGAGACATAAAATTCAACAACGATGAGAAAACAATAATCTCAGAATCATGTCTCAGCCGTTCTTTACGAACATTTAACAG
Source organism: Lepisma saccharinum (assembly GCF_977018435.1). Taxonomy (NCBI): domain Eukaryota; kingdom Metazoa; phylum Arthropoda; class Insecta; order Zygentoma; family Lepismatidae; genus Lepisma; species Lepisma saccharinum. Next base: position 142,317,354 of record NC_139229.1, read on the forward strand.
CCGTATCTGTGATTTTATAAAATGAAGCACTGACACTCTACTATCATGTACAGTCTCTTTTACATTGTCCAGAAGGATTTCAATGGCTTCCAAAACATCACTAATATTACATGCTGATTCAACACTGTCGAACATTTCCAGAAAATGTATTGCATCTTCAATAGCATGTGTAGTTGATACCTTGCGTGAAAATCTCTTCTCATTAATTTCAACTCCACGATAAAACATTGACAAAGAAAGTGAGTCATTTACAACAACATACTTAACTGCATGGGGCTTTTCAGAGAGGTTGAGGGATAAGAAAATAATACAGCTTTCCATTTGCAAAATATCCCACTGCAAAGAACGATGGATTTTGTTAATCTGATCCTTCAGTTCATTTAAAGTCGAAAATGTGTGAGTTGCGTCATACTCTTTTTTTGTCCCTATACTGTCTGCAATTGCTCTTCTTAAAGCTTCTGCCTCGCTCTTTTCTTTCTTCTTTTCTGGACATTCTCGTGCCTTTTCATATTGCGTTCCAGAAGACAGGTACGATGGACATCCAGGGAAAATTGATGGGATTGCACCTGGACGGATCCGAGGTCTTGCCAAAGCAACCCTGAAGATTTTCCCTGTACGGTTATCCACATGCGCAGTCTCCCATTCAATGTCCCCAGTCTTGAAATGTGCCTGGCACACCTAGAAATAGCATAATGAAAAATGGCATTATAACTGGGAACATAAAGGTAAAGTGGGAGCTTTAGAATGAAGTGAACTATTAGGTACTTGCTTTATACAAGCAGAACTTAAGATATAAGGGAATGCAAATCTTGCAGAAATTGTGACCGTTTTCGAAATATAGAAATACAAGTGTGTGGTTACCATGAAAATTTTCAGCAAATCATGACGTGAGGTTAAGAATGCCAGGAATTGGCAGTAAAAAGACCATAGGCGGGTATGACATTCATTTTCACCAGCATAGAATGAACAAACTGGTAAAGCTCTTACAATTTATTAACAATACACATGTACAGTATTTAGTTACTTAATCTGTCCTCAAGTAGACATGTTATACTTTTGTTGAAAGGAAAATAATATTCTCTCATTGAGGTCACCTGACATCAGAATCGACTCGGTGGCTGAGAGGTTAGCACAACTCGCTACAACGCCAGGTGATCCGGGGTTCGAATCCGACCGGGGCACGGATGTTCTTTGTGAGTGCTACATCAATTTAATCATATCGTCATTCGTTCTCATCGTCGCAATTAACCAAAAATTGTAGAAAAGCGACGCTAAATAACAACAATGAAACATGACATCAGCAAGTCTCAGAACTAGTAGTTATACAATTTTTTTAAAATTTGAACCAATACTTTTTACAAGACTGTTTAAGGATTCAGGTTACGGTTGGTACAGAGAAAAAAAGATTTGCTTAGACTAACAAAAAAGGTTAGGTTGACAGTTTGGCGATTTATTTGTTTGCAATAACCAAACATCAGTAAAAATTTCTAAATCATTTTGTTTAGGAATTCCAAAAATGACTGTCACATAAAAGTTTGTAGAGGCAAAATGATTTATACACATGCAAGTAAAGAATATGATTAAATATATTCAAGAAAAAGAAAGTTAAACGAAATGACTATGTTTGCTTATTCACATTGCTCGGTAAAAAGTATGGTTTTTTGTGTGAAAATGTTTATTTGAAACATAAACAATATATTCTTGTATAATTATACAAGAAAATATTCCAACAAATTGCTTGTTGTTACAAATGTACTTTGTATTTCAATGCATAACCTAAATATCAACTTGCCTTCTATTATCTCCGATTAACCTAAAGAGGCAGATCAACGGGCTAAAAATTAAATTATAAATGTGCATATATTTCAATTTTGCTCAGTTCTATAGTTTTCTTTCCTTAAGCATACTTTGAAACTAAAAATTTGTATAGAATTCTCGATGACGAACATGTTATCGAAAAAGACTGCTTTGGTAGATGTAACAATATTTTATAACGTTGAACATTTCATTTTGCATCGATAAACAACTATGTAACGTTAACCAAATATAGTAATTGAAGTTAAATTTGGCATTTCTAAAGAAATTAGCTTGGTTAGATTTACCAATTCGATCAAGAATGATTTGCAAGAAACAAGTAAAACTTGACCAAATCTGAAATTATGTTAGATGCCTATTTCGTGCACATTAAATCTTTACATTCTGAACTAAACTATCTCTCGTTTATCTATAAGTATAAAGTCTGTGTTACTTACCCTGGAGTTCATCGTAGGGTCAAAATTACGTGGAATTGCCAAAATCCATTTCTGTCTTTCAGTAACATCTTGAGGAAATCTAAATACATTAGTCTTACTGTTCTCATCATAATTTCCTCTACAATTGAGAACACAACACTTATAGACCATATTCCTTGTACGCTCCCACTTCACTATTACTTCGTTGCAGTTCTTAAAATTGCATTGCAATTCCACGTACGCTAAAAACGATCCAACATTGCTTCCAACAAATAAATCAAACATGGCGGCTGTCTCGCCTACAGATGATGACGTCGCTCACGTGACTAGAACAAGCCATTCGGCTTTCTCCAGTTTGAGAAGGTGATGGTAATATTCGTATATTTCGCATCAAGTGCTTAAAAAACGTCATACTAGGTCTTACGATAATTACCGCAAATTTCTATTCCTGCTTGGTATGCGATTTGTACATTAAGCGGGATCCCTCTGAGAAGGCGTCAGCTGCTCCCAAAACATCCTGTGCTATTCATGCGGGAAAGTATAATTTCAGGAGCACGCTTGCGTGTAATGGACACGTTGAGGCCGGCCTCCGCCTTCCGAAGAGAGCGAGAGCGTGAACGAGAGCGTGACGAAACAGCACCAAGTAAGCACAGAACTTGTTCAAGGTAAAGAGTGACAGTTTCGCATCAGTTGCACATTTATTTCAATATCGTCGGTTTGGGCACTGCTACTAATTTGAATTTCTCCCAATGTTGCAAGTGAAAGAGACTTTTTAATTTTAATATTAAGCGAGATCGATCTGTAAAAAATATGATGAATAAATGTTTATAGAATCTAATGTATTCCTTATGGAGAAACAACTTCTACTTCAAGTACGACTAATCAAGTGGGAATTTCGACTTTTCCAACTACCAAGAAATTGTTCAATGTATCCTCTTTCCGTTCATGTACTTTTTCACGCCACTGGATGTTTCATATTCCCTAGAGAACAAATAAAATAATGCTCCCATAAGCGTAATGTATTTATCCGGCGCACAACTCCTCTCCGCAGCAGTGTTGCCAAACCTGTTGGCCATAAAAGAGCTCAATTTCACCTTAAATGGAGTTAAAACTGACTTTCAAGAAGCTACGTTTTCGTAGGCTGCATAAAGTGCCTCCTAGTGGAATGTTAGGTGTCAAAGGAGTGACTGCGCTGCTAGTATTGTTAACTTTAAAGTGATGACAATTTATTCTTAGTATTCACCGTCTACATCTGTCGGCATCACCCATCTAAATAATCCAACCGATGGTCGTATGATATCTAAAATAATGGATTCCCGGATAACAATATTATGTCATCTTCAAGTCAGACACGGCACTATAAAAAATAGCTGGGGAGGTAAGATAGGGTGGAGTGACGCAGCCAATATAACAATATCACTTGTAAAATGTATATTTATGGCAAAAGCTTGCTGATGTGAGCCGGAGTGATGGCACCATAGTGGGGCAGGGGGCGGGCGTCCCAGTTCACAGCCAAATGATTGCACGCAAGAGCGAGATCTGGCTCCAAAAGAGCTAAGTTGGCAACAGTGCTCTGCAGCTGCCGCGGAGGAGAGAGCATGGCGGAAACCCTTCTTCATGACCTTAAGCAAAGTAATAAATAAATAAATAAATAAAATTGTGAAGAATGAAAACAAAATCAAAACACACTTTTCACATTTGATACATTGTTCTCTTTCTCTCTCTCTCTCTCTCATTATTAATTTTTTTCACTTATTTTATCGAATTATTCACCAATAGTCGGAGTAGGCAATCTTAGGCATTTTTGACTTAACAGACAGTGATTGTTGTACTCTTAAAAAAAAAAACTTGTGTACTAAAAATCTGCGAAATTATTCACAGGTACAAGACAGACGTTTAGGGCAAAATGCGGCCTATAATCCTACCCATAAAAGAGTGGAACAATCTACTCCTACCATCGACCTCATGGGAGCTGCATCCTGTAACCCACAAATTAAGAACTGAGAAAACACTGTTGTGATGAACGGGTGGTGAACAGTATTGGAATTATGATTGTAATATACATATTTTAACTTTTCTATTGTAAGAGTGTTCTTCCTTGCAAAATATCGATTGCAATATTTCGTATTTTCTATTTTGACGAGGTTGGCCTTCCCGATAACATAGTGGCAATTTCTGTCTGCTTGCAATCAAGGAGTACTGGTTTGACTCCCGGTGGAGAAGCGTTTCACAGTTCTACGGATCCCATTTTACACAATAGGCTCAATTTCGATTAGCCTATGAGCAGAAAGTTGACTTAAAACAAGATTTTTACTTGTACCTTTTTGCAGAAAGTCATCTGCTCAAAAATGTATTGTTTGTATAAATTATATACGTTTACATGTATATTCATATTGAGGGAAAATGTATGCCTGCATATCAATGAGTACTATAATATATGGATAAAATGTTAAAAGGTTTTAGGTACCTCGTAAGGTTTATTCCGCGCTTCAGTCCGATTTCTTCACTTCGAATTCCCCTTTTGTTTTGAACAAAATCAGCGAACCGGAAGTCGTAAAAGACTCACAAAGTATCAACCCGGAAGTCCTTTTGATGCCGGGGACATTCTCCATGTTACGGCCGACGGATTAAGTTTCCGAAACTACCGGAAGGAACTCTCAGGACCCAGAAATCAATCTCTCGCAATAACTTTGCCCGTAGTGACATCTAGCGGACGGAGTAACACAGATTTATCTCCGGGCAAGAGAGGTCGCTGTTAAGTCTCAGAAGAGATTGCTTCGCCTATAAAAATCCCTTGGCTTTATCTTCAGATGTTGCTTCAGGGTTTTATGGCGAAATTACGAGATTGAAACCAGAGTGTTTCCTATCAAGATTCTATGCGGACTTCCATCTTCTAAAGGTATCTGGAGAAATTAGAACTCGCTGTTAAGAACGTTCGTTTTAAACATTTAAAAAAATTATGCAGATGTGTTGATACAGATATGTTCTTCGGATCATTACAATTGCTTGAACAATGAATAAACACACAAACAAAAAAAGGAATCAAGTGAAAATATAATTGAGTCATTCCATGCCAAATCAACACAGATATATGCAATTTTTAACCTCACCATCTCCGATTTTCATGAAATTTGGGGAGTTGAAACTATGCATAGAACTTAGTAACTATGAAAATTTTTAGTCTCGTGCGTCTTGTAATTGTTAAATTATTCAAGGTCAAAGTTTGCAGAAATTGCCTTTTTTGAGCCCGCTTAGCTATACTAAATGTGCTGTAACTCCGCCACTATTTCACCTAGGAAGCTCAAATAAAGCTTATTGTACAGGGAATTGAATAAGGTTTCCAGTGATATATAACAAGCCTACCTTTGGATAAAAATATAATTTTGTCACGTGACCTTGACTTTTGACCTTGAATAATTTAACAATTACAAGACGCACGAGACTAAAAATTTTCATAGTTACTAAGTTCTATGCATAGTTTCAACTCCCCAAATTTCATGTAAATCGGAGATGGTCAGGTCAAAGGCTGTGTTGATTTCGCATGGAATGACTCACTTGCCATTCATATGTTTGTAAGAAAACGATTGTTTCTAGTATTACTAGCAACCAGTAGCGGCGATTGGGTGCCAAAACTGGACAGTTTACTTCTCTTTGTAGACAATGGTTGGTATTAAGAGGCCACATTGCGGGGCCATCGGGTCAAAAAATGGGAGTGGGGTAACTGCTCCCCACGCTCCCCCTAATCGCCGCCATTGCATAGCAACAAACGTTTTATATGAAGCCCCATTTTAGCTCAGATACGCCAATAGGTACTGGACGGGGTCTAAACGATTGTTCTGCGTCTCCATAGGATCGAACCGAAGACTGTGTGATTAACTCTAACAACGATAATATTGTTCTGAAAGTTGAAGGTAATGTTTATCCATGGCCACTTTGATGAATAGATAGGCTAAAATACTTGATCTGCAATTAAAATATACGGCTCCGAACTACGGACGTACAGATCCCTATCTTCGAAAAGATTCGGACAATGAAGGATCTGGCAACGAATTCTAGATTCGAAAATCGGGAAACGAGTCCTGGAATCTAGAATCGAAAAACGAATCATTGATTTGAGAATGGAGAACAGAGTCCTGGAATCTAGAATCGAAAAACGAATAATTTATTTGAGAATGGAGAACAGAGTCCTGGAATCTAGAATCGAAAAACGAATCATTGATTTGTGAATCGAGAACCGAGTCCTGGAATCTAGAATCGAAAAACGAATCGTTGATTTGAGAATCGAGAACCAAGTCCTGGAATCTAGAATCGAAAAACGAATCATTGATTTGTGAATCGAGAATAGAGTCCTGGAATCTAGAATCGAAAAACGAATCATTGATTTGAGAATCGAAAAACGAATCATTGATTTGAGAATCGAGAACCGAGTACTAGATTCAAGAATCGGGAACCGAATCTTGTATTCGAAACGAGTCTCAATATGAGATATTATCCTTTTGTTTTTTTCGCCATGGTTGAAATCCCGATTTTAATATTGCGTATTAAGTTGATTTTCTCAAATAAATAACAAGTGCACTAAACTTGCTATTGTGATTTGAAAACTACGTTACCGACAGTAACGGATCCAGAAGTTACAGTTTGGATGGGCGAATTTCAGTCGGGTGCATTCACCTCACCGAGAATGAATTCTAACCTACAGTTGCACTGCTTCATGTGAACAATATATCATACTGTAAATAGGAACGAAGCTGACTTCTATAATCTAGAGATCAGAGATCTAGGGCTGGAATAGGTTTATATCTTGTCATAATTTCCCTCATTGTTATGGTAAACTGAACGATCAGATATGAGGAGTAAAGCAAATAATCACAGGAAAAAAAACAACTATTTTCTCAAGGAGTGTCGGATTCAATCCTCTTTTGAGACACAATGAAAGTGGTCCTGATCCAAATTTAAACTGTAGGTCCAGTTCCCATTAGCCTATTTTGAGCATAAATTGAACTTAAGGTTTGAAAAATATTCTCGAGCCTGTTAAACTTGATGATAGAAGACAGAACAATTGAGTTTTCAAAAATTTTAGGCATAATATATCCAAAAACTTGACAGATGAGAGGTGCCATCGCCCCTATCGCCCTCCCCCTGGTTACCGAACCAAATTACTATTTTGTAATTTTATATTTAGTGGATTACAATTTCTATATGGTCGAGACATCCACCAGTTGTCATTATACCTACTGTAGCCCTGCGATATAGTAGCGGCATTTGCCCTTTGCATAGACTGCTGCAAGCACACTTTGGCCCTCCCATCTTTCCTCATAACAGCACTAAACGCTACTCTCTTAGGACCGAGGCTGGTCGTACCTAGAGCCATTCCCTCGCAGCGCGAGGCCATAATCCTGAGAGAACATGCTTATGCCAAATCTTTCAGAACAGTTCCTCTCCCACGGTTTGGTACTAATGAAGATTTTTCCCTTGGCTGCACCGCCGGAGTAAGGGAGATAATACGCGAACCGGGAGGGTGGGTGGGAAACGGTGGGTAGGGAAGAGGCAACATAACATTTATTAGACCAAACCTTGTCCATCCAAATTGCCGGCGGAGTAATAAAAAGAGGTTATGCAGGAAGATGAAACGGACAGTGGAAAAACGGAGAACTCCTCTCTCTTTCGCGGTAAAGGTTGAAGGGTGGGAAGGGGCGAGTTTTGGTGGAAGGGGGAGGCGGTGGTCAGCAGAGAATCCAGGATTCGTTTTAGTAAAGTTTCCTGGGCTGACCTCTGGATTGCATTGCTCCGCATGTCCTAATTTTCCTCTCTCATTTTCTGTCCAATAAATAATGAAATTCCGTGGCTGGAAACGGCTGCTGGACTCCGGACTGCCCAGTAATTTCCTTAATTGTTCTGTGCATGTTGTGTGGCTGCTAGGGACGGGGGGAGGGGGCGAAAAGGGAGGGGAGGGGGGCATAATCCAATTAACCGAGGGATGAATCTCCAGACAGATTTCAGCGGAGGCAAATGCTAGCTCGTTGCCAGAGCTCTCTTCATTTTTATTGCCTCGGAGAGCGTGCGAGGGGGCGGGGGGAGGGGGAGGGGGTAACAAAGCAGAGAGGCAATAATGAACTGCGGGTTTTGGTTCTTGTTAACAATTGACACTTAGATTTTATTTTTCGGAAAAAGCTTTCTCGTGCCCAGCCTTGTCTGGGAGGCGCCAGAATGAGACTTGCGCACTTTATGACACTGGGTTTATATAAATATTTATTTATCTATCTATCTCGAACACAACAGGCGAATGGCCAATTACTCTGATCTATATTTTCTGCTTTGAATTTTCAAGTTCACATGATTTAATGACAAGAAATGTTCTGGAAGTGCAGAAATGTTAATAAACATAAAACATGTCAAAGTTAAAGTAAATGTACACAACAGAAAATATACGTAGTTACTATGCCACTACGCCATCGGGGAGGCCAGAATGTGGAGAGAAAGAGAGAAAATGTATGAGACAAAAATACAATGACAATAGATAAAAACGGAGGAAGAAAGAGGGAAGAGAGATAAAACCATGTGGGGTGGAGAAAGAGAAATTAATAATGTAGATAGAGGAACCGTGGGGGAAAAGGACACAGAAGGAAAGAGATAGTAAAAGAAACAGTGGAAGGAATTAAGTGAAGCAAAGAGATAAGTAGATAAGAGAAAGAGAGGAAGAAAGGATACACGTAGAAACAGAAGAAGATGGAAGGAGACACGGAGAAACAAAGAGATAGAGAAACAATGGGATTGAAATAGAAAGAAAGAGCTGGCCTTGAACTGCGCAGAGTTGCTAACTGCCTTAACAATTACCTAAATCCATAATCTGACTTCAGAGCTTATTGGTAGGTGTCTTCGGTACTTACTGCATTTATAATACCATTTTAAAAAGCGACAGTTTGAGAAGGTGATAGATAGTTCAAGGAAAAGAATGACAGATGGTTCGTTTTGTCGATGAAATCCCCATTGATTAAGCTCCTCGGCGAAAGAGGCATCCTCCCCTCCTCCTATACCTCTCTGGGAGGGGGCAGATCGTGTTACCACGAGTAAGGTGATTGTTGACCTGTGTTGCTCAACGGAAGCTGAGATGAATATTGAAGAAAGAAAAGTGATTCATAGTCAGAGTTGAGAAATTATCTTAACGTGTATAAGTTTATGAAGAAAGAAGCTGACAGTAGCCTTGCGTTGAAAGTGAAACAAGTGCAAAAGCGTGTTTTTTCGCATCTACTGATATGTCATTAAGTACTTTGAAACGAAAATGATCGCTACGAGGTAGTAACGCCTAACAAAGCACGCAGAAGAAAGAAATTTAAAAGACGAATTTGACAAGTGTGCTTGTTATTCGTAAAACAATTGACGATTTCACGATCGTGAAGGACAGCGTAATGATGCTATACTTACTCCAGATGCGTAAGTAACTTTTTTTAATGAGACAACAGCATATAGCTTTGCCAGTTTCATGTCTAGTAGAATTGTAATTTCCGCGTATTGCAACACTGCTCCTACGAGTCACGTGACGTCTCAGAGCTCAGGCTAAACCGAATGTGCTGTAGCAACCGTCACCTCCATAGCAGACTCCAACATACAAATACGTCGTTTGCACTTTAACCCACGGGAAGTGTTATTGGACGGGACCAATGGATATAAAAATATGAAGAAAAAAAAAACAACCAATTAAAACAAACTAGAGACTCACGCTTCTGTACACTAATACATGCATATAATATTATATATCAGGCAGACATTCTTCGGGCGTTTGGCTTATCCAGAAGTTTCAGTCTGAGGAGGTGTACGAACAATTTCGAGGGTGAAGTGATAAATTTAGAAACAGATATAGCCTACCAAATATTGAGCTTCCGTGAACAAATTTAGGGAATGCCATGAAGATTTTGAGGATGGTGTTGAGAGGGCATTGAGGTGTCGGGAAAAATCACTTCCACTTTTGTGTGAATAAGTCGTTATGGTGAATCAAGTAAATTTCAGCACAAAGTCTAAATTGAATATCTGTTTTGTCTCGACCAGTCTCGAAGGATCTCACTTCGTTGTGGTTTGCTTCTTCACATGAAGATCTGCCTACTCGGGACTACACCGTTTGCCTGCACCGGGAATCAAACGTGGGACTTATTGATGACATCACAATGGTGTTAGCCAACACTCTATTTGGGGGCCTCATATGTAAAAGGAAGTACACGGTCTTCTCATTATCTACCAACGAGAGATGAATCCTAATCACTTACATCCATAGGAGTTTCATGCCGGAGACAAAGGGTGGCAGTCGCCCCCATAAATTTCCAGGTTTATTCAGGTATTTTTGTTAACCTCGTGGAACTTGAGGAGCAAAGTAACGAAGAGTATTATTTTGTGATTTTGCAAGCGTCACAGTTATTTAGTAAGTAATCCTGGACGCTATTATTATGAGATGGAAAAGTTTTGGAGTCTGCCCTCCCAAGTTAAGACTCAAGTTCGATTCTGAACCTTTAATTTTAGGCCCCCAAGTTACGCCCAAGCTTCACTCCCATCATGCACATGCGATATATTGTCATGCACGTGTCCACATACATATCCCTCCCCTCCCAGCTCTTCAAATTTGACACGACCACCTCAGCTCACGTACAGGGGCAATATTTCTCCATCCATCCCCCGCAAGATGCTTCTTTTTCCATATCGCGACAGAAGAAAACTCGTCCCATACCTACCTATCCACCTTCCCCCATAACGTAACTCCCATTCCAAGAAACACGTGCGCGCACCTTGAAATTTTAAGCCAAGAAAGGAATCGTCAGGATAAGGATGAAAGCATCCCCAAGCGTCTCCTGGAACGTACGATCTTGGCGTGGAATATGTCCTTGGCGATTCGGTGGAACCGTGGACATAGCTTTCCAACCAATGACAGCTCGGGCAGCACCAATCTGCAGACGGGGAATATTCAGTAAAACCGCGCATAAAATCCTATCTAAACTTCATCTGCGTGAAATACCTTAGCTCTAGGGCACATCCAACTCCCCTTACAACTATTTTCCTTTACGCCTGTCATATTTCACATATAACTTTCGTGAAAGGGGGGAAAGTATCGGAAGGCATCATGGGGTAGAAGAGTATTTTCCAAACCAACACTCCCCCCTTTTTCAATATCCGAAAGAGTATAAAAAATAGGGTACTTATATCCCTCTCCCCTCCCCCTTCTTGGTCTTGCTTCGGGTGAATAAATAGAATTGAGATGATTTGCTCCAAAAAGAAAAAGGGGAAAAGACCTCTTCAAATCTTTTTCTCTTGAAAAAGTAAAAGCAGGGCGAGTAAAAAGGGGGAGGATATGTAAAGTTCCATTAAGGAAATTACAACATGATATATTTATATGGACGACGTGAGTGTTATAATAAGCTTGCTCAGGATGTAACGTAATCTCCGCAGGGATGTACCCGCTCCTATTTCCATGTCTATCTTCTTGTTGATATTGCTACTAGCTATGCGTACGGTAGCAGTAAGTACTCAAAAATACCCTTGGCATGATTGTATGCAAAAAAAAGTTGCACAGCAATTAAAATGAAGCAACTTTTAAGATCTAATTTTAATTGTTTTTCTTAAAAAAATAAAAGAGTACCACAAGTGTGAAAATTGTGTACAAAACAAAATGCACGAAGAATCTTCGAAACGTATTCCAAATTACCGAGTGGCAATTTGAAAAATCTCAGAACAATTTTCTACACAGAAATGTGTTCACAAGTAGTTTCGGAAACAACCCACCTTTATGTGCAGTCTCGGACGAATTAATTGACTAATAAAAATAAACTTTCTAACTTTTTACAATTCCCTCTGTTTCAATTAGCGACTCAGCCAAGTCCTGTCTCATCTCGATTTGTAAAATTGTCTCGGTCTCGTCTTCAGCCTGAAAATAACAGCACAAACAATAGATACCTCGTGTCACGGCACAAATTTTCACAGCACATAAGGCCTTGTCGATGGCGTGGTGGAGGCAGATAGCCGGTTCGGATCCCACTTTAAACTGTAGGTTCAGTCCTACAGTTTAGCCTATCTGCGCATAAAGTGAATTTACGATAAAAAACCTCAAACTTTGCTGCGTATATAAACTATTAAGACAAACTACTTTTCTTAACTTTTTCCTGTTTGACGTCTTCTATGACGCTACAAGCCTTCCGAAAACTTAATTTTATCCTGAATATATGTAACCATGCAGCACAAGTTCCCAATTGCCACTATTATAAATTGGGGATATCCGATTGGTTTGTCTGAAGAAGTCACAAAGTAAATTCAATTTTGTTTTGGTAGAATTTCCAGATATCATACCAGAGTGTCGAATGAGAAGGATTGTCTTAAGTAACTCTGTTTCTCGTCTCGATTTTACAAGGATGGTCGTCGTCCTCGGTCAAGTGTCGACAAGTCGCGAATAGTTTCATTGCGTTCTCATGTCGATTTTTACAAGGCCATTTTCGTTTCGCGTCTGATTGTCACCTAACACTCGGTTTCTGCAACAATATCGCCCCTTCTGGGGAACTAGTAACGCTGTGCGTCTAATTCAGCATCTTATCGCAGGTCCTCTTTCCCCCCTTCCCCTCTGTGGCGGCAGACGTTCCCACAGTGTGGTGCGAGGGAGCATTTGGAGTCTTTGAGGTGGCCGCCAAGAAGCCCCCATCAGACCGCCAGGTCTTCCACCTGAACCGCATTCAACCCTCTTACGCTCCCACAAGGTCATATAACTGCACGGCGTCTTACTCTGGGGGAATTAAAAGGTAAACCTTCAAACAAAGTCGGCATTTGCAGAAAATTTAGATGACGTGTTTCTCGAACACATCGTCAGTCTAATGAGATCATTGAAACAAAAAAGAAAAAGCGTGATAATATACTGAAGAAAGTAAATTGGTGATAGTTCTATTTACTCATCTGGAAAAACTCCACACTGGATACAGACACTCGATTTGACTACCACTTACACCGGACTCCTCACACACAAAATACATAAAGTTGGTTTCACACATATCTCCGTATCCTAATTCCTGAAGATTATAGTGATGGTAACTCTCAATCCATGAAGATGAGAGCAACGATAGCTCTCAATCCCTAAATATAGTGATGTTAGCTCTCAATCCTTGAAGATGAGAGTGACGATAGCTCTCAATCCCTAAAGATAGTGATGTTAGCTCTCAATCCTTGAAGATGAGAGTGACGATAGCTCTCAATCCCTAAAGATAGTGATGTTAGCTCTCAATCCTTGAAGATGAGAGTGACGATAGCTCTCAATCCCTAAAGATAGTGATGGTAACTCTCAATCCTTGAAGATGAGAGTGACGATAGCTCTCAATCCCTAAAGATAGTGATGCTAGCTCTCAATCCTTGAAGATGAGAGTGACGATAGCTCTCAATCCCTAAAGATAGTGATGTTAGCTCTCAATCCATGAAGATGAGAGTGACGATAGCTCTCAATCCCTAAAGATAGTGATGTTAGCTCTCAATCCTTGAAGATGAGAGTGACGATAGCTCTCAATCCCTAAAGATAGTGATGTTAGCTCTCAATCCTTGAAGATGAGAGTGACGATAGCTCTCAATCCCTAAAGATAGTGATGTTAGCTCTCAATCCTTGAAGATGAGAGTGACGATAGCTCTCAATCCCTAAAGATAGTGATGTTAGCTCTCAATCCTTGAAGATGAGAGTGACGATAGCTCTCAATCTCTAAAGATAGTGATGGTAACTCTCAATCCTTGGAAGATGAGAGTGACGATAGCTCTCAATCCCTAAAGATAGTGATGTTAGCTCTCAATCCATGAAGATGAGAGTGACGATAGCTCTCAATCCCTAAAGATAGTGATGTTAGCTCTCAATCCTTGAAGATGAGAGTGACGATAGCTCTCAATCCCTAAAGATAGTGATGTTAGCTCTCAATCCTTGAAGATGAGAGTGACGATAGCTCTCAATCCCTAAAGATAGTGATGTTAGCTCTCAATCCTTGAAGATGAGAGTGACGATAGCTCTCAATCCCTAAAGATAGTGATGGTAACTCTCAATCCTTGAAGATGAGAGTGACGATAGCTCTCAATCCCTAAAGATAGTGATGTTAGCTCTCAATCCTTGAAGATGAGAGTGACGATAGCTCTCAATCCCTAAAGATAGTGATGTTAGCTCTCAATCCATGAAGATAAGAGTGACGATAGCTCTCAATCCCTAAAGATAGTGATGTTAGCTCTCAATCCTTGAAGATGAGAGTGACGATAGCTCTCAATCCCTAAAGATAGTGATGTTAGCTCTCAATCCTTGAAGATGAGAGTGACGATAGCTCTCAATCCCTAAAGATAGTGATGTTAGCTCTCAATCCTTGAAGATGAGAGTGACGATAGCTCTCAATCCCTAAAGATAGTGATGTTAGCTCTCAATCCTTGAAGATGAGAGTGACGATAGCTCTCAAACCCTAAAGATAGTGATGTTAGCTCTCAATCCTTGAAGATGAGAGTGACGATAGCTCTCAATCCCTAAAGATAGTGATGGTAACTCTCAATCCATGAAGATGAGAGTGACGATAGCTCTCAATCCCTAAAGATAGTGATGTTAGCTCTCAATCCTTGAAGATGAGAGTGACGATAGCTCTCAATCCCTAAAGATAGTGATGTTAGCTCTCAATCCATGAAGATGAGAGTGACGATAGCTCTCAATCCCTAAAGATAGTGATGTTAGCTCTCAATCCTTGAAGATGAGAGTGACGATAGCTCTCAATCCCTAAAGATAGTGATGTTAGCTCTCAATCCATGAAGATGAGATGATAGCTCTCGAAATATCTGAAGCATATTTGGAAATGACCTGGCTAATATCGCAAGAGACTCTCTTCATGAGTTACAGTAATTTATCTCAAACAAGTAACCTAGTTGCCATTAGTGTTACTTGTCTTGAAAAGTTACCGAGTTACTTGGTTCTAAAAAGTAACTGAATTACAACTGCGTGGATATAAGTGGACATGAACGGACTGTTGACTTATAGTCAACGGCGAAAAAGATTCAATACATAGATCCTAAAATGCGTTATGTGTGTTTCCTAAATAGACGGTGACGAACCAACTTCAATAGCAACTTTTCAATAGGAAATTCCGCTGCAGAGTTAGGCAACACTCAATGCAAGCCAGTATTTCAGGATCCGGGTGGCATCTTTTTTGCCAGTGACTGTACACGAAGACTTCGACTTCTCAAGAAGCTGGCACAAGATAGTCACGCACCACAATCTAGTGATCCATAGAATTGCACAAGAAAACCCTCACCGTCGGGTACACCGACAATCTCGACTTCCAGAATATTACTCACTGTCCGACAGTGCCGCCCTGGGCACGCCACAAGTAGCCCACTATGAACCTTGACAGACTACTAGCATCTACCGGGCACTGACAGCACAGCAGTGATACCTGAAAATTCCAGCCTTGCGACAGACGCAGGAAGCTTTCAACACACGTCTTCCCAGACAATATACCAGTGGTTCTCAAACGTTTTTGGATTGCGATAACTGTTTCGCCATGTAGAATATTCAGCTACATCCGTAGAGCAGGTTGTTTTTTTTTAAAATAAGTATGTAAATCCTTCCGACATCCCTATTTCATTCAGATTTTCGTCGTGGTATAAAAAGCATTAGTCCACATAATCTTCCACTTTTATTGGTACAAAAGAGCACAAACAAAAATGAATACAACTGTAGTGAAACAAAATTATATTAGGCTGAACATAAGACATGTTCTCATCCAACGGTTGAGGAACAAGATAGGCAAATACTGACGGTACTGTCTTATTATTTAAAGGGATTGCTAGGTATCCAAACATGTCAAGAGTTATTCAATAATACTATAATAAGAAAAGAAGAGAAACTTTTCTCCCCATTTTATATCTTTCATGACGTATTTCTAACTGATTTTGTTTATTCTAATTTAGTCTATATTGCCATATTATCATACTGAACTGATGATATAAATGATGGGACGAACTTAAGATATTGACTTCGTAGCGCGTTAAACTCATCATTTAGCCACAGAATGACTAAAAAATAACTACATTACCGTTAAAAGAAAGGCGATGCTTCCTAAGTCTTCTAAAACAAAACAAGATCACTTTCCACGAGTCGAACCTGGAACCTCTTGCTTATTCTGCAGACAATGAGAGTAATCGGCGTTAGCGTAGACAGATGTAGCTGTCAGGGCTTAAGCAAAGCTTCGCCACGTGCTACTCTCCGGAAATCAACTTTCAATTGATGATGCTCCCCCCTCCCTCAGAACAGATTCTTTATGAGATTGCCCACCGGTGGTGGGGGCGCTTGTAAGGACCAGAATCCAAAAGGAGATCCTATGCCCCTCTATAAAAAAGTGGACAGCAAATCCTGTTAATTCCCGATCACGTGACAGGGACAAAGGGGGTTGTAATATTGTTCTCTTAAATAACAGACAGTCCGGGGAATCCCCAACGAAAAAACCGGACACATCAAACGATTCAGCTTTTCAATTTTTTCCCCCCGCATAGGTTCTAGAAACCGCTCGGCCCTTTTACGGGCCATGATGCTCTTTTTTTTCCTTCATTATTTTATTTTCTCGTCCTGTTTCCGGGATTTGCCGCTAGCTATCCTCTCGGACCATTCAAGCGACTGAAGCCTCCATTATTGCCTGCTTTATACCACTTAGGCCCGCTCTAACTGGGGGCTCCCAGGAGAAATAAAGTTGCTTGAATCTCGAACCCAGGGGCATCCGGGCGAAAAATGAAATTTCACTGCGGCCATGTCAGTGATTACATAGGTAAATCCAATAACAAATCTTCATTGAGGGAGAGATAGAGAGGGATTCGAGGGGGAGATGGGGGAGCAGGGAGGCTGCTATTGGTCAGTCAGCCCCCTCTCCTCTTTTTGCGTTACAGAGTGAAGGGGAGGGGGAAAGCAGATGCTGCAATTTTGACGTAGCGCTGGGTTCGACCATAGAGGGCATGCGGTTGCGAAAACCAACGTTATTTCCCCCTTCGCTTATATGCAACCCGTATGGCTTCCCTGCGTTGGTGGTTTGCCTACTTTATTTAGGATTAAAAAGAATAGGTTTTTTTTGGGGTCGTTAATTCGGACCTGGTTGAAATGGTGTTTGCGTTTATTTCTCCTCTCTTTTTTGCTGGCAGCTTTAACGTAGGTACGTTTCTGTTTACTGTTTGCGCGAAAATTGCTTTTTGTGTATTTTAGGCCGATTTTTCTGCTCCACTCAGCGAATCGCAGTGATCAACATGGCTTTATGAACAAGCATTATATATATATAGTTGGTTCTTCGTTTGTACCATGGGTTAATGGTGACGATGAGATGAACTGATGGATATAGATGACCTGGAGCAAACACTCTATGGTAGGTTCTAGGGTGCAGTTAGTACAGCGCGATATGCAGGCACCATGGGCGTAGGAAAGGGGTTCAAGGGGTTCCACGGCCGCCTCTGGGAAATGATTCACACATATCATTTCATTTCAGTCAGATTGTTTTGTATTAATCATTATAAGGGCGTTGCAGAAACATGGTTAACTTCAAACTGAAGGAGTATTTATGAGGAGGCAACACTATTGTGAGGGGAAATATGCTTCGTTTGCTCCCCTGAGAAAAATATCTTCCTTGCCCCTCCCTGGAAAAAATCTCGCGGACGTCAATGGCAAGTTTCTTTTTTAACTCCCAACTCTGGAAAAAAATAAATAAACACAAATCCACAAGACAAAAACCCCCGAAGAGAACTGACTGTTCCAGGCACCAGAGCCTCATTAGCCTGTAAGAATCCACTTTGTTGTGTGTGCTATATGGATCAGAGGTTTGTATTTCAGCGTCTCTCGCACCGATAATATTCCAAACATAAAGAAAAAAACATGGCCTCATCCCTTCATCAATTCACCATTCATCCTTATCGGCACGACCAACCTGGACCGTTAAAAATGGACGCGAAACAAGCAAACATGCAAATACATCTTGGTCGATTGGCGGATTTTGCGGTAAGGGCACGGGGGCACGTGCCCTTCGCAAAAGGGATGATTAAGGCGTATTTGTAGCATTACAACGAACAAAAAATGTTCGAGCAATCCTTAACCAGATAGTAAAAGAATGAAACGAAGTCTAGCGCCAATACCTTAATCGGGATTGGATTCACCAGACACTTAAATGTCAATTCCGTTAATCGAACGCGGTGCATGTTGGTTACAAGGCAATAATGTTAACTGATGGACACAAAGCGAAGATTCTAGGTCAAACATTTCCCATGTTTGTGAGAGTTTCGCCGGAGGAAATGAATTTTCAAACTTGTCTCTTTCTGTCATCATTGTTAATGCAAATAAGCGTAGAACGACTTCCATTTAAAAATACCTATTAATGGTGTATCCTTATAATCAACGGGTCTTGCGTTCTCTATGACGAGTAGAGGTATACTGTATAGCCATTCGGATTCCACTTTGAAGGTTCAGCTCCGATTAGTTTATCTGACCCCATGTTGCACCTAAGACGAATCTTTGTAATTATCCTGATGCGAATTTTATATATATATTTTATACATATAAACTGTGTTTAATATCTAGTAAATCTGTAAATTGTATTCTCAGTGTCAGATCTCTCATATGATTACAGAATAATCTATGTCCTTGGTAAAAAATCTAGATCCGCCTATGTCTTGCTTTATACAGGATTCGAACTTACAACCCTTGGCTATGTAGTGAATCACGCTAAGCAGTCCAGCACCCAGACTTGAACCGCAAAGAACAGATTGGAACAAGATCAAGTGAGAAATGAAAACTGAGTACTCTAATGACCACCAGAGGGACAAAGCAGAGAATTAAAAGTAGACTTGGTTCATGATATGCATGTTACCTTTATGTTCATAAACTTCTATCCATTCGTCTAATGTCAAAGAATCTAATAAATACTAAAATATGCAGAACAATATGTTTAATTGTAGTGTTGAATCTTATTATTAGAATTACTAAATCTAGATGATGTTTGTGAGCAGGCCGTGTAGTATGCATGGCAGAGGATACAGTTTTGGAGACTATTATTGCGAAACTTTGTCCAAAGAGGCCTGTATAGAATGACAATATGCAGATGGTCCGGAAGGAAATTGGTAAGGATGGAAGACAAGACTTGCTGTGGCAATAAACCTTTTGGTTTAAGAATACTAAGGCGTTAGCGCGCGCGCGTGTGTGTGTAGGTTTGCACATAAATTCAAATGCAAAATGCATATGGTGATTCTGCGAGTCATCTGCATATACTTGAAGACAAGGTGTCTTGGCAGTACACAGATGATACTGCTTTCTTAACTCCTGGGAGATTTTCTTTGATTCTTTCCTTCCCGAGCAGAGAGAAGTAAGTGGGCAAGGAGAAAGCGTACATAGTATGTATGTGTACATATGTGTGTGTGGGTGTAGAGTTTGTATATCAATACAAATCAATACCTTCCTGCATATGACGAATCTGCGAGTCATCTGCATATACTTACAGACAAGTTCTCTTGGCAGTACGCAGATGATACTGCTTTCTTAACTCCTGGGAGATCTTCGTTTCTTTCTCCCTCGAGCAGAGAAAGAAGGAAAGAACTGGGTAAGGAGAAAAACCGAGAACCATTAATCGTAGCGGATGTGACTAACTGATTTATTGATGGCCTCCTGAGGTACTTCATGAAAGACCAATTCAGATGTGGAGAACTCTCATCAGATCTCCAGTAACTACATCCCCTTCGGAAGGTGCCTTGAATCATTAATCCCCATCGTTTGTTCGTGATCCATTTGACCCAATGCTTCCTCACGACCTGTTAAATACCAATTGCTTCTTCTCCTCCTCTTCCGCCCCATTCTATCTTCTTTTTGGGAGGCTTTGCCCTATTGGGTACGAGGAAATCCACAAGTTCTTGCGATCCATTGTAGGTGTGCTCGTGTCCTCACGAATCGTAATAAAACCTATACTCGTTGGTCATTCTCGATGTCTACAGGATTATCACGTGACTCCTCTTCTAAAGGGGGAGAGGTCAAGGGTCTTAATTACTCGTATTGCTCCCCGGGGAATTGGCCCCGTTCCTCCAGGAGAGCCGGCGGGGCTGGGAATGTCTGGGAGTCACGCATGCAAAGAGTTTCTCTCGGAGTATTGGTGCAACAATTGCCGTGCAGTGTTGGTGCCTCTGAACTTATTGTTTCATGTCTGCAATTAGTGCTATCGTAATCTCTTTTTTAAAAAATCCGAAAATCATTTTTTGAAGAAAAAGTGGTATTTTATCACCTGTTTTAAAAATCGGGATCCGATTTACAAAAAAATTCTTGAAAGACCGAAACACTATAGTGTCAAAAGCAATTTCAACAGCACTACCTGTAACCATGGCTGTGACGTCACCAAAAATACACCTCATAATATAACCAAGGTGAAAGATAGCAATTTGGTTTCAAATCATGTATTGTCTTGGTACCAGCTTTAATTTTCACTCTGCAATATTCATATAACATATATAAATTATTGAATTTTTTTGGTGCGTCAACACTTGGGCTATTTGGATCTGTCATATTATACAGCACCTTACCTTAACTGAAATCAACACTTGTCTCTGAGGATATAATCTGCTTACCCATGTTAAGAGATGAGGCTGTAAAGTGGTACTAAGTACATATATGGACGAAACAATGGACAAAACAGCCATACAGGATTAAACTGGCCACAGGTCCAAACGCCAGAGACTCGTTGGCCTGCAAGAATGCAGTTACTGGGGCGTACTGCGTGGAAGTGATGTTGCTTCTCTAAAGGTCACCGCAGAAATCGGATATGAGTATAATGAGCCTTGCACAGAAAGTTCACACAGGATCTTGCATTTTCTAGGATATGAAAAATCTGGCAACTGGTTCTGCACAACAGGCATTAATTACGTGAAAGGAACGTTATTAGTTATCAGTATTGGTAAAATATATAAATGTTTTAATCTTAATATAAGACGGATCTGTTGCGTGATGTGTCGACGAGAAATCTACCTAAATCAGAATATGTTCTCTTGCACACACACAATGCAATTGAACGTTAATTGCAGAATTACCGTTAATTTTCAATTACTCTTGTTGAGAATCAAAGTAAACAAAATCAAGCAGATATGTTGAAGAGGAAACTGAAAAAAAAAACATTCTAAAAGAATTATTTCTCATGCACTAGTTCGGCATATTGCAAATAAATAAGAAAAGGATTAAGGTTTATATACAGGGTGAGTCACCTAAATTACCACCGGAAATATTTCGTGAACAACAATATATATTGAAAAACTACTTTCGAAGATATAAAGGTATGAGAGGGGCTCAGGAAATTAGTGGACACAATACGCTCAACTACGTCGGGATTCGAACCAGGGAGTCTTGGTGTTGTAGCGCGATGTGCTAACCACTCCGCCACGGGGACTGGCGGTGCGTGACATGACATCCCTCACTTCAAATATGCACGTCTGACTACGTGTGATGTGGAAAGGTTGTTTTAAGCAACACATCGACGTGCGTTTTCAATGGACAATTTGGAAATCTGCTTTGTTGTTCATTGTAATAAATGGAACGTCCTGCTGTCACATGTGAGCATCTATTTATTTCTTTGAGTGAATGCCTGTTTATAAATCGCTACAGGCATTTACAACTCGAGACGAAAAAATCGATGCCATGATAATAGTGACGTAATTCTCGGCGTGTACTTACACAACTCTAACAAAGTATTTCTCTTGTTCTAGTAAACTGCAAACTACTTCGATCGCAGCGAGTGCATAACGAGGCTCATCACGGAAGTGAGAAAAAAAAGCATGATTTTTTTTACCTTTTGGTGTACTGATCAGGGTTGCCAGGTATCCCGATTTTCCTGGTGAGATCCCGACTCCCGACTAAAACGAACTGGGATTAGTTAAAAATAAAAATGCGATTTCTTTCCACTTTACCTGAGCTGACGAACTTGCAAATGGTTCAAATGCAAACTAGAGGGCGTTTACTTTAAGCTGAGAGTCTAGTGAATTATTATACTATTTAGTTTCAATCTATAACCTCACGGTACCAACAAATGTTTTATAACAGTTCAACAATACATTTTAAATTATTTGTAACTTGGTAATTGGGTTCAGTGTTTTAAAGTTTCTCTTATTGACGGTGAAAATACTGTACAATAAACCATCATTAGGTTTACGGTGCCACGACAGTAAAGTTACTTGATTGATTGATTTAGTTCATTTTACTTCGCTTTTTGTGCCACTTATGGCTAATTTGATGAGGGAGTGATGATATGATGACATTGATGAATGGACACTCACAAACATGCCCAGTGCTGGATTCGAACCCTGGACCCCTGGCGTCGTAGCGCGATGTGATAACCACTCCGCCACGGGGGCGGGCAGTAAAATTACGAGAATTGATTTCAGCGCTACTTTGTACAGTTCAACCAAGATGAGGAAAATCCTGGCAAATTCACGAAACAGTAATATGTTTTCTCACTTTCCTCCTCCGCGACCCAGTGTTGCCATATGTACAACATCCATCTCTTGCTTTGTTGTCAAAAACTTCAACAACGTCAAATATTAATATCCATTTTCGCAGTATACTGTTTTACCCCCCTTATTGAAGACACAAACACTTGCCACTGACGACGATGTGTTGAAGAAGGCCGTTTGACAACGCAGAGCAGGATTGTACTGCAAGCAGCTGATTGCATCACTCCCGGTTTAGAGCCTCTCTAAAGGTAAAAGGTAAAGTGTTCCCCTGTGCATAGCACCACGCCATGAAGGCGTATAGGGGGTGGGGGGTAACGCCCCACACTTTCTTGATCCGGTCGTGAGTGGGGGTGATGTGATCAGCATCATGCCGCCTTTACCCCCAGGGTTTCCCCCAGGTACCCATGTTATTCGACGCTGGGTAGGCGCCGGGGCCGCTTCCACCGTTAGAAAAGTTGCCGGATTTGAACCGGCCGGGGATCGAACCCGGGACCTTTAGCATGGTAGTCAGACGCGTTACCGACTGAGCCACCGCGGCCTCTCTACAGTTTTTATTAATCATTAATCTGTATAACTTAAAATAACTAAAATAAACTTAAGTTATCTTCTGGAGGCAACTTACCAGTACTGAAAACAAGGAAAGAAAATAGAATGAAACCTTTCTTGATCTAAATTTGTAGGACAAACACCGACCGACTTTTCTGTATATAAAGTATTTTTGTTATGTGTGTGTTCATGCTGTACGTGCATTTTTAAAGTTTCTTACAGCATATATGTGTATTTTTGTGTTTTGTGTTTTTTTTCTTTTTTGGGTTTTTCTTCTTTCTTTTTTGTGTCTTTTTCTCTTTTTGTGTTTTTTAAATTTTCTTTGGTATTTTGATCTTTTATATTTCGATGTGAAGTAGAAATGGTTAAGTGTAAGAAAAGGCTTGTGCCTTAACTTCGCCATCCAAAAGAAGAAGTAAATAAATAAATAAAATATATAAATAAATTTGTTCTTCTGAAATCGCACTTTAGTTTAGAAAAAAACTGGCAACACGTGTGCTGACTTGCTACAACCCCATGTCCTCGCACATATCACTGTCATTACGGCAATGACAGATGATCTCGAAGATAAGAATCAGCCACGTGAATCGACTGTCGCAACTTCAAAAGTTTGCTTGACCCGGAGAACCGATGCGTGGTCTGTTATCCTGCATAATTACTCCATATTTGTTCTCTCGGGCTGAAAGGCAGCGTGGTTTGCGTAATTGTTGATCTGTTTGTTGAAGGAAGACGGACGCCACGTGTCGTATTGCTGAAAAAGCGTTTAGTGTGTCAGGGTTTGCAGAGAAAAAAAGAGGACGAAATATGGGAATGACTTTGTCGTGTTTTGTTTAGTATGCAAGGATATCAATCTTTTTAATTTTTTGTACATGTAACAGCATGAAGTCAATTCGATAAAACTGAAGCAAATGTGTCTCCAGGGATAAGGAAGAAAGCTGCGGAAACCTTCATGATGGAATCTGAGCTCTGTGGCACATAAAACCTATCGATCTCATGGTGTAGAACGCGGCTTACATGTGCACGCTATTCCTTAAATATATTCTTGTTAACGATTTGCGCAAATATATACTGCTGGACAAAAAAAACCGGACACCTTAATATTTGACATCTGAATTGCAATTACTTATGAATTACGCTCTCAGTTAAGTATTGAACAATTGAACATTCATTATTGAACATTTTCCATAGTTTTTCCGTTTATTATTTATCTATTTATTTATTTACTTGTATTTACTTATTTGGAACACCTAGTAGGCTTAAAATCAATTTCATGGAATTTTGTTTTAATTTATTGATTTTCAATTCCTGTTGGTATTATTTTGTTTAATGTCTAGAGAGGCATGAATTTTGGTTCATAGTAACCATAGTAACAGATATTATTGATATTGTCATTTCTGGTGTTTATCTTGCAAGTGTATTGTAAGTTTGCTAGCTTGAAAATGAGACGTGAAGAGGTAGTAAAAGCAGTAGCTCTTCGTGATGGTCGTATATTGCTAGGGGGCTAAATATAGCACAAAGTACTATCAATGAAGCTCTCAGACGGTATGATGCAACTGGTTCCTATGGTAGAAGACCGGGTTCTGGTCGGAAACGATGCACAACAGCACGGGAAGATCGTTTAATGCGTATCACAGTCTTAAGAGACCGTCGTACGACTTCAAATATTGTGGCACAGCATTTGAGAAATGTTCATAGAGCTGTGGTTTCTTCACGAACAGTTCATAGAAGACTGAATGAAAGTGGTTTATCATCTCGGAGGCCAGCTGCAGGTCCCAGGTTGTTAGCACGTCACCGGAAGCGAAGACTGGAATTTGCTACAAAACACTTACATTGGAATGTGGAGCAGTGGGATAAGGTTTTATTCTCCGATGAGTCAAAATTCAACCTACGTTCATCAGACGAAAGTGAACATGTGTATAGAAGACCTAATGAGCATTATGCGCAATGTTGTTTCGTTGAAATAACACCCTTTGGAGGCGGTGGTGTCATGTGGTCTGGGGAGGTATCTCTTTACAAGGACGTACAGAGTTGGTTTGTAGAGAATGGGGCACTGGCAGCTTGTAGGTATATTACAGAATGTGTGGCAGATCATGCAGTACCACATGCACCATCCATAGGTCTGGACTTTGTTTTTATGCATGACAATGCGCGTCCTCACATTGTGAATATTGTCACGGAGTACTTGGACGAAGTTGCGATTACGCGATTAGAATAGCCACCACAAAGTCCGAACCTAAATCCGATAGAGCACATCTGGGATGAACTGAAATGACATATCAGAAACCGCGCAATAGTTCCAGAAACAATTGAAGAGCTAAAACGTGCTATTCAAGAAGAATGGGAGCAATTGGACCAAGAAGTGATTGCCAACCTTATTCGAAGTATGCCACGGTGGTTACAAGCTGTAATTGATGCCAGGGGAGGTAACACCCGCTACTAGACAGCTTATATACCCCACCAGTACCAGTTAACAATATGAAAAAAAATATTGGTAAGATTTCCTTTTTTTCTTTTTTCTTTGGTAGTTTTCTGCAACTTTCGTTTTTGTTCTAATTTATCTTATTAACAATACATTTTAATTTGCCTTCTGTTGAATATATTCAGGTTTTCTTATTTCCAATAATTTCTGCAACCTTTAGTTAACTTTCGAATCAGAATTTATGCATTATCACAAAAAATGCAAGTGTCCGGTTTTTTTTGTCCAGCAGTATATAATATAAGCAATGGTTTATGTGAATGACAATCTAGTCGCCACATAAAGCACCTTTAATAAATACAGTGCAAAGTAATAATAATGATGTAACATGAAATGATACACAAAAATAATAACAACACTACAGTTGACAGTACATTTTTCATACATTAATATACATGGTGATTCTCTCGTTAGGAACCCCAAAGATTCCTCCATACGAACATTTACGGAGCAGTTTTATTTAACTATTAATAAGTTTTATTTTTTATATATCGTATCAATATCCTCTAAATAGAATTATAGCAAGCCAGAATTCATAACCTCGATCACCAGCCGTTCCTCTCTCAGGCATTCAAAGAATGTCATGTCAGTGCTTAACAAATCTTCCTGGTTTATTAGAGTTAAGATGCTGATCACCTGGTATTGGAGGACAATGACCAGCGCATCGGAAGATTGGATAAGTTAGAGAGAGACGGGTTTGGGGGGGGGGGGTCTTTTGTCTTGAGTCTTGGAATGAGAAGCAACTGGGTGGATTGAGCGATCGAGTACGGATTGATTCCGAGAGCTGTCAGCAACGAACTTCATCAGTGACAGTCAGGTATTAGCCTATTCCAACCATGTTGATCTAGACTTGAAGGTATCAAATCCAAGTGATTGTGATTTGCCATTTCTAAGAGTGTATAGTTAACCTCTCGCTCATTACTAGAGGCCGGATGTTCAGGCACTGAAAAGCATTAAAAATGGCAGGCAAAAAGGCAACGAAAAATTGAAGAAAGTGCAGTGTATGTCGAAAAAAAGGCAGTCAAGTTTCAGAAAGAGGCAGTGAAAATTGAAGAGGAGGCATTAAAAATTGAAGAGAAGGACTTAAATTCTTCTTAAATCTTTAAATCTGTATTTACAAATATTAATTTGAATAACAAGGGTTATTGAAGAACGAAATCAAATAGAAGAAGAGAAATATAATTTCAAAAATGCCTTGTCGGAATGACAAAAGAGGCAAAAATGTTTGAAAAAGGCAGCGTAAGGTGAAATAGGCAAAAAAGGCAACATAAAGTATTGTTCAGAATGTTAAGAACCTTTGGATCGGTGTACTTTTGCGTTCAATTTTTGTCTACCAGCGTCGGAAACGAATAGGCATTTTGCCTAAAATCCGGGCTCTACTCATTACCATTAAGCTATCTGCCAGGGGCGAGTGCTCAAACAATGAGGATGAATGATTAAGCGAGCTACATCACCCACCAAAATGGTTAAGGTTCTTGGTTCGATCCCACGTTCCTAGCAGAACGACACGATATGAATACAGAATAACTAAAATTAAGTTATATTTATTCTTTCGTTTATCCAAGCAGAATCCGTAAACGAAATGAACCGTACCAGCCACCTTTAGACTTGATCCCCAAACAGGTGTTTGACTCAGAGTAAGTCACTTCGTGTGACATCGGTAACGGAAAGTATCAGGGGTTAGAATATATTTAGCGATACCAGCCGATACCTTTCCGGCATTTTGGTTTTTCACGGACTCTGCAAAAATTCCGAGCGAGACTTTCGGGGAATCACATTATCCTGGAAATTATGCAAAATTCTAAGTTTATTTTGATTTTTCACTTGTTTTGTATGGAAAAACCTAATTTTCTTTATAGTGTAACATGTAATTTAATATTCTGTTGTAATTCTTGGATATTTTAAAGCAAACATTAATTAGAGTGGAATACTTACAAACTAATATTAACAATTATTTTGAACATATTTTGATTATTACCTACATTTTTTAATTATCGGTATCGGTAGGAACTGGTGGGTATCGGTTCAAAGTAGTATCGGCTCAGCCCTAGTATTAGTATCACCGATATTATGATGCATTTCATATTTTGTTTATTTATCATTTATAATTGTCGTATGAGTGTATGATGTATACATATAAGTAAATAAAGTTTTGGCTCACTGAACCCTTTGGAAATTGGCGCCCAGGGCGGTTGCCTGGATCGCCCGACCCATCTGCCATGACTGATTAAGGTTGCACTGCGCGAAGGGATTTTTTTCAGGGGGTGACAAAGGGTGAATGTGGAACCAGAGGAAATTATCCCAGAGACCATTTCACCTTTTAAGCACCGAAACCAGCACAGGGAGCTAGCTCGCTTCAAACATCTCGTCTCTGCAGAACTACTTTTTTCTAGTCATGTCCTTCCGCCCACCGACCGTCCCTCTTGTTTCCCTAACTTTACCATTCAGTTTTACGCTGCACCCTGACATTTCCTATGTTTTCTCTGTCGGGCTGTCGCAGCCCCCATCCCCCCCCTTTTCCGTCCAAGCACGCGAATCCTCTTTGGTTGGACGGTCCGTGTACAGATCGGTCCTTTTTCTCCGACCCTCCCGAAACGTAGACAACCCGCGTTTCGGTCGCGACCTTAAATTTGAATATAATTTGTTTCAATTTCCACCTCGTGAAAATGCAAATGTGTTTTGTCAGCGAAAAGGCCATCCTTTAATGTAATCCCGTAGCCTTTTCGTCAACTCAAGGGCGGGGGAGGCGGGTACGAGTCCTCGCCAGTCTCCGTTTTATTCCTAAGTCTATTAGGATGCTCTATATTCCGGATCAGCCACTGGGGGGAATTGTACTGCAAATTGTAGAAAATTGCAACAAGGGACTACGGAGATAGGGTGAGGGAAAGCAGACGGAAAAGAGGGGGGTGGAAGCTCGTTTTGGGTCGGAGCAGAATTCTGAAGAGGAGTCGAAAACCATTGTTGAATATGCAAAAACCCTTCGGAAACACGGCAGCTTTTGCAATCGTCTCACGGAACGGGTCCGTACAGGTGCCTGCATAAATATTGATCCCCCCCCTTTCCCCCTCCCTCTCTCTCTCGAATTCCCTCGCAAGTCGCCCTGCCACCTCCTCTTTTATGCTTAATCAAATCCGCAATAGGAGAGCGAAACGTAGGATGATTCTCAACGCAATGCCTGGGAGTGTCTCATTTCGACTTGCATAAAGCTTTCGATGTAGTTAGTCTTGTCTTCGGGTGGGATCGAAAATCGACGATACTAGAGAAAGAGAGAGCCGAGAAAGAGAAGCACCATGAACGGGGATGCGATAAGTGCTGCGTTCTATTCAAATCTGGTTCGATTCCTACCAGATTATACTCAAAAACAACTTTAAGCAAATGTAGTACGATTCGATACAGGAAATACAACGTATTTCGAAAGAATCGCAAGGCTTTGTTTCAATATCACTGCTATAGTGGTTACCGTAATGCCGTAATACTCTACAAAATCATGTTTGTTGATGGTTTTTAGAACTATTTGAAATGACATGCAATCCAGAAAATAAATTACATATATTTTTCATATTTTACATATTATTGCAGTGGGTTCGTTTAAGCCCATTATAGGAATGACAACATTTAATGACACCATAAAACTGTAAATGTGGAAATAGGAGGTGAGATTGCTTTAAGTGGTCAGCCACATATATACTACTATCATCAGATGTAAAATGCACATTTCGGATTTAATTTAACAAGGTTCCGTCTTTACCCAGCAAAAGGAGAGGGGTGACTGATCGAATGGAGGGCGTCGGGAAATCTGTACAAAAACTATAAAATTAAACTCAGGGTGCATGCAGCCAGGGTTGTTAAAGGTCTACGAACCCATAAATTCTAATGAGTTCTATTGGGTCTACTGCGGGACCGGAACCTTCTTTCTAGCACAATTTAAATTCGGTTCAAGTTGCCTATTGTTCCATTGAAAAAAGGTTCCTGGACCGAATTTAAATTGATGTGGGAAAATAGGTTCCTGGACCGAATTGAAATACTTTACAGATAAAAAGGTTCTTTACTGTCCAGAATCAATTCACGCTTATTAATTTGCTCTCCTGGACCGGAATAGAATTTATTTAAAATTCCTGTACCTTTAACAACCCTGGGTGCAGCATCTCTTTGAAGTCCAGGCTTGCCAAGTGCCTCTTCATTGCATAATTTCAGCGCATCGAATCCCATCGACGCAGTTTTATGGCTTTCTAGACCGGAGTCCGCTTCTTCCGTTTAAAGTACCTCCACAATTGTCCTCAAGACGCTGAGTAAACACCGAGAACCGAACCCGGGACCGATCTTTGTACAGAAACTACTTAGCAATTATTATTAATAGCGAGTATAAATATGAATGGAGAAGAAAGAAAGTTGCATTTGTGTAGATTTTCTCCATATTCCGAGCTCCGTACCGTGGTCTTGCCACTTTCTCTCGGAATACCATCTATCTGGGATAGTTACTGCTCTACCCTGTACCCACCGTGCAACATCCTCTCTGTACCTCTGTGCCCACCGTGCAACAGTATCTGCGTACCTTTGTGCCTACCGTGCAAAAGTCTCTGCGTACCTTTGTGCCCACCGTGCAACATCCTCTCTGTACCTTTGTGCCCACCGTACAACAGTCTCTGCGTACCTTTGTGCCCACCGTACAACAGTCTCTGCGTACCTTTGTGCCCACCGTTCAAGAGTCTCTGCGTACCTTTGTGCCCACCGTACAGCAGTCTCTGCGTACCTTTGTGCCAACCGTACAACAGTCTCTGCGTACCTTTGTGCCAACCGTACAACAGTCTCTGCGTACCTTTGTGCCCACCGTGCAACAGTCTCTGCGTACCTTTGTGCCAACCGTCCAACAGTCTCTGCGTACCTTTGTGCCAACCGTACAACAGTCTCTGCGTACCTTTGTGCCCACCGTACAACAGTCTCTGCGCACCTTTGTGCCCACAGTGCAACAGTCTCTGCGCACCTTTGTGCCCACCGTGCAACAGTCTCTGCGTACCTTTGTGCTCACCGTACAACAGTCTCTGCGTACCTTTGTGCCAACCGTGCAACAGTCTCTGCGCACCTTTTTGCCCACCGTGCAACAGTCTCTGCGTACCTTTGTGCCAACCGTACAACAGTCTCTGCGTACCTTTGTGCCAACCGTACAACAGTCTCTGCGTACCTTTGTGCCCACCGTACAACAGTCTCTGCGCACCTTTGTGCCCAACGTACAACAGTCTCTGCGTACCTTTGTGCCAACCGTACAACAGTCTCTGCGTACCTTTGTGCCAACCGTGCAACAGTCTCTGCGCACCTTTGTGCCCACAGTGCAACATTCTCTGCGCACCTTTGTGCCCAACGTACAACAGTCTCTGCGTACCTTTGTGCTCACCGTACAACAGTCTCTGCGTACCTTTGTGCGCACCGTGCAACAGTCTCTGCGTACCTTTGTGCCCACCGTACAACAGTCTCTGCGCACCTTTGTGCCCAACGTACAACAGTCTCTGCGTACCTTTGTGCTCACCGTACAACAGTCTCTGCGTACCTTTGTGCCAACCGTGCAACATTCTCTGCGCACCTTTGTGCCCACCGTGCAACATTCTCTGCGTACCTTTGTGCGCACCGTGCAACAGTCTCTGCGTACCTTTGTGCCCACAGTGCAACAGTCTCTGCGTACCTATGTGCCCACAGTGCAACAGTCTCTGCGCACCTTTGTGCCCACCGTCAAATTGTCTCTGCCCACCAAAATAGCCTACTTGAGATTTTTTTATAGCCACAAGCAGAGAGAACATACGACATAGAAAGACAGGAATTAAGGAAGGAAGTGATAGATAAGGAGATGAAGAATTCGAGAGAGAAGGAAAGAAGTGATTGATACACAGTGAAACAGAGAAAGAAAGAATAGCAAGAAGAATGAAAGATAGAGAGAGAGAGACGAAACCAGAAGGTAAACGAGAAAGCAAGAAAGATGGGAATGGAAGAAATAGGAAGGGGAGGAGAAGAGAGAATCTTAGAAGGCCTTGACCACGAAGCAGCGCTACTGAAATAGCGTAAGTGTCAACGCACCCAGAATCAATGAAACTGCTGGAGTGAAACAGAAACGAGAACAAAGACGGTAATGTTAAAAATGCATTGTTCCAGTTTCCCCCCATTAACGACCCTCCTTTGTAGATTGTATGCAGAAGGAAGAGATACGTCCAATCAAGGGATAAAAGACTCGGAAAGCTACGATAAAATAAAACCAGACGTTTGAGGTTCGACCAGGGCGAGTCCTTGGGATAAACCGTCCGCTATGCAATCATTAATAGCGGCGGGAGTGGAACCACACCCCATCCGACAACACAGCCCGACGACCCGTGTCCGGCCGAAGTGATTGACGCTGAGGACTCGGTCACGGGTCATTAGGCCCGTAATGAGCGTCACCTGGTCACTGGAGGAGGGGGTGGAGGGGGAGAAGAAGGATACTCTCACATTGTCGCTCCACGCCATGTTTGTTTACGTTGGCTCCTGCGTCACAGGGTAAACAGAGGATTATGGGAGTCAATATCCCAGTCCTCGTGACGCCATCTGTGATGTGATATGGAAACACGCCTCCAGGAAATAGCAAGTCCCACGAGAACCATCAACAGACTAGCTGTCTTACCAGGGGAATCTCATATTTCCTCTCACAATCGCAGCCTACGTTATATATACGTATAAACTTTTCTTAACAATGCTTGCTGGGTGGGGTCTCGATTCTACGAGCCCTCGAAAACGGCAAATTTTATCCACTGTGTATAGATCCACGCGGTACAGATTCTTAGTTGCCTCTCATATCTGTCGGAAAGCCATCACATACTTGTGTCTTACGGACTGACCGTGTAACTGCATAAGCATGAAGTAGAAAATTCAGCATGTGGCTGATGGTGATACGAGATACACGATTTAAGGGTAGGAGATCAAGGTGGTGCAACTTTACTCTACCGACGTCTCGTCTAATACTGTTCCCACGTCGCACTATAGCTTTTAGCGTGGGTTCAGACAGGAGAAAAGTAAATGCACGTTGCATTCCATGAAATTGCTGCGCGGTTGCATACATGCGGGATACAAAATCTGTTTTGCGAAGGGTCTCACTTGTCGCACCCATATTGAAGAAACTTCGTGTTCTGACGTCATTAAGGTATGTCTTCGTTGTTAGGTTAGGCTTGTTAGAGTTAGTCATCTTAGGATAACTAACTAACTTAGAAAACCAAACATGAAGTGTCTTCAGTATGATGGGTGTGATAAGAGCCTTCTGTCGGAGGCTTGCAGGCACGGAAGGAACTTGAGTTCGAATTTTGTTTCAAGTTCACTTTTATGCACAGATAGGTTAACCGGGACGGAATCTATGGTTTAAAGTGGAATCCGAACCACTATGTGCATCCACCGGGTATCTAACTCAGAACCTCTCTATTACAAGACAACGACGTTACCACTACGCCATCGAGGAGGCAAATGAGCTAGACAATATTAAGAGTTGTTCGCACTCGTATACTATACCTAGGTATAAATGGTGCTGTAAGACGATACCCTCCTTGTGTATGTGTGTGTGTTTTCTACCTATGATAGAAAAGAATCAAGAACATGCCAATATAAATACAGAAAGAGACTAACTATCCACTGACGAAACATCAATGAGTAAGTAATTTCTATTCCTGCGCTACATCCCTACTGTTCCAAGATGGAGAATAGGGATGTTACCCGCTCTCCAAGCACATCCAATTATCACTTACCAGGAACCTTCATCCCCTCTCGGAGGGTGGGAAATCCTGGAGGGTGCTGCAAGCATTTTTCTCTGATGAGAAATTAATATTTCAAAAACCGCCAACTACCACGCCGGCTGTTATGAGGGAAGAGGGGGTGAAAAAATCTTATGGACCCAAGTTCTTTAAAACGAATCAGTTTTTCTGGTTGATGGGAAAAGTGTTCCCTTTTTAATCGCTTACTGTTTCCCTTATCCCCCGTGACGTCATGTTTAAATCAGAAAGTACGCCCTCTCAGTTTGATTTGCTATGTTTCGTTCAGGCCTGCATTTAAGGGAGCATCGTGGTCGGCGAATAAATGTACAGTCACCCTCAATAAAAATGAATTCCGCATAAGTACCCATAAAGTGGCTTCTATTCATATCATAATTTTTCAATGCTAAGTTTACTCCACAGCTTACATGTACTGTGACTTTTAATACACATTTGTGCTCTACACTTCTAGAAAAAGTTAAACTTAAATTCCACCTCTGAAGGATACTACAATGGATTTCTACCAATGTGGATTGATTTAAATCAGTTGATTTTTTTTTTTAAAAAAATCACTGATTTAAGTCACTTTCAATAAATTATTTATAGGATAATGTACATACGGTTTTTGTACACATCTCAATCACTTTTCTTGAACGTACATTAATCTTGTAATAATTTAATAGTGTTTATTAGGCTCTAAGAGAGAAAAAGAAAGGAAACAATATATATGTACTGATGGTGTGGAGCTCATACGAAAGGAAATGTTATATGTAAACTGTAAACACACTTACATTTATCTTGATTTAAAATTCAATAATTTTTATGGCAAAAATAGCAAACATTTTCTGTAGAATAATATACAAAAATACTAATCATTATCATAAAACTCTAAATAAATATGGCACCTGATATTTTGCAAATGTATCACAAAAAAAAAATAACAAAATTCAGCTACAAAGACTACAAAATAATATTTTAAGTTACAATTATATAGTGCATCCAGAATGTTTTATTTTCAATGAAAGAACAGTTACTGAAATTTATTATAGTTTTATTAACACTCTCAACAACATTTCCATATATAGTACAGTATCAGAAACAGAAAATTTATCAACCTATTAAAATATTTTACAGGG
This sequence comes from Lepisma saccharinum, assembly GCF_977018435.1. Taxonomy (NCBI): domain Eukaryota; kingdom Metazoa; phylum Arthropoda; class Insecta; order Zygentoma; family Lepismatidae; genus Lepisma; species Lepisma saccharinum. The sequence continues at coordinate 142,351,963 of NC_139229.1, forward strand.
CCGTTTACTAGAAAAAACCTTTCTATAAAAAACATATATCTTTATGTATGGTGCCCAAAACCATACAAGCAATTTCAAGCGTGATTTAGCGTGTTTTTTTTAAAAAAAATAAAAAATCGATTTCAATAAAAAAATCCTATTTAAATAAAAAAATCATCAAAAATGATTTTTTAAAATAAAAGCATGATTTTTATCCACCCTGATTACTACATACCGACGGGTTCAGTTTTTAGGTAGATACAGCTCTAAGCAGCAGCGGATTCAAAGTGTAAGTGAACCTTTGTTCACCTTTGCTCATTGTTGTTCGTCTAACGGACGTATTTTCAAGTTGAATGTTGGTTCAGATCGGTCAACGAATTATCTAGAGTAAAACATTGGTAACATCCATTCGCCTAGTGTATTTGGCTCAGTTGAGTGTCCAATGTGTTGCCAAAACGTCGCTTACTGGATCGTGATGTACCTTATTATCTCCGTGATTTGTCAGATGTCGAATCTAAGGGAGAGGACAATATTTATGAAGAAGATGAGTTCAGAGCAGATAATTACAATGATCATATAACACGTACGAACATGACTACAAATTCTTCTTCAGATGAAGATGTGTAAGGTGATGTCGATGTTTCCTCCTTTCCAAGTGAGTTTTCGTGTATTTCTAATTTTTGTGATAGAATAAGATAATTATATTTTTTACCAATGAAAAAAAGCATATGTTATCTAAATGGCCAGGAAAATAGTTCCACAAATACAAAAACTAGAAACTAAATAAAAATACACATATGTGTATTTAAATGATACTTTCATATTATACGGACTACCTGGTTAGGTTATGTTAGGTTAGAAGTATTAGCCCCAGTTTCAGGATCGACAAAATCATGTTTGCGAGGGGTTTTGACCTAACCTAACCAGGTAGTCCGTATAATACTAAAGTACCAAATAAATGCATACATAGGCCTCCCCCATGGCGCAGTGGTAGCGTCATTGCCTTGTAATCGAGGGGTCCCGGGTTCGATACCCGGTGGAGGCACAAGTGGTTCGGGTCCCACTTTAAAATGTAGGTCCAGTCCCGATTAGCCTTACTGTGCATAAAGTGGACTTAAAACAGCAACTCAAACCAAATGCATACATAATATACACGTATACACTATCATGTTTATTTATATAATAATTTTTACAATGTTAAGTTTACTCCACGGCTATCATGATTAAACTGTGAATATGAATAACACAGTCCTGCTGACCTATTTGTTCCTTCTGTGCACCTCTATCCACTGTAGGAGGTAGAATTTGTAACAAATGGTTATAATTAGGGAACGGAAATTTAGGTAAATAAATGTTTTCTTCTGCGATAAGATAGAGACCCTCGTTTTATGCCAAAATTCTGATCATAACCTTATATGTCAACACAGCAAATTTTATTTTACATAAAAACACACATTTTCCAGTTTTCCGTATGTAAATACATATTTTGCGAATTTTCATTTTATATACATAAAATTGCTCATTGACTTCAGCTTCCTCGAACGAAAAATGTTTATTCTCCGCACCTCTTTCATATTGAGAGTGCTACGCGCCTCGCCTACGATCCTATTGGGGGAAAATATTACCCCCACTGGATCTAACGCACAAGTGCTAATGTCTAAATGTACAGAATTTTTGGGGAAAACTAAGGTTTCCAAACTTTGTGCCAAATTGCACGTGTTTTGGAAGGTGAAGTAAAGGAAGAGGAAGCTTTGGAAAACTTCAGCGTTAGTGGCATTCGTGCTTAAAATATGCAAGAATTGTTTCTTATGACGTGGAGCGATCTTTCTCACAATATAAGATGTTTTTTAGAGATAATCATCACTTATTTACAATGGAGAATTTGGAAAAAACTATGGTGATCCACTGCAACTCTTCCAAAAAAATAGCTCACTAAGAGGTAAGCATTTAGAAACTGATTTCAGGTGTTTAAAATGCATGTAATATTTTGTTTCTGTTACCAAATGTTTTCTATTTTTGTCACATATTTTCCTGTTTTTATCACATATTTTCAACATTTATGACACATAAAAAAAATATATTTCTGAGTTTTTTAGCACATAAAGTTCCGTTTCCTAGTTATAATGATATGAAAATAAAGAAATAAATATAACGGGTTAGTCCTAATTGGTAGCTAGGAAGTCACCATCCTCCTAGTGTTAAATATTCCATGTTTCCTCCATGATATTATGTGTGTGCCTTAACTCAAAAGCAATGGGCGAATTTTAATGGCTATCTCTGTAGACTCAGGAATCACACATATCACCATGAAGTTATCGAGTATTTCAAGATCTAGAGGTTCCATTTATTATTGAGCGTGACTGTACATTCACCTCAAGAGATTGAAGCGAAGGAAATATTTCTCGTTAGGATAACATTTGTGACCCAAATCTTGCTCTAATCCAACTTTATGAACAATGAGGATAATCGGGACTAGAAATACGATAGCGAACCAACCAATTGCCTGTCGAAATAGTTTATTTTTAGGAAGTGGGGGTGGGATTTAAGCAACTCGCGAAATATCTCTGTGAAAGAAACAACAGTACAATAATAAATTATAATAAAATTAGCTTTCCGTACCCACTTTCATATTTCAACATTTAAGCAGTATATCTTTTCATTCATATCTTCCGTACAGATAGCGAAGAATTGATTGAGTTGGTGTTTTAAGTCCACTTTATGCACAGTAAGTCTAAACCTACAGTTTTTAAAGCGGGACCCCAACCACTATGTTCCTCCAACGGGTAACGAACCCTGATTACAAGGCGGCGACGCTACCACTGAGCCATCAGGGAGGCCCCAGATGGCGAAGAAGTCATATGCAAAGAAGTGTTGTAAAAATAATTTTCTAAAAACGTTTCAAATAGCTTAATAAATGTCCGAAAATGCATTTTAGTAAATGAATGGTAGATGAATAATATTTTAGTCATTGAACGAAGAATAATACTCGTTTTTATGTGTGATATTAATATTGATAAATATTTATGAATTGTTCAGACAATGCAATTCAAGGAAGAAGCTGTTGTTTACAGTTGGGTTTACAGATATTAAGTTATTTTAAAAATCAATATTGTTTTATAACCAGTAAAATAAATCGATAACAGCAAGAACATGTATCAAAATACAAAGAAGGCTTGTTCCGATTGAAATACTCGTATATTCAATTTAAATTGGGTTTTACAAATGTAAACAATATATGTTTAAAACGTTTAACGAATTTTCAAAGAAATACTGCCTTATATTTTAAACAAGTTTGTTGTTATCACAGAGCACTACAACACCATGCATCTCGCTTTCAATCTCGGCGTGGGCAAGGTTGTTATTATTATTGATGTTTATTGATTTGGTTTATTTTACTTTATTTTACTTCGCTTTTCTGTCACTTTTGGCTAATCGCGAAGATGAGGATGCGTGATGATACGATGAAAAAATGATGAGGGGACACTCACAAAGAGCACCCAGTCCGGGATTCGAACCCAGGACCTCTGGCGTCGTAGCGCGCTGTGCTAACCACTCCGCCACGGAGGCCGCTGGAAATGGTTGTTCTTTGTGAATGGCCCTTCATCAATTTCATCACATCATCCATCATCCTCATCGCAGCAATTATCCAGAACCGGCAGAAAAGCGACGCTAAATGACAAGGATTAAACAAATGGAACAAGTTTATTTGAACAATTGCGTTCTTATCAAACCGACCCTGATTGTAAGGTAATGTAGTTTATGATGTGTTAGTCTCTGTAGACACTTTAGACATGGACATAATTTTTTGTGCTTCTGCGAAACAATAGTTACCTTGCATAAAAAGGTCGCGAAATACTGTAAAGTTTGCATGAATATTGTATTTTTCTGCATGTTTTTAGTAGTTCATTTGCTGTTGAGTAGCTGATTTTATGCACAGATAGGCTAATCGCACCTGGACCTACAGCTTAAAGTGGGATCGTAACCACTTCCATCGGGTATCGTACCCGGGACCCCTTTATTACAAGGCGACCACGTTACCACTACGTCATCGGGGAGGTTATGTTTTTACTAGTGATTTAGTATTATGAAATGCTTCTTTGGTATCTAACACTTCCTAACTTAAGGATTTCTTGTGTCCTTGCTTGCAACAGTCACACATTCCCTCCCTACACCAATAATACCTCAGTAATCTTTTGTTGAAATATATTCTTGACTCACCTTTACGAGAAACCTTATCACGGAGACGAAAGCCGCGAGTCGGAAACTTAAGGCGACGAAGCGAAAGAGGAAATTGCCATCACCGCCGCTAGGTGGCAGCAGCGCTCCTAGTTGACAAGGCGTGCTTCTGTAATGTGATCGCAGAGGAATAGAACCTTGCTAATTCGGACGACTTGCATTGCTAAATTTGATAAGATTCAATTTGAAGGGGACCGGAGGAAGGGGGAGGGGATGGGGGAGGGCGTAAGAGGGGTCGCGATCCCAGGAACGTCTTGGAAGGATGGAGGGGGGTTTTAAGTCCCGAGGCAAGCGACAGGGGACGTCTGGATAACACGGGAAACGCGAGACCCTCTTCGGCTCCGAGAGTGAATAGGATTACAGAGTGCTGGCAAGGTTTTTTCCTCCAATTAGAAACTCCTCCATTACTACCCAGATAGAGTCTGCAGAGACGGGGATGGGGTAACGTAGAGGATTGGTTATGCTCAATCCACCGAAAATCCACTATAAAATCAGGCTGTTGAAACAACCAGGGCCACGTCGGGATATTAAATGTCAACTCGCTGAATATCTGCTGGATTATGTATTCAGTAACTGCTTCCAGCAGGTCTCCGTAATGCGCAAGAGAGTGTCTTCGCTCTATGTTGCGAAATGCCCATCATACACAGCCTTCTGCCCATTTGTGACTTCCTCTTATAGTCTGCAAAACTGTTTTAACTAGTGTTTCCTAATAGAGCAGGTTGAAGAAGTAGTTACTTTCAACCAGTGATGTGCCGTAGACTATAAGTTTACGTCTACATGCGTTGTCTACACGTAATCTACGCGTAGATTACATTGGGTTGTAGTTTACATAGACTACGTAGACAATCTAAAGTACATTAGAATTAAGGTTCAAGGGTTTCATGAAAGGAAAGTGACATTTTTAACTGTATTGGTTCCTAACGAAATGAAAAGAATCCTATTTACAACAAAATTTATCTTCTCTTCTATTATCAACTATGGAGGAAGATAAATAGTATGCAAGAACAACAACAGATGGCAGTCGTGAGGTAAGAGTGGTCTTTTTAGCATAAAACACTAGATTATTTCTATATTTGGTGTCTTCCTAGGTGAGAAATTGTTCGAATTTAGAAGAAAGAGTATGAAAAGTTCTCCTCACACGGCGCCCTTTGTTATCACCTTTCGCCATGTTGTTTACATAGATTACATCATCTATGTGCATACCACGACAGATACACAACTAATCAACAAATCCATGATGATCTCGAAATTGACAAGATAGAAGATGTCATCAAAAGACTAACAACAAAGTTCAGGAACGAACTAAGAGGACACCACAATCCCGCAGTAAACCAAATCGGAACTGCGGTCTTAAGACACCACACTCACAGCACCCCTCGGCCAGAGTGAACTTCAAGTACAAAGAAGAAGAAGATAAAAACCTCGAGCGACAGTTGCAGAGGGAATCAAACTAGGATCGCATAAACATGAAAGAAAATGGGGAAAAATGGATATAGAAGTCAAGGCAACGGCACTTCACAAAGAAAACGTCAAGAAAATGCAACGTGTGTGCATAAAATAGTCTACGTGTAGAATGTAGACTATCGTTGTTTACGCATAGATGCACATCACAGATTTCAACACACGTGCGGTTGAGTACTTTGGACCTCGTTCGAATTCTGCAGATATGGCAGCCAGTTTTCGAAATGTCGGTCATGTGAAGTACAATCCCTTGTATATATTTATTAGTGGTGTTTGGAGTTGAATTGCTGAACCCGAAAATACCAGATCTAGATCTGATCAATTACCTCCGAGTAAGAAAATAAGATTGAAAATGACATCATGACTTGGTTCCCAGGCGTTTGACGTAAAAATGCAAAATTGTAGAGCAGAAAATTTCCCACCAAAAAATATATTTACTTGTTTGTGTAATTGCTACCATCCCAAAGTGATTGCACATTATTTCGATATTTGCGCAAAAAATTGTATGTGAACACTTTTGCAAATTACAATATACTAATGTAGTGATATTCTGAGTAGTTATGAGTTGTGAAATTATATCAGATGAATGTAGAAATGATTATTTTGACACTGTACTTGAAAGTTATCTGTGAGCAAAATAATCATTGAGAAGTTACACGTGCTTTCAAGTACCACCAGTTCGTATCACGAAGCTTGTAATTTTTAAATAATAAATACGATCACATGTTTCACTTCCTCCGTTTCTCTCTGTCTTCGCGATTATTTTTGCCTGGAGACACGGTGGTCGACTTGGAAGAGGAATTTTCAGTTTGGCGACTACCGATCTTTTACACTGTCTCTGGACTGTAGTACAATAGATAGCGTTCGACTTCTGAAGATGTGCCTAGCTCGGGTGGACGAATCCAAATGAGAAGAGGGGAGTAAGTAGAATCATGCGCGAAAATATGCTATAGGTTTGATTAGTATTTCTCTTGCATGCATTAAGTTGTGCATTACCGCTTACTTTTTTTATGGGTATGACTTGAATTTAATATGGTGCCCTTGATCATTCTTTTCTCAAGTTTCCTAAAGTCCACCTTTTGCACAGTTAAACTAATCGGGACTGAACCTGCAGTATAATGTAAGATCATAACCATATTGTCCCCATCGAGCAACAAACCAGGACATCTTGACTATAAGACGACTATGTCATCGAGGAGGCGTCGCTATGATCATGGGAATGTCAAAAGGCTTTGGCTTACTTTTCTTGCAGAATGGGGATTGGAGTGGTGTTCTAGACTTTTGACTCATGCTCTATTATTATTAAGGTTCAGCTCATGCTGAATTATTATTATTACATAATAATCTTGACCTTAATAACATTAATTTCATGCATATCTTTTCTAACAGTTTATTTCACCGGCATTTGCTTGGCAAGATCCCACAAATACCATGAGCATTACCCAATGAAAACTAGAGAAAATGCGCAAATACTTCATTTTGTGTAAAAATATCTCACATACCCCAAAACATATTAAAATCTGTAACGTGAATTTCGTGCATAACTTTCCTAAAAGTGGAAATTTCCGATACTCGTTTGGCTAGTTTAAAAGAGAAATATGCAATTACATAATTATTATCCACAAAATTGAAGAGAATGTACACTCTTGAACAGAGGCGTCTCCTGAACGCATGTGGTGTATGCTGCGCATGCGTTCAGGAGACGCCTCTGCTTTTCAAACTCTGAACTATCCTTTCCCCTCAACTCCCTTAGCGCTAAGGTTACTAAAACAAGTAATGGGTTAGAAATAAACAAGACATACCTCCAGAATGATATTTCTTTTAATAACGCATGGGCATGACTAAAGACGAAACAATGACAACCATGCAACATAGTAATTTTATATGTATATACATATATATATATATATTTATTTATTTATAATATTAATATCATGGAAATGTGGAAACATAGTAAACATTTGTTTCAAAAGGTACACTGTTCTTTGAAAGAAATGAAGAAAGATAAAAAGTGACATGTTATATTTACGTCCTTGACATGTACAATATAACATCAAGTTCTTTGGTATAAGTCAATTTTTTTTGTTTCTTGAACAACAACAAAGAAATTCGTTTGGCTTGTTTATGGGGTTGAAGAAAATTGTTAATGCATATGAAAAGGCAACGTTTGGAAGTGTTAATGCAGCTTGTTAATTATGTTTTCTTAGGTAAACAAAAAAAAATGTTATGAGAAAAACACGTACAGATGGCTGTACGAGATGCTTTATTATAAAATGCCATTCTTCTGCAAAGCTTTTTATACACTACACCAGTGTTTCGTAATGAAGTTGTCGCTTTCAGAAGTTCTTTTCGTGCAAACACATCAGGATTAACACTAAAGTATAGATGAAAAGGAGATTTCTCGTTTCTCTATTTCGCGCCGTGAAAGTTTCGGCACGTTCTCTTAGGAAGCGGTGGCAGAATAAGAAAAACGCATTACGTATCAATTTTATTTCGTGAGTGGTTCCAGATATCGATCCATTTTTCGCTTTATTTCATGCTGCTGGAACTATTCTAAATTATGTTAAGAAGTGGTGATGGAGATGCACACTTTTTCGCGTTATTTCGCACTGTTGAAACTTCGCTAAATCCTCTATAGAAAGTGGCGGCAGAAATGCACACTTTGTCGCGTTATTTCGCGCTGCGCAAACTTTTCTAAATCCAGTTAGAAAATGATGGCAAAATGGCATTTAAAAAAATAAAGTAAAAAAGTAAAAAAAAAAAAAAAAAAATAAAGTGCTCCCCTGTGCTTTGCTCCACGCCATGGAGGTGTAGAGGGGGTGTGGGGTTAGGGCCCCACACTTTCTTGATATTGGCCGAGCTGGGGTTGATGTGATCAGCACCACGCCCCTGGTCGCCTTTACCCCCCCCCCCAGAGTTTCCTCCAGGTACCCACTTTATACGACGCTGGTTGGGCGCCGGAGCCGCTTGAACAGGTTGAAAAAGTCCCGGTTCTCAGACGCCCTAAAGACCGAGCTACCGCGGCTTATCGCGTTATTTCCAGTCATGGAAAATTCGCTCAATCCACTCATAAAGTTGTGCCGCTTGTGACAATTCGTACGCCCCGTGTCCTTCATTTTCCAGTAGTGATTAACCCTACCCGTTCCCACCCCGACCTCCTGCGCGTAAAATTCTCAGAGAGCACCGATATTTGAGACGAAAATTGCTTTCTTAATCTACTCCCTTGTCTCTTCATCCATCTCCATCCCTCATTTTTTCTTCCCCTCTCTCCTCTTTTCCACGTCTGTCCGTGCGAAGAGCGTGTATCCTCATAAGTATTCCACAAGAATCTTTGGGGGTGAATTGCAAGGGGTAACAGCGAGGCAACTTAATCCACCTTACTCAAGAAAAATGGACAAAACGCAGGAGGAAGAAAGAAGAGACGAGAAAGACAGAGAGAGAGAATTTTCGTACAAAAACCGAAGAATGAATAAAATAAGTTTAAAAAAATATATGTAGAGGAAAAAGTACGGTTTCAAATATATCCTCAAAAATACATGTCATGAGTGCTTTTGTTTGTTTCATAAATCGGTATTGTTAAAATTATTTAACATTTGTTAGGTGTTCATAATTAATGAAATACGGTTTGGATTCATAAGAAAATGTTATATTGCTTTTAATGTAAGGAAGCGTTTTTTAAACATTAATATGTTATGTTGACTAGTATAAGAATTATAAGCGAAAAACTAATCTCGTGCATAAAATCCGACATGGCTGACTTTTTTTTTATGGTAGATTCTATCGGAGGGAAAAATCTTGGGTATTTTCAATATAAGCTCGGTGAACTTTGACCCTGTTATTTTAAAATATAATAATTTAGAGTACTTAACACTTCCAAGACGTATACTGTTTTGCAGGTCTTTTTTTTTTCAATTTATTTTTACAAATATTTGCGAAAGAAAAATTGACTGCACATTTATGTTGAAGCATAGATTCTCTTCCCTTCCTCACCCTGTGCAAAACGAATAGAATACACCACGAAAAGAATTCAAAAGTAAATATCCACTTCTGAAAGTGGTCAAGTTCTGGAAAGATGTGTTTGTAAAGTGCTCAAATGTGTTACTTTTTAATGAAAACAATGTTCAATTTGAAATAACTAACAGCAGCAACAATGTGTATTACTTCAGGTATTATACTGAAATTGGCTTTCATTATAATTTGTAGATTTGTATCATGCTTTTAGATAAAAGCTAATATAATTTTCAAATGGAATACAGTGCCATCTGTATTCTGACCCCATTATCAACAGTTCCAATCCGTTATAGGCACACGCATGATATTCTAAGAGAAATCAACAGCAGAAACATTTCGAATTCTTTAATAAGAATTAAAATGGGACTAATATTCCGTTTGCTTCAGTAAAATATGTTCGCAAGTGGGGCTTTTGACCTCGTAACTCCTTCTTTGGCGCGCCCTTGCAATTATTGATTAATGATAAGAATAAAACAATGAGAAATATACGTTTCTCTCCATTCAACACTCAAATCAAAGAATGGTAGTTTTTATAAAAGTTGTTTTCATATAATATTGCGCCAAAGCTTTGTCATAGTGTTCTGGTACAAGAAAATAGTATACGACAAGATTGGCTCACGTTCGAACACAATTTGAACACTTTAAGGGAAAAAAAAACTTTTTAAAAAGTGATTTACATTTTTTGTAAACCCTGTATAACAGAAACAACTTGAACGAATAAAATAATTTCTTGGTAAATATTGCACAAGTCTATAACAAATAGTGTCGATTTGCTTCTTTTTTTATTTACAATAAAACGTAATGTGTACTTTACTTATACCTGCTAACGTGGTATGTGTTAACATTTAATTATTTTAGCACTAGAGGAATGAATAAAAGTGAATGCACCTTTGACGAGAAATTATTCAATAGAACATTCTTGATATCTTTTTAAGAACAATGTCTTGTCCTTTTTCAGGTATTGCACTTTTCATTTACGTGGTATAGAGGACGCTTGGAGTCCATAGGAGGTAGTCTTCATTGTCTTTGCAAAGTTCTTGCCAACAGAGGTAATGAAGCTTAAACTTAGGCTACACACTTTCCTTATGACGAAATATGAGAAAGCGGTTTGCGTTCCTCAACGGCAACTTCAACGATTTCACACTGAGAAAAATTGAAATTCGACGATAAGAAGTATAACAGTAAATATAGCTTCCTGCGAGGAAGAAAGATACTTCCTTATGAACTCGTTCTGAAGTTTTCTTTGTTTGTTTTTAGAGATTTTGCATCAGAGTTGGCAACCTCAATTCCTGTTTCTGTTATTTTTCAAGTTGGCAACACTGTGCTTCTTGATCTACACTTCACTCAGTTTGCAAGGTTTTCTTCTTCAACTATCACTTGGGAAATGCATGAAGTACACTAGGCTGTGGATATGGCCACTTTGTGACACAATGTTCTATCCCAGAATGCACTCGAACTAATCGATCAAGGTCGTTTCTAGCCCTTAAAAGTCTATTGTAACCCTTGGCCCTTTAGAGGAGTTGTTGGTCAATGAACATAACAAAAAACAGTACTCTGTTTTAAAAAATGCGGCACTCGTTCTTTGTCGATGAATCAAGATACACAGAACCATTTCAACACCTGCGTTCAGCAACAATGAGATTCTCAAAACTGATTGACATTTTCTTCTGGAGGAACAACAACAGGTGTTGTATGTAGACTTTCGGAACTTCAAGAACCAAAGATATTTCATCCTTGAAAAGCAGCACGAAGAACAAAATTCTCACGAATATTTTTGTGTTTTTTTTTTCAAAAGGGTGTGTAAATCAAACTGAGGAACAAAATTTCCAACGAATATTCTTGCATCTCGTGCAGATGCTTGTGAAAATCAATCTGAGGGACAAAATTCTCACGAATATTCTCGTGGTTCTTGCAAAAGTTTGTGAAGAATCAATCTGAGGAACAAAAATTCCCACGAATATTCTTGTGGTTCTTGCAGAAGGATGTGATAAACCAATCTGAGGAACAAAAGTTTTCACGAATATTCTCGTGGATCTTGATGAAGGCTGTGAAAATCAAACTGAAGAACAAAAGTTTTCACGAATATTCTTGTGGATCTTGCAGAAGGATGTGAAAAACAAACTGAGGAACAAAGGTTCTCACAAATATTCTCGTGCTTCTCGCAGAAGTGGATGAAAATCTGAGGAAAAAAAATTCTCACTCGTGATTGTTCCGAAATGATGCCAAAACGTAAGCGTCTCCTGGATTCACTTGATGTTCTTCATGGTCTTAGGTGACCGGTCGGAGCTCCGTGTGTTGAGTCTCTTTGTGACGCCTGAGGTCCACTTTCCTCTGAAACGCCCTCCCACAGAGGTCGCAGGCGAAGGGCTTGAACCCAGTGTGTTTCCGGCTGTGGGTGATGAGATTTGACGATTGGCTGAACGCTTTGCCGCATACTGAACACTTATGAGGCTTCTCACCTGCAAAGAGAAGATAAAATATTTTAGTCTCAATGATAATATCACATTTATGTATCACACCTCAATCAATCTATTCATATTTCAGTTTGCAAAATCATCAATACCTCACTTATCCTTTTAAATTAGTAGTATATCTAAATCCCCTGTACTACACTAATGTCCAAAATTAAAGCAACAAACGGAAATTCTTTCCCGTGTGTCCATTTGATCACATAATACGATCAGGTGATAGTAATACTTATGATGTCATAGACAACTGGTTTAAGATAGAAAATAAACTAACCTTAATGTGCCAGGATTCAGGGGTGCCCATACCCCCCAAGGCCAATGGCGCATCCCCCCAAAATCATGTCATGCGTCCCCCCTAAATCATATTATTCCCGCCCTTAAACCATTTCGTAATTCCCACAAAATATTTAATTATGACAGTGTGTCTACCGAAAGTAACTTTTTCTTAGCTTTACTGAACATTGTAATTGATCTGCCCCTCCTCCCTAAACAGGGGTGCCATCACTCAAGCCCCCCCCCTAAAATGGTTCATCATAATCGAAAATATCGCATGGATCCCACTTTAAACTGTAGGTTCAGTCCCGATTAGCCTTAGAGTGCATAAAGTGGACTTAAAGACCCAAATCAATCAATCGAGAATATCGCTTGTCTTGTAATGTAGCTTTAGTATAAAAACTTCATATTCATCTCATTAAAGCGCCAAACGCACACCGTAGCAACAAATTATTGCGGGCGAAGCGAGCAAGAAAATTTTTACATCCATTTCTTTGCAGGCTTTGAAGAATATTAATTTAATGTGGTGTCAATACTTTCTTAAGATCCCGAGATATTTAGTCTTTCTCTTTTCCAGCTTTTCTTTGGCACATTCCGGGTCGAAAACGTGTGGATGCCATATCGCTAAATACAGTCTCCAAAATATAATGTTCGAACTCTCTCTCCACTACAGAAATCCCTTGACAATCTAAGATTTAACACTTTATCAAGAGCTTTCTATCTCCCCATTTAAATTTCATAATCAATCCTACCACCAAAATCTCCATGCCAATTTTAGACTTACTGTTAATATTGAAGAGTAGATATTGCCTCCTCCAAAAAATTAATTCTCAGTCCCACACCGGAATTTCCGCAACAGTCTAAGACAATAGTAATACACAAGAACTGGATACCCTCCTCAATTTAATGCTCAATCCCCCTCTAACTAAAGTACTCGCCATAATCTAAGAGTTGGATACTGTCCCCCCAAAGCTTAATTCAGAATCCCCCTCAGAACCCACGTGTCAATTAAGGCCTAATATATAGGAGTTCGATACCCCCCCCCCCTTTCGATAATGCCCTAAACACTTCCATTTTTTCATCTAATAGATTAAATATGATGCATTTAAGGTGTAAAATTTTTACATATATTTTGGAAAAGATATAAATATATTATTTGAAGGGAAAAAATCCCCCCCAAAAAATCTCGATGGCGCAACATGCGCCATAAAATCCCCCTGTGGGCACCCCTGCCAGGATTTATCAACAAGAAAATCACGATAGCAACAGGTTAAACTTGGCAAATTTATCAACAACAAAAAATTACACGAGGAAAGGATTTCTGTTTGTTGTTTTAATTTTGGACACTAGTATAGATTGTCAGGAGTGTGACAGAACAGGGGAAAGAGTTGTGTTGTGTTTACTTTTTGCATATTTAATCGAGACTTTGCCTACAGTTTAAAGTGGGATACGCACCACCTTTTGGTTCGTCACATTAGCGCAGCCATGCTGAAAAATCATTTTAATAGGGAAAATGGAGCGAATTCATTGCTATTGCCCTACATTTTGGAAAAATCCTAGGAAACAAACTCACTTCTCCCACGTTGTGAAAAGGCACCATGCCGACTAGACAACTGCTGATTTAAAACCACATGAAAATCATAATGCGAAAAACGATACCAAAACGAGATGAAAATGAAGGCTCATTTTTGGTTCTTCTATAGCTATGAACGAATTCAATCTTTGTTCCACCCTGTCGAGGTACGAAAGCGAAGTATAAACAATTTCCTACTGCTAGTTGTCACGTAATTTTGTTCACGACTGTACCTACTAATCTCGAACACCCCTTAGTACTCGGATGCAAAAATAACCGACACGTGACTCCGGAGAGAATGAATGACTAAAAAAAGACTCAATCATATAACAGGCCGAGTGATATTTTCCATCTCTCCCCCTTCCGACTCCCCTTTCCAGCACAATCCCACCCCTCACACCACAGTTCCTTAAACCATTGCGTTTGCTTTATGCGTGTGCATTTACGCAAAACCAGGAGCTATAAGAGGGTACACCGCACTGTTAGGCCGGTCTCTAGCGCGCTTAATCTGGGTAGTGTGTGTCTCGGGATTAACCTACCAGTCCATGCCGGTGTTCGGTTACAGCTCTGCAAAGAGCAAGATCTGGGGGGAGGAAGGGGGAGGGGATGGAGGGTCCCCTAACATTTGCTTTTTAAAGTAGACGCGTGCTGCAAGTGGAGCTCGTAGAACGCCCATCCTAATCCACTTAGTCTATTAAAGATTCATAATCCATAATCCACTTATACGGTGTAATGATTCATAAGTATTGTGGCCGGGACTGGCTGGAGTGGAAGATGGTTTGTAGGCCGCGTTGGTCCCTCTCGCAGTTGTCGAGACGGCTTATTTTTCCTGAGAATCGGGGGAGAGGCATAGATCGGTTCGCGACGTTTTTGATGGTGACACTGATGCTTTCGCGGCAGTCAGTTGCTTAAATTGAAACGGTTGGAGAGTGTGTGGGGGATTTGAGGTTGGAAGAAATAGTTCCGATTTTGTGTCATAACAATGTCTACACAGGGTGAGTCAAAAGTCAAGTTACATAGGGATTTACAGTATATCTTCAATGTGTGCACGTTGAACATCAATGCATTTGTACACGCGACGTTTCCAGTTCTCCAGAACCTTTTTCAGAACGCCCAGCATAATCATATCTGCACATTACACGATGCGTCCCTTCAGATGCTGGACGTTCTGGATCTTAACTGAGTAGACAAGCGCCTTTAAATGAACCCAAAGGAAAGAAATCCATTGGTTACAAGTCTGGAGACCGCGGTGGCCACTCAAGAAAATCACCTCCACCCTTTCGTCTTTTGTCAGCATCTTCCTTTACTCACAGTCAGAAACTTCCTATGTAACCTGACTTTTGACTCACCATGTATTCATACATTTTTGCCTTCTTATTTGTACGGTATTAACAACCCAGCAGACTTCTGGAACAGTGTCTTCGTTACTACAAGCGGTTGTGCACAGACACAGTAAACATTATATTGTGCGTGTGTTCCTGAGGTCCGTAGTTTGCTATGAGCTAAATGTCACTGAACTTTACGCAACTCATTAAGTACTCTCAAACATGTATTTTAAGCAATATTTAGCATGTAGAAATGATTGTAGTGGGTAGTATTGGGTCCAATAGTATGGGTTTCCATTGTCCTTGTCCTCTCCCAATTATTTAATAAAAAGGTTCACATATAAAAATTCACTTAGACAATAATGAATTTTGATTGTCAGTAACCATTAACAGACTAACCAAGACACAAACTGTCAACGATTCTTGGATACATATATAACTACGATATAACATATTAATATTTCTGAATTAATCATTAACTTTATTGTGTTTTCTGGGAAAAATAATTAAATCAATATTTAGCGCCTTCTTCTAACAAGAAATATGAGCTCAACATCTTTACGTCAATAATACGTAGACCAGTCGATAATTACCTCTTGTCAAAATTTTCTTTAGGTTTGCCGTACTGCTTTATATAGTGTGTTCATAGCGCATATTTAACCCTCATCGCCCATTTTATTTTATTGTTGTTGCAGGGTAAACATGGTACGCCACTCTCCCTTTGCACCAAAGAACAGCGAGGATTGATCCGTTTTTATGTCTGAAGGTGTAACAGGGGCCTTATATCCATCGAGGGATCATCTCAACGAGCTTCACCCACCACTTACGTGTAAATCGCAAAAGTAAATCAGGGTTCCTATACCGCCACAGCCCTATTTGACAGCCGAGAAGAGCTGCTACTTTGCGTTAACAGTCAGGGTAACTTTATTCTTTAGGCTCGCAAGATAGTGTGCGACCAGCGAAACAAACGTTGGTGACAGCTTTACTACATTATTCATACTGGAAGGTTGAGTTAAGTTTTACAGTTCTATCAGACCTGTTATTGTAGATAGAATAACGATTCCGAACATGTATTTATTTTAGTTGTGAAGATGTTTTTAGGTTATTGTTGTTGTTGACGTCGTTCTTTAAACCGACAAACGTCAACAATTGAGTTCCCTATACCGTTTCGCCAGATGAAGATGCCCTAGATGCTGAATGGTTTTTTTTTTTTTTTTTTTTTTGCAAAGGACTGTATTCTGAAGATGCCAGTGGTGAATGTGCATCATATGCTTATCTTTGAGCTCATATTCAATGTGTAGGTGCAGAACATGATCTTTAGGTATGTGATTTCTGAAATGACTTTTTTGTATTACCATTGAGGCAAATAGTCCAAAGAGATTACATTTTCTTTCATGTTGATTAAAGGAATTGCTTTATTCTCTAACAGAATACATTAAAATATTATGACATATTTATTTGTGTCGCTTTGTAATTTAATTCCTTATTTAAACAAGTATCCCGGTTCAGGAACCAGTTTCCTCAGATCTTTCGTGAAAAAGCTATTTTGTGAAACAAAATATTGCTGTAATAGGCATTGTTACACAGTTTATACTTGCGCATGGAATTGATATATACATACATTGATGTACTCCACTTCGGAAAATTTCTTCTGTACTCCGAGTTAAGGGTAAAAAAAAAATGGTTGTTTTCGTGACTTTTCTCTACTAACCATAACGTACAAAAGTAATTTCAAGACACTATTATTATGGATTCAAAAAGGATTCGATATAAATTTGTCTATCTTTCCACCAACAAAAGTCATATGAAGTTGGAACCACTGATATCAGGCACCAGAGCCTCGTTCGCCTGCAAGTTTCCAAGGTGTGCATGTGTTGAACCCTGGTTTTCAATCTCCGGAAAGAACCAAGAGTCTGGCTTTTCCATCCACGATGATTCCATTTAGAGTCTCTCAGATTTTTTCTCCTCCCTCGGACACCCCCATCTTGTCCTTTCAGGCATCTCCCAGGTTGCCCAAGAGCCATCACCATCAGAGCTTGTTGAGAAGAGGAGGGGAGGGAGGAGAGTGGATGAAGAGAGGGCTTGGCGGAGCACCCAAGTGGTCAACGGAATAAGCTCTGGTTTGAGAGAGAGAGAGGGAGGAAAAAATAACAGGAGCGAGTGGCCAAACTGTCAAATCAGCCATAAATTTTATTTGTCCGGGGGGAAACCTTTCCCGCTTCTGCTTATGGCAGATACGGTCCGAGATTACAGCGGACGTGGTCCAGAATGCCAAGGGATGCTGGGAGATTCAATCTCGGACCTGCTGGTCTCAGCTCAGATTGAACCTTTATGGGGACTCTTCAGGGAGGTACACACTCCTCCATCTCTCTCTCTCTCTCTCTCGCACACACACTTTGGATTCCGATCGCACAAAAATTCCACCACCCCCTTGCGAATACAGCCAGAACTATCTTTTCATCCTTCTCTCTCATCTCTCTTTCTCTCTCTCTGTGTGTGCTTCGTATCTTTCATTTCGTTTGGTCCAGACGCTCGTGAATTATTTCTTTCCATCGACTGCAGGGAATCAGTCGATTGGTGTTTTTCTTTCAGTGTTTGCTACCTGCTATACACTTTGCAGAAAACTACAATGTTGCTTTTGTGTAGAAATGGTACCGATAACAAGAGGATATTTTAAAAATTGAGACTACACCAGACCCATGGAGACGAGACCGAGAAGAAAACAGATTTCTGTAAAATCGATTCGACAATCGTCTTGTTCGAAACTTTGGTATGATGATGAAAAGTTTACCTATAATGAATGTGCTTTATTATGGGACATATTCAGTGCATATCGACCTGATTATGTATAGATGAGTCATATATTTTGCTTATTGTAATGTCGAAGTTAATTAGTAGCAGCTCTGTGAACTTGTGCCACGTGGTTGCATACATTCAGAATACAATTCAGTTTCTAGAGAGTTCGCAGTGTCGAAGCAAAACGTCGAACAGAAAAAATTTTTATTGAGATAAATTGTTTCTCTTGTGGGATTCTATGGTCTGTGAAAGTTTGCGCGGTGACACCGTTGTACTGTATAGAATATGTCAAGACTCGAGACGAAAGCGGTGTGTATGGGGTGACCTGATAAGACAGCCAAAAGTCAACTACACTCCCACGTAGTATACCACAGTAACTGCAGTCTTGCAGGCTAACGAGGCTCTTGAATCTGGACCAAGGTCACTTTTAACTGGGTAAGGAGATTTTTAGTCCTATGAGACATGTGTTGACTTTAGTTATGGTAAGAGGCTGGTCATGGGCCTCCGCAGGATTTTTCCAGGGAAGGGCAAGCAAGGTAGTTTTTCCAGGGGGGCAAACAAGGAATATTTCCCAAAATTTGCGCTCTCCAAAAACATTGCTTCAATATAAATTTTTAATGTTCGTGCAATAATTAACGCATATTATTGTGGCTGAAATAAAATTATGGGTGTGACATATATAATTTTTGGTTGACTTTCATTTTCCGGGGGGGTGGCCCCCTTGCCCCCCTTGCAGACGTCCATGGGGTAACGAGTAACATGAAGTAACGAGAACAGTTTATCTCAGTCGTCTTGTGCAAGGATTCAATTAAAACGAAACGACGAAACGAGAAACTTGGCAATGATGTAGATTGGGATGGGAGGTGTTATATAGGCCACCTTTGTCTATTTGGAGACAGAACTACCACAAGGTATCATCACGACCTGCCCGTGATTCGATCCCAAGGCCCTCTCCTGGCATACGACGTGAACTTCAGCACTGAAGCGTGCAACCCACCTCGGGCACATATGGCATCAGAGAGTGTGTGTGAACAGGAGTAAGTGGGGAAACTCTGCTTTCGCTTTCCCAGGCCCACACACGCACACACGGCATTACCCGGCACCAGTGTGCTGCCCATTTGTTAGCTGATAATTCCATTAGGTTCCGCCCCCACCGCAATCTCATCTGGCCCTCCCCTCCCTCCTCCAACCCTCCCCTCCCAGCATCCCCCTCCAATGAGAGCGACGAGGCAGAGAGCAGGGAAATCGACACCTCAGAATGGCTTCGACAGAGGACGCCATAGGATCTCTGAATCGTCCGTGTTTTGTCCGTGTCAGCAAGCACAGGAACGCTCTCGTACAGCTCACGGCAAAAGTGATCGCTTATCGACAACCAGCTTTGCACTGCGGGACGCCAGATTGCATACTAGGCAAGGATATAGCTTGGATTTTAACCATCTCCTTAAAATTTCCCCTTCGCGTGCTCAGAAGTCCTGAATTTCATTTTCATTTAACGCTAGAAATGGGTTAATAGAAAATACTCATTTCCGCTCCTTTAAATAACGTGACATACCAACGCCTTCTCAAAACAAGGCCTATGCAGAGATTCTTTGTTTGAATGCAACGTCATCACTGGTAGGTCATGTATCACATAACGATATCAGCACCACAGTCACGGAATACTGAGATAGTTTGAACATATTATTCCTAGTTTTTGTGTGTGGATAAAATGAAATAATTGCAATATTGTGATATCGTGCAACTGTGATACTAATATCATGTTGCGATCCATGACCTATCGATGATGACGTTGCATGCTGAGGTAGAATCTGCACAGGCTTTGTTATGAGAAGGCATTGGCCATAACGGGCACATTTTAGATTCAGCAGTGAATTTGAGCAAACTCGATCAAGGCGTTTTAGGATGTAGGAAGTCAAACGTACCGTACCAAAACCTTCGAAACTAATACTTGTCAACACTGACTACAACGAACATGTAGTAATTGTGTAACGGGTCCTGTATTTGACACGTGTTCGAATCACGTGTCGCAGCATTTATCTAGGAGTAGGGACATGCGAGGTTATGAAACCGTAGCACGCAAATCAACATATCTGTTCATAGCAACTACGTAGCGTCCATAGCAACAGCATAGAGCTTGTAGATCATCCAATCAAAAAAGCACACACACACAATCTCCTAATATTGGTCTCCTTTCCATAATCACTTTAGTATCCATCACGTGACAAACAATGGGAAACCAAAATATCCATTTTTCTGAATCAATGTTTCCGTAATTGCGTTTCATCAATTAACCCTATCGCTGATTTTTTTGCCCCTCTTTCCTCCAGAGCGCCCCCTCTTCCCCCCACAAAGCAGGGGATGAAATCGGATTTTTCAATTCTGGATCAGAGAGGTGCAACGCGCCAGGACAATAATTATGTCGCCGGGGACAGACACTCGAACGTTATTGGTCGGAAACCAGTTTATGACGTCAAAATGAATGAAGGGCCAATGGGAATTGTTTCTCTTTTTTTTCTTCTTTTCTGAAAAAAAATCTTCAATCGGACCGGGCGGTTTTAATAACTCCGACAGCTTCGGTTTTGAACCACTGTCACTTCACTATGCGTCCAAATTTTTCCCTGGTGACAGGAATCAATTCGAGCTATTTTGGGAGAACAAATTAGTGTTGTTTTGTTTATTAGTGATTTGTTGAGTTTATAAGGGCGGTTTTGCTTTTTTGGAGAATCAATCAGAAATGTTAGTTTTACTATAGGATTCTGTAACTGCAATACAGGTTCGTATGTATAATGAAAATGTCTGTTGAGTGAATGACTCAGATGACAACGTGTTTGTTTCGATGTTATTGGATTATAATTATTATTCGTTGTGGGAGAGACGTCAAATACGCAAAGATTGTTGAGTCGATTGCAGACTTTTCTACTTGGACGTGCCACCCTACTGCAAAGGGTCTTTGCCCCCCCCTCCCCCAACATACGCATGTTGCACCAAGGATGGAAAAAAATGTTGGAATATGTCATTGGTTGGAAAAAACATCAGCGCTACACAAACACGAACGTCAAAATACCGAGTCACGATTATCAATTTGTTACTCCCATGCATATTTAATATCGTTGATACTTCACAGCGAGTCTTCTTTCGTATATAATCCATCTTGTTCTTCCTTACGTCACTCCTCATAATTCTCCGTCCATAACCATCGAGGTGTGTTGTCTTTTCGCGTTTCTTTACTACGATTTATCACCTCCGCCGCCCTAAAATAAGCTGTTGGTTTGTGCAGCAACACAAAAATCGACATTTTGAGTGGAAAAGCGCTCTTTACCGTGCCACGGGGTATTCGAAATTCTGGTCGGAATATTTTTCGAGGTTCGAAAAGATGACGTCACCATCGGCAAAGAAGGGAAAGGAACTGGGAATTATTACTGAAACTTAAAATCAATTTGTGGGCGGATGAATATGAAATTATCATGTCTGTATTGTCTGCTCTATGGAGCAGAAGCATTGTCTTTCGTAGGATTGTTGACAGTGGTTACTGCAACGAAACCAGGTGTTCCAGGTTCGAATCTTGAAAGGAGTGGAGATTGTCTCTCACACATACTCGATATCGACTATAGCACTGGCGTACGCAGGATTTCTCTTCGGGGGGCTGGAATTCGAAAGGTGGATACTACAGAGCATTCCCTGACATTCGCTAAGCGACTCGGCGGCAAGCGGCCCGGCGTCAGAGCTTGTATTTCCCGGTGAACGGGGTCCGCGACAGTCGCTAGAGTCGGCTATAAAATTACAGTTTTCATATTGTGTACTAACTTTGACTACAGAAGGTGTTGAAAATGATGTCCCTCTGCTGCAACACATTCCTGGCATCTCCGAAGGAAATTGGCATTTATTCGTGCAAGTTCGCCTACTGTAATTCTCCCGATTTCTCGTACAATACTCTCTTTTAACTCACGGATGGTTAGTTTTTTTTTTGTTTGTTTTTTATTTAAGAATTTTAGCGACTCTAAATGCTGTGGTTTTTGAAACACCCGTTTCTTGTGAGAGGCTTCGGATAGATTTCCGAGGAGACTGTTCTAACCTTTGTCCTATCTCATCGAGTTTTACCTCAGTAAGTACACGTGGGTTTCTCTTTCCACTTTTATTCAGAACTGACCCTGTTACTCTAAACTTTTTTACGAGGTATAACATAGTGGTCCTATGTGGAACGGGAACACCAGGAAATTTCGTTGCAAAACGTCGTCGCACTTCTCCACAATTCCTCTTTCCGAAGTAACACTCGACAAGATAAATCCTTTGTTGTAATGTAAACTTTTGTGGTGCCATATTAAGCCACAATCTTCAACACACGGACACGACACAACGCAACTTCCGAGGGAAGATTATAATGGCGACAGTCTGCAACGTCAACAGAAAGGGAAAGAGAGCGAAGGCAGGAAGAGCGAAAAAAAAACAGACTGTAGCGTGCTACTGCCGCGGACCCCGTTCACCGGGAAAGACAAACGCTGACGCCGGGCCGCTTGCCGCCGAGTCTCGTAGCGAATGTCAGGGAATGCTCTGTAGTACATACCGGGTGGGCAGAATTAAAGTTACTGAACTCGGAGTCCTCTGTAGCCTGTTTGAGGGATCGTAGAACTCTGAAATTTGGTGAGTCTACTATGCAGACCATGGGGAAGAGGATGGCAATAAAAAAATAGTTCAATTTACGCCACAACAGCTACGGAAGAAAGCTTATCCACATGTAACAAGTTATCGCTTTGGTTGAATCCAGACCGGAAAAAAAATGGCAACATATGATCCGGGCATGACAAGATGAGCCATATCGACCACACCACCCCCCCTTCCCCCACCCACCACTCCAATCCGTCCGCATCATGATTCCGATCAGATGTGGGCAAGGTGGGAGGGGGGGTTCGTTACCCACTTCCCGTGGGACAGTTAATTGAACTCCGACCCGACAAAAATCCTTGCGCCAATTATCAGAATTGGTTCCCGGCTGCTCGAAGGGGGTCCTTGGGGAATCCATAACCCCCATCCCTCCTCTCCCCACTGTTCCCTGTAACCTTTTTTTTTGTGGATTTTAATCTGAGGGGAGGAGTTTCACAGATGGAAAAATCTGAACGACAATGTTGAAAAAGTATGACAAAGTGGAATGAAAAATCTATTTCCGTTTCTATTTCGGCTAAATCTAATTCTTAGGTTAATCGCAGCGATGAGGATGAATTGATAAAATTGGGCAAACACAATGACTTACCTAGGAATCAAATTTGTAACCCCTAGCGTAATAGCCAGGCCAGCTGGAAATTGTCTTAATAATCTATAGAAGAAAAACAGGTGGTCGCATTTTTCTCGCTCAGAGGACGAGGTTAAACAGGTGACTGCTATGGAGGAAGACCCCACGTGGGCAGTGGCGCGCCCAATGGAAAGTTGGTGGGTGTTTTAACCCCCCTTACACAGTATTTCCAAAAAAAGAACGTCAAAGACAGGAAAAGATAGCAAAATGAGGGCTGAGCAGTAAAAGAAAGTACACGTAACCACTTTCTTCAAAAGTCCTGGGCATGCCACTGCACGTTACATTGTTATTGCCAGAATTTCGAAATTCTAAGAAATTACATGCAACGCGTCTTCAGCCTCTTAGAACAGTGTTTCTCAATCGCCAGGTTCTAGCATTAATTATACCGGTCCGCCAGAGGTTAAATGTTGGCCAGAGAAACCACAAGGTTTCATCAGACCCAGTCATCGACTTAACATTGTACTTGTCAATACGTTTAGACGTAATAGAACTATTACCCTGCCATATTTTATTTATTAAGATTGATTGATTTGCTTTATTTTACTTCGCTTCTTGTGCCACTTTTGGCTAATTTGCGAAGATGGAGATGAGTGATGATATGATGAAATTGATGAATGGACACTCACAAACATCCATGCCCAGGCCGGGATTCGTACCCGGGACGCCTGGCGTCGTAGCGCGATGTCCTAACCACTCCGCCGCTAGGCCCGGCTTATTTATTAAGAGTACGTATTGTTAAAAGTTGTGGCGCAACAGCCTTCGAAGGCCAGAGTGTACCTACCGACTGCCGGCCTCACTCACTCGTCATAAAAACTGGCACATCATTCAACGAGTTACGTAGTGACCCAGGAACACACATGTCCAAGGCGAGATTCAGCCACTGAACTTCTTTTATTACTGGTTTGTTCGTTGAAAACTATTTTCGGTTCATACATCGAAAAAAGTAATAATTAAATCTTGTATGTACACAACCACGCACAAAATATTAAGGCATGTCACTACGCACTAGAAGTCATGCTATGTTGAATAATTTTGGTGTCTTCCAGGCGTGTACCCTGTGTATGTCATGTTATGTTGAATAACCTTGAATTTCTCTATGCGTGTACTCTGTATGGTTGTGTCCTAATTGCGAACAATGCCTAAATCGTCCTAATTGCGAACACATAAAAGTGAGAAATAATTTAATGTCCTAATTGCGAACACATGAAACTGAAAAACCTGTTTTAAGAAACGTATAGTGACGCAGGGTGACAGCTGGTTTGACTAACAACAGTAGCCAACGTGATTGACTTATCATGGTTTTCTGCTTGTAAATCCCTCCAAGGTCAATTCACCCTTTCAGTCTCTCAGTCTTTCAGTCTCTTGACGTCGTGTCTTAATGGCTCGAAAACGATTGGTGCCTTAAGTGATGTGAAACTGCTTCAACAGGAAGCACCGGAGAAATAATGTAGTGGAGTTGTTGGAACCGTAAAATCAACAGTGAGTTAGGTAGTCCACACACATCCTTATACTGTATAAAGCTTAAAGGCTGAAGCAGAAAAGTCTAATGGCATGATTCTTAGGATGGAAATGAGCCTGGAAGATGTAAAACGGAAGAAAAGAATGTGTTTATGTTTTTGGGCGAGGGGCACTAACAAGTGTAAGGAGACTGGTGTTATTCCCTTTTTTTAAAAAAACAGTGCGATATATTTCGAAATTTGGATTATAAATTTAAGTAAAGTTAATAATTGTATTATTAAATGACGAAGCTCGATTCAGTTAAGTGTGCAGTACGTATTCCTATAAACAATAGACCACACTTTTATTCATATCAATCTCCTCTAAATAGAGAATCATATCAAGCCAGGATTCTGAATCTCAGTCATCGGCCGTTGCTCTATCAGGCATTCAAAGAATCCAATGTCAGGTTAAGGTGCTGAGCAACTGGCATTTGCAGGACAATGACAAGGGTTACAGGGAAGAGAACAAAACTGAGAGCAGCGAGCGGTGTGGGGGTCTTTTGCCTGGAGTCGTCGTGGAAGTAGGAACTGAGGAGATTGAGTGGTCGATCACGATTCAATTCGATCAGCCATCAGCGAAACTTTATCATCAGAGACAGACAGGTATAGTCCTTTCCAACCATGTTGATCTAGACTTAAAGGTATAAATCCAAATGCTTGTGTTTTGCAATTTCTGAATGTGTAGTTAGTACCTCTCGCCCATTACCATTAAGTTATCTGCCTGGGGCGAGTGCTCAAACGAAGAGGATGAATGATAATTGAGTGCATCACCCACCTGAATGGTTAAAGGTTCTTGGTTCGATCCCACGAACCTCAGAGTTCGTTACGTATTAATAAATTATATTTTGGCGACTACTTTAATCATGTGAATTTTCTATGATCCAACAAAACCCTGTCCAGTCTCAAGTCTGGAACTAAGTTCCTTTTAAAATAGTCGTTAAATAGACTCGGGAAGTGTGAGAGAAAGTTGTAGGTCTCAAGAGAGAATGTGTTCGCGATTAGGACATTGTCCTTCGAGTATATTCCTGTTCAGGCAGCAAGTGTTCGCAATTAGGACTGTTCGCAATTAGGACGACACCCTCTGTATACGTCATGTTATATTGAACTGAATAATCTTCATGTTCCCTACTTGTTTTAAGTTCACGTTTTATGCACTAATAGACTAATTGGGACTGGACCTACAATTTAAAGCGCAATCTGAACGACTATGTGCCTCCACTGGTATTCGAATCCGGTGATCCCTTGATTGCAAGACAACAACGTTACCACTACGCCATCGGGGAGGCACTTGTTGTTCTCTACACGTGTACCATGTGTATGCCATGCTATGCTGAATAAAAGTGAAGTGGATTACAAAGTCAGAATTTTTGATTTGATCTCTCAATGTCAATATCTAAGAATTAGAGTCTGGTTTTCCTTGTTTAAGATTGTCAAAATAAATCATTTTCAGAGACAGAATATGGAGATGAAGGGAAAGGGGGGAAAGAGAATTGGATAAAGTTGAATCCAGGGCATAAAAGACGCTCAAAAGACGGGGAAAGTCAAAGAAGAGGCACCTAGCCTCGCTGCATCAGTCGGCGGTTTGTTATGAGAGAGAACTCCAATCGGGATCAAGTGTTTAAGTACCGCTCGATCGATAGCTTCCGCACAGACACACAGAGGCGAAAAAGGGCGAAGTTAGGTTTTGACACAAGTTGGGAGGGTAAAAGGCGGACCTCAACCAGATTCCGAGGGTGGGTTGGGGGGGAATGATTGCTTCGACGCTAACCTGAGATTTTCAAGTATGTGGATGCAGACTCCTCTCTTTTCCCGCGGAGGTTTCGGTGAGGCCCGGCCCCCGATATTGGACTAGACGACATAAGAGCCTTCAAATTTCATCAGGAAGGCAAAGAAAAATATTTTGCCAGAGGGCAATCTAAATTTTGGCATCTCGTTTTATCTCCCCCCTTCCATTTTCCTTCTTCCTCGCGTGTGTGTCTTCTTCCGTGCACACACACACACACACACACGCACACACATGAAGGCATGGATCGGCTCCGTGATGATGCGAGTGGGATGGGATCGAAACGTCGAAATAGTGGGAGCAGTGTTGCCAACCGAAAATGGATTACTTTACTTTTCACATGATCAGTGTTGCCAATCAGAATATGCATAAAGTGAAAGTTTGCTGAACTAAGATCTCTTTAACTTTCTTTCTCTCTCTCTCTCTCTCTCTCTCTCTCTCTCTCTCTCTCTCCTTTTATATATCTCCTACTATTTTTTGTTTTCTTCATAGATTCTGTACAAAGTACCTAGTGATTGAAGTGTATGTGAGCTAAACATGTGAATAGTAGAGCTGAACTGTTTCGGAAACTCCTTGCTTGCATTTGTTTCCGAATTGTAATTATCTTACTTTCCAAATTGTATAGACATTTTCTTGCTCCTTCTTCCAAACAATCACCTGTTTGCTACCTTTGGACAGGGGGGTCCTTTTTGCTTTTACCCCCTTCGAATCCTGGATTGCCTTCAGAACATTGTTGTCTCATCTTTCTATCTCCCAGTCCCCTCCATCTACTTTATTTCTCCTTAGTTCAAAACTCTCTGTCTTAGGTACGTTTATCATATCTCTCACTCTACGTATTTTGGTGTATCTACACATCTTCTCTCCGGTTTACGAAACATCTCCTCACTGTACTTAACTCTGCCTCAACTTTCTCCCTCTCCCCATCTCTGTCACTATCCTCCACTTCTCTCATTTCCCATCCCTCTCACTTTCTCACCTCCCTCTTCTTATCTGCCCTCAACTCTTCTTCTCTTAGCTCTATTTCCTCTACGTATCCCTGCCATCTATACATTGCCTCTAACCAACCCTGTCTTTACTACATTACTCTCTACCCATCCTTTTCTTCACTTCTTTGCTCTCTAGTCGTCCCTTTCTTCACTGCCTAGCTCTCTACCCATCCCTTCTTTCACTGCCTTGCTCTCTATCCATCCTTTTCTTCACTGCCTAGCTCTCTAACCATGCCTTCTTTCACTGACTTGCTCTCTATCCATCCTTTTCTTCACTGCCTAAGCCAAGCGTCAGGTCAACCTTGCAGCAGGTTTTAGCATATGTAGATCCAAACGTGCGCGCAAGAATATAGTTCCACTGAGACGGGTTCTATTCCGACACAACTGCATACTTGCAAGAAAACAGTTATTTAATTTGTAATATACAGACAAAATAATACATTGATTAGCAGGTATGGACTTAATTGGTTGCAATCACTGTGCAGACGAACTTAGAACCGCAGATTCGCCAACTCGAATCTGTATTGCGTTGAAGAGACATTGAAACTTTAGAGCGAGTCGAGCGAGACTGAATGCGTTGCAGAGCGCGTGAAATCGCTGATACCAGTGTTGCACATCCCCCTATTTTAACCCTATGTTTATTGTAGAGCGGCGAGAATGGCTGAATCTCCTGTTCAGCGCGCGGTTTTACCCGAATGTTATTTTGGGCTTCATCCGAAAGGAAATGTTCTTCAAAGTCAAGCAAGTTGTTTTAAATGCATAATCCTCCTTGCGGCAACAAGATCAAAGTAAAACAGGGCGTGAGGTGATTTGCCGTCAATGTGCACACGAATTGTATCACGGGTGTTGAATGATTTGCGGTTTGAGTTTAGCAAGAGGAAACGATTGTTTGTTGTTTGACGACAAAAGAATCTCCGCGGTATTAAAATATATCGCAGTGAGAAGAAACATGTTTATTATTTGGACGAGACGTCCTTCAACTCGGTGAGTGGGGGAAGGGGGAATAAACCATGGAAGGATACCACCATGCAAAACCACCGCCAGGGCTGAAGAAACCGACGATGAGGGGAAGGGGGAGGCTTATTGTTTCACCCACTGGCGGCAATGAAAGCTTTGTTGAAGGCGCATATTTACTGTTCCGCGCAAAGAAAGGGAAGGGTGATTATCAGCAACAAATAGACAGACCAAGATTTGAATCCTGGTTTAGTGAAGTGATTCATAAATTGAAACCAGAGTAATAGCGACAGACAATGCACCTGATTGTATATATCACCAATAACAAATCATGCTTTTTTGGTGGTACAACTTGAAGTGCGCGTGTCTTACAGTAACGGATGTATTGCGAACGAAGCAACCAGATTTATCATAAATCTATTTCTTTCTAAACCAAAAACAATAATTTGTCATTAAATTCAAGAGGGGCCTATCGTTGTTTACTTTTATCTTTGTTTATTTTTATTTTTGCGTGCTCGAAATATACACACATGCTCTCATGTTTAGAAGTTGTTTCGCTCTTATATTAATGACACATTTATTAAATAATATATGCGCAGAAAGTACTTTTAAAATGTTATGTTTCAGGAGACAAAGAGAAGCAAAAATACAATCCACTTGACATGCATGCGGGTTTTGATGTGTTGTGCGGTTGGCAATACTGTAGATTTTCTCAGTGTCTCCGATGTAAGCAGCTCGGCGGTTGAGGAAAGACTGGCACGGAAGATTCTGAGCTCAGTTCTCGCGCGGATTGATACATAAAACCTGCTGCAAGGTTAACCTGACGCTTGGCTTAGCTCTCTACCCATCCCTTCTTTCACTGCCTTGCTCTCTATCCATCCTCTTCTTCACTGCCTAGCTTTCTAACCATTCCTTCTTTCACTGACTTGCTCTCTATCCATCCTTTTCTTCACTGCGTTGCTCTCTACTCATCCCTTCTTCCACTACGTTGCTCTCTCTCTCTATCCTTTTCTTCACTGCCTTGCTCTCTACACATCCGTTTGTTCACTGCCTTGCTCTCTACCCATCCTTTCTTTCACTGCCTTGCTCTCTGCTCATCTCATCTTTCACTGCCTTGTTCTCTATCCATCCTTTTCTTCACAGCCTTGCTCTCTGCTCATCCCTTCCTTCACTGCCTTACTCTCTACCAATCCTTTCCTTCACTGACTTGCTCTCTACTCATCCCTTCCTTCACTGCCTTGCCCTCTAGCCATCTCTTTCTTCACTGTCTTGCTCTCTACCTATCCCTTCCTTCACTGGCTTGCTCAACCTATGTATGACTTCCGTTCTTTTATCTATCTGTCTTTCTCTTGAACTTTCCCAGTACAACAAATCACCAAGTTTCACATGCCCTAAATCTGGCAACTTCATCAACAAGTTGGAAACACTAACCAGAGAAGATGGCTGATTCTAAAGGAACACTAGCACCAGGAGCCAGACAAACCAGGCCCTTCTCCCTTTTTTCAGGGCTCTAGCAACACTCTTTCCGCCGGAAACCCTTCCCGGAATTAGATTTCGCCGTCGGACTCTTCTTCTTCCCTTGCAGAAAGCTGATGGCGGCTGTAGAAGGAGAGGAAGAGAAAGGGGGTCCGGGGGAGGGAGAGAGTGGAAGTTCTGCCGAGCGCCAATTGGAAATCTCGTATCCGATTCCACCAGGGGTGATCTGATTGCATGTGTCGATGGCAGAAGCCGAGAATCCTCCAAGACCAGACCTCGATGCTCCTTTTTTCTTCTCTTTTGAGGCTTCGATGGGATTGGAAAGAGAAACGATAGGTGGAGTAGTGGGGGGGGGGGGGAGTGAGGGAAAGTGAGATGGAAGGATGGTGCAAGAAAGCAAGGTTCGAAAAGAAACAATGAAAATATAACAAGGGAATCGTGTCGATATTCTAGCAGACCTTGACAACAGATCTCTGGGATTTTGGGCGATGTAGAACGGTGTATGGTGATCTGGTGTGTTCTCTCAATCTCTTGAATCAATACATTCGCCCCTTTCTGGAACACACCATGCTCTCGGAAAGTATCGCAGGCGGTAATGCAATACAGATGTTCGTATTATCATGAAGCACACCAACTATAGAGTTACGTGTGAGATGATCGGAAAGTAAGATAACATTAAAGGATTGTGGCGTGTTCATATTTCCTCACTAGATGGTGCTGCTAAATGTAGTCATTATTTTTTAATCTTATCGATATACCACGCGCCACTACAAACTACAGAGAACTTGCGTGAATGCTACTTCTTTTATCTCTAACAGAGTTTTCCGAATTAGGATGCTGAACCACTTTTCGTACTTAAGTTATATTTTATTTACCTTAGCTTGCATATATGTGCATACCTGATACATATTTATATTTATACTGAAATCAAAAGGCACATTGTTACCCTATTAGTTGTCATATTTTGAATTTGAATTTTAAAAAATTGGGTGCGTCAGCATTGAGGCTATTTTGCACCCGTCACACTATACGAAGTCCAGCCCCTTATCATAACAAAAATAAAAGCTGTCTGAAAACTAAAATTCCTTACCTTGTTAAAAGCTGAGACTAAAAAGGGCGCTCAGCACAAATAAGGACAAAACACAGGACGACACAGAATTATACTGGCCATGGGGCCAGTCGCCAAAGCCTCGTTAGTCTTCAGTCCAGGGTGTATGTACTACGTGGAAGTGAGGTTGACTATTAGGTGCACTATGTGGAAGGAGCACCCCTTACACCCCAGTTGTCATATATTGTCATACATGGAAAGTACGTAGCAATTTTTCAATATAAGCACCGCTTATATTAGCTTTCATTACTAATTATATTCAGACTCTTTTTCCTATTCTCGGGAAAAGAATTTTGGCAAGTCGTAATAAATTTATTCCATTCTTGGTCATTTAATGCTCATTTTTTATTTCTTTGGACTGATTGCGACAACAGGGATCGATGAAAGGACAGCTGGTACATGGGCGTCCCATGCGCAGGGATTTCTATTCTGTTGTTATTTTTTTATCCTCTTTGTAGCTCTCATTCTTCTTTTCTTTGTTCATGCTTAATTTCTCTTCTTGATCATTCCGTATTCTAATTCCTTCCAGTTATCTGTCTCTTTGTCTTCATTATTCTCTCTCTCTCTCACTCTCTCTTCGGTTTTCTTTCTTGTCTCTCTTTCTCTCACTTTTGCATTTCTCTTCCCCGCCTTTTTTGTCTCTTTCCTTGTAGCTGTACTTCTTTTCTCTTACCTTTCTAAGTCTCTCTCTCTCTCTTTCCCTCTCTTCCGTGGCTTTTATTATTTATCCTTTATCTCTTTCACCATCGTTTCTATCAAGACTCTTTTATATTTTACTGAGAACCTTATTCACTCATAATGTTGCTTAAAATTGACATCAATACCACTTAAGAACACAAACATGTTGATTCTGATTCTCTCTTCTCGAGCATTGGTAAATTTTTAGCGAGAACTTTTCCAGTGGAACCTTCGGAAGCGGGAAATGAGGTGAACACTCAAAGTACTCAGCCACCGAGATGGCGCTGAAGAAGTGTGAGTTGTTTTATCGCTTATGTTTACTTCTCCCAATCCAAAAACATTCCGATCATGTCAGTAAATAATTTTGGTTGGTAAGTTCAACAAGAATCTTTCGATATCAAAAATAAGGAATGCAACTTCGTACTGTGGAAGAAACTTTACAATTCTTACTTAAGTCAAGTTCTTAGTACTCTTAACTATTTGATCGCTTGATCCAGCATTTTACTTTGCAGGATGAATGCGGACTGACGTAGACATATCCAGTATTTTGCAGTTCAGTGGTAAATTGTTGTTAGATGGCGGTGCTGTAATTTTTTTAAAAAAAGTGTTACTAATTATTTTCATTAAAGATAATCAAGACCAACACTGTTACCAATATTGAAATTTAAGTGTGAACTTTTGCTATCTTCATAAAGAATTTTGAGTAATGGTACAGAAGAAATTTTTCATGTCTTCAGCAGCTATTTCCTGTCATGACTTTTCAAAAATTACACACTTTATCGAAATTATCTTTTGATAAATTTGCGACAGAAAGATGAAAATTATTTATGGAAAAATATGGAAATTTATAACCATGTCTGTCTAAAACGGACATCGTGAATAATTTCCTAACTGTATCTAATTTTCAAACAACGAAAGAGGCAGCCACAAAATAAACACTTCCAGGAACAGAAACATTGTTTACAACATTGGAGGGTAAGGAGAAGAGAATGTTGACATTCAGGTCTGAGAAAAGCGATTCCTCGTCTTGACATGCAAAATTACATTTCTTGAGGAGCGACACTTGTGAAAAATAGCTCGCTAATTGCAAAAAATTTCCTCCTTGCGTCGGTGACAACCGATATTCAATCGTTTAAGCGTACACTTTTGCGCCTTCATCTTGACAGGGAAGGGGGAAAAAATGGTCTTTGAGTAGAATCGTGCGTATTGAAGAGGTTGGACGGTCAATAAAAATGGCCGAAGTACGTGAGGATTAGCTCGGCTGCTGAGAGGCAATTTTTCAAAGGAGCTTCCCCGTGTTTTTTAATACCGCGAGACGGAGAAAAATAGCCTGCAAGTAAGGAAATAAGGTAAAAATTGGTTGGTTGAATTCTAGGTCTGTTCTCCCCCATTGTTTTCTTGTGAATCATTTCTTTTACGGGCTCATTTGTCAAATTTGAACCGAATGGCAACGAGGGGGGAAATACTTCAGGAACTGAATTGGACGTCACGAGAAAACTATTATTATTTATTCATTTTTTCCATCTTTGTTGGATTGCCATAACGGTTGCTGAAACGTAGATTGATTGCAAAAGGTTGAGGTTATATCAATATGTAGCTACTGGTTCTTTGTACAGGGGTTATTTTGAAAGCCACATAACGTAACCCAAAATTTGATATGTTGATATAATATAAGTATATATTATATCATAATATCATTGTGTGTGAGTGTATGAACTATTTTCGGCGGTCGCCCTCAAAGGTCTGTTGAGTTTATTTTGAAGTTCTTCCACAACTACGTTTCTAGCTGAATAGTTGAAATTCTCAAAATCCCAGTTTTAAATCTTAACCGAGGCTGTGAGAATATTCTTCAAAATATGTTCACAAAGCGCGTCTTATCTATGTTATTAGTTACATTTCGTATATGTTTATATTTCTGAGAAATTGCAACCAAGCGAAGTATCCATACCCCTCCTTGCATGTATCTTGTTGACAGCGTGTTGAAACTCTGGCGGTATTCGGTTGCTTGGGAATGAAATCGTTTTCATGGTTGGCCATCCCTGCTCTGAACGCTAGCTCGAATTCGTATGTCAATTGCTACGCCTTGGCTGATGTGTAGTGCTGTGGAACGTGTGTCTGCGTGCATCAACAACAGTGCATTAGGCTAACGTAATGTATTGTAACGTTATGTTAAGTTCGCAAGTATGCTATAATGTAAATAAAGAGGTACAAATGTTATAATAAATGTCACATGTATTAAGGAGTACTAGAACTTTTCGGACGCACTGCATAAAATAATGTAATTGTTGATTGCTTTTGCTTTAATGCAAATGTTAGTTTCCTTTTTAAATTTAAGAGGTCCGGCAGCCCCTACAGCACGTCCGTAACCACAGTAAATACAATTTACATAATTCAAGATGCCGAAGATATGGACATCAATTGTTACCCCTGTATTCGACGATCGTGTAAGGAAAATATAAGAGGAATTTCTAAATCTATTATTAGGATTTGCAATATGAGTGAGGTTCGTCGATTCTATGTTAAGATAAGACTCAAGCCTATCTAAGTTTTCAAGAAGACAAGATTCTACAAGCATTCTCTGTTCTGAATTTGCGAAACTCTGATTCTGATTCAAAGTGCCAGTATTAGCGAGCAAGTAGCGAACATGGCGCCATCTCTGAATCGAATTTTTCTCCTTTAAACACCACTTTTTCTCACAGCTTCCTCTCTACTTCCCAAGATTCCATTCGGCACTTCGTTAAGTCCGCCCAATCCTTCCGAATCCAATTATTTCCACCTATTTATAGCTGCCATGTAGATTCTCCTAATTACTTTACATTCTTTCTACCCTGCCTTTTTATCCGTCCGCTAATTTTTTTATCCTTCCTTCGCTTGGCTCTGCAATCCCTCGCTTTCACCCTTTCTACCCCCTCTGGTGGCCAGATCCTGTTCTAGTGACGTTGATTAAGCAAATCACGAGAAACCGGGCCTTCTCACAAGATGGGAGTTACGTGCTTCCTGCAGGCTGCTGCTAAGATACGGGAGATTTTTAACACCCTTTGGGACCTTGCCTCATCTCGGATACTGAGAAGGGGCGGAGGTACGGTGTTGCTTTCAGGGGGAGGGCCGTAGGAGGCTGATTGCGCTGAATATAAAGCAACATCGTGACTGAAATTGTAATCGTAATAAACAAAATCGTCCTGGTGGCTCCGGCTAATTTTGCAGAGGTTGGAGACGCTTTATCAGTTGAGCATTCTAGTATTCGAATTTTGTATCACGCCTTAAATTAAAGATGGGGGTTTATACCCCGGAAAAATCTGGATATTTGAAATGTGGTGAAAATGTAACAAACATGTACAGTTAGAAATTAATTAACCAGCTGGCATAAGTTAGCTTAAGGGAGCTTTCAGACTGATGCGACAAGTGACAAGTAACCGTGTCGCACGAGGCGACACGATGTACGGGAGAGTGCTGATGGAAGAGCATTTCGCTCGAGCGCCAAGTAGTTCTCACGGACGACGCTAGATGGCGTACGGAATCGACAGCTTCTTCGCTCGAGCGAATAACGCTCGAACAGGCAAAACGAGCGGCATACGCTCGAAGCCCAGTAGTACAGGTATAACCGTAATTTTTCTGTAGTAGTGGATCCTCAAATATGGATCGTCAAGTGAAAGACGCAGTCAGCATAGTCATCATCTCCATGTTAGATGTAGTTTAGTCTATCTTACCAATACACAGTGATATACGTATGGAAATGGGGTATGAATAAAGAATATAGGGAATGTTTCTAATTACGTTAATATTTGATATACTAACTAAATTTGGCCTTCTAATCACGAATCTGTTGTTAAAATGCCGCGGACACGTGTAAAAATCCACGGGTAGCCCCACGCACTATGCAAGGGTAGCCCCACAAACCATTGATGGATAGCCCCAAAAACCATTCACGGATAGCCCCACGAACCATTCCCGGCAAGGTTAGGTTAGGTTAGGTTAGGTTAGGCAAGCATAGTTAAAATTTTGTTAGTAAAACAATGCGAAAAAGCTTTCTTTTTTAAAAAAAAAATCCACTTACATCAGCTTTCTTCACGATTTACAGACGTGTCCGCGGCATTTTAACAACAGATTCGTGATCAGAAGGCCAAATTTAGTTAGTACACCAAATATTAACGAAATTAGAGACATTCTCTATATTCTACATTCACTCCGAAAATGAAATAGATGTTTGTGAGCTGAAACTACCAAGGCATATATATAATATGTGTCTACGATTATTATCATATTCCATTGTATACGCTCGAGGGTGGGACACACTATACAGTACGAACGAGCGATAGTGTAAACATTATATTCTTGGAGTGTAGGAAATGAAATACAAGAATTGTGGGTTACAATTTTATAATAGAAACGTTAAAATAAAACATGTTCTGTAGGGTGGGAAGCAAAGTGAAAAAGTTCCAATTTCTTTACCGCGATAACTACCGTTAATTTAAGATTCTTAGCGGGGAAAAAACTTTACCAGCTACATACATTTAGAGGCACCGTGACCGAGACAGAAAAATCCGTTGCATATTGTTAACATACTCCAGTTACTTCATGAGATATTGAACGCAGTTTTATTCAATATAAAATCTACCTTTAGGAACAGCAGGATGAGATTCACATTTCAGCACATAATTTGGAGTCAATTGTTCTCGTAACAAAAAATAACGCACATTTTCTATTTGAATTTTGTATTATAATTAATACCATGTGAAGCTAATGCACTTTATTTAGCTGGTTGAGGCGCTTGCTTAATCATAATTGTTATTTTTAACAATTGTAAGTCCGTATTTAATTCCATACATTGATTATACCAGGTGGTTATAATTAAAGTGACGGTGTTCAGAGTGGTACAGCACGGGCTGTAATGAGAGTAGCAGTCTGAAACTTCGTAGATATGATAATGAAGCAATGCGCTCGCGAATTATGCAAAAAAAAAAAAAAAAAAAATAGTTCCAATTCTCGCCACCAGGGTAAAAAATGGCGCTGTAAGCAGTCAAAACGTGGAATTTTTCGTAACTCTGACGTCAAAGTCGGTGACATTGCCTAACCATTGTGTGAGCTCCCTGGTTGTTGTTGGTGACGCTTGTTGCTTTTTTTTTCCTTTAGTGATGTGAATGTTCGCCGAACATTAAAAATTTGATTTTTCCCGTGTAAAAAGCAATGGCTATTGCGAAGAAAGACCGTGCACTGCTAGTGAAGTTGTTTTACCAGAATGGGAGCAATAGTAACGCAGCACTGCGGAAATATCGCCAACAGAAAGGGCTGAGAAGAGGGCCCATGTCAATTGATGGGCTGAAGAAGATGATGAAGAAATTCGAGGAAACAGGTGAATTGGGTGTTGCACCAGGGAGAGGAAGGCGGCCCATCCCCGTGGAAGTTGTGGACGAAGTTGCTGTAGCTGTAGCTGACCGTGCAGCACATGCCTCAACTTCTGCAACCAGTGCTAGAGCTGTGGCACGTGAATTGTCACTCCCCTGGTCAACAGTTCGCAAGGTATTGCGGTGCATTTTACACTGGTATCCCTACAAGATTCAAATTGTGCACCAATTGAAACCCCGAGATATTCCACAACGCCGTGAGTTTGCCCATCGGTTTTTGGCACGCATGGAAGTGGATGACATGTGGCCGGGGAATATTCTGTGGACTGACGAGGCGCATTTTACTCTGGTCGGTACAGTGAATACTCAGAACTGTCGCATATGGGGTTCCACTCGTCCACATGTTGTGCAGGAACAACCATTGCACTCAGTTTACGTGACTGCATGGTGTGGGTTCACTAGCTCCTTCATTCTTGGTCCGTTTTTCTTTGAGGAGATGACACCTCGAGGGCCTGTTAGGTGTACAGTGACATCTGCACGTTATAGGGACCTCCTTGTGCAACACGTGATTCCAGCTTTGCAAGAACGGAACTGTGAACACACCACCATTTTCATGCAAGATGGGGCAACACCACATGTCGCTCGCCACGTGAAAGATTTGCTGCGAGAAACCTTCACTAATGACCGCATCATCTCTAGGCAGTTTCCAGATGATTGGCCTTCCAGATCCCCCGACCTTAATCCATGTGACTTCTGGCTGTGGGGATATTTAAAAGATCGTGTCTATCAGAGACATGTCCGGTCTCTGCCTGATCTGAAGGCTAGCATACAACGACATGTCGCTCAGATTTCACCAGACATGCTGCGAGCAACCGTCGACCATGCCGTGTTACGAATGCAGCATGTTGCTGAATTGGGAGGCCATATTGAACAGTTCTTGTAACCATAGTTCCTAATATACATGCCAGAGCCATTGTTCTCATGTGTTTGATCTTTCCTGCCTTTTTCCTGTAACTATACCACGTTTTGACTGCTTACAGCGCCATTTTTTACCCTGGTGGCGAGAATTGGAACTATTTTTTTTTTTTTTTTTTTTTTTTTGCATAATTCGCGAGCGCATTGCTTCATTAGCATATCTACGAAGTTTCAGACTGCTACTCTCATTACAGCCCGTGCTGTACCACTCTGAACACCGTCACTTTAATTATAACCACCTTGTACTTGTTGTCACTTCACAAGTTGACGTGTCTTTATGTCTTCCGCCCTGTACAGGACGTATGGTTTCCTTACAACACTCGCTTTCGGCCGTTTTAAACAAATAAACCTTGGAGTGCGCAAGGAGACAAGCGTACCATGCGTACAAACAATCAAGTCAGTGGAAGATCGTAACCATATATTCGCAATTATTTCGCAAACGGTGGAGTTATTCCCACTCCATGTTAACTGAGGCCTTTCTTTGTTTTTACTATTCACAGTTTCAGTTTGCGTTGTCACTTCTGGTACACCCTGTATATTTACACATCCAACGCATTTTAGTACGTATAAAGCCGTTTCCTGATTATTATAATGGATTCACCATTATCATTTTACATTAAGGTTCTGTTAGAAAAAATACGTTGGCAGACGCTTCCAGATATTCTAGTTTCTATGGTATTGCAATCAAAGATCCTGGGTTCAATCTCTGGCGATAGTATACGTAACATTACTAAACTCTCCTCTTTCACGAGTCCGGCAATAGCCAGACCGACACAGCGGGATCTTGGCTAATGCATCTATGAAGCGAGAGCGTGCCACACGTCCAGTGATTTGGTTTCTAACGTGTCATTATTTAATGTTTATAGAGGGCGGGGCCGGCACGTTTTTTCTAAGTTTCTTTTCAGCGTAGGGGGCGGAGTCGCACAATGTTTGCCTTCAGGAGGGGTAGATCCATTCGCAGTTCAGATGCGACACTGATTAATAACCTTTTGTAGAAGGCCGCTTATTAATTTCCCGCTTGTTTCATTACCCCCTCCCTCTCTCTCAGGTGAATTATTCACTAATTACTGCCGCGTGGAAGAAGTCGGAGTGGTTGATGGGGAGAAAGAGAGAGGGGGCGGGGTGGAGAATCTTGGATTTTGGAATCTGGAATCAAAGAGGTAGCTCTCTACGAAAGACTCTTCGATCCTTAGGTAACGAGATGTCCCAGCTTAGATCTTGGTAAGTATTTCGACAAAGTGTATCCATGTGTTTTCCTCATGTTAATATATTTATCTGCTATTTATCCCCATTGGGTAACTACAACGTACCTATTTTTTCATTTCCACTACATTTTGTGTGTCTACTTTACACGTTTACTGACGTCAGTATGTCCAGTTTCTCAGTTTACTGACTTCAGAGCGTCTATTTTCCCTCTTAAGTGACTTCAGTTCTTGTATAGTAACTTTAGTATGTTTTAATTTAAAGTGTGTTCATTTTCATCATTTAGCAACTTCATTCTGCCTATTTTCCTTATTTAGTGACTTCAGTCTGTCTATTTTCCTCATTTAGAGACTTCAGTCTGTCTATTTCCTTCATTTAGCGACTTCAGTCTATTTTCCTCATTTATCGACTTCAGCCTGTCTATTTTCCTCATTTACCGACTTCAGTCTGTCTATTTTCCTCATTTAGAGACTTCAGTCTGTCTATTTTCCTCATTTAGCGACTTCACTGTGTCTATTTTCCTCATTTAGCGACTTCACTGTGTCTATTTTCCTCATTTAGAGACTTCAGTCCAGTGGCGTACGCAAGGGGGGGTTTACCGGGTTTAACCCCCCCCCCCCCTTGAGCTTTTGAAATATTATGGAAATTGCTGTAGAAAAAAAATAAAAATGGCTAATTTATCACAGTCAAAGATCTGCGACAGTAATAATAATAATAATAATTTGAATTATTATTACCATGCAGCATGAAGAAAAACACAACATTCCAAACACAATCTAAGCGGCCGCAAAGTTCAATTTTGCAAATTTTTTTTTTGCAAAAAGTCGCGCAGTGACTCTCGCGAGAATTGTGAAAATTCCTTGCTTCGTCGAAGTGTGCCAACCTTATTGCAATCCTTTTTACGGTAATGATTTCACATCCCCTTGTGAACTCTCAAGTAATGCTGAGTCTACATCCACATCATTAAAAAATGTTGAGGAAGTGCTTTGTGAATCACCTAGAAGTGATAATTGTGTTGGAATGTCTATAAACTTACTTTTCAACGAAAACACAGACTCAGTGGAATTTAGCAACATGTATTCTCGCGCTTCATCATCATCTTGGGCGAGTTCCATATGTAAAGGTAATGTAAATTCCCCCGTGCATATAGCACCGTGCCATGAAGGCACACGTAGTGGTGTGGTGGGCCCCAAAGATTCCCGATCTCGAACTATTTTGCAGGTGATGTGATCCGCACCATTCTCCGGCAGCCTTCATCCCCCAGGGTTGCTCTCAGGTACCCATTGCTATGAGGCTGGGTGCGGAGACGAGGCTGGATAAATTCCAACCAATTCCGGGAATCGAACCCGGATATCCCACGAAGTTGTCAGACTAGACCAGCGCGGCTCCTTGAATGAGTTTCATATTTCGACTATTTCAATAAATTTAGTATATTTGCTTGCTTTTATGGATTTTCTTCACACTTAAAATGTCTCACTTATCATATACAAATAACAGTTGACTAGACAATTATTTTGTAACAAAGAAACAAAAGAAATGTAATTTTGTTCTATTTCTTTCATAAATAGCAGCTGCATTAGTAGTAATTATTAGTAGTAATTAAACTAATTAATTAATTGATTATACGAATTATTAATTAATATATTATTATTATTAATTAAAGTATAATAAAACAATGGTAATGTGAATTTGTAGAAAGTTTTCGAAATAACATCCCCTTGATGAAATCCTGCGTACGCTACTGCTTCAGTCTGTCTATTTTCCTCATTTAGCGACTTCAGTCTGACTATTTTCCTAATTTAGCGACTTCAGTCTGACTATTTTCCTAATTTAGCGACTTCAGTCTAACTATTTTCCTCATTTAGAAACTTTAGTCTGCCTATTTTCCTCATTTAGCAACTTCAGTCTGTCCATTTTCTTCATTTAGCAACCACAATCTTCCTATTTTCCTCATTTAGTGACTTCAGTCTGTGTATGTTTCTCATTTAGCGACTTGAGTCTGCCTATTTTCCTCATTTAGTTTCCTCTTTTGTTTGCAAATTTCCGCCTTTACAAAGCTTTCTCGTTCGTTTTCTCACATCCAGTATATCTTTCCATTTACCATCTACCCGATATCGATCTCAATGGTATGGAATATGATACCATATTCAAAAACTTAAGAACTTTAAATATAACCCTGAAAGAAGTAATATCATAATTATCACAAAATAACTATTACCAAGTGCAAGAATATGAAGAATGCAAAATTTGAGCATTCATACCCGAATGAGAACAACGATATGCACGGTTTAGTATCTTTGAATACGGGCTGGTCTTGGTAATAATACGAATTCTAAATATCTCTAACATTTTCTGTGAACAAAGAAAGTAACTACTGACATTTTGTATTTTCAGATGGGTGTGGTAATGTAAATGCCTGGTGACACCAGTCTCTCAAATATTGCGAATTCCGATAAGTTCAGTTTCGCTGGCAACACTGCCCGAGAGAGTGGAGAACGGGTATAAAGGAGTGTTGCTAAGACCGGGGAATTTATGTGAGCATTAACTGAGGGTTAAGTGCGGAGCGAAACAGGAGGACGGATTTCAGAGAGTGACTCCTCTGGGGTGTAACGCTTCCAAATTGCCAGATACTGGTCGTGGGAGCGGGCCCAGATACTTGATATTCGGTAGGGAAGAGAGTTTGGGACGGCTGCGATTCTGCACGACATTACACTCAGCAGAGCTTGCAACGTTAAGTATATCGAGAGAGAGAGACAGAGAGAGAGAGAGAAACAAGGGCGGGGGATCGACAGAAAAGGTTAGCAAAATAGAGAGAGGAGTAAAGGGAAGAAAAAACGAAAGAAAAAGCGACATGAAGAGAGAGAGAGAGACAGTTAAAATGCGAGAAACAGATAGAGACAGAGGGAGACAGTGAGAAAGCAGGAACAAAGAGATAGCAAGAGAGACAGATATAGAGAGAAAGCTAGGCAGAAAAACAGAGACAGAGAGGATGGGAGAGAGAGAGAGAACGAAGTAAACAGAGGAGAAGCGAAGCAAGGACATGTAAAGAGAGGCAAAGAATGCCAAATAAAAATAAAAGGTTGAAGAGTAGATAAATAGGCACACCCACAGAAAGACAGGGGACATAAAGAGACAGGTGCACACAGAGAGACACCAATAGGGAGAGAAATACAGTAAAATAGACAAATAAAAAAGAGCAAAAAAAGGGAGAAAGATATAAACCATAACTATTACACATAGCAATAGAGATAATTAGGTTAACAGAGTGAGTGAAACAGTAATTCAGAGACAGAGAAACAGAGATGGTTACTCTCCCATCATACCCAGTAACGAGAGGCTCCATTCTAAAAGCCTTGGAAACGATGCTCTTTATTGCTTGTGCCCAAAGCAAAATTTAACTTCAGCCGTTATATGACTTGATTTCCACCTCAGATCTCCTACTTAGAGAGTATGGATAAGTGTGCACACAACACGAAAGAAGTGTTTAAAATTACGTGAACCATAGAGTTTCTAAATACTCAAAAGTGATGAAGCGCAACACCATCTCCATCTTGTGTTAAAAATAGAAAATAAGATTCCACTTCGATGGCCCAGAGAACGCTTATCGATACGGGTTCGAGTATTTGATTGGAGGTTCCTTTGTGAATATTCCTTCATCAATTTCATCTAATTACTAGCCTTTCTCATCGTCACTATTAGCCAAAAGAGAGTACGAATAATAATATTTTTTTGTTTTAACGATTGTTACAGCATATTCTGTATTTTAATGCTTATTCTTGTAGGCTTTACAGAGAATTATTATGTCACACAGAGGCATTTGCTTCGTTTGGTCACGAAAAAATTCAATGACAAACGTGTTTGGAACGTACTGTCTGTCGATTTCCCTTCCTCCAAGACCATGGTGACTTTTCAAAGCTCTAAACAAAGCAAAATGTCTGTGCCGCTGTTACCTGTACAATCCAAAGTGGTCTGATCTGTGTGGTCTTGCTCACTTTCGCGTCGCTTCGGTGCTTTGTGACATTCACGTTTCACGCCTTGCAAACTAACATTTCAGCATTGAAGTTTGCACCACTGACTATGTTTTTGCGCCTATATAAGATGATCCTCACGACAAAATTGCGGAGTTTGACTCTGGATAACATGAAAAAAGATTGTTACCCATGTCCACGGCGATGAGTGGATTTTAACAGCAAATTCCCAATGGTAAGTTCTGCCATCGCCGTATGGTTAGGCAACACAGATAACGTTATGCAAGATAGTGTGTATTTCAGGATGGTATCCCATTTTCATTGCCGGTGACTATGCCTAATCAGCATTTTTAATGCATTTTGAACTATTTTAAGTGTTTTTGAACCTACTTCAGGATTTTTTGAGCCTAACTGAAGATATTTTGGACCTATGTTAGGATTTTTCGAACCTATTTTTGGATTTTTCGAAACTATTTTAGAATTTCTAGAGCCTATTTTAGGATTTTCAGAGCCTATTTTATGGTTTTTCGAGCCTATTTTAGGAATTTTAGAACCTATTTTAGGGTTTTTCGAACCTATTTTAGGAATTTTAGAACCTATTTTAGGGATTTTCGAACCTATTTTAGGAATTTTAGAACCTATTTTAGGGATTTTCGAGCATGTTTTAGGAATTTTAGAACCTATTTTAGGTTTTTTCGAGCATATTTTAGGAATTTTAGAACCTATTTTATGGTTTTTCGAGCCTATTTTAGGAATTTTAGAACCTATTTTAGGGATTTTCGAGCATGTTTTAGGAATTTTAGAACCTATTTTAGGTTTTTTCGAGCATATTTTAGGAATTTTAGAACCTATTTTAGGGTTTTTCGAACCTATTTTAGGATTTTTAGGACCTATTTTAGGGTTTTTCGAGCCTATTTTAGGAATTTTAGAACCTATTTTAGGTTTTTTCGAGCATATTTTAGGAATTTTAG
The DNA here is from genome assembly GCF_977018435.1 of Lepisma saccharinum. Classification (NCBI taxonomy): domain Eukaryota; kingdom Metazoa; phylum Arthropoda; class Insecta; order Zygentoma; family Lepismatidae; genus Lepisma; species Lepisma saccharinum. The sequence goes on from NC_139229.1 coordinate 142,396,312, forward strand.
AACCTATTTTATGGTTTTTCGAGCCTATTTTAGGAATTTTCGAACCTATTTTGGGGATTTTCGAACCTATTTTAGGATTTTTAGGACCTATTTTAGGAACCTAAAAGTACACTTTTTTTACCCAAAAAATCCGGTCTAGTTACAACGCCTACTAAATACCCATTAGTGCTTTAAAGCTTCTACGGGTCGCGGTTTCACTTATCAAACATAGCAACAATTGAAATATACTTTGCCAGATGCTCGAAACAAACCAGCGATTGGTAAATTTATAAGAAACAAACACTGATTAGAGTTTATTTTTCAGATTCTTTTAATCATGCACAAACTGTGCTGACTTTTCGTTGTATATAATCATAGGAAAGGTTGGTCTGATGATAGAAATATTAGAGAAAATGAACTCTTTCAATCCAACTGTCCTTTCTCAACCATTAACCTCTTTTGCGCGCAATTTGTCTTCTGTACCCTCTCCACATCTTTCCTCTTGTTCTCCCTCCTTTTTCTGTCCATTCAGTGCTGTATTAGCGGCAAAGTGGGAGAAAGAAAGAGACAAGATTAAGAAGAGGGAAACAAAGGGGGAGGTAGTTTTTTTCCTAATGTCAGGCAATATTAACACGGTGGAGAAAAATGGGGTCCGTATTTTGTGGTGAATTGGTCCGAGAGAAGGGAGGGGGTTGGTATTTTCTGTGGTGGGGGAGAAACACAAAAAGGGGAAAAACGGAAAAAGAAAGCTTTGTGAGGAAAAATTGTCGGTTTGGAAAGAGAGGGGGGAGGGGAGATGACACACAACGAAGGGTGAAAAGGAGACGTTCGGTGTCAAATCGAAATGAAGAGTGTGCGGAGGCGCATCGCCGTGCTGAAGTGAGAAAAATGGCGGTGTATTCTTCGTCTCGTTACGTACTACAATGCGCCTATTAGGCAGGCGTTTTCGCTGATTTTTTTCCCTTCAGAAAGCGATAAGGAATCTCCCCGTGCGCGTTGCGGCGAGGATATCTATCTCCACTGCACCAGAAGAGGAGGTTTCAATCAAGACATGTCCGCTGACAGGACAAAGGAAAGAAGAGAGAGAAGGGCGGGAAACGCGTTGCGTCACCATGACGACGTAGGCCTAACGCGCTGCGGAGAGCAAGTCTTTCTCATTCCGCCTTTTATTATCATCTCCCTCCCCTTCCCCTCTCGTTCTCGGTGCGGGCCTGTCTCGGGGGAGAACACGAGAAACAAAGAAGCAGCGGAGTCCGTTTCTCTCTCTCTCTCTCTCTCTCTGTGCGTGTCCCCGCGAGAAAAATAATTCATAAAATCCCGCAGATTTATCAAATATTCAGCGGCCGGAGCTTAGATGTCGTCCTCGGGTTTCCTGCGGCGAGAAAAATCTGTTTGTCGTCTGCCTTTGGCTCCCGGTAGGGGGCGCTCGTACGGATTTCCCGCCCTCATTTTGTTTATCTCTCCGCTCCGAATTGCGCTTCGCCTTTGTTTTTTTTCGCACTGCACATTAACAATTCACGCCCCTCCCCCCGGCCACCTTTTTTTAAACCGGTTCGCTCCGTTCGAATAAATATGGGCCTTCCTACATTGCGCTGTTTCTTTTTAGTGGAACCGGTAAGCGATGCAAGAATCGGAGGGAGAAGAAATAGCATTGTTGGCGGTCATCGTGGAACTTACGTTTGGGCTGGTAACTTTAGAATGTTAAATGGAGGAACAAGATTAAGTTTCTTAGGCTGTCCAATGCCGTATCAGAAACCCTCTCTCCGCTAATTAGAATCA